>NC_132781.1:17293552-17900931 GCF_048418805.1 Vulpes vulpes | reverse complement strand
AGGCAAAGCATTAGACCAAATCAATATTCTTTCTGCCTTTGGTAGTTTCCTGGGTGTAAAACAAGGGGAGTGAAATAGGAGTTCTAAAATATAGTTCTGAAATTCTGCTTTAATAATTGCCAATTTACCTTGAGCCTCCTTCTTCGTCTTCCACTGGTGCTGCTCTATGAGAATAAATCTGTTTTGGAAGGAAACATATCACAGGTACCCATCTCAATGACCATGCCTCCAAATCTGTATTCATTCCTTTGTATTTAAGTCTTATTCAGCCTTTTTTGAGGGCAGGAGTTCTATTTGTTTACTAGTCCTTTGACTCTTCCATAATCCCAACTTGGGATCTTGTGTGCAGCTGGCAATACATTTTATTGACTGTTTTAGATGACATCCAACAGGTAATTCCTAATAAAATTCTTAGAAGTAGGAAAAGAAAAGTATCTACCAGAAACGTAAGTAGCAACATTGTTTTAAACTCAAGGACAAGAGTAGAATGCCTATTATCCCTGTTACTATTCATCATGTTGAAGAGGTCCTAATCAATGCAATCGGAAAAAGCTTCTTTTAAAGATTTCAGGCATCTCAATGCAATAGGAAAAATTAAGTATTGGAAAGGAGGAAACAAAACATATTTGCATATGAATTTATGGACAACCTAAAAGGCCCAAGAGAATCAACTGAAGTTTAATGGAAGTGGGATGCCTGGGTGGCTCAGCAGTTGAGCGCCTGCCTCTGGCTCAGGGCATGATCTCAGGGTCCTGGGATCGAGTCCCCACATCAGGGTCCCTGAATGGGCCCTGCTTCTCCCTCTGCCTGTGTCTCTGCTTCTCTCTCTGTGTCTCTCATGAATAAATAAAATCTTAAAAAAATAGAAAAATAAATTTTACTGGAAGTGCTGTGAGAATTCAGTAAGATGGCTAGACACAAAATCAAGAGCTCAACATACAAAATGCAGTAGCTTTCTTCATGTTCCACAAATAACTAATTAACAAATGGAAGAATAGTTCCATTTATAATATCAATAAAAGGAAGGACACCTCGGTGGCTCGATGGTTTAGCGCCTGCCTTCAGCCCAGGGTGTGATCCTGGATCCTGGGATCGACTCCCACTTCGGGCTCCCTGCATGGAGCCTGCTTCTCCCTCTGCCTGTGTCTCTGCCTCTCTATCTCTGTGTCTCATTAATAAATAAATAAAATCTTGAAAAAAAAAGATTTAAAAATATCAATAAAAGGCATAAAGTACCTAGGAATAAACTTACAGCAAAGAATGGGGAAGACCTTTTAGATGAAAATATTAAAACTCTTCTGAAGGACTTTAAGAAATGAAGTCATGATGATACGATGGTCCTAGAATATTGCAAAGATGTCAATTCTCCTCAAACTCAATGCAATCCTATTGAAATCCCAATATAGTTTTTTTTTTTTTAGTAAAAACTGGCCAGCTGACATATGGTAAAGGGATATGCAAGTCTAGCTATGAAATGTATGAAAAAGGAGGTCAAAGAGCAGGAGCTTAACTCTACCAGACATCAAAATAGGTTATTATAAAGCAATTGGAATTAAGTATATAGTGTGATATGGGAAAGGAAACTGGACCGATTAGAGTCCAGATAAGAAAAGTATTTTAGAGATGCCTGGGTGGCTGAGTGGTAGAGCATCTGCCTTTGACTCACAGGGTGAACCCGGGTCTGGGGATCAAGTCCCACATTGGGCTCCCTGAGACGAGCCTGCTTTTCTCTCTGCCTATGTCTCTGCCTCTGTGTGTGTGTGTCTCATGAATAAATAAAATCTTACAAAAAAAAAAAAAGAATAGTATTTTAGATCTGTTAAGAAAGAATGAACCATTCAATAAAAGACTTTAAAGTAACTGGATCTTTCTGTAGGGGGAAAATGTTAGATCCCCTACCTCAACCATACCTAAAAAGAAAACAGATTTTATACAGGTTAAACAATATAAATTACAACAAATATAAGTAGAAGAAGACAGTATAAAGGCAACAAATGCCTCGCTAACAAGACCCACATCCCATAGGCCACAAGGAAAGAACTCGCAGATATGGTGACAGACTCAAAACACCTCCCATTTTTTGTAGTCTTGCCCCCTTCATCCCTGGATTGTTGGTCATCTTCTGGTGATTGAAACTGGGTTCCTGGAGATGGAACTGCAGAATCCATGATGCCAGAAACACTGTGGACAGATCCCCAATGTGGGCACAACTTTGGCTTTGAGTCTTGAGAATTCCAGTCCTGCTTTCCCCAGGTTCCCCTTCTTGGGGCTTGCCTAGTGAGGATCTCAAGCTACCAGTAAGCCCCCTCTCCTCCAACCCCCACCACTCACCTCCAGCACATTCTTCCTGCTAGATTTCTCTTTGGGGGCCCAGGAGAGAGAGGCCCCCCTCAACTCCACTGTGTACTCAGGGGTAGAGAGCTTGGGAGGCTGCCTCTGTGAGAGAAGCGTTGGGGGGAGCACAGTTACAGGGAGCCCTCAGTTCAGACAAGCCTGCCACAGCCCCTGCCTCCAGTCCACCAGGCTCCCTTGGCTCAAGGGCCAGAATGGGGAAGGGGCACCCAAGGGTTCCTGGAACCCAGCGGTCCTGGTTTCACAGGTCCTTTGCTGCCTGCCCATCCAGGAGAGGAAAAGGGAAAGGCACAGCCCTCATCCCGGGGAGCGGGGGCCCCAGTCCCCAGTCTGCCTGCCTCCCAGGCTGGAGTGGCCATTTCTCAAGGACTGCTCCCCATGCCCAGGGTGGCTGGAGGTGCTTGTCATGGGCTGAATCCACTGTCATCACCCCCTGCCAAGGCCGGGCTCCCTTGGCACTCATGATCCACTATCGCAGACCTAGCCTCTCACAAGTCAGATCAAGTAAAGAGCTGCACGAGTCAGTAGCAGATGAGGGTGGAGATGGGGGGCAGGCAGTGTCCCTATCCTGGGAGCATGGGCCTTACCAGGCCGCCTGCAACTGAGGCCTTCGAGTCCTTGAAGAATGTCAGGACGCCACCCTCCAGCACCGTCCAGGAGGCACTCCAGTGCTTCTTCCTAGGTGGAGGTGGGGAAGTGGGGGGTGGCTGGGCTTGCATTTGGCCCTGAGCTGAGGCCCCTTCCACCCCCAGGAGCAGGGCACAGAGCTTAAGAACACAGCTCAACTTGGGCCATCCAACGGTGAGGGCTGGACTCCCAATTCTAACACTTGGTAGCCAAGGGACCCTGGGCAAGTTACTATCTCTAGGTGCCTCAGTGTCCTCATGGGACTTCTTAGCAAGTTGCTATAAGGATTAACAAGAGCCGGGAGGCGCTCGGTAAATGTCATCGTTAAGGCCCACTCTGCCGTGGTCTGGGTGCAGCCGCCTCTTACCGGAGCCATTTCCCCTTGTCCACCGTCTTGGTGCGATGAAGCACACCGGCCTTGTCCAGAGTCTTGATCTTAGAAAGCCAAGGGGAAAGAGGAGGCAGTTAAGGGGCTGGGCCACAAGGGGGCAGAGGCTAGTCTCCTCCACAGCCAGCAACTCCTTACAGGCTGGGCCTGAGTCACCACTGAACCCTCCTTGCCGCTGGTGCAGGTGGGGTGCCAGTTCTCAGCCCAGGAGGAGAGATTTTCTCCCAGTTCCCACCTCACCCATTCCTGGGGGGTGGGGGATGACCCAGACCCAGGTCCAGGCTAGTCGCTGGGGCCTGTGGGGGAGACATGCCCAAGTCTGTCCCGGCCCCCACAACCTTCAGGAAGCCCCTGTGTCTTCTGTGGGGGTCCTGCCAGGGCCTACGAGCTCCTTCCCTTACCTTCTCCTCAGGGGGGCTGGCCTGGGCTGGGGTCTCACTGTCCTGGTTGGATTTGCAGATGCTTCGAGGGGCAGGGACAGGAACCTGAGGAGAGAGACGACGTCATATATAATCCCCTCCTCTCTCCCCAAGGCTCTCCCTATCCCAGCTGGTTACCTGGGGCAGCTCCCACTGAACTGAGGTGTCTTCTGGGTTGTAGAAGTAGGGCTTCCCATGTTGGTCCTCCAACCGCACCCACTGTGGGAAGAAGGATGGTCAGGGCTCTCAGCCCACCTCATGGGAGGCAGGCAAAGTTTCCCTGTACCAGAGCCCAATTCAGCCCCAAGGAGTTTGGAGGGTCAGGTGCAGGCTACTGGCCCAGGAGCTGCGGTTTATGGTGTTAAGGGGAACTACTAGTGAGGACGAGGTGGAGGAGCGACCGGGGGTCTGTCCGGGCACATCTGCCCGCTGCCCATACCTGCTCTTGGGTGTAGTGGTTGGTGTAGAGTGTCTGGCCCTCGGGGCTCACGTGGCAAGACCAGCCGGGGGGCGCGGCCAACGGAGAGGTGGGCCGAGGCTCACTCAAAGAGCCCACGGGGGAATAGTCCTCCTCGGGGTAACTGGTCAGCGACTCGGGGTAGTCCGTTTCAGGGGTGGGGGGCTGCAAGGAGCAGGAGAGGGAGTCAGAGGCTCTCCTAGCCAGTAGGGACCCTGGGCCCCGCCCTTTCATACCAGGCCACGCCCCGCATTAGCAGTCCAGGGGACTGTGGGGTGCAGGAGGCGGGGCCTGAGGCCTCAGTCACCCCGCCCCTGGATAGGCCCCGCCCCCTCCCTCATTCCCGGGGGCGGGAGGCGGGGCTGAGGCCTCAGTCACCCCGCCTCCTGGCTAGGCCCCGCCCCTCTCCCTCATTCCCGGGGCGGGGGCGGGAAGCGGGGCTGAGGCCTCAGTCACCCCGCCTCCCCCCGGCCAGGCCCCGCCCCTCTCAGTCTTTCCCGTGGGCGGGTTAGGAGGCGGGGCTGAGGCCTCAGTCACCCCGCCCCCTGGCTAGGCCCCGCCCTCTCCCTCATTCCCGGGGGCGGGAGGCGGGGCTGAGGCCTCAGTCACCCCGCCCCCTGGATAGGCCCCGCCCCCTCCCTCATTCCCGGGGCGGGGGCAGGAGGCGGGGCTGAGGCCTGTCACCCCGCCCACCCGGCCAGGCCCCGCCCCCTCACCCTCCGGTCCCCGGGGTCCAGTGGGCTCAGGCCTGGCTGCATGTCCTCCAGCTCGTCCTCGGGCTCGTCCTCCAGCGCGTCCTCCGGCTCGTCCTCCCAGACGGCCTCGCCCGTCAGCGGGTTGTAGAAGAACACCCTGCGGCTCTCCTCATCCCAATACTGGCCCCAGTCTGTCTCGAGGCTCTCGCGGCTGCCCACCGAGGCCCGAGAGGTGGCTGGGCTGGCGGCGCCCTCAGAGGCCTCGAAGGGCGACTCCCAGGTGGTCACGCCCGTGTCTGGGTTGTAATAGTAGGGGCGCCCGCTGCCCGCGTCCGTGTGCGTCTCCCATGCGGGGGGGCGGGGGACCGAGGCGGTGCCGGGTGAAGGGGGCAGGGGCTGCCTCTCGACGTTCTCGTACACGGGCTCCGGGGGGTCGTCCACCTGTGGGAGGAGGAAGGAGGCGTGACCGTCAGGGCAGCTCCGGGGTCACCCAGTCCCGACCCGGCCACTTCCCACCTGGGCGACCTTCGGCAAGTTGGAGTACCCCCTGCTTCAGTTCCGCCGCTGCACAATGTCTGCCCTGCCCGCTCCGGAAATTGTAGTGAAGAGAGAATGAGGAAATATTCCTGAAGGGGCATCGTCAAATATGAAATGTCCCAGATGCGTAGGGCACTTACATTATTTATTAGCAATAATAAAATACCGATATCTGGAGTTCTCCCAGCTGCGCACTCACTGTGCACTCCAGGGGGCCAATCAGAGGTTGGGCAGGAATAGAGAAATGGGCCCCATTCCCCCTTTTCCTCCCCATTCAGGTCACAGAGGGGCAGGGCCCTGCTGCACTCTACAGCCCCCACCCCTCCTTCCTTCCTGTCCCTGAACTCTCTGGGACTGCAATCAGTACCACCTCTGATCTGGGACTGAAACTTCCTGAATGTGGGTTCTGCAGACCTCGGGATCAACTGCAGAGAAGGGAGAGAGGCAAGCCAGATGGGAGGAAGGAAGGAGGAGCTAGGAAAGATGAGCCCCTCGTGCCCTCCAAAGGAAAGCGAGGTGGGCTGGAGGGTGCGGCCGCACACAACATACTCTGGTCATGCTCAACACCGCACTGCTCCCTGCGGCCTGCGGGGCAAAGTCTATGCCTTTAACAGGGCACCGGAAGGGCCTGTCACCTGTCTGTCTTCTTTATTTCCTGCCATTCCTGGCCCCCTGCCTTGAACTTTATGCTCTAGGAGCCTGGGGCTGCTGGAGGCTCCACCCTCCCTGCTGTATATCTTTTATGGGCCTGGCTCCTTCAGAGTCTGCCTAGGCCCATCCCCACCCCTTTTTTCACCTGGCCCACTCCAGTTCCTTCTTCAGGACTCAGCTCAGGTGTCAGGTTCAAGACCTTTCCTGAGATTCCTGCCCACGTGCCCACCACCGCCTAGCACCCTCAGCTGGCCAGAGGGATAGATAACGACACTCTTAAACCCCAGGCAGCAGAAGAGCACCAGAAGATTAATACTGTTTCTAGGATGATCTAATGCTACGAGGGAAATGCAGACTTCGACATGGGGAGCAAGTATATAGTTTCAAATCTGTGTTTTTAGAAACCCTCCAAAATGCTAACAGAGATAGTTATCTCCTCCGGGCAGTATAGTTATAGGGATGGGGTATTTATTTATTTATTTATTTATTCTTTTAACTTTTCTCAAAATTTTGTACAATCAGCACCCCCCCCCCCCCCGCCCTGCCTTTTTTAATCACAGAACTGCCTGTGATGCCTTCACTAAGCTGTAAACTTCCCAGGAGGGGAAGCCGGTCATGTCAAGGTGGCATCTCCCTGGGCCTTAGGAAGGCACCTGAAAACACATTCTTTTGTCCCACAAAGATTCACCTTCCGGTGCACGCACTGTTCTAGGCACTGGGGAATGCAGCAGTGAACAAAGGAACCCACATCCCTACTGGGCAGCCTGTGTCAATGGTCAGGGAGCAGGGAGGGAGATGAGCAGGGTGAGAAGTGAAATGCACAGCACAGCACCTTGTCCGTGGTCGTTACCGCTGGCAGGAGACAAAGTGTCAGAAAAGCAGTGGTACAGTTTTAGATCATCAGGGGCAGGTCCCAGGCATGGAGGGAACAGGAGGAGCTGGATACACCAGATCCTCACTCCTCTCCCTCACCCCGCAAGCGCTTGTGTGGCTGAGACAGGAACCCCCCACCCCACTTCTCCTTTCTCTCTGTCCACCGCAGCCATCCCATATTCCACCCACACCGGCCCATGGACCCTCCCCCAAACACAAAGCCACCTTCCTATCTCTGCACCTTTGCTCCAGTGGGTCCTTCAGCCTGGAACTCTCTGCTCTCATACCTGCCTACCCAAATCCTGCTCCTCTGCTGGTGCTCTGCTCCAAGCCTCCGGAGAGGCCTTCTCCCTCAGGAGAGACGTCTGGCGCACTGACATGCTGTCCATCCCTCTGTTCGGGCCCGGCAGCATTCCGCCTTGAGTTGTCCTCTCATCTGCCTACCTCATCTGACCCAAAGGCAGGGTTTTTTTTTTTTGAGAGGTGGACCCAGGAAGATGTACTTGACCCCAGTTGACCTCTAGCTGCTGGCCCAGTGCCCTGAAGCACACAGCCAATCCACCAAAAGTACTTATTGCTTGAGTACAAAAGCCAATTCCAAGCCACATTTCAGCAGCAAACAACAAACAAACACACCTGACACCACAGGAGACTCAAGTTAGCTTTGGACAAGGACTTCCTGGGAGTGGGGGTTCAGCATAGGAGTCTCTTTGGGAGACCAGGATGGAGGCAGTGGACAGAGGAAGGTGGGTGACCAGACACATCTCCCACCTGCCCCAGCTGGACCTCCTGAGGCAGGCGCCCTCCCCTCCTTGGGACAGGGGCTGGGAGGTCATGTGGGGCATAGATGAGCTGAGGAAGGAGCCAGGCTCTATGGAGCGGTGATTTCCACCTGCAGGCTGCTGGTCTTGGCTGTGAGTCCATGGGGAGTCCCACGCTGGCAGGGTGATGGGGATCTCACACAAAGTAGCCCTAGTGGGTACAGAGGTGAGACCTAGGAGCTGGATGTTTAGGCTCTCAGCATGAGGGGGCTGTCAGAGGAAGAGAAGATGCAGAATCGCACTGTGGGGCTCCAGGCTGCAGACCAGAGGCCAAATGGGGGCAGGGCAGGGCCCCTGGGAGGGGCTGCCCCAGAGACACAGGCTGCTTCAGGAGGTAGGAAGGGGCTTTCACTGGACGTGAGCAGGCAAAGTCCAACCCCCTGTCAGTGATGCTACAGCCCTGTGGTGGGAGCTGGACCACACGCAGTGGCCCTGAGGCCCCTTCAAACTCTAGAACTTTCTCCCTGTAGAGCCCCTCCAGTGCTAGGATAAAGCCAGGATCAGACTGGAAGCCAGGCAGGGCCAGTCCCTCTGTGCCCTCTAGCCTTCCAGGGGAAGCTCATGCAGGTTAGAGCAGGGCCTGCCACCCTGCCTACGACTCCTGGAGGTCCAGGCAACACCCAGTGACAGCCCATCAATGGGGCCCTGACTAGGCACCAACAGCTCTCGGGGCCCAGATCCCAATCACAACAGAGACACGGGGGACAACAGTAGGAAAGGGGAAGTGGTCTCCTACCTCTGGGGCAAGAGGGGCTCTGGCTCTCACCACACCCAGCTGCCCAGCCCCACAGCCCTCCCTTGCCCACAAGCAGGTGGCAGGCCTGCCTCTCCCCCTGCGCTGATCACCATCTCTCAGAGTCCCCCTGCAGCCCCTCCCAGGCAGGCGATGGCCTTGGCAAAGGGAAGAGGAAAGCAGAGAGGAGTCCCCAAAGTCTGAGAGATGTCCTGCTCCAAAGCTCCGCTCAGCCAGCTCCTGAGAGGGCCAGAGAACAGAGGCCCACTGGTGGCACCTTGATCCAGAGGCCCTCGGCCATCCCCACCAGAGGCTGAGCTTGCCCCCAAATGCCAAGGCCCCCTACCCAATATGGGTCCCTGAGGATCCCACTGCCTCTTGCTCAGAAGCTGCCTCTCCACAAACCTCTAACTAACCCTCCCCCTTGATGGCTGCTGGCCCTTTGGCATGGCAGCAAATTCCAGGTCTCTCCATCTTAAAAAGAATATGTGTGCTCCTGGAGCCAGCTCATCCTGCCTCATTTCCGGAGCCCACCTGTTGAAGGTGTGTGTGTGTGTGTCTGCCGACCTGCTTCTGATGTCCAGCCCACTGCCCAGGGGTCCTATAACTCCTTTGATGACAGCTGTGGTCCTTGGAGGGTCTGACTCTCCTCCAGGACTTAGTCCTTACAGGCCTCTCCCTCCTCCCCCTCTGGTGCCTCCTGGGCTGGTGAGCCATGCTCCTCTTCCTCCGCTTAACTCCTTGATATTGGGTCTCCCATTTGCTTCTCACTCTCCTGTCCCGGGGAAGCCCAGCCGGATCTGGTAGCTTAACTACCTGCAAGACCATCTCCAGGAGCAAAAACCTGAGTGGAGTCCTGGGGGTCCTTGGTACACCCTACAAGCTGCATATCCCAAAAACCAAGTTCACCTTCCTCCCCTCCTCCTTCCCATATTGGCATCATCTTGTTTTTGTTTTTTTCTTTTCTTTTTTTTTATTTTTAAGATTTTATTTATTCACGAGAGACAGAGAGAGAGGCAGAGACACAGACAGAGGGAGAAGCAGGCTCCCTGCAGGGAGCCCAGTGTGGGACTTGATCCCAGCACTCTGGGATCATGACCCGAACAAAAGGCAGCCGCTCAACCACTGAACAATCCAGGTGCCGCATCTCGGTTGTTCAAGCAGAGACCTAGAGTCCCCGAGCCTGGGGACCAGCCTAAGCCTTTTGGACCTATCAGTCCCCAGGTAACACAGGGGCTAGGGGAACATGGGAACCCCACCACAAGGAAGCAGAAAGTCAAATCTAGAATAGATATCCTATGGGGCAACCACTCTGGTCCCTGTCCAGGCAGGAGAAGAGGGAGGGAACCAGCAAGAGAGATTTAAGAGACAAATGAGATGCATGGTCCTTGAGCTGATTCTGGTTCAAACAAACTGACTATGAGAGATTTGTTTTAGGACAATGAGGGACATTTGACTATGGCCTGCATCTTAGCTGATATGAAGGAACTAATATTAATTTTGTTAGATATAATAATGGGTACAGTATTGTGATTATCGAAAAAAACATTTTTAAGACATACAGGCTGGGGCACCTGGGAAGCTCAGTTGGTTAAGCGTCTGCCTTTGGCCCAGTTCATGATCCTGGAATCCCCGGCCCACATAGGGCTCCCTGCTCAGCGGGGAGCCTACTTCTCCTTCTGCCTCTTTCCCCTTGCTCATGTTTTCTCTCTCACTCACTCAACATCTCTCAATTAAATAAATAAATAAATAAATAAATAAATAAATAAATAAATAGAATCTTATTAAAAAAAGACATACAGGCTGAGTTTTTTAGGGATGAGATAGGATAAAGTCTGGAATTTATTATTTCTCAGCAAAAAAAAAAAAAAAAAGAGAGTGAGAGAGAGAACAAAGTTGACCAGCAAGAAGTGTTAAATCTAAGTAATAGGTATAATTATATTCATTATAATATTCTTTTCACTTCTTTGTATGTTTGAAAGTCTTCATAATAGGGACACCTGGGTGGTTCAGTGGTTGAGTACTTGCCTTTGGCTCAGGTCATGATCCTGGGATCCTGGGATCGAGTCCCGCATCAGGCTCCCTATTGGGAGCTTGCTTCTCCCTCTGCCTCTCTCTGTGTGTGTGTCTCTCTGTGTGTCTCTCATGAATAAATTATAAAATCTTTAAAAAAAAAATTTCATAATAAAAAGAGAAAAAAAACCTCCCTTGAACTTGTTTACTCTTCTGCATTCTCATGGTTACTACTCCAAGGTGTTCACTGTTTCTTATCCCTTCCAGCTCTCCCCTACCCCTGGTAGTAATTTCTCTCCTTTATGACGCAGCTCTGGCGCTAGGAATTCTGGAAACATGGAAGCTTAAACATGTCCTGCTTCTTCTCTTCTCCCGGACGTTACCCTCTAGGAAGGGGCTGTGCCAGCTGCTGGGCAGGGCTGGCTGGCATGAGTAGATGGCCTGAGATAGAAGCTGGAACCCAGGAGACCCCGGGGCAGACCAGGCCACCATAGGACCCTAGGAGGAAAGCAGGGTGACCCCTAGGGGCTGACAGGGAGTCAAACAGGTGGGCTCAGCACTCTCTGCCCAACAGGCTGGGGATGTCAAGGAGGCAGCAGGCAGGGAGAATTCTTGATGGTGTCTTAGAAGAGACCCCCATTCCTCTGCTCTAGGGCCCCGCCTAGTGGGGATACTTCAACAGCTCATCCCAGCCCCAGTGAGCAGACACATGAACCCCACTCCCCTGACAGGACAGTGGCTGGAGAGAGGTGGAGCAGAGAACAACCAAATCTACCCGGGCTGCAAGACCCTAATACAGCAGGGTCAGGACGTGCTAAAGACCAATCACCAATCCGGGTGGGAAGAGGAGTTTGTCAGTAAAAGGTGGCAGGATAGCTGGATGGCCATCCAGAAAAATAATTGAATGCGGGTTGACATCTTACTCTGTCCACTCGGATATACCCCCAAATCGATCAAAGATTCAGACATAAAAAGCGAAACCATAAAAATACTTAAAGAGAAAAACATAAGCAAAATTGTATATTAAAAATAAAAGAGGCAGAAGGGCACCTGGGTGGCTCAGTGGTTGGGCGTCTGCCTTTGGCTCAGGCAGTGATCCCGGGGTCCTGGGACTGAGTCCTGTATCGGGCTCTCCCTGCAGGGAGCCTGCTTCTCCCTCTGCCTGTCTTTGCCTCTCTCTGTGTGTTTCTCATGAATAAATAAATAAAATCTTAACACAAAACCAAACCAAACAAACAAAAAAGCAGACTCAAACTCTAAAAGCCATACCTTTGACCACATAAATGCATCTTAAGTAATTTGCGTGGCCAGAAAATAACATGAGCAAAGTCAGAAGAGATACTTACATTACAACTCCTGTAAGAGATAGAGGGCTGTTTTCCTTCGTGTGGCAGAACCTCCTAATAACCAGTAAGTAAAAGACCAATAAGTCAATGGAAAAATGAGCACTGGCTCTGAACAGGTTGTTAACAGAAAAAGGAAAACAAACGGTCCTTAAATCTATGAGAAGATGCTCACTCTCACTGAAAAGAGAAATGCAAATTCAAGCCATCTTAAGACCATATATTTTACTATTGGATCAGCAGGAAACGACATCTTGTTGACACTTGGTTGGCAAGGCTGTGGGGGATCAGACACTCACATTTGTGTTGGTGGGAATGTAAATTGGTATAAGCCCCCAGGAAAGGGACAGCAATTTGGCAAAATTTAACAAATATCCATCGTTTATCCTTCCACCCAGCAATCCTACTTCTGGGATTTATCCTTGATTTATCTGCACGTGGGGTGAAAGATTATCTATTATAGGATTGTGCATAATAGCAAAAGATGGGAAACGATTCAAGGGCCCATCACCAGCGGACTGGTTGAAGAAATTCTGATACATCCTTACAGTGAAAAGCATGTAGCTCTAAGGAAGGAGACTGAAACTCTCTATGCACAGTCTCCAAGATATATTGTTAAAACAAAAGGCAAAGAAGAAGCAAGATGTGGTGTTGTGTGTACTGCATGTTACCTTTACGGAAGAGAGACAGAAAAGCAAGTAATCAAATGTGTTTTCATACAGGTTTGTGTTTGCATAAAGAAACTCTGGCAGAATCGAGAAAGAATTAATGAAAGTGGTGACTTATGAGCTGATGGAGAGAACAGGGCACAGAAGCAGGTGTGTGTGGGGGAATTTTTACTATATACTTTTTAATATTGCTTTTATTTTTATTTTATGTTTTAAAGATTTCAGGGCAGCCCGGGTGGCTCAGCGGTTTAGTGCCGCCTTCAGCCCAGGGTGTGATCTTGGAGACCCGAGATCGAGTCCCACTTCGAGCTCCCTGCATGGAGTCTGCTTCTCCCTCTGCCTGTGTCTCTGCCTCTCTTTCTGTGTGTCTCTCATGAATACATAAATAAAATCTTAAAAAAGATGTCATTTATGTATTCATGAGAGACACACAGAGAGAGGAAGACACAGGCAGAGGGAGAAGCAGGCTTCCTTCGAGGAGCCTGATGTGGGACTGTACCACAGGATCCCAGGATCACTACCTGAGCCAAAGGCAGACGCTCAATCACTGAGCCACCCAGGCATCCTATTGCTTTGATTTTTAAAAACCGTGAAAGTACATTATCTAATTTTTAAAAAAATCTTGCTATTAGCAAGATAGAGGGGCTGGAAAACACAGGGACTACTGGAACAACAACAAAAGGTAATTCTCAGGAGATTCAAGTAAGACACAAAAGAAAAAAAAAGACTACTACTTTAGAATTTCAAATATATCATGTACTACTCATTGAAGGTGAGGACAGTCCCTCTCCAGACTCAAATTTGTGGCCTGGAAGAGAAAAGAAAGCAGGAGAAATATCTCAGAACAGATTTACGCAGAGACAAGACATAGAGGGGGCAAAGCTACAAAGCTGGAGACGCTAGTCAAGAGAGCTAACGTGCAAATGAAAGAAAAAGGCAAAGACCCCAATACTCATGCAACAAAGAGATTTCTCTAAGCTGAAAAAAGACCCACGGCTATCCGGAGACTGACGGGGTTTTATGAGTTCCAGGGGGAGGAGTGTTGAGAAAAAGCATCCCTCCCTTCTGCACATCCTAGAGGGGATGTTTGATCAGGAGCCGCGGGGAAAAGCAGAAGCCACGAATGAAATGCAAGGGGTAGCAGGACAGCAGAGGAACAGGACAATCAGGAGCAACCTGATAGAAGGGGGAAAGGAAACCCGTTAAAGATTCTGAAAAGAGTGCATTATCCCATCAAAAAGACAGTCAGTTTGCGTTTCCAAATTCAGTGGTAGGATATATATATGAAATAGACTTAAAAACATGATAATGTTGAATATAAAAGGATACTGAGAGATACCAGCAAGTGCAAAAAATAAAACCCAATAAAAGAGAAGAGTGTCCCTGCTTGTAACAGCAAGATGGAGATTCAGGTTGAAACCACCCACCGGGTAAAGAGGGACACCAGGGGATGAGACAAAGGCACACTCTGTGATGCCAGGACAGTCAAAATCTGTGTGCACTGCCAACAAAGTTGTAGTTAAATATAAAAAGCAAAACCTGAGATGCCTGGGTGGCTCAGTGGTTGAGCATCTGCCTTGGCTCAGGGCGTGATCCCGGGGTCCTGGGATTGAGGGATTCAGTCCTGCCTCAGGCTCCCCGCAGGGAGCCTGCTTTTCCCTCTGCCTGTGTCTCTCATGAAAAAATAAATAAATCCTTAAAACAAAAAAAAAAGCAGCAAAGCAAAACCTGCTAAAAGTACAAGAACTTTACAAAGAAAATCTGAGCGAGAGATGTAATAAACCTCTATTGGAACTGGAGTAAAAGACAAAAACAAAACGAAGTCTACAAAGGAAACAAAGGAAATAATGTCCTCGATCAGCTTGGCTTGATATATACCAGACCTTATGTCCCTTAGATGGAAAATATACGATTTTTCCACTATGAAAAACTTAGAAAAACCATTTATTTCTTCGGTCACGAAGGAATCCATAGATAAATTTAAAAATGGAGATTTTGCAAATCTAGGAAAAATGAATACTTTCCTAGGAAAAAGGCAAAATGGCCAAAGTGAACAAGAAGGAGTGGAAAACGTGAAAAGCCCAAATTACCGTTGATGAGAAAAAAAGTCTGCCCCTAACAAAGCACCAGGTAGGTCCAGAGGCTTTCAGGGAGGAGGCTGAATGGTAGGAACCTCTCGGATTCAGCTGCTGTCCCCCTTCCTTGGCCAGGAGGCAATCCTAAGTTTCTCTCTAGCGACTGGCGGGATTCTGGGGACTATGGGGACAGCTCCTCCAGCGCACTCCCACGGCATCCTGCAGGCACCCCTGCCACACCAGATCCTAACTGTGGGTCTGCTAGCCCATCTCTCTTCTGGGACAGAAACTACCTGATGGCAGGGACCATGCCTTGTTTCTCAGTGGCACCTGCCATGTACTGAATCCATGACACAGTAGGTGAAAAATCGCAGTGCCATTGTCAGTGTACCGGGATGCCCCGGGGTCTGTGAAAACTCTCCCACACAGAGTAAAGCAGAATGGATGAAAAGAAGCCAAAATGCTAATAGTCATTATTATTTTTTTAAAGATTTTATTTATTTATTCATCTAAGACAGAGAGAGAGAGAGAGAGAGAGAGAGAGAGAGGCAGAGACACAGGCAGAGGGAGAAGCAGGTTCCATGTAGGGAGCCTGACCTGGGACTTGATCCCAGGACTCCAGGATCACGCCCTAGGCCGAAGGCAGGCGCTAAAGCGCTGAGCTACCCAGGGATTCCCGCTAATAGTCATTAGAGTGAGATTGCTCCCATTCGCCAAATATTTGCAATGTCATTAATCTATTTTTTTTAAACAAGATTTTATTTACTTATTTGAGACAGAGAGATAGAGCACGAGTGGGGATAGGGGCAGAGGTAGAGTTCTCCATGCGGGGCTTGATCCCAGGACACTAGGATCCTGATCTGAGCCAAAGGCAGATGCTTACCTGAGGGAGCCTCCCCAGAGCCCCTCCTTAAGCTATTTTTATGGGGGGGGGGGATAGTAATTTACAAGTTGAGAAGATTCCAGGAGCACTCCAGTCGCCTGCAGCAGAGGCAGGAAGGCCCCCCTCTGGCACCTTTCTTGGTTCCTCTGGCTTCCTCTCCTAGGCCAAGTTGGCTCAGCCCCCAGGACAGACATGGAAGCCCTGAGAGGGACCCCTGCCCTGCTCACCCAATGCCTCACGGTGGACCTCCACTCGGAAGACCCATAGGAGCCCAGGGCCTGGGCTAGGCAGAAGGGTCCTTCAGGCCCTGCTGTGCCTAAGCAGCTGCACTGGAAGTCCCCTCAACACCACAATCCTTCCTCAATTTGGCAAGAGAACCTCCTGCACTTGAGCAAGGACCCCTATGTCCCTCAGACCCAGTCCCTGGCAGCACCATTTCCCTCAAAGCCAATCAACCTCAACTGTCCCCTGACCTTCTAGTCTGGAACCCTGACCATGTCTGCATCAGGTGGGCCTGGCCCTCCCCACTACTGGACACAGACAGCTCCAGGAAAGGCAGAGACAACAGATTGAGTGAGAAGCCGGCCCCTGGTGCTCAGGAAGGAAGTGGGGAGGCAGGTGGACCCGTCTCAGGGGGTTGGGGACTGAGAGGTGAATCATAAGGCTCAAGTTCAGGGGAGATCACCCAGGGGACCCCACAGAGCCATGGGGGCTGCCAGGGGCCTGGGAAGTTGCTCCTTTCTGCCCTGGGAGCTGTGGGTGGGGAGGACTATTGGTGGCCAGGAATGTGGGCTGGGTTAGGAGGGGGCTACCCAAGAAGCTGCTCTTTCTTGGGTCAGGCCTTAGGCTGGGCAGTGAGGCTCTAGGGTCAGCCTGGGGCTGCAGGTGAGTCATGGGGAGGGAAAGGTCAGGCCAGGTGTGAAGAAACCAGCTGGGCCAGCCCAGGGCTGCTGTTCTCCCAGGTGGGTGGGGGGGGAGGTAAGACAGTTGCTGGGAGGAGGGCATACAGACAAGGGCACTCACTGCCCCCCCTCCTTGGCCTCAGCTCCCTGCTCCTCCTAGAGGGCCCCCTGGCTGGTCCCAAAGGGGGATCCAGGTGGATTGTCTAAGGCCAGTTCCTTTGCCTTAATCACTGCTGCCTGAGGCGGCTCTTGGAGTCTGTCCCAAGGGGTGGGTGCCAGGCCTGGTATCCAGAGAGGAGGGTGAGGTGCCTGCCCGCCAGGCACCTGGCAGGGGAGTTTCAGCATGGGTGCAGGAAAAGACCAGGTGGAGGTCAGGGAAGGAGGAGAGTGGGAGAGCTGCCAGGGCACGACCCCGCCTTCCCCGGGCCCCATTTGGAGTTGAGGGGTCACTCACAGTTCTCAGCACAGGACAGGGAACCAGGGCCCCCGAGGCTCCTTCTAGTCCAGCTGCCTACTCAGGTGAGGCGCCTCCTGGGCTGGCTGCATAGGAAGCTGCGGAGGACTCTGGCTGCGCCTCTTTCCTCCCTGTGGCCAATGTCTGGGCAGCAGGGGCGGGCTCCCGTCCAGAGGGCCGGCCTGGGCCTTTCCACCTCAGAGACCCTGGGGTAGGGATGGTGACCACACCCTGAAATCCCCAAGTCAGCAGGTCCCCCCCCACCCCACTGCAACCACGGGGGAGGAGTCTCAGAGGCCCCTCCTCCTCCCTTAGAGGGGGTGGGGGCAGAGTGCTCCAGAAGGTGTGCCTCTGCCCTCTCCTGGGACAGCTTCTCCTACTGCGCCCTGGGTAGCTGGGTGCTGGCTGGTGGACGGGGGCTGGGAATTCCTGCCTCCTTCCCTGTGGCCGGTGCCCACCCCTGGGGACACGCAGGGTGCTTGGAAAGTGAATACTTGTTTGCCTTCCGATTGTCCTGTCCCTGCTGAGGGGAACAGGCTGGCCAAGGCTGTGGCCACCCAGCTGAGACTGCCTTCCGAGCTGCTGCGGGGATGAACCTTTGAGTGAGAGCCCATGGGACCATGAGCCCCTTTGGGACAGGATCGTGTCAGGTGTAACATGCTTTGCGTCCCCAGGGTCCAGCACGCTGACCAGCACACAGCAGGTGCTCATTACATGTTAGTTGAGTGGAGGGTGAATGAGGAGGCTATAAAATGCCACACAGCGCAGAGGCTTCTCTCCTCTGGGGTGGGTCCCTGCCTCTGCTGATTCCTACCCCCATTGCCACCCTCTCCCCTTGTCCATTGGTCGACCATCCCCAATGACCCAACCCTGACCCTATGTCACCTCTACCCTCACATCATTGCCCCTCCCCTCAGAGGAAATGGGTCCCTCCCTCTCTGCCCGGGGCACCCCATCCCCACCCTGTTGGCCTCTCTCCCTGCATCCCGTCTCCCCAACCACCTCTTCACCATCCTCAGCCTCCCACTCTTCTGGCTCCTGACCATTCTCTTAGATTTGGGGAGCCTCCCCCCTTGACCTCCCCCTGCCTCTGGCCACAAAGCATCTCTCCCTTCCCTGCCAAGCTCCTGGGTTGTCTGTGCTCAGCCGGTGTCCTTACCTCATCCCTCTGGCCCCTGCCTTGAGCCCTCAGTAACCCCTTGAGCAGCTCCTGATAAGGTGGCTGCTGACCTCGCAGTCACCGTTTCCCGATACATGTTTAATGGCCTTTATCTCACTTGTCCTTTCTTCTGGACGTTTCTCGGTGTCTGGACAGGCACTCTCCTGTTCTTCCTCCTTGTTGCCTATTCCTTCCTCTGGGGCTTCTCTTCCCTCCCTCTGTCTGTTACCCGAAAGTGGTGGGCCCTGACTGTCTCAGGTGTTCCCGGCCCCACGTCCACGCACTCTGCCCACCCACGGCTCCACCGCCACATGCTGCAGGCCTTCTCCTGGGCAGCAGGCCCGCTCTCCAGCTGCTGTCTGGACCTGGCGCCACCGAATAAACAGACCACTGTCTGCTGGGTGTGCGACTGGGAGACTGCGACTCATCCCGACTTCTCTCCCACCTTCCTCAGCCCGTCGGCCACTAGGTTCCAGGGAATCGACTTCCCAAATGTCCTGTCATCACTGTGTGCCTGGGAGACCATGGAGGTCCGTCCTCTGCTATTCTCAAAGTCCCAGCCACGGGGGTCTTTTCTGAACCCCCTCTCTTCTCTGCTGAGAATCTTCCAGCAGCTGCAGGATTAAGTCCACATTGCTGGTGAGAGTCCATGAGGCCCTGCCTGGCCAGGCACTGCCCATTCCCCACAAGAGCCCCAGCAGCACAGGATGGGAGTGGAGCTGCAAGGCCTCAAGGGTGCCACATCTCACACCTGCACCCATGCCTAGGCACCACGGCACGCTGGGTGTCCTTCTATCCCACATGGCCTGTGCCTCGCTGGTCTGAGGCATCTGCCCTCTTGCCAGGCTCCTGACTCAGATGGTAGCTCTCCAGGGCTGGCGCTGTGCCTCATCAGATGCTTGGCAGGCAGGTGGGAGGCCAGTTCATGCTTAGTCAATGAGGGAATGAAGGGGAAGGGTAGGTGCTGCCTCTCCTGCCTCCTCTAAGAAGGAAACAGGGAGGCTCACCTTTCAGGAAATTCCCTTCTCTAAATTCTGCCTTCGGGACGCCTGGGTGGCTCAGCGGTTGAGCACCTGCCTTCCGCCCAGGTCATGATCCTGGAGATCCGGGATCCAGTCCTGCATCGGGCTCCCTGCCTGGAGCCTGCTTCTCCCTCTGCCTGGGTCTCTGCCTCTCTCTGTGTGTGTCTCTCATGAATAAATAAATAAATAAGTTTAAAGAAAAAAAAAGAAGGCTGCCTTCAATAACTAAGAGCAGACTGGGGATCCTTCCCAGGAGAGAACCAACTCCCCACCCCTGGAGTTTGTAGGGGACAGGGGGTCAGGGAGACCCACACATGACACTGGAATAAAGCAGGGTCACAGGGGAAACAGGAACAGAGATACCAAGCCTCTTGCTGAGATCGCACGGGGAATTAGGGCCAGAAGGGGGAGCAGGCTGAGCGTCTCTACCAATACCCAGGTCTCTCCGCGGACGCCCCAGTTCCTCCCGCCGCGAGCACCACCCCACCATCACGTGTGTCCCCCACCCCCTCACTCCCCGGTAACTGCTCCTGCAGAAGGAGAAAGAGAATATGGAAAGGCCCCGGAATGCGCCTCCGAGGGCCTGCCTGGGAACGGAGGGGCGCCGGGGTAAGGAGCGCTGGCATCCAGCCATCTGCCCCGCAGAAGCTGGCCACCTGGCCCCCAGGGCCGCCGGGCGCAGGATCCCCCAGTCCCCGCCCCCGTTCCTTCCGGGCGGAATCTGGGTCCGCGTCCTCACCCGCAGAATGCTGTTCCCCGCCATGGCCACAGGGGGGCGGGCTGCTCACTGCAGAAATCAAAGCGAAGGTGGCGCAGAAGGGGATGCTAAATGCGACCCGGGTCAGCCTCTGTGCAGGGCCTACTACGTGCCAAGCGCTTCCAGGCCTCACCTCTTGAAGGCTCACAACACTAACCCATTACACAGGAGGACACGGGCTGGGGCAATTAAGGGATTCCTCAGCAGCTGGCAGGTCACCCAGCGGGGTCAAATTCGAGTCTCTCTAGCTTCAAATCCTGAGCTCTTTGCACTGTAACCAGACCTGGTGGTGGGAAGACCCAGGAAGTCCCAGACCGGGACGGTCCCTCCTTCCGCGGGGCATCCCAGACTCAGTCCTGGCATGTGCCAGGCAACCACGCTGACATCAAGTACATCAAGGACAAAGAAAGAAACCAGAGATACAAGGTTTGGGGGTCATCCATTCACCCTTTCCACCCGTCTTTGGGCCAAGGGACAAACTGAGACCCTGAGAGAGGAAGTGAATCTCCCATAATTACCCAGCTGGTGGCAGATGTCAAAAAGATGTTTGTGCATCCTCCCTCCACGTCTCCACCCCCCCCCCTTCCCCTGCCGCAAGTGCCTAAAGCTCAAGATGTCAGGGCCATGGAAAGGATTCTGAGGATGTAAGAGCGTTTTAAAAACGTGCTCTATTTTCGGTTACCCAAATCAACACAACCGGATTCTGAAACGAAAGAAAAGAAAACAAAACAAAAAACAGCAAAAAATACCAACCCTCGCTGTAACTGGACCTGTCCCTGAAACAAAAAATTGGTGTGCGTGCGCGTGCGTGCGCGTGCGTGTGTCTAGAGGGGGAACTGAAATGTTGGAAGAAGCCGAAAGGGAAGCGGATCCCTGACTTTCACATCCATTATCTCATCTGATCCCCAAGCGTCTATGAGACAGGTGAGGCGGAGGGATCCTGCCGGCCCAGGATCCCGACGCCTCTGGGAATGGTGCGGCTGTTAGGCAGGTGAGGTGGCGCGCACCTGCCAGCACGGGGTGGGTCATCTGCATTTCTGCAGGGAAACTAAGTGTAATAAATAAATAAAGCCACCAACGGCTTCACCCGGGCTCAAGTCCCACTTTGCCGCCAACTGAGTTACGGAAAACACTCGCGCTCCGGGGAGCTTCGGCATTTCGGAATTGCACATGTGATTGGGAGCCTGCACCCTCTCGTTTCGTGGTTGAGGAACGTGAGGCTCCGCGTGAGGCAGCTCGTCCAGAGCCGGCGGACGCTCAGCGGAGCGGGGCGGGGCTCCTGGAGCCCGGGCGCAGCCCCCCGCCCGCCTCCTCGGTCCCGGGCGCCCCGTCCCTGCTGCGGGCGCTCCTCCCGCGCCGGGCCGCGCACGTCCAGGATGGCCTCGTAGACGTTCTCCGAGTCGCTGCGCGCCAGGGGGCGCGGGCACAGCCAGGAGCCCGCCACGCTGCAGGCCTTGAAGCTGCCCGCGCTTCCCAGGAGGCCGGCAGGGGGCGCGACGGCGGCGCGCGCCAGGTCGTCCAGGGACTGCGCGGGCCGCACGGGCGCCGCGGGCCGCGTGTCCAGGCAGGTGGGCAGGCCGGGCCCCGGGCTGCCGTGCTGGGTCGGGGCGCCGCGCCGCGCGGGGCCGCACAGGGAGCTCACGCGGCCCCGGGGCTTGGCGGGCGTGCCGTCGGGGCCCGCGGGCGCCGGCGCGCTCACGAAGCGGTAGTCGTAGGCGAGCGGTTCGGGGGCTGCGGGGCCCGGGCGGAGCGCGGGCGGCGGCGAGGAGGCGGCGGGGTCCCCGAGCGCGGGCAGCTCGCGCACGTACTGCGCCGGCAGGTAGAAGGGGCGGCCGCCGGGCTCGCGCCGGACGTGCCACCAGTGCTCCGTGCTCCGGCGCAGCAGCCGGTAGCGCTCGTTGGGCTGGATGGCGACGCGCCGCCCGTCCTTGCCGGTGTACTCGAAGGGATGCTCCACCAGCACGTACACGTCCCCCTCGACGTCCGCCGCCATCGCGGCCGCGGTGTCTCCCTGTGGGCACGAGGAGGAGGGGCGCGGAGGTCAGGGCCACCCAGCCGGGAGGCGCGCCGCGCTAGGGGGACAAAAGACCTGGTTGGGTCCCGAAGCTGCGTTCCTCCTGTGCCTTAGGGCCTTGGTATCTCCAAAACGGGGCACTCGGATCAAATAATCTCGAAGGTTCCCATGCCCACAGTCGCTGATGTAATTATGACAACACTGATTCTGCGGCATTGCTGATAAGATTTGAGCCTCCATTCAATCCCCCGGTGGGGAGCTTGTGGGTAATACTGGTCCAACTTTGCAGCCAAGGAAGCCTTGACTCAGAGAGATGGGGTTGACTGGCGGCGATAAGTCGACACCACGCTTGCCAAAAAGTTGCCTGAACCTCAGTTTCCCTGTCTGTGAAGTGGGAAAAAGAGCTCATTCCTTCCGCGCCCGCCCCCGCCCCGCCCCGCCCGCCCCGCTCCCGCCCCGCCCCGACGCCACCAGCGCTCAGGAAATCCGGGTCCACAGAGCCTCTTCCCTCCAGGATCCTGCGCCCCCGGCCCGGGCCCTCGGGGTCAGAGTTGAGGCGCGGGGCTATAGGAGCTGCCCCGGCGCTGCTCTACCCCGGGAGTGTCCCTGCTTCTCCTAGACCAAGGGCCTTGGCATGAGGGACCAGGACTGCCAAGGCCGGGGAACCGGTTCTCTTGGTTTCTCTTTTCTTCCCCAGTGGCTCTGCGGCGAACGTGAACCCGGAGCCTGGCCCGCCCAGAGCGGCCCGCACCGCCCCCGACTCCAGATCCCACCTCCAACCTCCCGAGGGAGGCTGGAGGGCCTGCCCACCTGCCCTGTGATCTCCACGTTGCCCCACGTTGCCCCACGAGAGCGGCCCCTAGACAATGCACTACCCAGGCGGTGTCCTCCCCAAAGCTGTCCTGGATGATGGCCCCAGCCCACCCCTCTGCATGCCAGCTTAGCTTGGCTCTGGGTGGGGCAGCCTTGGTCAGAGCCTAACTGTAAAGCTGCCCAGGTCTCACCATCAACAAGATGAATGAGTGACTTCTTCCGTGGCTGCTCCCTCCAGATCTTTACACTGACCACATCTCCTGCCCAATAAAGGTCTCCCGGGGGCAGCAGGTAGGAGCCCCTGTGGCTTGCTGAGGCTGAGGAACCCAAGGAACAGGGTCTGGCCCGCAGGGGTCGGGGCAGAGGCTCCTAGTGCCCCTTCCCTACTTTCTCAAGCTCTCCTCCATGGGGAAAGGGGTGCACAGTGGGCCCTGGAGGCGCAGTCAGTAAGCTGCCTGGAGCAAAGCCAAGAAACCCTGGGAGGATACCCCTTCTCGTCGCCTTCTCCGGGACCCCTGGCACACGCTCACCTTGGCAGGGCAGGTCTCTGCAGGCCCATGGGCTAGACAGACCTTCGCAGCCAGCAAGGGGTGCAGGTTAGGCCCCCATCTCCTTGGGCGGGGCTTCTGAGGGCTGGGTGGGGAAACCTCGGGGAGCAGGAGCTGCCAAGGGGAGCAAAGAGGCAGAGGGAGGCTCAGGAGGGCTGCCCCCAATTCCCGAGGCAGGTGTATCTGGGAGGGGCGAGGAGGAGCCTGAAGGAGTGTCAGGGCCAGTGGAGACATTGGGAGGGGCCCAGGGCAAGAGAAGGCAGGAGGGAGGGGCGGCAGCTGGCAGGGCTGCGACTGAAGGTGTGCTGCCGGCTGGCAAGCAGAGCCCAAGGTGGGTAGACTCCCACCCTGCGCCCTCCACCAACGCCCCCGCCGCGGGATTTGTTGGCCTCCAGCCTCTGTGTCCCCTGGGTGCGCTGCTCCGGGGCTGCTCCACCCCGGATGGTCCTTTCCAGGCGTCCCCTTAGGGGCGAGGCCATTTGCACCCCGAATCACCAACTACCAACCGCCAGCCCTCTCCAGCCCGATTGCTGGCACTACTCGCTTCGGACCCACCTCAGCCCTCCCCAGGCCCTTTCCTGGCACAGCTTGGCCGGGCCTGGAAAGACCCAGGGCAGAGTTCCCAAGGCAGGGATGCCCACCAGAGGGGGGACGGGTTCCGGCTGGGTGGGGAGGGGACCCGGGACTTGGCTCCTTCCCCAACTCGGGGGAGCGGGGAGGTTCCCTGAAACTCCAGGACTGACCCGTCCCCAGGAGGTGCTTTGGGTCCACTGGCCTGGGGACGAGAGCCACAGCGGCGACAAGCCTGGGTCGGCGCGGGGGGCCTGCACCTGGGCCCGTCCTGTCCCCGGACGGAGGGCAGCCCTTTTCATCTCCGCTCCTAGCGGGGGGATCCGAGCCGCGCGGCCCTGCTCGCGGGTCCCCCAGCTCCCGCCCCAGCGCCCGGGGAAGGGGAGCCGGCGAGAGAGAACCCGCCACCTGCAGCACCGCACCCCCGCCCCTCGCCCCCGGCTCAGCGCCCCCCCCCCCGCCCGGCCCCGGCCCCGGCCCCTCGGGGTGTCCGCTCACTGGCTTCGCCTCCACTCATCCCCAGCAGGCACGCGTGGTTTCGGCGTCCGCGCTCCCTCCTCCACCGCCCAGCTCCCGCGCACCCGGTTTCCTGCTCAACAATACAGCGAGGGAGGCACCAGCAGAGAGCGCCGGGCAGAACTTCCTCCCGGGCCGAGGCTGGGCTCTGGCTGCTAGAGACAATCCCCGGTGTCCCGCTTCCTGTCCCCTCTGGGCCGGGCCAGCGCCCAGGGAGCGCAGACGCCACCCCCGCCCCCCGCCCTGGGCCACACCTGGCTGTCTCCTGGAGGTGTGAGCAGGAGGGTGAGGATGGTGGTGTGAGGTGGGGCGTGGGGGGGGGGCGTGGGGGTGCAGCCTCCTGGACTATTTCTGGCCAGATTTCCCTCCCACTGTTTGATTCCGTCCCCCTGCTGCCTGGATCCTCCTCTGGAAGAGGGCCACCCTCCAGTCTGTAGTGGGTGCCACCCAGAGCAGCCTGTGGAGCTGGACTCCTAGCACTTGCAATTTTCTCTCCTGTAAACTGGGGACAGTGACAGCTACTTCCCAGGATAGTTGGCGAGATTGAATGAGATGCACTAAGCACAGTATAGTATCACATTTTTGTAGGAGCACATTTTGTTATTATGAACATTATTTTTATTAGATGAGCTGTCCTCTCTGGTGTTGGGTTGACGTCTCCAACCCCCCATTCTCCTTCAGGCAGGAGGGGGAAGGGAGAAAGGAATGTCCTCAGAGGCACCTTGCTGAGGATGAGGCACCCAGGTCGCCTGGCCCTGGCCTCCCTGTCCCTAGGCCTCAAACCCAGTTCCTTTTGTCTTCTCAGAGCCCACTTCCTACTGACCTGGAGAGACTTGAGGCCCCTGAGGGAAGCTGGGGCTCAGGAGATGTGCAGAAGGTGCTCCCCCAGGGCCCGAAAGGTATCTTCAAGGACAAGGAACTGCAACAGAGCAGACTGTCTCAATCACATTTTCCCACAATCTGCCTTCCCTGGAACTAGTCTGTTTCCTTCTTCTGGCCTCATCACGGCCAGTGGTGGGCTTCTCCTGGCACTTAGAGGAATGTAGTGGCCAAGTCTAGGCCACTGGGACCCCTGATTCTGGCGCTGCTCAGCCTTTTCTAAGCCCCCCCACTTGCTTTGGAAAACCCAGTGGGAAATAGTCCCAACATTCTTCATGTTCCAGTGTCAGGGCTCTGTGCTTTGACAGGCACAGCGAAGGTGCCACTGTGGTGGGATTTCAGGCAGCAGCTTCCGCTGTTATGCATGAGTGTATGTGAAGAGACCTCAAGCAAGGCCCCGAAATCTCCCCCTGGCTCCCTGGCCAGGACTTCTAGTGGCACCTCTTCTCCCCTGCGTGCCCAAGACGCCTGCTTGCAAATGTTTACTACCAACCCTCCCTCTCCAGACCTCCCCAGCTAATGAGAGCGGGGGGGGGGGGGGGGGGGGCAATCCAACCACAGGATTGCTGGTGGCCTCCCCCAGCCAGTGGCAGCATCAGGATTCAGAAGAAAGATCACAGGTGAAAAAGAGAAAAAGATCAGGTCTTTACTGCAAAAACATCCAAAATGCACACTGTAGCAGTTCCTTCCATACATTGCAAAGCGCTGCTCAGGGCCAGCGCCCCCCGCTAGAAACAGTTTATTGCATAAAATGGCATTTTAAAAATAGTGTGGGCACCACTGAGGTTCACATCAGCTTTCCGTTGGAGGTGAGAGGGTAGAAGTCAACTCATTTGATTAGCAGCTTTCTGGTACTGGGGAGAGGGTCAGTTCTAATGCTATTAGGAGGATACTCCTGGGAGGGCGGCGGCGGGGTGGATACCTAACCTAAGCAAGCTCCCTAGGGCCTCACTCCTGCTGCATCCTAGGGCACCTTCTGGTGCACATAACATACTCACGGGCCTGAGGAGCCAGGGCTGGGCCTGGGCAGCACTGCCCACCCCAGGCCAGCCCCTGTCCTCTTGGGGACCTGGGGCAACTGTGGCTCTGCTCAGGCTGGGTCTGTGGGGGAGCATTAATGCTGGCTATGGGGGTGCAGGACGGAGATAAGGACCCACTTTCCCATTTAGGAGGCTTTGGCATGCTGGGCCTAGGTGTGCACCATCTTCCGTGCCGGGGACAGAGAAGTTGTGGGGCAGCCCCCTGGGACAGCCCCCCCCCCCACCTCCTCTGTTCTATTGCACAATTTATCCAGCTTCTCAGGGCTGGGCAGGTGACTCAGCACCCGAATCACCCCCAGGGAGAGGTGGGAGTAGATTCAGCTCTTGACAGTGACAGGCAATCTCCACCTGAGGCCCCCAATTCAAGCTGAGAGCAGAGAGGATGGCCAGAGGACCCAGGGCCGGGGGGTGGCGGTGGGGGTGGGGGTGGGGGCTGTGGGTGCAGGAAAGATGGGAGAAGGCAGCAGAGAAATCAACCCCCAAACCCCAGGGTCTAAAGGTCACTTTGAAAACAATGGCAGGCTCCTGCTCTACCCCAAGACCCCCTTGAAAAGGCAATCATGCTCCAATGACGTTTTCCAGTCTCTGGTAGGGCCCCTCCTGGGCCAGTCCAGCAAAGCTTTGTGAATTCATGGCTTTGTAAACTGAGGCTCAGCGTCCTTCCAACAGGTGGCTGCTCCCACGTGTCCCTGTGCGTCTCTGCAGCAGGGCTGGCACTCTTTGTGGAAGGACGGGGGTCACCACTCCACAGTGCGGGGCCTGGCAGTCCCGATGCCCGAGGCTGGCCGCTGGCCTGGGCTCGTTGGGCTCTCTGTGGGCCCAGCCTGCCTCTGTTCCCACAGGGCTCAGTCATGCAGTGGGGGAACAGGGCGAGAGTGTGTCTGCAGCCGCCCCCAGCCCATCTGGCTGCGGGGTCTGTAGTAGGATGGGATGGCGAGGGGCTGAGGGATAGGCAAGATGACCACCCTGCCCTGAGCCAAGAAAGGCTCAAAGTGCTGACAGTGCTGGTTCCAAGTCCCTCCCTTCTCCCTCAGGGACCAAGATCCCCGACTACACGAGAGCTGGGGGGCTCTGACATGGAGAAAGGTGATGGGGCTTCCAGGTGAGGTGGACAGGGCAGGGCAAACAGAGGGAGAGGGAGAGGGCGGTCATCGAGACCCATCCCACCAGCCCCCGGGCAGTTTGGCACGTCGTACTTGAGCTGTGGGCAGTGAGCGCCCGGTGTAGGAGAAGGAAAGGCACCCAGTCCAGCTGGCAGGCTCTGGCCCAGCAGTGGCCTGCCTGCCCAGCCGCGCGCCTGCCTGCGGGCCAAGTGTTCCCACACATTTGCTCAGCATGAGAAGGCCTGGATTTCTTGGGTGACTTGTGTAGGGTCAAGAATAAAAAAATATTTTCCGTTGAAATATGAAGGGGAAAAAAAAAACCTGCCTTAAAAAACTAGACCTTTTAATCAGGAATGTGGAATTGAGAATGCGCCCAAGTCTTGTTTCCACAGTGTTTGAACAGCCCTGATGGATGTGCCATGTCTGTGAGGTGAGCTGGGGCCTGATTAGTGCAAAGTTCCCCCTCCCTCCATCCCCTGGAATGGGGGCATCTGATGATGTCCCCATGTCCAGGAGCAGACAGGTGGTAGAGGGACTGGGTGACATCATCGAGGGCTTCCTCTAGTAGGCTCGTGCTCTGGTCACATCGGAGTCTTCGTGACAGGGGAGACAGCTGTGACACCTTGAGAGGATCCGGACTGACGCCAAACCCAGCTGAGATGGGTGAGCCGAGCCCCCACCCAGCAGCCTTGGTGGGGACAGCACGCGACTTAGGTGAAAGTGCTCTGTTCTTGGTACTTGCGCCGGCGGGCACAGCGGGGGCAGCCCTTCTTCACCACGGCCTGGCAGCTCTGGTGGAAGACGGTCTTGCACTCGCCACACCTGGGGGATAGCAGCAAGCACCGCCTGTGCCATGGGCCGGGGGGCTGGCCAGCGTTCCTGACCAGAACCCGCGGGGAGGCTGAGCGGCACCCGCCACCCAAGGCACGTGTGCGCTGCCTCTGCATGGCCAAATAAAACCTCGCGACAATGCTTACCCTCCTTCACGCCACAGGCACTGCTGACACTCTCTGTTCGAATTCACTTTTTAAGATGCTGCTTGAGACTCATGAAATGACTTCTTGCCTATGTTGAAAACCCTCTGCCGTTTAAAAAACTCCTGCTAGGGGCTGAATCTAGGCCATGAGACACCTACTGAACATGAATGAATGCTCCCACCTGCTCAGTTTTCCACTCCCACACGGGCTGGAATGGAGGGTCGGTGGATGACTTTTTCCATTTAGAGGCTTCTGATAATGAGTGATAATCGGGTAAGAACCATCATTACTGCAGGAGAGAGGCAGGCAGGTACCACCCACAGGGTGCCTGGCCTGTTCTAATGCTCCAGGGCAGTAACTCATTCAGTCCCTCCTCAACCTGTTTGTAGATGACAAAACTGAGGCCCCTGCTCAAAGAGGCAGCAAGCCACCTCTTCTCTAGGGAGACAGACAGTTTCCTTGATCTAGGCAGGGGCCTTTGGAGGGCTCTCTGAGCTGGACCGGAGCTGCCGTGACTGCCCAGGGCATCGGTACCGGCACAGACAGGGGGTCCCTGTATTTCTGCACAATGGCACTGGGCCTGCCTCCCTGGATAGCTGGCGCCAGCTGTGGATAAGGGTGGGGTGGCAGGCTGGGTGTCCCCCATACCTGACTGTGGTGTCAAACTCGAAGGGGAAGATGATGTCGTGGTGATGGCAGATCTGGCAAATGAAGCCACGCTGGGTGCACAGGTCACAGTGGTAGACATGCTGGGAGGCAAATCCAATCAGGGTGTTGAGGAACCCTTCATACACTCCATCCGCGATCTGTGGAGGGCAAGTGCAGGCCGACAGGCCTTTTGGGTAGCTGTGCTGAGGCTGAGGCCATCTATAAAATGTGGCTCCACCTTGCCTCAAGAACTCCTATTCCCAAAGAAGTATCTTCCCACTTGGGCAAGAACCACCCCCCCCCCGCCCCGGACCAGGCTGAACAATGCAGGTGTACAGCTCCCGCACACGGAGGTCACTGGGGGTAACCGGCTTAAGGATGAGACCCAAATCCACAGAGCCCTCCCTGAAGGAAAGGAATGTCCTCAACTTTCACGCCTGGGGCCTCTCCTCCTGCTGCCCTCTAGCTGGGGACGAGGCCAGAGGCAGGGAAGGGGCCAAGGGGCTCCTGTTCCCCAGGCTTTGCTGGACTGCCTGCTTACTGCAGGGGGCTGGCGCTCAGTCACCACCCAGGAATCCTGGGACAGCCAGACACATAGTCTGAGGTGCTGAAAAGCTGCAGCCACACCTCCTGTCTGATGTGTCCAGGAATGAGGCCCCTCTGGGAGGTCTGGGGGTAGAGAAAGGCATTCTCACCTGCTGGAGGTCGGCAACACTGTACTTGTGGGGAGACTCCAAGAGGTAATTCCTGTGGTTGAGCCTTCAAACAAAACAGAAAAGGCCCCTTATAAGGGTTTCCCGATCCGGGCCAACCTGTGTTTGTTTTCATTCCTTCAGCTGCTCACCGGGTATGAACGCCTGGCCAGGGTGGTGCCTAAGAGCGCAGTCGGGTGCCCGGGTTGGGGATCTGGTCTTCCAGGTGACCCAGGGCAAATTACTCAACCTCTCTACGACTCAAGCTTCCTCACCCGAGAAATGGAGCTCTTTGTGGATTAAATAATTTATTTAAAGCATTTGGCATAGTGCCCAGCACACAGTAAACAACGAATGATTATCAGCTAGAGTTGATAACACTGTATCGTATAACAAATTTGCTGAGAGAGTAGAACTTAAATGCTCTCACCAAAAACCTACACCTAAGTAGTGAGGTGATGGATGTGTGAATAAACCAGATGGGAGGAACCGTCTCACAATGTATATACATACACCAAATTATCATGATATCCACTTTAAACATGTTATAATTTTGTCAGTTATGCCTCAATAGGGCTGAAGAAAATTCCAACAAAATTTAAAGGTTATAAAACATAGAACGTCTATAAAAAAAATAATAATGAGGAGGAGGATGACCAGAGCCAACATTTATACTGGGAACTGGGCTTAGAGGTTTATATCCATTAACTCATTGCAGTGTCCTGTGAGGTTGGTACTCTTATAATCCCCACCTCGACAAGACAGCTGGAGACCTGAATGCAGAAGTCGGCCTCTGGAGCCTGCACCCTTACCCATCCCAGTGAATGCCTGAAGGTGTTAGCTGTTGTCATTACTGCCACCATTCCATACTAGGGACAGCGGGACAGAAATGCATAGGAGGCAGCCTCTGCCCCCCCTATAGCCCCTGGGCTAGCGGAGGGACACAGGCAAGCATCCAGTTTGAGTGCTATGTCAGAGGCATGGCGATGTGGTCTAAGGAAGGCAGATCCCATTTCACAGAGGGGTGGGGTATCGGGGAGACACGGCGAGGGTAGCTCTACTTTCCACCTCAGCAGTGGCAGAGATCAGAGGGGTTCCATCCCCAGGGATAGAGAGTAAATGGCTGCAGAAATCCCCCTGGGACACCACCTGCCTGGCCTTGCTATGTGTGCCTGTGTGGGTGCTGGGGTTGGGGAGAATGCTCCAAGCCTAAGGTGGCTGCAAACCTGCCCCAGGAGCATCTGGGATGGGGGCTTGGCCATGCTCTACACTATGGCCTCAGATGTGATCTGGAGAAACCTGGGGCAGGGGTGACAAGTCCCACCAAATAGCCCGGCAGGCCACGCTATGCCACGAGACGTGAGGACACTACTGCTCGGTTCACCACTCTGGTTTCCCCAGTAAACTTCCAGCTTTCTGGGATCAGGAAGCCGCCATTTATCACCAGGAAAACGCAGGGGGCGGGGGGTGCACAGACGGTCCCTGAAGTGGCAGGAAGGGTGGGGCTGATCTGGATGGAAGGTCATCTCTGTCATCTGTACACAGTCATGGAAGCCCTGGGGACAAGCCAGGCACAAGACCCTCCCTGCAAGCCACTGTACCCTGGGCCTGTCATACTCTCAGTGAGGCCTCACAGTTGCTTCCTCCACAGTACTCAGTCCAAGCCACAGAGGACAGAGCACTGGCCCAGGGGTGAGATGCCACTGCTCACCCTGTCAGGAGAGAAGTCTACACCCTAGGGCCTCTCCAGGCCTCTGTTCTCCACTCCACAATCGGAAAGTCCTTTCTGCCCTCTCCTGGCGTGAGGCCGGGAAGGGGCCCGAGAGATCTGTAGGGAACTCGGGAAGAGAGAAAACAGAGGCGAGGTTGCCCCTTCACTCCTGTAACCAGTGATGAGGTGGGAAAGGGCGCTGGCAGGGCTGGCAGGGTGGGCAGGGCTGGGTTCCAGGCCGAGGCTCTGACTCCTTTGAACTTAGGTGCCTTCTCTGCCCACTCCTCCAGGGCGTTTCTAATGGCTCCTTCCCAAGGGCAGAGAGGGAGCTCTGAGGCTCCTCTGGCCCCTGGAGATGTGTCCAGGCCTGTCTGAGGATCCCCTTTCTCTCAGAGAGCCCAGCCAGAGGGCTGCCACTAGCAAAGGGGAAATCCTCCCTGACTTCACCACTCATACTCAAGGCCTGCCCTTCCTTCTCAACCATTCCAGTCCTCAGCCTCCACTCTGGCCAACTCAGGCCAGGCCTCCTCACTTCCCAGGGCTAATTACTACATCGGCCTCTGTGCCCCCACTACTGCCAAACACAAACACATATTTTGTGTTTAGGTAATCTCTACACCCCATGTAGGGTTTGAACTCACAACCCCAAGATCAAGAGTTGCATGCTCTACTGACTAGGCAGCAGGGCACCCCCTAAAGTGGTCTTTTGTAGACCCTGTTGAGAACATCCCTTCAAAGGGCTCCCTACTGCTGGCAGGATAAATCCAAACACATTTAGTGTGGCACCTGAGACCTTTGAGGTCTGGCTCCTGCACCCACAGTCCAGCTGCACTGAACCCCTTCAAGGGTCCCGATGAGCTACAGTCTGGTCCCTTTCCATATCACAGGTCCCCTTTGAACAAGGAAGGCTGGGCCCTCCCTTCCCCGTTCTTCTCCTAATTCTTTTGAAAAATCCCAGTTCACTACATGCCTGTGTGAGGACAGAGTTCTGGAAGCATGCCCTAATAGGACTGATGGTGGTGGGACTGGAGGAAGGGTGATTGGAACTGCCTGCTGGATTCTTTTATGCTGAATATTGACTGCCTTTGCAAAGAAGAAACACTTTTTTTTTTTTTTTTTTTTTTTTAAGGAAAGAAAAGAAGAAAAGAAAATCCTGCAAACCCTCAGCTCCGATGCCATCTCCTCTGGGAGTTTCCTTGGCCCTCTGGCCCTGACGAGGCTGGGTCTGGTGCTTTCCCTCATGGCATGAGTCATGCTGACCCAGAGCCATCTGTCTGCCTGTGTGCGTCCTTGCCCAGACTCTGAGCCCCTCACCGGCCCTCACCACAACTCTGGAAGGCCCTTGGGCACAGGGATTATTGGCCCATTTTGTAGACAAGAACGCTTAGGCTCAGAGAAGTAAACCAACTTCTCAGTCACACAGCAAGTGTGAGGCCGGGCAGAGGCTGCTCCTGAGCTCTTGCACTTGCCCCCACGTTGCTTCTAAAATGGGACTTCCACTGGCTGAACCTTGCTCTCTCGAAGGCTGGTAGGCTGCACAGTAGGTATGCAGTGCTACTACCCAAGGATGGGAATAGCAGAGGCAGGGAGAAAGGCATGGCTGCCTAGCAGGTCAGCCCACACAGGTCAGTAAGGTTGACGACCAAACAATCTGAGCAGGGTGGGGACAGGAAAGTGGGGCCAGCACCCAGGACCCACCCTGCAGGTACCTGGTCTGCTGAGGTCTGCAGAAGATCCCCTTGACTGGAGGGTGATGACAGGGAGATTTCACCACCCCGGTCAGTGAGGGCAGACTTTCTGGGTCCCAGGATATCAGAAAGGAGGGCAGTGAGTGAAGACCGAGGCATCCAGCTAATGATCAAGACAGGCAAGGCCTCCCCGGGAAGCAGACTGCTAGGGTCCCCCATGGTGGCCGCCAGAGGGGCTTTCTGTCCTTTCAGGTCCCGTGGAGACCAGGGCTCAGCTGGCTGCTCTGGGAGCCTAAGAGGAATCAGCCTCTCCCTCATGCCTAAGAGAGAGCTCCCTGCAGCAGCCCCCTTGTTGAGAGTCCTGCGGGGCCTATACTGGGCACCACTTGGGGCCTCAAGCAACCATGCAGGAATGGCTCTGGGAGGACAGTAGCCAGGACTCTAGAGCTACAGCCCATCAAAGTGGTGGTCTCTGTGCCATGCTTGTGTGGAGGAGTGGCTGGGGGCACAGGGGGAATGTGAGGGGCTTGTGAGCTGCTCCAAGTGCCAGACACCCAGCAACAAAGCCCAAGTGAACAGGAGGCACCAGCTCGTCCACCTGGGGTCTGCCCTTCTGAGGACCCTATTGGTGAGGAGGTTTACCAAGGGCCCAGAAAGATCCTAAGTTCATGCTGCAGCACAGCATCACTTCCGGATCCTGAGTAGGTCCCTAGGCTCTGGGGGCTGAGAAGCTTCTCAAAGGACATCCTGAGGGTCCCGCCCCAGTCTTGCCCCCTTCTGAGGATTTGGGGAGGGATGCTGTGCTGGATGGCAACAAAGCAGCCCTGGAGGGAGGACTGGGTAGGAAAGGGCCAGGCTACACTGCCCTTGCCTCCCAGCCTCCCAACCACACTCACTTTCCTCCTTGCACCCTCTCTCCATCCAAGTTCTCTCTGTTCTTTCCATGTATGCGGCCTTTGTTCATGGCCTGCACACACTCTTTTTTCTATCTGGATCACTCACTCTTGAGTCTCTTCCCTTTCTAAATTTCTACTCATTCTTCAGGTCTCACCTTATTTGTAAGTTCCTCCTGGAAGGCTTCCCTGCTCTGCCCTCCTGCAATCCTCTTAAAGTGCTCACAGTGGTACTTCTAAGCATCCTGCCTCCCTCCCAGCTCCCTCCCTGTTGTAGCCATTGGCTTATTCATCTGCCTTCCCCTCTAGAGAGTAGATCCTGGGTCTGCCTTGCTCAGCGTTGAGCCCACAAGCCTGGTATCTTCGAATGTTCTCAGTAAATATCTGTTGAATGAATGAATGAATGAATGAATACATGAGCAGGTAAAAGCCACTCTCCAAGTATGTGGTCATTTCCCAAACCCAATGGGAAAGTGATTTCTGCCCAGCCCTGGCATTTCTCCCAAGAGGGCATCTTGTGCTGGTGTTAGCTGTGTGTGTGTGTGTGTGTGTGTGTGTGTGTGTGTGTGTGTGCGTCCAGGATGCTCAGCTCTGTCAGAGCTCTGCTTTGGTACAGGCTCAGGTAATCCCCCAGAAGCTTCAGCTGCTTCCGGCATCCCCTGATGAGGTGGATCTGCTCCACATGCTCATACAGCGAGGTGTTCACCAGCTGCAGGTTGATGAGGGGCTGGGCCCGGATCTGCATCAGGAACTTCAGGGCCTGCCGGCAGATCTGGGGCACACCACATAGTGGGGATGGGACAGGATGGTGAGCGCCTCTGGGATGGGCACGGTCTTACCTACTCACTCACCCAGCCACCCAGCTCCAAGGGACATGGTGCCATCTTCATTTTACAAACGAGAGAACTGAGGCTCAGGGTCGAAGTGACTGGGCCTATGTCCATAGCTCAGAAAAGTCAAGATCTGACCCCAGTTAACCTAATGCCCAGACCTATTCTCCCTCCATGGCACCAGCTGCTGCCCTTCTCCCCCTGGGCCCACAGACCCTTCCCATTCTTTCCTGTCTTCCCAGCCCCCACTTTCCTGCCTCATGGAACAGGCACTGCCTGAGGCCAACCATGCAGGAACCAGGTGACTATCTGAGTCAGGCTCCAGCCACAGGAAGCCACAGATCAGAGCCAGCTTAAGGAGGTTTTCCAACTTCCCCAGCTCTTGCCAGCAGCACCAACCCAGGCTCCCCTAAGTCCCTGTGTGGAGGTGAACGATCAATCCCAGGCTTTCCCAACTGATAGGGTGTTGCAGGTCCCACTCTCAGTCCTGACCCTAATGCCAAAGTCAGTTACTGAGAACCTGCCATGTGCCAGACAGAGATCCTCAGCCCCATCCTTTCCTCATGCTTATGACATTCCAATGGGGAAGGTGTCATCATCCCCATTTTATAGATGAAGAAGTGAAGGCTCACAGAAGCTAAAGTGGCCTATCTAATCTACCTGCAGAAAGTGGAGCCCGGGTCTAAACTGAAGTGTGATCTTTGCACAGATGGCTGTTTCATCAACTAACGAGAAGCCTCTCTCCCCTTCAGTGGCCTCCTCACTGTGACGAGAAGGACAGAGGAGGGATCCCTGGGTGGCGCAGTGGTTTGGCGCCTGCCTTTGGCCCAGGGCGCGATCCTGGAGACCCGGGATCGAATCCCACATCGGGCTCCCGGTGCATGGAGCCTGCTTCTCCCTCTGCCTATGTCTCTGCCTCTCTCTCTCTCTCTGTGTGACTATCATAAATAAATAAAAATTAAAATAAAAAAATAAAAAAAAATCTTGTAAAAAAATAAAGAAAAGGACGGAGGAGCTGAGACGTTCTTCACCATCAACTTGGAGTTGGGGTTTCAAGTCAGAATTGAATTTGAATCCCAACTCTATTACTTCCTAGCAGTGTGACCCTGTGACAATTATTTAACCTCTCCGTGACTCAGTTTCCTTGTCTGTAAAGTGGGGAAAATAAAAGCACCTCCCTTATGGGATTATTTTGAGTTCAGATTAAAAGAAAATCCATAAGCTCCTGGCACATAGCATATCCTCAGGAATGGGAGCTGCCTTCAGACTCTGAGTGTCCGTGTGGCCCAGCTGGCCCCTGAAGCGTTGGGAATGTAACAGGGCCCTCGGGAGACGGTCACACTGGGGGCTTAGGAGACTCTGGCCTCCTGTCATCCAGTTCCACTGCCATCTCTTGCCTCTCCCAGCAACAGACAACTCCTTTTACCATTTCTCAGAGCCCTGAAGTACCAGCCTGTGACCTGATGGGCAGTCGAGCAGCAAAGGCCCAGGGACTCCTCTCAGACTGCTCTTCTCCATATCGCCTGGCCTGTCCCATGACTCGCTTCAAGCCTTGGGCGAGGCTCTGATGAAATCACACAGAGGAATGCGTGCTGAAAACTGCCAAGTGCTATGGACAGGCAGGAGCTTCCTGCTCCCCCGGACTGTTCCTGGCCTGTGGGCTTGCAGGCCTGTCTAGGCGAGGAAGTATCCCTGGTCCTGCGCTGACATGCTGCCAAGTGCCAGCCAGACCCTGCACAAATGGGTCAGCCAGCGGTAACAGTGAACAATAAGGCCCCTCACCCACGAGCCAGCCACTTTCTATTTCGAATGTTCCTGTCTTTCCCAGGCCAGGGATCTCTGAGAGAGCGAGAGCTGGATATTTCCTGATCTCAGACATACCCAGAAAAGTACTGTCATTTTCCAGTAGGGAGAAAGAAGTGGCACAAGGATTGCAGCAATAAATAAGAAGATGGCTTAACCAGTGTCCGGGTGTTGTAAATAGTGAGTGTGTTTTACGGCCAAAGAACGATTTGCATTTGTGGTGGTTCTGAGTTTAATATTCTATGTGTAGTTAGTTAAATACTTACCACTGAGGGCAGGAGTGAGGACAAGGTAACCAACCAAAAAGCCAAAGTGAAGCTACTGTTCTTGGGGTCCCAGTCCCCAGCATGGTGGAGGCTGGGGTGACACACAACCCTTCCCTGCACTCTCAGGACACATCTGCACATCAAGGTTGCTCAGCCAGTAGGCCTGGAGCTTCTGAGAAGCAAATCCCTTACTTATGCATCTGTGTCTGTCTTAAACAGAAATCTGTGCCTTTGGGGTGAAGCCAAGCTTGTGTTCTTAGAAGCAGGCCCTGACCAAGTGAACCAGGGGCCAAAGGTGTGACAGGCCTCAGGAGAAGGAAAGGGCTCTGATGTAGGGGCTCTGAGAGACTGGTGGGTCCTGTCTCTGTTAGTTCTTACACAACCCTGAGGTGCACACTTATTAATCCCTCCTTAGAGACCAGGAAACTAAAGCTAAATAATTTGCTAATGGTAACACAGTTCGGTAAGTGGTAAGCTCAGGTGTAGAGGAAGAAATGTGAACGATCCTGGGATACATCCAATTCAAAAGCACTTGGTGAACATAAAACAGTACCCAAGACTAAGTGATGCTAAGTCGACAAAGCACGTTCTAAAGCAGTATGAGTCCAGGATGATACCAACTTTACAAACGTGTGGAAACAGATCCATGGAAAAGGCTGACTGCTCCAAGGGGAGGTGCAGCTGGTTGGCCAGCCCACCCACCCACCTGTCCATCCACATCCATCCACCATCCGGTTATATATGTAATCTATCCTAATTATCCTTCCTAACCTGCCTATCCTCGTCTGTCTGTCTATCTATCCATCTGGCTGCTGGTACCTTAGTTTTGTCTGTAGCCATGGGGAGCTGCAGAGAATCATCCTTAGACCTCTACCTGAGGATCAAGGCAGACACTGACAGAGCTCTGCTCAAAGCTATAGACCAGCACTGCATTGTTTGCTTGCTGGCTCCCCCTCCATCATGGGGCCTGAACCAGTGACACAGGCTTCCCGAGAGCCAGCCTCCTTTACAGAGATGAAGAGCAGCAGCAAAGAAGTATGATCATTCGTCTGTCACTTAGCAGCCTTGTGTGGCCACAACAGGCTGGGCTCAGGGCTTACCGGGCGCTTGGTGAGGTCCCAGTTGTGGATGATCCTGGCCGGAATCACCGAGGCATCGTCTTGGTGGCCGATGTCACAGTAATAGAGGCCAGAGAAGGCACAAAGCTTGGGTCGTACAAATGAGAAGCCAATCTGTCGGGAGCAGCCTGGGGAGAAGGACAGTGGGAGAGTGAGCAGTGGCAGGGCCAGAGTCTACAAACAATGCAGAAGTTACTAAGCAGAAGGACCAACTCTTTAAGGGAAGGATAGATTAAAAAGGGTAGAGAGATAAAACCACCCTCACTCATATGCACCCCACCAAATAACCCTATTAATTAGTCTTTATAGCAGAACACCATTAGTAATTATTGTTGCCATTTTACAGCTGAAACATTGGTACCCAGAATGGTGGAGACCTGCTCAGTCATGGGCCGATTACACGGCATAGCTGGGCACTGGATTTGGGTTAGGTTGCTGTTAGAGCCCACATCCTCTTCTGTGTAGCTGTGTTCAGTGTTTCCACTGCTTGCTCACCGGTGCCAACCTTCTGTAGGTCTGCCCCTCCACTGAGGCCCAGAAGTAGAAGCAACCAAGTCTGGGCCTCGGTAAGCAGGGTGGGAGCTGGGGACCTGGGGCCGGCCACAGGGAGTGGGTGGGGAAGCCAGCAGAAGGCAGGGGGTGTCTGGACATTGCCTGGGGCCAGCCTGGAGTCAGAGATGCCTGGCCCTGCAGGATGGTGGTGCAGAGCCCAGCTTTAGCCCCTCTGCTAGAGGTCCTTCCACAGCAGCGGGCAGTGAGAAGCGGAGTGGGGTATGTCCAGGGTAAAGCAAAGGCCTGGCTCAAATCCTGAGTGCATGCCTGTCTCCCACAGGGCCAGGGGAGAGTCTAGCCTTGGGACTAGAAGGGCTACCTCTTCTGTTTAATAGCTGCCTCATCCTAACCCTTCAATGAATTTTTGCAAGGTTCTGTTTCAGTGTCTATAAAAGTCTGCTGTTACTTGCTTTCCTGTGGAGAGATCACAAAGTTTAAATGAGAGGAGATTTTGAAAGTGCCTTGCAAACTATGAATACAGCCAAATGTCAATGGTGGGTATCTGCTTAGCCACAGAGCTGTGCTTGCAGCAAGAAGGAAGCCCAGCTCCTCAGATTCAGTCTCGGCCCACGAGCTGGCAGGTGACAGGCACAATAAGAGCTGCCCCCTGCCAGCATTCACACCCACTGGGGGACTCTCCTCATAAGCCTTGGGGTCCTGGCCTTCACCCTAAGCCTAACACCCACAGGCTGAAGGTACCGGGTGCAAGTGTTAGGGGTTCGCAGGGGGAGGGGGTGATCTGGGACTTGAAAACATTTTCTGCAGGAAGAAAACCTACCACTTCCTTCCAGATGCCCGAAGCAGACTATCCTCTCAAGTCCCACAGGCTCTAGCCAACTCTAGCCTCAAACCCCTAGCAGCCATTTCTCCTGTTATGGAACTCTGCAGCAGGGCAAAGTTTTCACAGTTCACCTGGAGAACCAAGGTGATGGAAATGGGTGTCTGGGTCCCTGTGGGGGCCTGGCTAGAGCAAGGTTCTAGGACCGTCAAGGTCCTCATCTGGCTCTACCATGGGATAGGTATTGTGAGGAATAAATGAAATAATCCAAATAAAGCAGCTGGCCCAGTGCCCCCACAGGAGAATCAGATTTAATGATGGTAATAATATAGCAGGTGTACTGACTTAGAATAATATCTATAATATATTCTTAAGTGGAAAAAAAACCAAGTTGCAGAACAGTATAAATAGCTGTGCTGTCTCAAACAGTGGCCATAAGCCACAGGTACCCATTTCAGTTTAAATACCTTTACATTAAAGTGAAAATTCAGTTCCTTCCATCATAATAGCTACATTTGAAGTACTCAGGAGCCACATGTGGCTTGTAGTTACCATAGTGGACAGCATAGATCTAGAACATTTTCATCATCAGAGAAGTTCTGTTGCACAGAACAGAGTAGTATGAGCCCATTTTTGTAGCCGAAAAAGACTGTGTGCACTTGCAAAAGCATGCAGAAACATTTGGAAGGATGCCATGTCCCTGCTCCAAAAGAAGCTAAGGATATGGTAATATGATAATGATAATGAAAGGGTGGAGACCAGAGCTCCCTGGATGGAACTCCCTAAGCAGAGAGCAGCACTTCGAAGAGCTGCCACCCACAGGTGCCAACCCTCGGCAGGGGTGTTGGCCTGCGTGGGTTCCGGGGAGAAGCAGGGGCAATTTGCCGCAACATCCCAGGGGTGGTGTGGGGGCAGAGGTGGAGAGCCAGGAAAGGGCAGAGCGCCTAAATTAGGAAGCCGACTTGAGGCAGAGGAGGTGAGTGCACTGGGGGTGGTGGGAAGGCAAGCGGGCACCTGCACAGAAGCAGCCCTGGGAGTCAAGGCCTTTCTCCGTGGGGATGGCCACCAGGTACTGCAGTAGGAAGCCGTTCTCCCGTTCTCCCTTGTGGCGAATTGCAGCACCTCCTGACAGTTCTTGTCCAGACTGCCGCCCAGTGTCACCGCCTCTTCTGCTGTCTCCAAGTAGGACGCCAGGACCTTGCGCACCAGCTCCCTCCATAGAACGGCCTCCTCAGCATTCCCAGCCTGAGGCTTCAGGACAGCCTTGGCCGGGAGGATTTTGAAGCAAGATGGGCCCCCAAGGCTCGCATCTGGCAGGATATCTCGGATGGTCTCAATTCCATGACTGTCACTTAACATCCTCTCATTGTTTCTCACTTGGAAGCATTTCAGAGACTCCAAGGATAGGGAGAAAATATAGGGCATCCAAGTCCTGTCAGTGTACAGGTACAGAAGGGATTCTTTAATCACTGCACACCTGTTAAGGTGGTAAAAGTCAAAAGACTGATGACACCACCAGCTAGGATAAAGAGCAATGAAAATACTCACATATTGCTAGTGTGGGTACAAATCAGTACAAGCACTGTTAGAAAATGCTTGGCATTATCTGCTAAAGGTAAACATATGCCTATATGATGACAATGGCAATTTTATTACTAGATTATATACCCACAGAAAAGAGTATAAAGGCAAGAGCAAGAATGTTCACAGCAGCTTTCGTCATAATAGCCAAAACCTGGAAACAACCCAAATGTCTGTTGGCAGGAGAATGGATAGATGCATCAGGATATATTCTTACAATGGAATATTACAGAACAATGGAAAATGCACAGGTGACTCTCACAGACATAATGCTCAGCGAAAGAGGCAAGAGTACATATTGTATGATTCCATGTACCTGAAGAGGAAAAATGGATCTATGGTGCTAGAAGTCAGAATGGATACTTCCTATGGAGGGGAACAATGGGAGAAGGCATAAGAGAGCCTTGTGGTGGGCTAGAAAGGGTCTATATTTTAATCTGGATGGTGGTTACAGAGTGTAATCGTATATAAGTACTCACTGAGATATGTACTGAGGATCACTTTACATCATTTCTCAAAAGCTTTCTAAAGGGGGAAATTATAGTCTTTTTAACAAATGGTGCTGGTACAATTGGATATCCCTATGCAGAGGAATCAAGCAGGACTTCATCCTTATACCATATTAAAAAATCAACTCAAAATGGATCATAGATCGAAATATAAGAGCTAAAATTATAAAAATTTTATAAGAACACGTAAGAGTAGATTTTTGCGACCTTAAATTAGGAAATGGGTATAGATATGACACCAAAAGCACAAATGATACAAAAAGAAAACCCCAGATATATTGGACTATATCAAAACTGAAAACATTAATGCTGCAAATGATACCACCAATAAAGTAAAAAGACAACTTACAGGATGGGAGAAAATAATTCCTAATTATATATCTAAAAAGGGTAGAGAACCCAGAATATATAAAGAACTATTATGACTCAATAATAAAAGGACAAAAAAATTCAATTTAAAAATGGGTCAAGGTTCTGAATAGATATTTCTCCAAAGCCGATACATAAATGGCCAAAAGGCACATAGAAAGATAATACTCGACATCATTAGTCATTAAAGAAATGCAAATCAAAACCATGATGAAATACTAGTTCTCACCCCCCCTAGGATAGCTATAATAACAATTTTTTTAAAAACCATAAGATCTGTTGGTAAGAATGTAGAATACACTGCTGGTGGGAATATAAAATGGGGCAGCTGCTTTGGAAAATAGTTTGGCAGTTCCTCAAAAGGTTAAATATAGAGTTACCATGTGACCCAGAAATTCTACTGTTAGGTATGCATCCAAGACAATTAAAAATATATATCAACACAAAAACTTGTACATGAATGTTCATTGCAATATTATTTGTAATGGCCAAAAAAATGGGGAAGAAACCCAAATGATTATCAACCGATGAAAGACAAAACAGAATGTGACATGTTCGTACAAAGGGATCTACAGTGAACTATTAGTCATTGGGGTACAGACCAGCCTATAACAGGGATGAATCCTGAAAACAATATGTTAGTTGGAAGAAGCCAGTCACAAAAGATTACATATTACATGATTCCATTTATGTGAAATGTCCAGAACTGCAAATCTATTGACAAACATCAGTGGTTGCAGGCAATAAGAGGAGTGAGGCTGGGGGAGGAGAGGCAGATGGGAAGTCACTGCTAATGGCAAGGGATTTCTTTTATGGCGGATGGAATGTTTTCAAATTCAATTGTAGTGATAGCTGTACAACTTTGCAAATATATGAAAAAAAGCTGAATTATACACTTTAGTGAGGTGAATTGCAGGGTATTGGTTATAGCTCAAGAAAGCTGTTAAGAAAAGGGTGTGTGTGTGTGTGTGTGTGCGTGTGTGTCTCCTCATCTATTTCATGGCCTTGGCCCCATCCTGAGTTACAGGATCTGGAAGCTACAGGCCAGATGAGAGACACGCATGAATGGAGCCGAAAAAGCAAGACTATAACCCAACAGGAACCCCAGACAGAGCTGGGATAAACTCAGGGTTTTGTGTGTCTATGTGCATACAACTCCTATCTGGGCTGTTCATGACACAAGAACAAATATGCAATGGCAAAAGAGTTTGGGTCCACAGCTTTGACGATTGTTCTTAGCTTCTGACCCATGGCTCTGCTTAGAAGATTCCCAGGGTTAGTTTCCCTTGGATTATCAACAAAGTAGACAGGCTTATTCTAGAACAGCACTGCCTAACAGAAATAGAATTCCAGTCACGTGTGTCATTTTAAATGTTCTGGAAATGTTCTACTAGCCACATTTTTAAAATATAAAAAGAAACTAGTGAAATTAATTTTGATAATATATCAAATATATCACAAATATTCTTATTGTAATATGTATGTAATTAAAAATTATTGAGATATTTCACTTTCTTTATACTAAACCTTCAAAATCCAGTGTTTATTTTACACAGCTTATCTCAGTTTGCACAGCCACATTTTAGGTGCTCATTCAGTAGCCACGTGCAGCTAGTGGCTGCCATATAGGACAGTGCAGTTCTAAATCTCGTTTATGTTTCAAGATGAGTATTCTCAAAGCCTGGTATTTTAGAAAATATGAATAATAACAAGTGCTAAGGAGGAAGGCTTAGTGAGGTGAAGCGCCTGGCCTGAGGCCTTAACACTGATAAGCGGCAGTGGTTAAGAGCAGAGTCTATCATCAGATGAGAATTATCTTCTCCACAGGATTGATGCGAGATGACAAGAGACCCTTATGGGAAGGGACTGGCACAGTGTCGGGCTCACATCCACCATGAGAGATATGAGGGGCTATTGGAGAGGAGGTAGAGATCATTCAGGGTAACTAGGGTAACTAGCTGGAGGCACCATCCACCAGGGTAACTAGCTGGAGACACCGTGTACCAGCTCTGAGATATCTCCCCAAGATCGCCCCCCTGAAAAACTTGTACCACTCACTGGACTGGTGGGTGAGGACACTCCAAGGCTCCACATAGATCCATCATCTTCCAGAGGCTCCTGCTGGCCATTCCCCTGGCACACTGCTCTGGCCACCTCTCTCACACTTCTGGGAGACTGCTGGTCCGAAGCCCTTCTTGAAGGGACAGCTTGGGCAGGGCCCAACTGCTGCAAGCCGAGGGTGTCAGGTGCCTGCACAGGTGGCTCCTGCTTGTGGTACCCATCTTGGATCTCAGGGGATGCCTGGGCCAGAAGGGGCTCTGCGGGTACATCAAACGGGATGCTGGTTTCCAGGCTGGGGAGGGACAGTGAGGCTTGTCCTGTGGGAATCTCCACTTCTCCGCTTAGTCTGTTGTTTGGCACAGAGTTTACCCGGGCTTTGGTGAATTCCGACAACACCCTAGAAGTTTTTAAACAAAGAAACCTGTGTGACAGGTTGTCTGTGAGAATGCCCAAGGCTACTAGGGCAGTGGTTATGAATGGAAAACTCCTGTTATGTGATTTTAAAACCAAAACAAACAACACTCTCCTCATCATTCATTGCTCCCTTGCTTCCACACAGCCCTCCTCTGACACTCCTCATGAAGCTTCTCCCCAGCTGGGACTTAGGCAGAGTGGATGGCCAAGTGACCCAAGGTCCCAGGATCTCCAGTGACAAAGCTCACAAGGCTGTGGAAAGGACTGATGTGAACAGAAACTACCCACTGCTTTTGCTTTCTGAACAGGCTACTGCGGGCCTGGAGAGCTTGCTCGGCCAAGCAAATGGCTGTGTAGGCAACCATTTCCTCATGCTATTGTGGCAGAGCCCCAGGGAATAGTGTCTGAGAGCCGGGCTCCCCAACAGCACAAACAGCTGAGCCCCAGGAACCCACTCCCCAGGACGTGGACTAGGTGAAGTGAGAACCCACTCTGTTCCTGGAACATTCAGTGGACAGCAGGGTGGGGGTGAGTGCAAGGGCTGGTGTACCTCAGACCCAGACTGCATGTAGAGTCAGAGAAGCCTGCTGTTCTAGGAACTGCTACTGGAGATTGGTGTACACAAGGTACACGAGTGTGTACACAAGCGTACATGGGGTGGGCAACTGCTAACTCCTCCAATGGGACTGGCTCTTCCTGCCCATCAGTGGTGCTTCGGGGCTATAGGGAGCCTTCTGTACACATACACACACATACTCCCACGCACATGAAAACATACTTCTGGGCTTTCTAAAAGGCCCACAGGCTACTGGCTGCTCCCCCTCCTCCTGAGGCTTCTGAGAATACAAGTTCTGTTTCTGAAGTAAACCCATTTGCTGTTTCCTCCTCTGCTTATGAACCCAGTCGAGTATGTCATACGCAAATGAAGATTTAAAGCTATCTGGTACCCAAGAGATTGCACATATCCGCCCTGATGGCTTAGACTAGGTCAGAAGATATGTCAAACTCCCTTTAATGTCACCTTATGGAAATGGGGATTTTATAACTCAAGTTTTTACCTTAATGTCTTCTGACTGAGCTCTGCTCTTATCTACAACATCACAACCCTAAACAACATTTCAAGACATGCTAGCTAGTCAAGTATTGGTGACCAACCCGTGCATTTAGGGGCAACTGATTTTTCAACCCAAGACATTTCAGTGGAGGAAGAATAGTCTTTTCAACAAATGGTGCTGGGATAAGTGAATAGTCTCATGCAAAAGAAGGAAGTTGGATTCCTATCTCACAGCATGTAAAAAATGAACTCAAATGCTTTAAAGGCCTAAGGTTAAGAGCTAAAGACATAAAACTCTTAGAAGGAAACACGTATAGATTTGGATCAGGTGATGGTTGCTTATATGACATCTAATAGATAAGCAACCAATAAAATATAGTTAAGTTGGACTTCATCAAAACTAAAAGCTTTTGTGCTTCAAAAGGATACTATCAAGAAAGTAAAAAGACAACCCGGATAATAGGGAAAAAATTGTATATCTAAGTATTATCATATATCTGATAAAGGTCTAATATCCAGAATATACAGAGCTCTTAATAATTCAACAGCACTAGAACAAATAATTCAATTGAAAAATGGGCAAAGGATTTACAGAGAAATTTCTCTAAAGGTATACAAATGGACAGTAAGTACATGAAAAGATGCTCAATATCATTAAATAGTAGTGAAATAAAAATCAAAACCATAATAAGATACTACTTTGTGCCACTAGGATGCCAATGATTAAAAAAAGAGGATACTAAGTGTTGGCAAAGATGTAGAGAAAATGAAACTCTTACACACTGCTGGTGGAAATTTGAGATGATGTAGCTTTTGTGAAGGACAGTTTGGTAGTTCCTCAAAAAGTTAAACAAAGAGTTGCCATATGACTCAGCAATTCAACTCATGGGCATATAGCCATGAGAATGAAAAGACAATGCCCACAGTAAACTTGTACATGAATGTTCATAGCAATATTATTCATAATAGCCAAAAAGTGGGAATAAAATAAATGTCCACTAACTGATGAACAGATAAACAAACTGTGGTATATCCACACAATAGACTATTATTCAATCATGACTATAACTCGGAGGAATCTTGAAAACATACTAAGTGAAGGCAGGCAGTCACAAAAAGCCACATATTGTATGATTCCATTTATATTCAATGTCCAGAATAAGTAAATCAACAGCTAATGGGTACGGGGTTTCCTCACAGGATGAGGAAACTAAACCCACTGAAATGGACAATTTAAAATGGCAACTTTATGCTATGCGAATCATATCTCAAACAAGTGGGTAACCTATCAGATGACAGTGTAAATGTTTTGGCAGAATAGTTATGGGAGAAGACAGGTCGGTACTGGTTCTTACTCTCAGCATCACTCTAAAAATAGACCAATGAGAATCCAAGAGCACAGCTTGCAGCAAACAGGCACGGGACACAAAGGGGCAGTTTCCACAGGCAGCGAGGGAAGGGACATTTGCTAACCAACTGCATGTGTCCAAACCATTGTGACAGAATGAGACCACTTTCTGAAATGAACTAGGGAGGCAGATTTTTGACAGATGTCCCCTGTGAGGTCCCAGTCCTCATGAAGTCCTGAGAGGTTGGGTGGCAACTGGTTAAAAGCAGGGCCCCAGAATCCTGGCTTGGGCTGGCACACTGCTGTGGCCCCACATAGGTTCCTAAGTTCGTTGATTTTATTCCCTTACCCATAAAACAGGCATGCTAACAGCATCCACCTTTTGTGACTGTGGTAAAAGCTATGTGAGATAACAGGCAAAATGCTTAGGAGAGAGTCTAGCACAAAGTAAGTCCTCAATAAACAGTAACCTCAATTTGTTTCTGTGGCTGTTCTTATCATCACTGGTAAAACTGCTTAGCTTCCATGTTCATGAATATTGAAATGTAAGGAAAGGAGAATTATGGAAATATTCACTTGCATGAAAATGCTTATCAATGAACCCTAATCTGTAAGACAAATTTTATTTATTTTTTATTTTTTATTTTTTTAAAATTTTATTTATTTATGATAGGCACACAGTGAGAGAGAGAGAAGCAGAGACATAGGCAGAGGGAGAAGCAGGCTCCATGCACCGGGAGCCCGACGTGGGATTCGATCCCGGGTCTCCAGGATCGCGCCCCGGGCCAAAGGCAGGCGCCAAACCGCTGCGCCACCCAGGGATCCCTGTAAGACAAATTTTAATGACAGAGTAGACTGGGTGTTGGAATAAGAAATGCCAAGATAATTTAGAGCTTCTGAGAAATCAACGCCAAGGTCAAGGTAAAATCAAGTTCACAGAGCCTCACCAGAATCAGTGGTGGTTGTCAGGACCCAAAGAGAATAAAGAGAGATATACATCAAGTGGAGAAAAGTGCTAGAGATGAGGGGTTTTTTGTTTTGTTTTGTTTTGTTTTTTTGTGTTTTTTAAGAGATGAAATTTTGAAGAACAGGCAAAAGAAAGAAAAATTTCAAGACGTTTGAAGAAAATGCAACATTGGACTGAAACCACTCCAGTCCTTCCACTTTTGTTCTGTCTAGCTCAGGGCAGTGTTTCTCAAAAACTGTCTATTCAAAAATTCTAGAGTGCCTGGGAGGCTCAGAAGGTTAAGCATTTGCCTTTAGCTCAGGTCATGATCTCAGGATCTAGGGATTGAGCCCCACATCGGGCTCCCTGCTCATTGGGCAGTCTGCTTCTCTCTCTCCCTCTGCCCCTCCCCCCTTTATGAGGTGGTCTGGATGACCACCTCATAAAGCACCACTTCCATGCTCTTTTCCTGAGCATGTGGACTAGCGTGTTGCAGTTCATGCCACTGTCTGGTGGTCAGGGGCACTAATAAAAGCACGGAGGAGGGCTGCATATGTGAAGAATCATTTCCCCCAAGAGCAGGCCTTATGACAATGACATTTGACAAATACCACTACCCACAGTTTTGCAGCTGTGTATATAGAGATGAACAGTGGGGGAACTGATGTCACAGGATGCCAGTAGTAAAATGACAATGCTACCACCTACCGGAGCACTCATCTTATGTCTGACGCTGCTCTAAGTGCTTTAAATACCTTAACTCATTAATCCTTCTTAGCATTCTTATCCCCATTTTGCAAAGGAGAACAGCAAGGTCAGAAAGGTTGAATGCCTTGCTCAAGTCAGGGAGCTGGTTGATGGAAGACTCCAGTAGTGTGGCTCTGACTCCACACTCTTTTTTTAAATAATAAATTTATTTTTCATTGGTGTTCAATTTGCCAACATACAGAATAACACCCAGTGCTCATCCCGTCAAGTGCCCCCCTCAGTGCCCGCCACCCAGTCACCCCCACCCCCCGACCTCCTCCCCTTCCACCACCCCTAGTTCGTTTCCCAGAGTTAGGAGTCTTCCATGTTCTGTCTCCCTTTCTGATATTTCCTACCCATTTCTTCTCCCATCCCCTTTATTCACTTTCACTATTCTTTATATTCCCCAAATGAATGAGACCATGAATGTTTGTCCTTCTCCGATTGACTTATTTCACTCAGCATAATACCCTCCAGTTCCATCCACATCGAAGCAAATGGTGGGTATTTGTTGTTTCTAATGGCTGAGTAATATTCCATTGTATACATAAACCACATCTTCTTTATCCATTCATCTTTCGATGGACACCGAGGCTCCTTCCACAGTTTGGCTATTGTGGACACTGCTGCTAGAAACATCGGGGTGCAGGTGTCTCAGTGTTTCACTGCATCTGTATCTTTGGGGTAAATCCCCAGCAGTGCAATTGCTGGGTCATAGGGCAGATCTATTTTTAACTCTTTGAGGAACCTCCACACAGTTTTCCAGAGTGGCTGCACCAGTTCACAGTCCCACCAACAGTGCAAGAGGGTTCCCCTTTCTCCGCATCCTCTCTGAAATTTGTGGTTTCCTACCTTGTTAATGTTCCCCATTCTCACTAGTGTGAGGTGATATCTCATTGTGGTGTTGATTTGTATTTCCCTGATGGCCAGTGATGCAGAGCATTTTCGCATGTGCTTGCTGGCCATGTCTATGTCTTCCTCTGTGAGATTTCTCTTCATGTCTTTTGCCCATTTCATGATTGGATTGTTTGTTTCTTTGCTGTTGAGTTTAAGAAGTTCTTTATAGATCTTGGAAACTAGACCTTTATCTGATACGTCATTTGCAAATATCTTCTCCCATTCTGTAGGTTGTCTTTTAGTTTTGTTGACTGTATCCTTTGCTGTGCAAAAGCTTCTTGTCTTGATGAAGTCCCAATAGTTCATTTCTGCTTTTGTTTCTTTTGCCTTCCTGGATGTATCTTGCAAGAAGTTACTGTGGCCGAGTTCAAAAAGGGTGTTGCCTGTGTTCTCCTCTAGGATTTTGATGGAATCTTGTCTCACATTTAGATCTTTCATCCATTTTGAGTTTATCTTTGTGTATGGTGCAGGGAGTATTCTAGTTTCATTCTTCTGCATGTGGATGTCCAATTTTCCCAGCACCATTTATTGAAGAGACTTTCTTCCAGTGGACAGTCTTTCCTCCTTTATCGAATATTAGTTGACCATAAAGTTCAGGGTCTACCTCTGGGTTCTCTATTCTGTTCCATTGATCTATGTGTCTGTTTTTGTGCCAGTACCACATTGTCTTGATGACTACAGCTTTGTAGTACAACCTGAAATCTGGCATTGTGCTGCCCCCAGCTATGGTTTTCTTTTTTAAAATTCCCCTGACTATTCGGGGTATTTTCTGATTCCACACAAATCTTAAAATAATTTGTTCCAACTCTCTGAAGAAAGTCCATGGTATTTTGATAGGGATTGCATTAAACGTGTAAATTGCCCTGGGCAACATTGACATTTTCACAATATTAATTCTTCCAATCCATGAGCATGGAATCTTTTTCCATCTCTTTGTGTCTTCCTCAATTTCTTTCAGAAGTGTTCTATAGTTTTTAGGGTATAGATCCTTTACCTCTTTGGTTAGGTTTATTCCTAGGTATCTTATGCTTTTGGGTGCAATTGTAAATGGGATTGACTTCTTAATTTCTCTTTCTTCAGTCTCATTGTTAGTGTAGAAATGCCACTGACTTCTGGGCATTGATTTTGTATCCTGCCACACTGCTAAACTGCTGTATGAGTTCTAGCAATCTTGGAGTGGAGGCTTTTGGGTTTTCCATGTAGAGTATCATGTCATCGGCAAAGAGGGGGAGTTTGACTTCTTCTTTGCCAATTTGAATGCCTTTTATGTCTTTTTGTTGTCTGATAGCTGAGGCTAGGACTTCTAGTACTGAGTTGAATAGCAGTGGTGAGAGTGGACATCCCTGTCTTGTTCCTGATCTTAGGGGAAAGGCTCCCAGTGCTTCCCCATTGAGAATGATATTTGCTGTGGGCTTTTCATAGATGGCTTTTAAGATGTTGAGGAATGTCCCCTCTATCCCTACACTCTGAAGAGTTTTGATCAGGAATGGATGCTGTATTTTGTCAAATGCTTTCTCTGCATCTATTGAGAGGATCATATGGTTCTTGGTTTTTCTCTTGCTGATATGATGAATCACATTGATTGTTTTACGAGTGTTGAACCAGCCTTTTGTCCCAGGGATAAATCCTACTTGGTCATGGTGAATAATTTTCTTAATGTACTGTTGGATCCTATTGGCTAGTGTATCGTTGAGAATTTTTGCATCCATGTTCATCAAGGATATTGGTCTGTAATTCTCCTTTTTTGTGGGGTCTTTGTCTGGTTTAGGAATTAAGGTGAAGTCTGGTTTTGGAATTAAGGGCTCATAGAACAAATTAGGAAGTACTCCATCTCTTTCTATCTTTCCAAACAGCTTTAGTAGAATAGGTATGGTTTCTTCTTTAAATGTTTGATAGAATTCCCCAGGGAAGCCATCTGGCCCTGGACTTTCGTGTCTTGGGAGGTTTTTGATGACTGCTTCAATTTCCTCCCTGGTTATTGGCCTTTTCAGGTTTTCTATTTCTTCCTGTTCCAGTTTTGGTAGTTTGTGGCTTTCCAGAAATGCGTCCATTTCTTCTAGATTGCCTAATTTATTGGCGTAGAGCTGTTCATAATATGTTTTTAAAATCGTTTGTATTTCCTTGGTGTTGGTAGTGATCTCTCCTTTCTCATTCATGATTTTATTGAGTCTTCTCTCTCTTATTTTTAATAAGGCTGGCTAATGGTTTATCTTTCTTATTAATTCTTTCAAAGAACCAACTCCTGGTTTTGCTGATCTGTTCCACAGTTCTTCTGGTCTCGATTTCGTTGAGTTCTGCTCGAATCTTTATTAACTCTCTTCTTCTGCTGGGTGTAGGATATATCTGCTGTTTTTTCCCAAGCCCCTTTAGGTGTAAGTTTAGCTTTTGTATTTGAGTTCTTTCCAGTTTTTGGATGGATGCTTGTATTGTGATGTATTTCCCCCTCAGGACTGTTTTTGCTGTATCCCAAAGATTTTGAACGGTTGTATCTTTATTCTCATTAGTTTCTATGAATCTTTTTAATTCTTCCTTAATTTCCTGGTTGACCCTTTCATGTTTTAGCAAGATGATCCTTAACCTCCACGTGTTTGAGGTCCTTCCAAACTTCTTGTTGTGATTTAGTTCTAATTTCAAGGCATTATGGTCTGAGAATATGCAGGGGACGATCCCAATCTTTTGGTATCGGTTCAGACCCGATTTGTGACCCAGTATGTGGTCTATTCTGGAGAAAGTTCCATGTGTACTTGAGAAGAATGTGTATTGAGCCGAGTTTTGATGTAAAGTTCTGTAGATATCTGTGAAATCTATCTGGTCCAGTGTATCATTTAAAGCTCTCGTTTCTTTGGAGTTTTTGTGCTTAGAAGACCTATCGAGTGTAGAAAGCGCTAGATTGAAGTTACCAAGTATAAGTGTATTATTATCTAAGTATGTCTTAATTTTGGTTACTGATTGATATATTTGGCAGCTCCCACATTCGGGGCATATATGTTGATGATTCTTAAGTCCTCTTGTTGGATAGATCCTTTAAGTATGATATAGTGTCCCTCTTCATCTCTCACTATAGTCTTCGGGGTAAATTTTAGTTTATCTGATACAAGGATGGCTATCCCTGCTTTCTTTTGAGGATCATCTGAATGGTAAATGGTTCTCCAACCTTTTATTTTCAGGCCGCAGGTGTCCTTCTGTCTAAAATGAGTCTCTTGTAGACAGCAAATAGATGGGTCCTGCTTTTTTATCCAGTCTGACACCCTGCGCCTTTTGATGGGGTCATTAAGCCCATTCACGTTCAGAGTTACTATCGAAAGAAATGAGTTTAGTGTCATCATGATACCTATTCAGGCCCTGTTTTTGTGGATTGTTCCATTGGACTTCTTCTTAAAGGGGAATTTTAAGAGTCCCCCTTAAAATTTCTTGCAGAGCTGGTTTGGAGGTCACATATTCTTTCAGTTCCTGCCTATCTTGGAAGCTCTTTATCTATCCTTCTGTTCTGAATGAGAGCCTTGCTGGATATAGTACTCTTGGTTGCATGTTTTTCTCATTTAGGACGGTGAATATATCCTGCCACCCCTACTGGCCGGCCAGGTCTCTGTGGAGAGGTCGGCTGTTAACCTAATATAAGTTAGGGATTTCTTGTCTCTTGCTGCTTTAAGGATCTCCTCTTTTCTTTTTTTAAATTTATTTATTTATTTATTTATTAATTATTTATTTACTTTATTTATTTATGAGAGAGAGTGAGAGAGAGTGAGAGGCAGAGACACAGGAGGAGGGAGAAGCAGGCTCCATGCCTGGAGCCCAACGTGGGACTCCATCCCGGGACTCCAGGATCGCGCCCTTGGCCAAAGGCAGGTGCTAAACCACTGAGACACCCAGGGATCCCCGGATCTTCTCTTTATCTTTGGTATTTGCAAGCTTAACTATTAAATATCGAGGTGTTGGAACTTGCAAGCTTAACTATTAAATATTGAGGTGTTGGAATTTGCAAGCTTAACTATTAAATGTCGAGGTGTTGAACGGTTTTTATTGATTTTAGGGGGGGATCTCTCTATTAACTGGATCTGAATGCCTGTTTCCCTTCCCAGATTAGGAGCATTTTCAGCTATGATTTGTTCAAATACATATTCTGGCCCTCTGTCCCTTTCAGCGCCCTCGGGAACCCCAAGTAAACATAGGCTTTTCTTCCTCAGGCTGTCACTTATTTCCCTTAATCTATCCTCATGATCTTCTAATTGTTTGTCTCTTTTTTTCCTCAGTTTCCCTCTTTGCCATCAACTTGTCTTCTCTGTCACTCACTCATTCTTCCACCTCGTTAACCCTCGTCCTTAGGACCTCTAGTTTGGATTGCATCTCATTCAATTGGTTTTTTTTTTTTTTTTTTTATTCAATTGGTTTTTAATTTGTGCCTGATTAGATCTAAATTCTGCAGTAATGAAGTCTCTTATGTCCTTTATGCTTTTTTCTAGAGCAACCAGTAGCTTTATAATAGTGTTTCTGAATTGGCTTTCTGACATTGAATTGTAATCCAAATATTGTAACTCTGTGGGAGAGAGGACTGTTTCTGATTCTTTCTTTTGAAGTGAGGTTTTCATTCTAGACATATTGCTCAGTGCAGAGTGGCAAAAACAAGTTCTATTGGAAAAAGGAGAAAAAGAGAAGAGAAAGGAGGAAAGAAAAAGAAAAAAGAGAAAAGAAGAAAAGGAAGAAAAAAGAGAAAAAAGAGAAGAAAAAAGTAAAGATAAAAAAAGAGGGGGGCTCGGACACCAAACAAATCAAAACAAAAACAAAAAAAAAAAGTGGGGGGGAGTATCCTCGGATTCTGTATACTGTAAGTCCCTCGACTTCCCCTGGAACTTTCCAGTGCTGCTTGGTCCATAATTTGTTTTTCCCGTCTGTCTAGCTGGTCTTCTGGGGGAGGAGCCTGCTGTGCTGATTATCAGGTGTTAGCACTTGGGGGAGCTGCTCAGCCCCCTGCCTGGTGCAGGGCTCAGTGAAAGATGTTTAAGCTGCTTATCCTGGTGAGGCCACTGTGAGGCTCAGTGGGGGTTGTTTACCCCGTGAGGCCCCAGGAGGAACAACCACAGTGGCGGCGGCCAGCCCTGGAGCCCTGGATTCAGCTCCTGCAGTAACTAAGGAGCTCTTAGTCTGCAGGGGCTGTATGCTCCGGGGGCGGGGCCGCTGATCTGCTCAGCTAGGGACAGGAGCGTCCTTGCTGTCCTGGGCCCTCCTGGCCTCTGCCTGTCCCAGGGGGAGGTCGGATCCTGGGATGTGTCTGCGCTGTTGGATTCGTGCTTGCGGCCGTGCAGCCCCTCTCCACAGAGCCACTCTGAGCTGCTCCCGGGCTGCGCAGCCCCCTCTGCGCGGAGCCTCTTCCTCTGCCGATGCCGCCTCCGCGCTGCTCCCGAGGCCGCGCAGGCGCTCCGCGCGGAGCCTCTGCGGAAGCTGGTGCCGAGGTGCTCCCTGGGCTGCACAGCCCCCTCCGCAGGGAGCCTCCGCCAGAGCCGCTCCCGAGCTACTCCCAGGCCCGGCCACGCAGGTGCTGCAGCCCTTTAGGGAGCTCGGCCGCGGGGTGTGGCGCTCTCCCCGGGGCGTAGGTGCTCTGTTTTGTCCCGGGGATCCTGAGGGCATCCCCTCCCCTCCTGGGGTCCTGCTCTAACTCCCTGCAAGCGCCTTCCCCTCCGGGAAGATTGGTGAAGCTCCTGCTTCTCCAGGCGGGGCTCTCCTGTCCTGGGGACACTCGTCCAGGCCTTAGCCCAGCTCCTCGCGGATGCCTTTTGTTTCTTTATTTCTCCCCCCTCGCCCCCCCCCCCCCCCCCCCGTCTGATTAAGAAGCAGGCACTCTTCTCACCGTAGCATTCCAGCTGTTCTCTCTTTAAATCTCAGGCCGAATTCGTAGATTTTCAGGATGATTTGCAGGTGATCTAGGTAATTTGGTGGGGACAGGTGACTTGGGGACCCTACTCTTCTGCCATCTTCTGACTCCACATTCTTAACCTTTGGACTGGAGTCGTGCTACTCAGTGGTCCCTGTAATCAGACCCAACCAACACAAAAGAAGCCATTCAGGGCATCAATCCTCTATTCACAAAGCAAACTGCAATTTGATTTCCAGAAAACATTAAATTAATACCTCTCATTTGGAATGTTATGTGTTTTATACTTTATGTTTAATTTGTAGATGTCGTGATTTTAAGGTTGTAAGAGGTATAAGCACATGGTATATATGCCTAATTTTAAGTCACAAATATAATAAAATTAAGTGAACTCTTAAATGTTGATGACACTCTTTACCCTTAAGACATACCCTCTAAGAAGAGCTGGTGTCTGGGGATACGCAAAGACCAACTTCGAGCCCAGCTCTGAGATGGATGGTGCGGATGAGTATTTGTTCATTTGCATGTGTTCAGTGATTGCTGCTTTCTCACACCACTGCCCAGCACTGGTCTGTAGGTCCTGACCCTCTTCCCTCGAGTTTTCTCATCATGCCCAGGACAACACTTCCCACCCAGGGTGGACAGTCACTGATTCAATGACCTGCAGCTAGAATTTTCCAATCACAAGACTCATGAAAGATAAAAGCCAGACACATGACAAAGACACATGGCTGGCCTATGGGAGGAAGGAGGGAGAACGAGGACTCCAACAGGTGAATGAACCCAAATCACGCCACCAGCCCACTGGATAGGTAGAGATTGCTCCTTTCCAGTATGTTCTATCTAAATTCTCCCACTTAGAGGTGCCTGGGTGGCTCAGTGGTTGAGCGTCTGCCTTTAGCTTAGGGCATGATCCCAGGGTCTTGACATTGAGTCCCACATCAAGCTCCCTGAAGGGTGCCTCCTTCTCCCTACGTCTCTGCCTCTCTGTGTCTCCCATAAATAAATAAATAAAATATTTAAAAATAAATAAAATAAAAAAACAAATTCACCCGTTTAATGTTCAAAAGTTCTATGTCATGTGCTCAGTGCTCAGAAGCCGCTTCAGGGGTCTACCAGACACTGTTATGTGTGCAGTGCACTCCCAGGCATCTGATTGGATTCTCAGACAGTCCTATGAGGGAGTCTCCATTTTAAAGATGAAGAAACAACTTTGTAGAGTTAGCAGTTTAGTAGCCCCAGGAGGAACAGTGCCAGCTACTTGCTCACAGCCCAGGCACTTAGCAGCAGGGCCACAGAGGCAAGCGTCCTAGGGTCAATATTCAGATACTCTGGATTCCACTTTTTATAAAAAATGCCATACCTTGTCCTGAGTATAATATAGCTGTTGAAACATTCTAAGGCAGGGTCAGCAAACTTCTTTTGTAAAAGGGCCACATGGTAAAGGTTCTAGGCTTAGTGGACCACACATTCTCTGTTGCAACGACTGAAGTTTGCTACACTGTGGTATAGAGGTGGTTCTTGCTAAAGGTGACCAGCCATGGGCTTGAAGCACCCCCTAGCCATTGCTGAGGGCGGAGGGGCTCCTGAGGCTTAGTCTAACAAAACCCCTACCTCGCCCATCTCCGCTCTAGAACACAGAGTGTCTCTGTTGCTTTCCCATGCCGCTGGACAAGGAGAGCCCCAAGTCCCACACTCTGAAGTTCCTCCCCCACCCACAGGTCCCCAGCTAATCTCACTTGTGGGTGACAGCTTTCAGGAGGGGCCCGAAGACAGGCTGAGGAAGAGGCTTCTGGTGGGCGCTTTACTTCCTTTCCCTCCAGTCTCAGCTCGGATGTGCTTGGCGAGCAGGCCGTGGAGAAATACGGCCTCAAGGGCACTGCACATGGTGTTGGCATCTCCATCCTCGCTAGTGACCACTGTGTCCGAGGACACGTATTGCTTCTGTAACGCCTTCACGGATCCCACCAGCTTCTTCTTGATAACCTAAGAGTGTCAGACATAACACAGCTTTAGAAGATCCTGCCATGTAACTGCTTATTGCCAAATACACAAACACCCACAAATGTGTATGCATCTATGCAGTACATAGACATGGAGCAAAACTTGCATGGCTAATTATAGAAAACAAAGACAATGCATGGAGAAAAAAAGGAAAAATTATATACTTATATCATCCAGAGATAGCATTTTTTTGCAAACGTATTTTATATTTTATATTATTAAACTAACTTCAAACAAAAACAACAACAAAAAAAGGAACTGAACTTGAGTGAATTGATAGCCATACATCCTGTGTTTAAGTACTGGTTCCATCACCATTACAGCTATTGGAGCTCAGACAATCCACCTAGGGCAGCGGTGAGGCTTTTTATGACTATGACTCCATCAAGAGGCACCAAGTGCTGTTTTCAAACATGAAAATAAGAGCATAGGGACGACGCCTGGGTGGCTCAGTGGTTGAGCATCTGTCTTCAGCCCAGGGCATGATCCTGGAGTCCTGCGATTGAGTCCCACATTGGGCTCCCTGCATGGAGCCTGCTTCTCTCTCTGCCTATGTCTCTGGCTCTCTCACTGTCTCTTATGAATAAATAAATAAAATCTTAAAAAAAAAAGAAAGAAATAAAACAAGAGCATGGTATACACTGAGAAAGATACAACACCTGGCATAGGCCCAGGTTAGTGTCAGCTTTGTCTGTCACCAGCTGGGTCACCTCAGACATTTCACTTAACCTCGCTGAGCTTAATGTCCTCATCCATTAAATGGAAAAAAATTACCTCCTGAACTTCAGCACTGTAGGGCATTACCTTGAGGGCAGGACTTGTCTTTTAATCATCTTTGTGTTCTCAACACTTGGCACAGTTCCCGGCACATATAAGTAGTCAGTGAATTTTTGTTGAGTAAGTAAATTATAAAATACATATACATAAAATCCTTTGGAAATTTAAAGGCAGTTCAGGCATAATCTGAGCATGTCAACATGTCCTGAGTGTTTTGAAAAGGACTAGAAGGGAATGCAGAAAAACTGGTTGGAATTATTAGCTGATAGAGTTATGGATAAATATTTTACTGTTTTATTTTTATTTTAGCCCAAACAGTTCATGTTCTCTGAAAAGTCCAAGTTCTTTTCTTACAACAGCTTGAATGAGGCATAATTTACATAGCATAAAATTCACTATTTAGAGTACACAATTCAATGTTTTTTGGCATATTCACAGAATTGTGAAACTATAGCCACTACCTAATTTTAGAACATTTTCATTGCCTCAGAAAGAAACACTGTGCCCATCAGCAGTCACTCCCTGTACCTCTCTCCCCCCACCCCAAGCAACCACTCATCTACTTTCTATCTTTGTGGATTTACCAATTCTGGACTGTTTGCCTAAGTGAAGTCATATAGGGTGTAGCCTCCTGGATCTGACTTCTTTCACTTGGCATGTTTCCAAGGCCTGTCTATGCTGTGGCACGTAACAGGACTTCATTCTTCTTTACTGCCAAAAATATTCCATTGTGTGGACACCCCACATTTTATTTACCCATTCATTGATTTAATAGACATTTCGGTTGTTTCCACTTTTTGGCTATAATGCTGCTATGAACATTCAAACACAAGTTTTTGTGTGGACAGACGTTTTCAGTTCTCCTGGGTACATACCTAGGGGTGGAACTGCTGGGTTGTGTGTTGACTCCAGGTTTAACTTTTTGAGCAACTGCCATACCTTCCCATAATGGCTGTACCATTTGACATTCCTGCCAGCAGTGTGCCAAGGTTCTAATTTCTCTACAACGTCACCACTTACTATTATGTCATTTTGATTTGAGGCGTCCCAGAGAGTGTGGAGATGTCTCTTGTGATTTTGAATGCATTTGTCTAATGTCTAGTGATGTCAGGCATCTTTTCATGTACTTATGGGTCATACCTATCTCTGCTTTGGAGAAATCCTTGCTCTTTAGGTTCTTTAGGTAGCCTATGTTAAATCATGACCATTTTTTTTGTAAATTCCCATTTTATCACCAAAAAGATGTTCTAGAAAGGGCAGGATCTCCTCAGAGCCTGCTCCTGCTATAGCTTTCTCAGCCTGAGGCCTCACTTTCCAGACAATACTCGTTCATTTCAAAGTGAGAAAAATCAATGAAATGGCTGTCCTGGGCATTCTTCCCCACCGTTGAGCCTCCCTTGCTGCCTACCGGGATGGCAGCCCGGGGGTCCAGTCCATTCTCCACCACTGAGAGCATTTCCACTCACACAGCAGCTCCCTCGGAGAATCACATGACACCTGCAGAGACAGATGGTGGCCAGATTAGCAAGTTCCAGCTCACCACCCTGAGCCAATTCTTCCCTCTACCCAGAGCAGGCAGCATTAGGTCAGCCCATCTTCCTCAAACTGCAGCGCAAGGGCCTTTGAATACAAAAGTAAAATCTAAGAGTGGATTTGAAGGAAGGAAATGAGGAAGGAAAACAAATCTGAGGGCTTGGTCCCCTCCAAGCAATCACGGAAAGGGCTGTGGACTCCACACCAAATGGTTGCACCAAAAGGTAGGCATGAAAGGCTGATTCAGACACAGAGCTAAGGTGCAAGAGGGATACTGCAGCGGAAGGTGCTGAGAGCCCACAAGGACCAGGAAGCAGGGGCTCACAATTAATATTCGGGGCCTGGGCCCTGCAACTGCCCCCTCTGACTCCTGTCCCAGTCTAGTGTCTGCCAGCTCAGACAGCGACAGGGACAACTGAAACAGCTTCCGAAGGTGGGCGGGGAGGAGGGGGGCTCTCTTGCTACACATCTGCTTTCCTTTAGGCACAAGGATCTAGGCTAGAGCAGCACAGCGACATGTCTAAAGGGAAAAAATATGGGTCTGACTCTCGATTTGCCAGTGACCAGCACTAGGCATGCTGGGCCACCGATAACATCAGACCTCTTAAATGCAGATATAAATGCGGAAGATGCCTAGCACAGGGCCTGAGGATACCAAGGAGAAATGCCATCTACAACCCTAGTGTATGTGGCCATCCAAACCTGCAGGCAAAAGAATGTCAGTGCCTGAAAGAGTATGTGCAAATAATTGGAAGTAGATCCCTCAGGGTAAATCCCTCAGGGCTCCAGCTTCCTGGGCAGGGGGGGGGGCAGTGTTTGAGGTGAGGAAGCTTTAACCTGAGCCTGAGGGGGCTGCTGCCTGGCCTGGCTCCTCCCCAGCCACTTGGATTGACCAGGATGGGGCAGGCACCTTCCCATCTAAATAGATCACTAATTACCCCAAGCTGAGCATGAGGGGGCACCAGAAAGGTAAGTCATCGCTATCTCAAAAACTCATGGCCCAAAAAAGTTAATAAAACCAAGGCATGGTTAATGGATTTTGTACTGTTTACATATATTGCTTCTTGCATTCCTCCTAATCACCCTAGGAGAGCTGTTGTACTATCTTGATCTAACAGATAAGAAATAGAAGCAGACCCAGATCAAGGAACTTCCCAAGAAGCCAGGGCTGATAAGTAGCAGGCTCCAACACTTCCCACCAGGACAACATCAATCCTTCTGGAAGAGATGAGTGTGAGCCAGGGGTAAGGGGTGGGTGGGGCAGAAGCAGAGGGTTCTGGGAGGAGGGCTTCTCAGGTGGGGGCCCAGGTGAAGGGGAGCAAGGGAATACCAAGGTCAGTTTGGTAGCAAAGATTTACAGAACAGTGGAGCAGACAGAACAGCAGAGTGGCCCTAAATGATGTTAGATGCTCTGACTCAAGCCCTGGACTTTGGAGCTGGCCAAGGACCCAGAGCCAAACTTCCAAAGGAAGGACACACAGACGGAGGCAGGTGTGTGTGGAGGATGGCCCCCGCAGAATTAGCTTTGGCCAGCACATGACAGACCACCAGCAAGCTACCCTCCTCCCCAGCCACATCCCCTGTCTGACTGCCTCTCCCTTTACCACATTCCCGGCTCCTATTCACCTGGAGTCCTATCCTCCTCTGTAGACCAGGTCCATGCTCTGGCCACCATGGCTACAGGAAAAGAGGATGGGATGCAGTCTGAGTCCCTCCTGAAATTGTGTCTGATCCTAGAGGCAGGGTTCCTTCAATGCTACCCCGTGCAGCCCCGCATCAAATCCAGGTTCTCAGGCTCCAAGACCCTGGCATCCAATCCCTTTCAGCAATTTCAGAAGGCTAGGGCCTCCCTTCAGGCCTGTCCTTCTAGACAGAGACTCAAGTTCCAAAGATGCCATTCCCTCAGCCAGCCTTATGACTTGGACCTCAACAATCTGAATAGTAGATCCATTAAGGGCTCATTAATTAATTAACCAAAATAATAGAGTATTCATTGGAGGGATGGAGGCTTATTAGTGAGTGCGTGGTCTGGCTAAGACAGGGTCTGCTAAACAAACAGAGTCAACTGATGATGAGAGGTCAGAGCAGGGCTGGATAGGACACAACTGCAGCCTAAAACAAAGTGTCAGAAAAGTCACAAAATGACAACAGCACAGAGAAATCCAGGAGGCCAGCCACTTGACAATTCACAAAATAGGACTGAGACTTTGGGGTCAGGCCAAAGTTAAGGGTGTACCTTTCTCTGCAGGTAGCCAAAGCACCCTACCTAGACCTTTCCCACAATGCCTCAGGGAGGCAGGAAACTGGCTCAGAGGCAGGACGTGACAATCTATGACGTGAGATCTCTGGGCTTCGGGTCTCCTGAATGCTAGATCAGCATTCCAGCAGGATCTTGGGTGGCCTAGACCCCCAATCTACTATCCTATGGGACTAGCACCACTTCCTATCCTCAGGACAATCTTCACTAACACCAAGAACCAAACCAAAGAGGGGGTGTCTCTTCAGGAGACCTGGGCTGAGAAGAGCAAATAGAGAGCTTCAAACATACCTGGTGCCATTGATCAGAAAAGGTGAGTGGCATCTGCCTTTATAAAACTCCAAGACACCCTAAGTCTACCTCTGCCCCTCAGTACGTATTCACCGTGGCATAGGATCTCATTCTCTAATATTTTTTAATTCTTAAAACAATCCTGTGAGAGGAGGATGATTATCCCCCATTACACAGAGGAGAAAACTGAGGCTCAGTACAAACAGGCCTCAGGTAAGGGACAGAATTCTCTGATTTCTTCATTCCAGGTCCTGTGCCTTTCACCAGATCAAACTGTGTCAGGTCCTTGGTTCAAAGAGTTGCAGGCAAATTTATTACTCATAGACCCTTTATAGGCACTCAGAAGCTCCATTTTTATCAAACAAAGCCTAAAACCAACAAGAAACAATCTTGCCCATCAGATCTGTAGCATACCAAAGGGGCAGTCCCAACACACTCAGGTGCCACATCTCTAACAGGAGGTTTTATAAATGGAAACTGGCACTGGGACCCTGACTTTCCCAGAAAGGACCACAGAGCTTGCTTCCAGAGTAGTGGAGCTTGCTTCCAAGAACTGCCCTGTTCCCGGGCCAACCCTGTAGACAGTCCCAACGTCCCCGTGGAGCACAGGTCCTTTCCGTGGTGGCTAGGTTTCAGAGCTGTCCTTTCTTAAATGTTCCAACATGAAGTTAGGAAGGAAGTGTTCTGCGTGATTTTGTTACATGGCTTCTATAAACATCCAATTTCACTTCCTCCAGAGACTAAGGAAGAATGAAGACAGGAGAAGGGCTCAGATGGGACTTACATTAAAAGAAGAAAGGGATGACCTGGCTTCACCGCTTTCGAAACACTCCATTCATCAGTAAACAGCGACCTCCTCTTCTCAGAGACTTCCCCGCCATCCGTGACAGCCTCGCCTCTATGGCCTGAATCTGATCCTGCACCTGGCTGTGCAGAACAACAGGATGGTGTTTAAGCCCTCCAGCTGCTTTTCCAGGTGATGAGTCAGGGTTTTCAGTTGGAAATGAATGAAAAAATTATCATCTGATTCAGAAAGGCAGCTGATACTAAGATGTGTGAGTGCTGAGTGAGTAAACAGTCCTTCCTTCTACCTGAAGAAAGCTGGGGTTCTGGACAGGAGTCCTGTGGGATGGGTGTGTGTGTATGGGGGCAAAGGCAACTAGCCTTTGAGGTAACTGAATATCAGCTGGAGGGCAAGAAACTTGTAGCTTATGATTCCCAGTCTAAAGGCTAGTGGGTGAGGCCAGAAATGTGAAGTCTATGAACACAGGGTATCTTTCTTTCCTCCTTCCCTCCTCCTATTCAACAACACCTGTCTCTCCCATATTCTTCTTCTTCTTCTTTATTTTTAAAATATCTCTTTATTTGAGAGAGAGCAGAGCAAGCACGCTCACATGAACGGGAGGAGAGGCAGAGGGAGAGGCAGAGAGAGATTCTTAAGCAGGGTCCATGGCCAGCATAGAGCCCAATGCAAGCTCGATCTCGTGACCCATGAGATCAAGATCTGAGCCAAAATCAAGAGTCAAACACGCAACCGACTGAGCCACCAAGGTGCCCCACATCTCCTTCATATTCTTGTTCCACATCCCTTAGGATTCTAGTAAGGACTAAACTCTGAATGAATGAAAGCAGAAACTTTGCCTGACTCATTCAGCTTGCATTTCTAGTGCCTAGAAGAGTGCATGGCACATAGTGGTGCTCAAAATATACTTGATGAATGAAGAGATGAATAAAATAAAAAGGCTCGGGGCAGGGTATCTCCATTTAAGACACTAAGAAGTGGAGGTATACAACTTTTCAATGGTAGGGCCACTGTGGAACCCCTGCCATTACACCAAGCTGCCAACAGGCTGAAGACCCTTTCAGATATATCACTCCTCCACGGAGGGATACTGAAGGTAGACAGGCATTCAATTTTCAAAGAAGTGAGACTATAAATGGCAAGCAAAGACAATGGGTCCTCTTTGGGGCCCTTTACAGTTACTGTCAAACAGCCAATCCCTTGGGGCCTGGTCACCGGAACTGAGAGGGGATGTGTATCCAAAAAGCCCAGGACAATATAAATTATAAATATTAACAAATGGGCCTGGGTGCCTCAAGAATGTCTAGCTACTCTGGGGGAACTTGGCTCCTCAGTTCAAGGGCAATCAAAATGGTCAAAACTCAACGATGCAGCACCTACAAAAAGAGGAAGCAGTTCAAAAGCCTCCAAAGCCACCTAGCCATCAGCTTCCCCAGGATCCACTCACCTACACTCTTCACAACATGTAACATCACGTCTAGTACTGTGTTCCCTGTGTTCAGTACTGGGACTAACTTCCAATCAGCTCTGCCTGGGAGGAGCCCCAGGGGAGGGTCGTCTCTAAATGCCAGGAAAACCTCCATGGGCATGGGTCTGTGACCACAGCCAACCCCACATAGTGCAACCCCCTGAGTTCCTACAGATTACCGTCCAAAGGAAGTGATAAGCTTCCACTGTCCCAGGCTGAATGAGTAGCCATCCCTCACCTTCCAGGTATTTGGATGATAAGGTACCATTGCAGCAGCCAACACAAGTAACATAATATGAATGCTAGAAACACAATCCTTGAGGACAGGTGCAGGAGACCAGACATTCAGGAAAACCTCTTGACCCACGGGACATAGATCTCTACTCCTCCACACTTACTTACCATCTGAGGCCCTGTACCAATCGAGCTACTCAGTAACTACCCGGCTCTGAAAAAGCACCTGGATTGGCTGTTGGGGGGCAGCAGGTGGGGCTGGCAAGAGACTGCACTAAGTGTTCAGATCACATGGGGACCGCATTAAGGGAAGAATGGGCACAGAGCTGAGAGGAAGAGATGGGGGCATGGAGGCCTCATTTTAAGAAGATTGGGTTGGGGTGGTAGGAACTGGGGTGGCAAGAGTCAGGGGCAGTTTAGCAAAGATGAAGGATGGTTGGAGGTGGAAAGAAAGTATGTAGTGGGCTGGGAAGTGAGGGGTTGAGTCCGTGTGGACAAGAAGATGCATGGAAGACTTGGGATAGGGCTGAGATCAGAGCTATCAAGAAGGGGTGAGCTCAGCAGGGCATCCGCTTGGATGGCAGGCATTGAATAAGGGGGGGTGGAGGTGGGGTGTTAGGGCTGAGCAGACCTTGGGGGACTGGGATAAGAAAGCTGAGTCAGAAAAGGGGAAAGCCAAGGCGGTGGGGCTCAGAGGAGGTTGGCGTGGAGCACCGGGATTGCCACAGGGGCTGAGGGGTGAGGACGTGATGCTTCAGAGGGCGGAGGAGGATGTGTCTGCGCTCGGGGTTGGAACTGGACTACCAGGGCTCAAGGGTGTGGCTGCAGCAGCAACACCAGAGGTGAGGGGTGGGGGTACGTGCTGGGCGCGGGTCCCCGTCGGGAGAAGATGGAGGGGGCGGTCAGCAGGGGCTGTGCGGGCTGAAGGCTCGGCTCCGAGGGGGGCAGGGTGCGGGGCTGGAACGGGGAAGGCAAAGGGTCCTGAAGCAGGACGGCGCAAAGGAACCAGGGGGCTGGGACCACGGATCGCGCCCGCCGGGCGTTCGCATCTCGACCCCGCCGCCCCTCCCCCCTGACCCCGGACTCACCAGAGGGAGCGGGGAGGGGGCGGGGGTCGCTCCTGGCCGCTGCAGTCTCTGCGTCTCTGACCCGACGCGCCGGCCTCTCCGCCACCGACACCCGGAAACTGCGCTCCCGGCGCCTGACGCCATCCCGGCGGTTGGGCGCTCGGCCCCGCCCCCGGCCCGCGGAGCCAATGGCGGGGCGGGAGGAGCCGCGGGGCGGGGCCAACGTCCCCGACCCCGAATTGGCAAAGGGCCAGCGGGGGAGCGATCTGGAGGCTCCCGACTCCATTAGGGAGAGGGAGATCCGCCTGCTGAGGTGAGGCCACTAAGCGAGGTCACCGATGACGACGTAAGCGGAGCTTGGCCTAACGCCCGCCTCTCGCAGTGTCTGCGTCACCTAGATCCCGGCTTCTGGGTTCCTGATCTCGCCTGGCCGTAGCCCCATTGTGTAACCTTGGCCTCCTGAGGGTAGGTTCCCACTGGTAAAAGCAGACCAGTGACGTCTACTCTATTTTTGCCTCCCTGAGGGCATGGGCGCTGGTGGTGCTTCCAGCCGGGGCGCTACCAACAGGGCGTCTTTAGCTCCCCGCTCCCTCCTCCTGGACTTTCTGCTGTACCCACCCATCAGCCCCTGAGGCAGGAAGCTCCAGGATCTGCTTCTTCTCATCTCGCCAGGTACTTGTGTGTTTGCTTTCCTCGGTAGAGTTGACGTTTCTTTTGCAGGTGGACTCCGAACAAAAGGTCCAAAGTGCGTGGGAGGGGGGATGTCTGCTTTGGTCGCTTCTCACCTGCAGGCTTTGGTCCAGCGGGGAGCCTGGGGCCTGAGTGTGGGGGCAGTGCCCGGCGGCAGAGGTACTACTAACTGCAGGTCCAGGGGGACTTTGGGAGTATTTACAGGGCTGGCCTGGGAACAGGGAGCTCTTGGAAGCAAGCTCCACTGACCTGGGCCAGGGGTTCTGTGGGCGTTTCTGGGAAGGTTCGGGTTCAGTGCCCGTTGCCGTTTATAAAAAATGGCTGGTGGAGATGTGGCACCTGAGTGTGTGGGGGCAGCTTCCCTGGTAATAATCTCTCTGGGAGTGAGAACCACTTCTCGGTTTTAGACTAGATGAGGCTGAGAGCATTCAGTATGGCTAATAGTTGAGGAGGGGGAGCCTCGGTGTCCATCCGAAAATGCATGGATAAAGAAGAGGTGCTGTATGTATACAATGGAATATTACTCAGCCATTAGAAACGACACATACCCACCATTTGCTTCGACGTGGATGGAACTGGAGGGTACTATGCTGAGTGAAATAAGTCAATCAGAGAAGGAAAGGGAGGTGGGCGGGGTGTGGGGGTGACTGGGTGACGGGCACTGAGGGGGGCACTTGATGGGAGGAGCACTGGGTATTATTCTATATGTTGGCAAATTGAACTCCAATAAAAAAATAAAAAAAATAAGATAAAATAAAATAAAATAAAATAAAATAAAATAAAATAAAATAAAATAAAAATAGTTGAGGTGTGGGTAGCCCGGTTGGCTCAGCGGTTTAGTGCCGCCTTCAGCCCAGGGCCAGATCCTGGATTCCAGGGAATGAGTCCCCATCAGGCTCCCTGCATGGAGCTTGTTTCTCCCTCTGCCTGTGTCTCTGCCCCCCACCCCCCGTGTCTCTCATGAATAAATAAATAAAATATTTAAAAAAAATAGTTGAGGAGGAAGTTAGAAATAAAGAGATAGAGGCAAAGTATTTTCTGGGTGTTGAACAAGGTGGAAAGTAAGGGATTTACTAGGGAAATCCCATTTCCTAGGCAAAAGGATAGTGTTTCTGGTAATAATTAGCACACCAGTACCATCAGTGTCTTGACTCAAGCACACCCTCCCCCAAATGGAGCAAGCAAGCAATATTCCTCAGTTCTTCCAGTTTTAGTATGTGTGCTGCCGAAGTGAGCACTATTCCTCAGTTCTTCCAATGAATTTTTGCATAGCCACTGTCTGCAAAAGCTGTGGGAACCCCACATAGTAATCTTTTGTCTGTTTTTTCAGGAGCCCAGCCCTTGTCTCTGGGTCTTCTCTTACTTCTCAGGCCTCTCAGCCCCTCTGCTTGTCTTCCTCTCTTCATCTTGCTCTGGTGCACATTTTCACCATTCATGGGCCATGAGTCCACAAGGTAGTTTCCAGCCAGAAAAAAAATTTCACACTGCTATATCATTTGAACAGTCATAAAGTCACATGCAAAGAGAAGAGAGCTTGAAGGTTATCCTGGAAGAGGCAGCTTTTATCTGAGTCTTGCAGGTGGATAGAGGAAGGGGCATTGCAGGTGAAGAGACTGGCAGAGAAGTGGCTGGTGGGTAGGAGTGCAGGCTGAGCTCAGGGGAGGTCGCCAAGAGTGGAGAGGAAGTTGGACATAAGAACAGAGTAAGGGGATGGGGCTAGGATGGGAGGGGTGATAAAGACAGATTGGATGAGGGGGGAAAGGAAGGATGCAGACACAGCTGGAGGCCTGTGCAGGAAGGGCTCAAACACTAGCAAACTCAGCTCACAGGCCACTGGTCTGTCAGCTTAGATTTCAAGAATTCCACAGACTTATTTAAAAAGCCAGGTAGGAGAACTGCAGGTGTCTGAATTCCCTGCAGACAGGTCCAAGGTGTAGATTCCTGAACCCCATCCCTTCCCTGGAGAGTCACTCTGGGATGGGGTCCAAGAATTTAGGCCTGACCACCTCTGCTGTCCTCTGCCCTCAGCACCAGCGGATCCAAAGCATAAGAAAATGTAAGAACCTTTGTCTTATTTTAGAAGCTGAGGGGTAAGGGATTATTTGGCAAAAGAGAGCTTCTATTGTTGTTTGGGACATTTGGGCAAAAGAGAAGCTTCTGTTGTTTGCCAGATAGGAATTGTGATTGGTCCTTGTCAACCACTGGGAAGGTAGGTTGCCATTGTTATCTTCAATAGCACAGATAAGAAAACAGGCTTCAGAGAGAGGCTAAGTAACTTGGGGTCCCAGGGCTGCAGAACTAATAAATAAGTGGTAGAGGGAGGACTCTCACCCAACTCTAATTCTAATTAGAGAGTTAGCATAGTTCAGTGGCAGAGCAAGTGGGCTTGGGAGGCGGTAATGCGTAGGTTTGAACACCAGCTGTACCCCATACTGTTTACTGGGCCTTCCCTACGCTAGTGTGGGCGTTCAGGACAACCAAGCAATGTGAGGCTATGGTTTTCACAGGCCCCTTGAGATATAGCACTGAAGATTGGCAATTAGAAAACAGAAGTAAAGGCACAACACACTCTTAGCCTCTTAGCCTCAGGCAGAGGGGCCAGAGGGTGTGACTTCAGGTAAGTTCCCAAAACTATCTGAGCCTCAGTTCCTCATCTGTAAATTGGGGAAAATATCAGTTGACCTGAGGATTAAGATAATATCCTTAGGAGAGTTTCTGGCCTGCTGGAAGTACTTGAAGATGACTAGCTATAGGGCACCTGGGTGGCTCAGTTGGTTAAGCCTCTGCCTTGGGCTCATGTCATGATCCCAGGGTTCTTGGGGTCAAGCCCACAACAGGCTCCCTACTGAGTGGAGAGTCTGTTGCCCCTCCCCCGTGTCCCCACCCTCGCTCATGCCCTCACTTGCTCTCTCAAATGGATAAATCTTTTTTAAAAAAAGATTTTGTTTGTTCATGAGAGACACACACACACGCAGAGGCAGAGACACAGGTAGAGGGAGAAGCAGTCTCCATGCAGGGAGCCTGATTTGGGACTCGATCCGGGACTCCAGGATCACGCCCTGGGCTGAAGGTGGCGCTAAACCGCTGAGCCAACTGGGCAGTCCTGGATGAATAAAATATTAAAAAAAAAAAAGGAAAAAAAAAAAAAAAGACTAGCTATAGTATTCTTATAGTTTGGGCTAATTCTCACCTTCCCAATCCAGTCAGATCTGTTTTTAACTGCTTTCTGAACACTGGAGTGCGAGCTTTATTTATTTATTTATTTATTTATTTATTTATTTATTTATTCCATTTTTTGAGAGCCTTTCTTATTTGAACCCCAGATACATCCTTACTTGGCAGCTGACTAAAGTCATCAAATAAGGACTAATGCAACCATTTCCCTCAAAACTGGAATAGCTAATGTTCCCCCTGGATTCTATTGTAGGAAGTTGGTTCTTCCCAGTCTTTTAAAATATGGGGTTAAAGGGTTTTTAATTATTAATTTGTCAATTATACCTCAATAAAGCTGGACAAAAATAATGAATTTTTAAAACTCCCCAATAGTTATTATTATTATTATTATATAGTTTACAGTTCAAATAGTATGACATCAAATGGTGAGGAAACATAATGACCCACAGCAGTTTCTTCCCCTTTACCATCCCCACCTTCCCTCCTGAGCCAGCTCACTGGGCCTGCTTACTTCTAGCTGAATCTTCTGATGCTTATCTCCCCACCTATCTTGGTAATTCTAGCTTTGGATTTATCCATTTTAGACACTGTCTGTGGACTTCCTATTATCACAGGCAAGGAGTTAGTTCTTTAACACCCCAGTCCGTTCTTGGGGGTTAGTTATGCCATTCTTTCCTGATAATTGATAGTGTTTATAGAATTGTGATTACGTAACTATTGTTCGCCTCCTAGTTACAGCTCCAAGCAACCCAAAAAGATGACTTTTGAGGATGGGCTTTCTCTACCTTGGTGTAGAGTTAGAATGATGAATGACCATGTTTGCAGTCTTGGAGCCTGCGTCCTTCAGAGCCTGAAGCCAAAGGAAAGCACAGTTGAGGGATTGATGGGGAGAAGATGACTTGTTTGAACCCTAGATACAGGCAGCTTTAAGTACTTAGGCTTCCTGGTTATATAAGCTGATTAACTGTATGACATTTTTGGTTCAAATATATTTTAGTTGGATTTCTTTCACTTGGAGCATACAGAGCAGTGACTGATACATATGGTCTTCATAAATTTGGGCAAGTTATACAAGCAGTATATGTAGGTATATGTATATGTATGTGTATATGTATATGTATGTGTATATGTATATGTATGTGTATGTGTATATGTATATGGATATGTACATGTATATGTATCCTGACCAGCACAGCTCACGACACTAGGTTCCCTCTCCCTCTGCTTTTATCAGTCAGAGCCTGAGGTAGCTTGACATTGAAGAGTACCATTTAGGGACTGGAGGAAGCAACTTACCATGAGTCACTGCCCTAAAATATATTTTCCATCCACATGCCCGTATCTGGAATTCAGTGGTGATGGTGGCATTCTTTAGGATTTATCCTGGCTCTCTTCAAGTGGTTCTCCTTTGCAGTGAGAAGTCTGCAGGGAAAGATAGCAATTAAGGTAGAGCATCTTGGGCCAGTTCTGCTTTTGCCATGATATCTAGCAAAACAGATGATGAGAGGGGCCAGGGACCTTGTGGAGCCGTGGGAGCTCTGATGGTCAATTTCACTGTTCTTCAAATTGTCCCAAGTCCATGCAGATCCCCCACTAGAGTCGTGCCTTTTGACAGCCTCTCTCTGAAGATATTTCAGGCAATCAGAATCTTTCCAGTTTCAGAAGACCTCTAGAGAAAGAAATTTCACTACCCTGTTGTTTAAGATTCATTCATTCATTTATTTATTTATGTATTTTGAGAGGGAATGTCAGGGGAGGGGCAGAGGGACAGAGAAAATCCTCAAGGAAACTCCCCACTCAGTGCAGAGCTCCACACAGGCTGATCCCAGGCCCTGAGATCATGACCTAAGGTAAGATCGCTCAACCAACTGAGCCACCCAGGCTCCCCTCACTACCCTGTTTTGATGTTTAACTTGTAGAAGCCCTTACTTCTGGAGGTCCCTATAGGAGGCAGTGGATACAGTTTTTGGTGTAGACAGGATCTAGGTACAAATTCCTGCTCCTAATGGCACAGTCCCTATGCAGGCTATGGGGCAAACTCATAGTACTATGTGTTGACCTTTAGGAGGTCAGTCTGTATTTCATAAGGAAATCATATGTGGAGAATGAAGAAATGGTCTAAAATTCATCCAGTCAGATCCCTGAGGCATCAAGTGGGCAGGGTCTGGTACTAGGCATTGGGGAGAGGAAGATGGGATTCTTACCTCATCAGGGTTCCTGACCTAACAGATAACTGCGGTGGGGCCTTCACATTGATGGTGAAGGTGATGGTGCTATCTTTCACTCTGTTGCATTTACAGGGGACACCTAGAAGAGCGGGGCCTTGGTGTGTAGACTCTAAACCAGGACTCGGTCACATCCTGAGATAGACAGGATTATTGGCCCTCCCTGCACCCACACTCTTGCTGTGTCTCTCTGTGGGCAGAGTGTACTTTCCTGTCCCCTGGCTCGGGGATTGGCCATGTGACTTGCTTGGACCCATGGACTAGGCAGAAATGAAAGTATGACAGTTCTGTGTCTAGGCTTGGAGAGGCCCAATGAAGTTTCTGGTTGGCCTCATATGCTTCCCTCGGGTTGCCACTGCCTCTTCAGCCTGGGCCCCAGAGCCCACCCAGGTGGAAAAGAGCTAGCTAGCCCTGCTGGTCTGCAGACTAGCACGGAGAAGCAGTGCTGACCCAGCCAGCAGAGCATTCAAGTACAGCTGGACCAACCATCCTGTGAGAACCGGTATTCCAGTTCACTGAGTTTGGGGATGGTTTATTAGTTAGCATTGTTGTGGCGAAAGATAACCAATACACGTACTCCTTTATTAGGCTATAGGTTCAGCCACTGTAGTAGAGACCCAACACAGCAGTGGGTTAAATAAAAAAGAAGCTTACTGATCTCTCATATAATGATCTGATTAAGTACTGTAATCCAGGGCTAGTTTGGTGGTTCATGTGTCAGGGAGCCAGGCTCCTCCTATTTTACTGCTCCACCACTGTAGGGTGTAGCCCTCTCTACATGAAGCCTTTGTGTTGTTCACAGGTTGAAGTCTCCATTTCCCTTGGCCCTGTAAGCTGAAACACTCCACAGTGTGGCGCCAGACCCCTCTCCAGTGCTACACTGGAACACATCAAGGCTCACCTTGAAGCACCATTCCTGCTTCTGCTTCAGACTTCAGGACCTTTCCTCTTCTTGAATGGGTGTGCCTCCTCCCACACCCCCAGGGGGTGCCCCACCACTGTCGCCCAGGTCTCAACAACATCTCACCCTGACTAGGACCTCAGGAGCCAGAGCTGGTCATGCCTGGTGCTTCCCAGGACCGAGAGGCCCTGATTTCCATAGTGGCAGCAGCCAGCCAGTGTGACCCTTTGAGACGCCAAGGGTGAGAATCTCAGTCGTGCCTTTTGGTCATCTTCAGTCTGTCTTGCCCTGCCTCTCACACCCTCAAATCCCTGCTGACCTCTGGTCCTGAAGAAGCCAGGGAACCTCTGCTCCACCTCCTGGTTCTCTTTGCACTAACTACGTCAGTAGTTTGGTGAGTTTGGTGAGTCTTGTTAGAATGGTCCCTCTGTTTTGGAAATCAGCTCAGGAGGGGTGGGCATCTGGATGGTAACAGATTCTTTCTCTAAACTCTAGCCAGGCTCCTCTGAGCCCTCTTCTTGATTCAACCTTTTGGCCTGTGAAGACTTGAACAAACACTAACGTTGTTTTCAGCAGCTCATGACCACTGCCCTAGTAAGACCCCAGTCTCCCTTAAAGTGCCTGCCCGTGAAACTCAAGGCTGTCTAAAGAATTTCCTGCTTATTCCAGCCACCACCTGAAGATAGGGCCCCTGTTTCCCAGCTTCTGTGAGAGAGTAGGAGTCTAGCTTTGGTAAGTGCCAGTTAGCAAATCCAGATGGTTTCATATGGGCTAACCCCCTTCCTGCCTTTTATAATCTTTCGCTTCTGACTATGGAACCCCTACTCATTCCCTTCCCTAGTCCCTCAATCTCCCTGTGCAATACTCAGTCACCTCTGTACTTATCTCAGTTGAGTTCCGTTCACGATGAACCCTTTTCCCTGTGCCACTGCAATATTCTATTACTATGGAAATCTGTCTGGATGACTTTAAGTAGTGCCTGGTTTGGTTTGTTTTTGACAGGGGAGATATTCAGGATCAGCTTTTAAAATTAATTTGCTTATTTTTCAGGATCAGCCTTTTATTTTTTTTTAATTTTTATTTATTTATGATAGTCACATACACAGAGAGAGAGAGGCAGAGACATAGGCAGAGGGAGAAGCAGGCTCCATGCACCAGGAGCCTGATGTGGGATTCGATCCCGGGTCTCCAGGATCGCGCCCTGGGCCAAAGGCAGGCACTAAACTGCTGCACCACTCAGGGATCCGAAGATCAGCCTTTTAAATAAGCATCCCAAGGATGTTTGAATTTAGAGGTCCAAAGGCCACACTTTTTAAAAAAAGATTTTATTTATTTATTCATGTGTGTGAGAGAGAGAGAGAGAGGCAGAGCACAGGCAGAGGGAGAAGCAGACTTCATGCAGGAAGCCCGATGTGGGACTCGATCCCAGGACTCCAGGATCACGCCCTGGGCCCAAGGCAGGCGCTCAACCACTGAGCCACCCAGGGATCCCCACAAGGCCACATTTTTAGGAACTCTGTTTCCCTATGGGCACCGTTTCCTCTGGCAGCCCTTTTGAATGGGGGCTATGTTTTCTCAGATACCTCACTGCCATTAGTCCATCCAGCTTTCATTCCAGTGAGAACATTCTGGAGGCCAACCTAAGAATCAACTCCAAGTGCTTCTCCAGTCACCTCTGGGGATGACTGCATGTGATTGGTATCCAGTATCTGGTACCTTAACCTGCTGCTCAGCTAGAATGACACCTTTTATGTTTATGTTTCTGAGTTAGCTAACTCTCCACCATGTTACTACTCCATGGAGACAACACCTTCCTTTTAGAAAGACTTGAACACCCACCCATTTGTTAGATAGTATTGGTTGGCTCTTGCTACCCACTTCTATCCCTTTCTTTGCAGGTGCTAGAAGCCCACAAACCACATTTCACAGATTCCCTTGACAGCAGAGTTCTGCCAATAAAATGAACCTGTGTGAAATCTAGGAGGTGAAAAGGAGGTGGAAACCATTCTTTCCTCCTCTGCAGTAGCAGATGTGCAGGCTACATGTTGGGACTCCATGTTGCCAGTCACAGGCTTGGGACCATGGAGGGCTGCAGTGACTTCAGCAGTGGGTTCCCGAAGTGTACTGACTTTTGAGTGGCAGCAGCAGCTTTGAATGTATGGAAAGCAGCTGTGGTAAAGTAACCTGACATTCACCACTGCTAGCCCCACAGTGGTGAGCAGCCATTCCTTGAAAGACATTATGACCGGAGCTGATACCAAGGGATGGATGCTTAACCATGTGAGCCACCCCGGCATCCCAGAAGCGGAGGGAGTGGTGCTTCTTCCACAGATTGCGCTTCATTATCCCTGTGCTTCATTATCTGTGTTGGTTGAGGAAGGCAGTAGTAGGTTCGGTGGTGGGTGGTGTTGGGAGAGAGCCTGATAGCACACATTGGACCCTCAGTGGAGTCAGGAGAGGCTAGTGGGGTGGTCCATGAGAAGGGGTAAGTGGCACCACCAATATATTTTCTGAAATAAAGGACTGATGAGGGCAGTCTTGGGTAATTACCACCCTCACACATTTTTCTTTACCCTAGCCCTCCAGCCCCTCCCTGCTAGCTATCCAAGGGTTGGGATTATTATTTTTTTTTTTTCAAAGGAAAGGAACAAAATACCCCAATGTGAATTATCTATAGCTTGTATGAATGAAGAACCCCCTATGCCAAGACAGGGCATATATTTTGTGCATGAGTTTGAGCACTTGGGAAGAAAAAGCCCTACTGTGGAGCTAGGCTCAGTGATCCCAATATTCTGGTAACGCTAAAAATCTTACAAGAGGGGCCAGAAACAGATGATCTTCTATGGGCAGGTCAAGCATGTTGTGAATAACTTGTATTTGGTGAACCAGGGGAGAGAGCACCAGAATAAACTGCCAATTGATTTAATAGTCTGTACACCTGGAGATATGTTTTCCAGTTTTCAGACACTGATTTTATTGGGGAAACGAGGGGAAGATACCCCTATTCATCCTTCCTAGTGGGCACTGCCTCTTGTGGAAGTACAGTCTCCCACGAGGGATTCTAGTTTCAGGCCTGTTCCTCTCACCAATGGCCCTGTTACCTGTATATACATGTTTATTTCCATTTTAATTCCTTACCACATGGCTAGAATTGGTTATTAATTTATACATTTTTAATATGAGAAAAATAAGTATTTTGCAAGCAATGCTTAGAAGCCAATATCAGAAAATAAACTTGATGGTGAGAATGTGAACTAGTGCAGCCACTCTGGAAAACCGTGTGGAGGATCCTCAAATAGTTAAAAATAGACCTGCCCTACGACCCAACAATTGCACTGCTGGGGATTTACCCCAAAGATACAGATGCAATGAAACGCCAGGACACCTGCACCCCGATGTTTCTAGCAGCAATGTCCACAATAGCCAAACTGTGGAAGGAGCCTCGGTGTCCATCGAAAGATGAATGGATAAAGAAGATGTGGTCTATGTATACAATGGAATATTCCTCAGCCATTAGAAACGACAAATACCCACCATTTGCTTCAACGTGGATGGAACTGGAGGGTATTATGATGAGTGCAGTAAGTCAATCGGAGAAGGACAAACAGTGTATATTCTCATTCATTTGGGGAATATAAATAATAGTGAAAGGGAATATAAGGGAAGGGAGAAGAAATGTGTGGGAAATATCAGGACGGGAGACAGAACATAAAGACTCCTAACTCTGGGAAATGAACTAGGGGTGGTGGAAGGGGAGGAGGGCGGGGCTGGGGGTGAATGGGTGACGGGCACTGAGGGGGACACTTGACGGGATGAGCACTGGGTGTTATTCTGTGTGTTGGTAAATTGAACATCAATAAAAATTTATTAAAAAAAAAGAAACGACAAATAACCCACCATTTGCTTCGACGTGGATGGAACTGGAGGGTATTATGCTGAGTGAATTAAGTCAATCGGAGAAGGATAAACATTATATGGTCTCATTCATTGGGGAATACAAAAAATAATGAAAGGGAATAAACGGGAAAGGAGAAAAAAATGAGTGGGAAATATCAGAAAGGGAGACAGAACATAAGAGACTCCTAACTATGGGAAACGAACTGGGGGGGTAGAATGGGAGGTGGGCAGGGTGTGGGGTGACTGGGTGACGGGCACTGACCGGAGCACTTGATGGGATGAGCACTGGGTGTTATTCTATATGTTGGCAAATTGAACACCAATAAAAAATAATTTTTTAATAAAAATAAAAAGAAAATAAACTTTATAGACAGCCTGAGGCAGGACAAGGTCACTTGAGGACGATGACAGAGCGGAGTTCACTGTCGCTCTCCTCACCCAGGTCTTCAGCAGCTGAATCTGCAGCCTGAGGCTTCTCTGCTGGGGCATCACCTTTCTCTCTGCAAAAAAGAAGGAGAATGCCTTTAACTCTGTAAAGGAACAATTAAACTTTTCATAATTAACTCATTTTAGAAAAGAAGTATAAATTGTCCCCAGTCAGGTACCCTGGTTCCCTGTTGAAAATCTCATCCTCATCAGAAGAATCCCTGTCGTGTAGCTTCTGTGCCATGTTTTTCTTCCGTGTGGCATTGAGAGGTCTGTACATGTCCCGAAGCCAAAGTGGCCGCCTTCTCCAAAAAAAGCCCTCCTAGAAAACAGAAAGGACATTTTTAATTCTGCATTTGCCCTGCTTTCTCCATCCATGGGAATTTATTTTCCTCAGACTTACCTGACTCTCACGTTTGACTGAACATCTCTTATGCAGCAGAGAATTAAAGAAGAGCCTTGGAGGAAACACATATGCAGACAATTAGTGATTCACGCCATTTCCCATGCCTCTCACAATGTGTATCTCTGGTCCTATTAGGACATCTCAGTCCATAATCACAGGAAGCAAAATCACTCCAGACCTGGGATCCTGAAAATAATCCCATGCATGCTAGACTTCCAGAATTTTCCCATGTCTGTCCATAATGGCTCCACAATTTCTCTGGGGAGGCCTTTGTATGTGGGTTGGCATTGAGTATAAGCAAGATTTTCATCCTGCTCACCTGGGCCCTTGGCCGAGTGCCCTCGTGGAGTGAACAAACTGTGCAACTCTAACACAGAAGCACCTTACTCTCTCCAGAAGCAGTTTACTTTGGTCCCCTTTGGACTTTGTCTCATAGGCATCATTTGCTGGGGAGGAGGAGAGAGAGGTGTTTCTATTTTCCTAGCTGCTTTATCCTACAAGTTGATTCACACCAAATAAATGCATGAGTCCAACCAACAAAGTTACCTAACTCACTGACTTTCTCACTGCAGGCTGTGGCTAATGAGTGAGCGAGGAAGGTCACAGCCAGCACTAAAACACAAAATATTATTTTTGAATACAAACAATATAGAAAGAATCAGAGTGTATAGTAAGTTTGTCTTAGAAACTGCTTATGTTGAGACGCCCAGGTGGCTCTGCAGTTGAGTAATGCCTTTGGCTCTGGGCGTGCGTGGTCCTGGTCTGGGGATCGACTCCACATTAGGCTCCATGAGAGAAGCCTGCTTATCCCTCTATCTCTCTGCTTCTCTCTCTGCGTCTCTCATGAAGAAATTAAAAAATATTTTTAAAAACCTGCTTATGTCTTTACAGTATATGTACTGAGTTGTGACATAAAATGTAGCTTGCAGCCCAAGAACAGTATAATCAGAGAAGTGCCCCTCTGGAAAGGAACCATCTTCTGACACTCAGTAGCAGTATGCCCATGGGGCAATTTACCTTCCCTTTCTTCTCCATTTCCTTATTATAAAAGGAAGAGACAAACTATTACCTAAGGCCTCTCCCAGTTAACAGTCTGTGGAGTCTGGACAAAGGGAATGGAGAGTGGTGGATGAAAAACCAGGAGGAGGAGGGAAGTTTTCCTGCCACTTTACAGGAAGGAGTCCTATTTTTCTGCCTTCCATCAGCCTTGAAGACTAGCCCTCTTAGCCCAAGACTCTGTAGCCAGGCCTGATGGTCACTACCAGCAGGAACAGGTGCATCCAACCCCTCTCCGCCCTTTTTCTTTAAAGGAGTAGTGACAGTAGATGCTCTGTGTCAGTTCCATTCTAACTCAGATTTGTCTGGGAAGCTAATTTGGCTGGATCCAGGCAAAGCATTAGACCAAATCAATATTCTTTCTGCCTTTGGTAGTTTCCTGGGTGTGAAACAAGGGGAGTGAAATAGGAGTTCTAAAATCTAGTTCTGAAATTCTGCTTTAATAATTGCCAATTTACCTTGAGCCTCCTTCTTCGTCTTCCACTGGTGCTGCTCTATGAGAATAAATCTGTTTTGGAAGGAAACATATCACAGGTACCCATCTCAATAACCATGCCTCCAAATCTGTATTCATTCCTTTGTATTTTAATTCTTATTCAGCCTTTTTTGAAGGCAGGAATTCTGTTTGTTTAGTAGTCCTTTGACTCATCCATAGTCCCAACTTGGGATCTTGTGTGCAGCTGGCAATACATTTTATTGACTGTTTTAGATGACATCTAACAGGTAATTCCTAATAAAACTTCTTAGAAGTAAGAAAAGTATCTACCAGAAACGTAAATAGCAACATCGTTTTAAAGTCAAGGACAAGAGTAGAATGCCTATTATTCCTGTTACTATTCATCACGTTGAAGAGGTCCTAATCAATGCAATAGGAAAAAACTTCTTTTAAAGATTCCAGGCATCTCAATGCAATAGGAAAAATTAAGTATTGGAAAGGAAGAAACAAAACATATTTGTATATGAAAGTATGGACAACCTAAAAGGCCCAATGAGTCAACTTAAATTTTACTGTAGTGGGATGCCTGGGTGGCTCAGCAGTTGAGCGCCTGCCTCTGGCTCAGGGCATGATCCCAGGGTCCTGGGATCAAGTCCCACATCAGGGTCCCTGAATGGGCCCTGCTTCTTCCTCTGCCTGTGTCTCTGCTTCTCTCTCTGTGTCTCTCATGAATAAATAAAATCTTAAAAAAATAGAAAAATAAATTTTACTGGAAGTGCTATGAGAATTCAGTAAGATGGCTAGACACAAAATCAAGAGCTCAACATGCAAAATGCAGTAGATTTCTTACGTTCCACAAATAACTAATTAACAAATGGAAGAGTGGTTCCATTTATTATATCAATAAAAGGAAGGACACCTCAGTGACTCAATGGTTTAGTGCCTGCCTTCAGCCCAGGGTGTGATCCTGGATCCTGGGATCGGCTCTCACATCAGGCTCCCTGCATGGAGCCTGCTTCTCCCTCTGCCTGTGTCTCTGCCTCTCTCTGTGTGTGTCTCATGAATAAATTAATAATATCTTTTAAAAATATTTAAAAATATCAATAAAAGACATAAAGTACCTAGGAATAAACTTAGAGTGAAGAATGGGGAAGACCTTTGAGATGAAAATATTAAAACTCTTCTGAAGGACTTTAAGAAATGAATACATGATGATACCATGTTCCTAGAATATTGCAAAGATGTCAATTCTCCTCAAACTCAATGCAATCCTATTCAGATCCTAAGATAGTTTTTCTTTTTTTTAAATAAAAACTGGCCAGCTGACATTTGGTAAAGGGATATGCAAGTCTAGCTATGAAATGTATGAAAAACGAGGTCAAAGAGCATGAGCTTAACTCTACCAGACATCAAAATAGGTTATTATAAAGCAATTGGAATTAAGTATATAGTGTGATATGGGAAAGGAAATTGGACTGATAGAGTCCAGATAAGTAAAGTATTTTAGAGATGCCTGGGTGGCTGAGTGGTAGAACATCTGCCTTTGACTCACAGGGTGAACCCGGGTCTGGGGATCAAGTCCCACATTGGGCTCCCTGAGACGAGCCTGCTTTTCTCTCTGCCTGTGTCTCTGTCTCTGTGTGTGTGTGTCTCATGAATAAAAAAAATCTTACCAAAAAAAAAGAATAGTATTTTAGATCTGTTCAGAAAGAATGAACCATTCAATAAAAGACTTTAAAGTAACTGGATCTTTCTGTAGGGGGAAAATGTTAGATCCCCTACGTCAACCATACCTAAAAACAAAACAGATTCTATACAGGTTGAAAAATATAAATTATAACAAATATAAGTATAGAAGAAGACAGTATAAAGGCAACAAAGGCCTCGCTAACAAGACCCACATCGCATAGGCCACAAGGAAAGAACTCGCATATATGGTGACAGACTCAAAACATCTCCCATTTCTTGTAGTCTCACCCCCTTCACCCTTGGATTGTTGGTCATCTTCTGGTGACTGATAAAACTCTTTTCATATTAAATATATTAATCCTTTCAGTGGCTTCCACTGAATTTCAGTGTTTCAAATACTGGCCAGTGTTTTCATCTTTAAGGAGACAGAACAGTGGAATAAGAGCACAGGATTTGCAGTTAAGTGAAACTGGGTTCTGCTTTGGGTTTTGCCACTGGAGCCTTAAGCTGATCCCCTTTTATGGATGAAAGAGGGATGGTAATATTGTCCTCCAGGGTTGTGGGCATGTCATTGGATATGGAAAATTCTTCTTCCTATGCTTGGCAAAAACCAGTGCCAAGTCATTATGGAATTGAAGAAAAGGTAAACAGGCAACCTCCAGGAACAGGTGACTATAAACATGACATGCTTTGGAGTAGCCTGATGCAGGATTTTAGCTACAGTGTTTTAACCAAAACTACTCACATAATTCAGTGTGTGGAAAAAGCTGCTGAGTAAATCTAATTAATCAACAAGATGATATTTTTATCTTTAAGCCATGTCCTTTTTTCCAGGATGACTGATATAGCTCCATGAGGGTGGATACTATCTCTCATCATTTCAGCCAAGGAAAGAAATCAGTGGTAGTCTGAAAGTGACTGGTGAGTACAGCTAACCAACAGAATTTTGAGTTGAAGAAATGTTACTATCATGTTAACTTGGCCTTCTTAAACCTAATGTCCCAAAACAGTCTAATGGCTTGTTGCCTTGTTTATAATCCATAAATCTCCTGGCAATGGAAAGTTCCTTTAAAAATCCCCAGAATAGGGCAGTCCCGGTGGCGCAGTGGTTTAGCACTGCCTGCAGCCCAGGGTGTGATCCTGGGGACCCAGGATCAAGTCCCACATCAGGCTCCTTGCATGGAGCCTGCTTCTCCCTCTGCTTGTGCCTCTGTCTCTCTCATGAATAAATAAAATCTTAAAAAAAAAAAAAGGAATTGCTTCTCTTTAAAAAAATAAAATAAAATAAAATAAAAATCCCCAGAATATACTTTGCAATAAAAGAACAAAGTACATGTCAGTCTGTCAGAAGAGGAATACCAAGTAGTAGTAAGTGAGAAAGTGGCTTTGATTTTAAGTTTGTAAATTCTGAATCTATTATAAGGACAAAAGATTTTCTGGAAATCTGAATTAATGGTTGTTCTTACCTCAATGAGACAGAAAACTATAATCAAAATCATTACTACTACAGTCACAGATATTGCCAAGATGAGTTTGTTGTTATAGCCATAACCTGGAACTTCTTTCGTGAGCTAAAAAAAAAAACAAAAAACAAAAAACAATTTTTTCGAAATCAAAGAAACAGGATGAAAGCTAACTATTCTTAAGCTACTCTAAAACCTCATTCTTTCAGGAGTGGCTTACAGGTTCTTAAGAAATATACCAAATCTAATGTGTTATATAATTTTATCATTAGCCCTTTTTTCAATAATATATTTATCTAGTATATTAAGTCCTCTTCTCATCTACCTGGGAACAGTGGCACCATTCTCTAAAGGAGCAAAGTGGCAGATCACTGTCTCAGCCAAAATTAATGGCTAAGACAAGACCCAGACTGGGAGGCCCTGGTCCTTGTGCGTGGGTGCTTTAATTGCATGTCCTAAACTGACTAAAATTTCAGACCCCATGGTTCAGGAGTTATCCTCACCTCCCTTGACTCCTGCCCTTTCTGTTCACTCTGGGCTTCTGTGCTTTCATTGATATAGTTCTCAGTCTTCCATTGGTCTGTATCCCACTCTGCCTTGGACACCTTTACTTCCTGCTGCTCGCTGAGAAGCTTCATCAGGAGGCCTGTTCTGGAGATAAGCTTGGCACAGGCCAGTTGCACGTTGGTCTCAGAGCAGTCCATTTTCAAAGTCCGGATAACATGAGAAATGAGCCTTCTCACGTCATTATTCGGGATGAGGGACCGTAGCTGCTGGTTTAGCTGAATTTCAAATAGATCACCTGCGGATGAGAGCTTTGCAACACTGAAGCCTGTGGGCTTTGGGGGCAAGTCAGTGACCAAGTTGTGGTATTCCCATTGTGTTTCATTGGTTTGTTTAACAGTCGGCACAAAGTTGTCTCTGGTGGTAGTAGAATATGTAGTGGAAAGATTCCTACGGTTTGTGAATTCAGGGGGAGTTTGTTCTGCTACAGTAGTGTTTTCTGGAGAAATAATTTCTTCAGAAACATTCTGTGCAGTAGTGTTTTCTACAGTAGTGTTTTCTTTAGAAGGTTCTGAAATAGTAAATAATTCTGGAAAAGGATTTTCCTGAGTCCGTTCTTCTGAAGATGAAATAGCCTCCCGTGAAGGGGAATCTATGAGGCTCCTGACTGCAGGCAATGGAGGCCTCTGTGCTGACATCAATATATTCGAGCGTGAGTTTTTCTTTCTTAACTTTTTACTTTGTTTGGTCTTGGGTGTTCTTTGGACTATACGTGAGCGACTTTTATGGATAATATACTTTTTCCCAGAATGTGAGACTGGTCTGGAAGCCTCCATTTCCCTAACTCTAGCATTCGCATCTTCTAAAACAACAATGGGGTAGGTTAAGTCTTTTGATTTGTTTCTCACCTTAGGTAGGGATTTTGGAGCAGTGGAGGCAGATGGGCTGCCCATTATGTATTGCTTCGGGAAAGAAGAGGCTGCTGCCTTGTGCTCCTTTATGAATGAAGGCTCTGTGTGGACGGAGTTTCCCACTAATTTCCTGGGCCTCTGGGCCATGCGAAGCTCCTCCAGCTCCCTGGGGGATGGTCTACTGTGCCTTCTTTCTTTGGCCATGTTCTTCACAAATGACTGGGCACTCTGTTTCCCTCGGGTGCTCTGAACGTCCACTTCCTTGTAGTGCCTTTTCTGTAGGTCCTTGGGGCCCTTGAGAACCCTGTTTTTTCTAAACCGCCTCTTCCGTACATTCTTAGCCTTGGGAAGGCTCTTTTCCTGTCCTTCGGCAGTTTCCAATTTCTTTGGAACGATTTGGCGTTTAAATTTGGGACCTAAAAGCCCGGGATGTATAAGCATGGCAGTTTTTTCTTTCTTTTTCACCTCATCATTTTTTTCTTGAATTTCTGCATCTAACAAATTTTCTAGGAAAGAGAGTTTCCTCAGTTTATTTTTGTAAGTTGAATTGTTGGGTCCAGGTTCAAGAGAAGGGCTCTTTGTGTTGTTTGTCAAGTAACCCACAGGCTTGTCTCCATCTTGAACATTTGAAAACAGAGTTTTAATGAATGGTAGTAATGTTGATTCTACATCTTCTAGATTTCCCTCTGAGAAATAAGGTAATATGTAATTCAGCGCACTAATAACATCACTTTCATCATTAAAGTCTAGCTGCTCATTCATAAAAGCTGACAGACCGATGGCATTTTTGTCTGAGGATGCCTTCTCTGGCTCAATTGTCAGCTCAGTACTGGTACTCTTCTTCCGGGCTTTTAATACCTTCATGAATGATCCTTCTACATTCATTATAGATACTTTTTCATCTGTCAGAAAAAGAGGAGACTAGTTTTGATAATGAAAGGCTGATAGCACAGCTTTTTGTCAGTCCGCAGTCATACATCCCAGTCATAAAAGTTAAGAACCAGCAAATATCTAGGTACCATTATCAAGGACACAAACTCAAACTTGAACCTATATTGGCAACAACAAAAGGAGAAAAGGGTATTTTTTTTTTAATGGCTATTTCTTCAGAACCTTCCACAACGTGAATAACTACATTTAGGATTATTCCATAATCCTTGGTCTCCCAGGGCCAATTATCTAGTACTGAAGAAAAGCCAAGTCTGGAAGACACTCAGCTAAACTGTCTGCAAATCTACTGTGACTCCTGGTATTCATATACCCTGTCCTGTACTGCTTCAGATGCAGTGGAAGCAGGGGGTTTCCTCCTTCTATCTCTTCAGTGTGCTTGTTTTCTTGCTACTATCACAGATGCCCATGAAAACTCCCACTGCTAGTAGGGCCTCATCTGGACATGCCCTCTCCATCTACCCATCAATTACTATGCTTGGTCCCTGGTCCCATATATTGCAGCTCACACAAAACATAAGCTCTAGACAGAAAAAAAGCACTAAGTCCACCCTGGCTCTTTGCTTAAATTGGGCAGGGAACGAGTGTAGGCTTAGGGATTTTCCAGGTATGAGAGATATGCCAATGTGGAATGTTCGATAAATCAATGGAATAATACTTGAGGTTTTAAAATGCAGAAGGGATAAAGAAATTTTTTGTCAGAATGTGAAGAAATATACTAGACTTTCATTTCTAATATTTCTAGCTTTATTTATTAGGGTACCATCCAGAGCTTCCCACTACATGAAAGTCAGCATATGGCTTGTGTACATGCACAGTATTATCCATCCGAGTTTCATTTCCAGAAGAATTAGAAGTATTTTCAGCGGTGTTGATGAGAGTCAGAGGAGGAGGTAATGAAGGTCACAAGAAATGAGGAGCAATGGGCTTGTAGAGAGCCCTAAACGGGACACTTGAGTGCTATGCAACAGTACTTAACACCTCTGATCTCATTTTTCCTCACCTGTAAAAGGAGGTTAAACATGCCTATTCTGCCCACCTCTAAGAGATAAGGGAGTAATTAGTAAAAAATTGTTTTGAAAAATAAGCAACATTATATTTACAGAGGTAGCAAGGTGTTATTTATGATGTACCCTAGGTCATTGATAGGGAACCATATTCAAGCTATTTGGGTGCAGAAGCACATTTTGGAAGTCATGAAGTTAGTGCCAATAAAACATAGTATACAGAAAAATACTTAAAAGTATCTGAGCGTTTTTGGATAGAAAAGCTGAGGATTCAGAACAAGTTCAGAGTTGGACAGTCCAAGAATAGAAGAGTGCTCTCTATCCATATGAAGGCAGCAGCTTCTGGTTAGGGAACAGAAACTCTCAGGCTCTGAATAAACTTTATAAATCAGCATCACTTTTACTCTTAATAACTTGTAAAAACAAACAGAATAAACAAAAATATATCTCCACCTGTCATATAAGACAATGGGGACCTGAGATCTGATACATATGAAATCAGTTTACAAATTATGATGCATATGTTTTCATTTGGGAGTAATTAATTTAATAATGTAACTGAGAATCTGACTTATAACAAAGGAATAGTTCTAAAAATTTAGGGATTTGAAGGGTGCCTGTGTGGCTCAATGGGTTAAGCATACAACTCTTGGATTCAGCTCAGGACATGATTTCAAGGTCATGGGATTGAGCCCTGCATAGGGCTCCACACTCAGCGGGGAATCTGTTTGAGATTCTCTCCCTCTGCCCCTCCTTTGACTCACATCTCTCTCTCTCTCAAATCTTTGAAAAAAAAAAAAGAAATTTAGGGGTTTTAACTCTGAGTGAATAAAAATAATGCGGTGACATCATTAGTTAAAAATTTATCATTGTTGGTTAAAAATAAAAATTAAAACATAAGTAAAATTTAAAAATTTTAAATATATCATGAGGTGATTCCTGGTTGGCTCAGTGGTTTTGCACCTGCCTTAAGCCTAGGGTGTGATCCTGGAGTCCTGGGATCAAGTCCCACATCAGGCTCCCTGTATGGAACCTGCTTCTCCCTCTGCCTCTCTCTTTCTCTCTCTCTCATAAATAAAATCTTTAAATATAAATATTATATATATATATCATGAGGCAATTCAAACTCACCACAACGTGTGGCATTTGTCAAACATTCACCGTCACAATGCAGCTTGACTGTCTTGCAAACAACCTCAATATTATTTTTGAATTGGCAGAGACAACAGGACATACGGCTAGGTAATATCCTATAAATGGAAACACAGAGAATTATATTAGTGGTAAAGGGGTTACTTGAGTAGAAGATTCAGGCCAAGGTCTTCACAGGGCTCTGCAAAAAGGAATTCTTGAGGCATATATGATGGTTGGGTAGGATTGGGTAGGGACCAGTTGGCCAATTGTTGCTCATGAATATTGTAAATAAAGAGAAGGACAGAGGTGCTCAACAAATAGGTAAGGATGGTAGGGGGTATGATATACCTAGAATAAGACAGAGATAAGAACTGGGTGACATTGATCAGTAGTTTAGTTCAGAAGTATCTCCTTCTGACCCAAAAGTCTCACTTTGGGTTAAGAGCATACAGGAAGAGGGTAGACTTCTGAGAAGAGTCTGAGTAAGTCTAAAATATGGCCCATATCAAGGATAGAAAGCAATCAATCAAAACTAACCCATAATCTACACAGGTGTTACAACTAGCAGACAAGGATGTTTAAAAAGTTACTATAACTGGCGTGCCTGGGTGCCACTGTTGGTTAAGCATCTGACTCTTGGTTTCAACTCAGGTCATGATCTCAGGCTCACAAGATCAAGCCCCTCACTGGGCTCCTAGATCACTGTAAGTCTGCTTGAGATTCTCTCTCCTTCTGCTCCACCCACGTGTGCTCTCTTCTTTCTCTTTTAAATAAATTACAAAATCTTTATTAAAAAAGTTATAAAAATATTTCGTATGTTAAGGAAAACCAGACTGATGAGGCACCAGGGTGGCTCAATCAGTTAAATGTCTGCCTTCAGCTCAGGTCATGATCCCAGGGTCCCATGATCGAGCTCCACATCAGTTTCCCTCCTCAGCAGAGAGCCTACTTCTCCCTCTCCTCTGCTGCCCCTGCTTGTGCTCTCTCTCTCTGTCAAATAAATAAAATCTAAAAATAAAAACAATCCCAGAGGGGGATCCCTGGGTGGCGCAGCGGTTTGGTGCCTGCCTTTGGCCCAGGGCGCGATCCTGGAGACCCGGGATCGAATCCCACATCGGGCTCTCGGTGCATGGAGCCTGCTTCTCCCTCCGCCTGTGTCTCTGCCTCTCTCTCTCTCTCTCTCTCTATAACTATCATAAGTAAAAAAAAAAAAAAAAAAAAAAATCCCAGACTAAGAAACCCATGTCTCTACTGAGTGAGTTATACAACAACTTCAAGTGGCCTAGTATATGCATACATAGAGTCTACAAGGGAGAAGAAATATAATTTGAAAAATAATAGCCCCCAAATTGTCCAAACAGGTAACCCTAATAAACCCACAAATCCAAGAAGGTCAATGAACTCTAAGCACAAGAAACGTGGACAAAACTATGCCAAAGCACATCATAATCAAACTTCTCAAGCCATCAATAAAGAGAAAATGTTAAAAATAAGCCAAAGGAAAAACCTCCACACAACATATAGGGAAATAGAGATAACAGTGATAACATATTTCTTGTTGGAATTAATGGAACTCAGTAGAGCAACATCTTTAAAGCAGTGAAGAGGAGAGGGGACCAACAACTATCAAACTAGAATTCTATATCCAGATCTTTCAAAAACAAAAGCAAAACAAAAGACTGAGACATACAAAAGCTGAAAGAACTCATCATTAGTAGATTTACACTGTAGAAAAGCTAAAGAAAGTATTTTCAAGCAGAAGGAAAATGATAGCAGATAGAAATGTGGATCCACACAAAAGAAGAACATTAGAACTGGTAACTCCAAAGGTAAATACATAAGGTTTTTCTTACTATTTAAATATCCGAATACAATATGATTTCACTTATATGTAGAATCTTGAACAAATGAAAAATGACAACACAAAGAAGAGAGAAACAGATTCATGAATATGGAGAACAGACTGGTGGCTGTTAAAGTAGAGGGCGGGGATATGGTCAAAATGAGTGAAAAGACGTAAGAAGTACAAACTTCTAGTTATAAAGTAAGTCTCCGGATGAAAAGTACAATGTAGGGAATATAGTTAATGATACCGTAATACAGTTATTGTGGTATTAATTGTTCAATCACTATGTTGTACATCTGAAACTAATTTAATATTACATCAACTATACTTCCTAAAGGAGTTAACTTATTTTTTAAAGAAAAAAATAATATAGTGTGCTGTTTAGAAGTAAAAGCAAAATGTATGAAGACATTAGCACAAAGGCCAGTAAGGGAGAAATGAAGTACACTATATATTGTAAGGTTCTTATAGCAATCATGAAATCATATGTTATTTGAAGATAGACTGAAGAGTTAAAGATGAACACTACAAACCATTAAACTACTACTAAACTAACAAAACCTGATTTGTAATTAACTAGCTAACAAATAAAATTTAATTTAATTTAATTTAATTTAAAAGTGTACTCAGTCATCCAAAAGTAGGAAGAAAAAGAAAAAAATAGCAAAACAAAGAACAGATGGGACACATAGAGATTTTAGTAGCTTTAAATGTAGTCATGTTAATAATTACATTAGGTGTAATGGTATAATCACCCTAATTAAAATATAAAAAAGCAAAAGCCAACTATATGCTGTGTGTATAAGAATCATCTTCAATAGAAAGATACAAGTAGGTTAAAAGTATAGAAAAAATTGTGCTATGCTAACAGTAATCAAAAGAAGCCTTGGGTGGCTACATTACTGTAAGACAAAGTCCATTTCAAAGTAAAAAAATATTACCAAGGATAAAGGAGGCTATTCCATCATTATAGGAATATCAACTAATAAAAAAGACATAACCTAAAAATTTATGCATCTGATAACAGAACTTCAAAATATATGAAGGAGAATGGCAAGGAGAGACAAATAAATACACAATTATAGTTGGAGATTTCAATATCGCTTTCTAAATAATTGACAGAAAAATATATAGAAAATCAGTAAAGATATAGCTGACTTGAATAACACTATCAACATACTTGACCTAACTGACATTATAGAATGCTCCACCCAAAATCAGAGTACACATTTTTTTCAAGTATATACATAATAGTTACCAAAATAGATCATAGGCTCATCTAATACCAGAATTCATGGGTATAAAACAAGCCTCAATAAATTTAAAAGGATTTCAGTCATTCAACATATGTTCTGTGCTACAATGGAATTAAATTAGAAATTAACAGATTTGAAAACTCTCCAATTTATTTAGAACCTAAACAACATACTTCTTAGTAACCCTGCCAGTCAAAGAAATCAAAAGGGAAATTAAGAATTATTTCGTACTAAAACTGAAACCATGTCAGCATATGGGATGTTGCTAATGCGGTGTTCAGCTTCCCCAGTATCCACTTTTAAGAAACTAAAAAAAGAAAAGAAAATTAATCATTGAATAAGGAGAAGAAATAGCATAATAGAGATCAAGGCACAAATAAAGAAAACGGAAAAGAAAAATAGAGAGGCCAGTGAAATGAAAAGACAATTTTTATTTATTTATTTTTAAAGATTGTATTTATTTATTCATGAGAGACACAGAGAGGGGGGCAGACATAGGCAGAGGGAGAGGCAGGCTCCCTGTGGGGACCTTGATGAGGGACTCGATTCTAGGACCCCAGGATCACGACCTGAGCCAAAGGCAGATGCTCAACCACTGAGCCACGCAGGTGCCCCAAAAGACGGGTTTTGGAGAAGATAAATAAAACTGATAAACCTCTAGGCAGACTGATTAAGACCAGACCAGACCAGACAAGACCAGACAAGACAAGACAAGACAAGACAAGACAAGACATAAATTATCAGTATCAGAAATGAGAGGGTCAGGGATCCCTGGGTGGCTCAGCGGTTTAGCACCTGCCATCAACCCAAAGCCTGATCCAGGAGTCCTGGGATCAAGTCCCACATCAGGCTCCCAGCATGGAGACTGCTTCTCCCTCTGCCTGTGTCTCTGCCTTTGTCTCCCCTCTCTCTCTGTTTGTGTCTCTCATGAATAAATTTTATTTATTTTCTTGAAAAAAAAAAGAAACGGGTTGACATGTCCCTTTTACTTTTCTTTTTTTTTTTTTTTAAAGATTTTATTTTTATTTATTCATGAGAGACACAGAGAGAGGCAGAGGCAGAGGCAAAGGGAGAAGCAGGCTCCCTGCAGGGAGCCTCATGTGGGACTCAATCCCAGAATCCCGGGGTCATGAGCTGAGCCAAAGGGAGATGCTCAACCACTGAGCCACCCAGGCATCCCTACAGATATTAAAAGGATAAGAAGGGAATATTATAAAATAATTTGTCAATCAATTCAAGGTGAAATGAACAGATCATAAAAGATGTAAACTACTCAAAATAAATATGTAACTAAATATCACTATTAAAGAAATAGAGTGTGTAATATACAACTTTCTCACAAAGAAAGCTTCAAATCCACAGGGCTTCACGAGTGATTCTACCAAACATTTAAGGAAGAAATAATGCCAATTCTACACAAACTCTACCAGAAAGTTGAAGAGAAAAGAATATTTCCCAAGTCATTTTTAAGGCCAGCTTTTCCCTTATCATAAGTAGGCAAAGACAGTACAAGAAAAGAAAACAATAGACCAATATCTCTCATGAACACAGATGCAAAATTCTAAACAATGTTTCACCATATCAAACAATATATGAAGTTTCTGTATAGTAAAGGAAACAACCAAAAAAAAAAAATAAAGACTACCTATCAAACAGGAGAAGATATTTGCAAGTGACATATTCAATATAGGTTTAGTATCCAAAATTTATAAAGAATGTCTACAGATCAACACCAAAAACCCCCAAATAATCCACTTAAAAACTGATTGGAAGACACAGACATTTCTCCAAAGATGCACAGGGGTGCCTGGGTGGCTCAGTTGGTTAAGTGTCTGCTTTCAGCTTAGGTCATGATCTCAGGGTCCTAGGATCGAGCCCTGAGTAAGGCTAGGTACTCAGAGGGGAATCTGCTTGGGATTCTCTCTCTCTCCCTCTTCCTCTGCCCCTCCTCCTGCTCATGTTCTTTCTCTCTCTCTCAAATAAATAAATAAAATCTTAAAAAAAAAGAAGACATGCATATGGCCAACATGAAAAAATGCTCAGTATCATCAGGGAAATGCTCAGTATCATCAGGGAAATGCAAATAAAAACCACAATGAGATATCACTTCACACCTGTCAGAATGGCTAAAATAAAAAAACACAAGAAACAACAAATTTTAGTGAGTATGTGGAGACATAAGAAGTTATGCACTGCTGGCGGGAATGCAAACTGGTACAGCCACTGAGGAAAATGATATGGAGGTTCCTCAAAAAATCAAAAATAAAACTACCCTATGATCCAGTAATTGCTCTTCTGGGTATTTAACCAAAAAATACAAAAACACTAATTCAAAGGGATACATGCACCTCTATGTAGCATTACTTACAATAGCCAAATTATGGAAAACAACCTACCAGTCTATTGATAGATGGATGGATAAAAAATATGTGGTATATATAAACAATGGGATATTATTCAGCCATAAAAAAGAACGAAATCCTGCCATCTGCAACAACATTAGAGTATAATGCTAAGCAAAGAAAGTCAGCCAGTGAAAGACAAATACCAGGTGATTTCACTTATATGTGGAATTTAAGAAACAAACAAAAAAAAATGAGCAAAGGAGAGAGAGAGAGAGAGAGAGAGAGAGAGAGAGAGAGAGAGAGAAAGTCAAGAAACAGACATTTATTATAGGGAACAAACTATAGTTGTCCCCAGAGGGGACAAGGGGTGGAATGATGGGTGAAATAGGTGAGTTCATCAAAATTTAAAAATTAACAATTCTGGTCTTCAGAGATAGAACAGAATGAAGACAAGCCACAGCCTGGGAGAAATTTGCTAAACACCTGAGAGAAAAGACTTTTTCCAGAATATATAATATACGCTTAAAACTCAATAGTATGTATGCAACTGAACGATGGTTTTGGAGGCACCAGGGTGGCTCAGTTGGCTGCGTGTCTTACTCTTGATTTTGGCTCAGGTTATGGTCTCAGGGTTGTGGGATTGAGCCCCAAATCAGGCTCCAAGCTTGGTGAGGAATCTGAGATTCCCTCTTTCCCTCTCTGACTGCCTTTACCCCCCACCCCCCACCACATTTGGTCTCTCTCTCTCTCTCTCTGTCTGAGATAAATAAATCTTAAGAAAAAAATAAAAGGAAAAGGAAAAGAGATTTGAATAGACACACCATTTAAAAAGATATTGGTACATGAATAGACACTCAACATCATGAGCTATTAGAGAAATGCAAATTAAAGATACAAAGTCTAAAAAAATTTTTTTAACTGAAATATAAAGTAAAGATGTCATACACTGCTGGCTGGAATGCAAAATGGTACATCCACTTTATTTTTTTTTTTAAGATTTTATTCATTATTATGAGAGACACTGAGAGAGGGAGAGAGAGGCAGAGACACAGGCAGACGGAAAAGCAGGCTCCATGCAGGGAGTCTGTCGTGGGACTCGATCCTGGGTCTCCAGGATCACACCCTGGGCCAAAGGTGGCACTAAACTGCTGAGCCACCTGGGCTGCCCTACATCCACTTTAGAAAAGAGGTAAGCACTTTTTTTGTTTTTGTCTTTGTTTTTGTTTTTTTGAGAGAGAGAGCAAGCACATGTGTATCAGTGGGGTGGGGAGGAGGGGCAGAGAGAAAAGGAGAGAAAGAATCTTAAGCATGCTCCACATTCAGCATGGAGCCCATTGGAGGCTTGATCTCACAACCCTGAGATTATGACCTAAACCAAAATCAACAATCAACAGTTGGACACTTAACTGACTAACGCCCCAGGTACCCCTAGGAAGCAGTTTCTTAAAAAGTTAAATATACACTTAGCACATGATGTAGTAATCCTACCATTAAGTATTTCACCTCCCCTGGAATGAAAGCATATGCTCTCACAAAGTCCTGCACGTGACTGCTTTTAGCAGCTTTATTCATCATAGCCAAAAGGAAAATCAGAACAACTCAAATGTCCATTAAGTGATGAATGCATAAACAAACTGATATGTCCACACAACTGTAACACTACTCAGTAATAAAAAGGAGTGAATTACGGGTTGATGCAATCACAAGGATGAATATCAAAAGGATTATGCTGAGTCAAAGGAGCCAATCACACAAGACTACATATTGTATGATTTCATTGATAAGACACGGTGGAGGGGCGCCTGGGTGGCTCAGCGGTTGAGTGTCTGCCTTTAGCTCAGGGAGTGATCCCGGAGTCCCGCGGTCAAGTCCCAGCTCAGAATCCTTGTATGGAGCCTCTTTCTCCCTCTGACCTCTCATTCTCTCTCTCTTTGTCTCTCATGAATAAATAAATAAAATCTTTAAAAAAAAAAGACATGGAAAAAATACTATTGGGACAAAAATCAGGTTGGTGGCTGTCAGGGACTGATAGTGGGAACAGGGGATTAACTACAAACAGAAATGTTCTGTATCTCAAACGTGGTGGTGGTTACACAACTATAGATTTGCCAAAGCTCATTAAAAACTGCATATACTTAAAAACAGTACATATTAACTGAAAATTATGCCTCAATAAATCTGACTTAAAAATAAAACAAACCCAAATACACAACGAAGTGATAATAAACATAAGAAAAATCAACTTACAGTTTTTCCAATTCAAGGGTCATCATGAGAATGCTCTCAATTGTTGAAAGTGACACCTGTGTTGTTCCCATGTCTCTGAAAGAGAAAGCCCAAACATGCATGATAGCAAAGACTAAAATTCCACACCAAGTACAAAAAGGTACTTAATAGTATGTGATTATTTAAATTCTGGCTTCTCTGTCAAGCTAGCTCAAGAGTTTTACTTGCTGTGGAAGATAATTTCAGAGCATTCTTATTGAAGAAATTAAAATTTATGTGCATCACGAACATAATCACCTTGGTGCTAAACAGTACAATCTCTTTTTACCCTTTTTCTACTCATTCTCAGTTGCATCCACCTTTCTTGATTTGTCTTTTGTTTTAAATAATGTATACCTTATTCCAGTTTGCTTTTTGAGATAAATGATATTTCTACATATGTGGTAAATATTTCCATATACACCTGCATGTTCCATATCTCTATGTGTTCTTCAATACTGCTCTCTTCTACTACAGGCTGTCTTGTCCATATACACTCCTTCTTTGCCAATAATTCTTATTGCAATAGTCCAGCTAAAATGTAAATTATGACTTTTTATGCAAAATGCAAAAGATTTAATCTTTGACAAAAGTAAAAAAAGAGCAGAAATAATCTCATGAGCCATGAGATTGTTGTAATACTTACAAATATTTTAATGCTGGCAATTTAAAAAGATATGAATCTTCAACAGTTGTCAGAGGGTTACGACTGAGAATTCTGAAAAATGCAATGGAATTAAAATTATCTGCATTTTCAGTAACTACCATGAAAATTTATGTTCATTTTTTTTGGTATGGAACTTGAAGTTTAAAAGCAATCATTTTCTGCCTTTGCCTATAAATCACCCTTAGATTCTGTAAAACATTCTTCCTTTGGGCACTACCCAGGTCTCTGAATGATAAAGTGGGAAGAGAAAGAGAAAAAAAAATTTTTTGAAGTGGATGGCAAAGAAAAAATATGCCAAAGAACGTTTCAGGTTGAAAACCTCAGAAGTGACTATACCAGTAGGAAGTAATTTCTGTAGGAAATACTATTTCTAGTGTCCTCCATAATTCAAAGTGCTTTTCTTTTATCTCTAGAAAGTTTAAAAAATCCTACAGTTTAAACCACCCAGTTAAAGACAAAAAACCAATTCCTCAGTTTTGGAGCCAAACAAGAAGGGCTAAATCTATGAGCAGCCGGTGAAAGCTATATTCCCACCACATAGCTTGTGTGTATTCTTGCATTACAGCCTTTGTCATGGCATGTATCACCTGTTTCCTTATCAATCTCCTGGATTCTCGGCGCCTGGAAGGCAGGGACCATACTTGATTGTCATGTTGTCCCTGTGCCTGACATAGTATAGTGCTTGTTATTGACTATTTAATGTTTGTTGAATAAAGGACATCTTGTCATTTTTTGACACAAGCTTTTACTCCAAAATGCTGGACCTTCTTCCCAACTCTTTAAAACGAAAAAAGGTAAAAGAAATAGGAAGAAAAGAAAAGACAATCTGCTTTGAGGTTGACTCTACTCAAGAATCAATAGCTATACTTTTACCAAGTATTAGAAAGATAATCTTCATAACCAATACTATTATTGGGCTGTAAGGCATCTGTGATCAGCATTTCACATTTAATCGTCACAATAACCTTATGTGATAGATACTATCATCACCTCATTTTACAAATGAGGAAACTGAGGTACAGAGAGGTTACATAATTTGTCCGAGGTTGTGAAGCCAGTCAGAAGCAGAGCTGGAATTTGAACTGAGTTCTGACTCCAAAGTCTGTGTTTATAAAAAGGGGATTTATAAAACAGCTGTTACCATAAACTTTGAGAGCACTAAATATAGAAAGTGTATTCATGTTGAACTTCATCTCTCCATCTGGGAGAGCTCCTCTGAGAATTACATTTTCTATTTTTATTCCTTTTCTCTAATCGACTCCCATGATGAAGTATTTAATTAGCTGATGGTCATTGAGACTTTAGGTATTTTAAACCATGTTATAGGCGAATCGCTGAAAATAGGAAAGTGAGGACATTTGAAAATTCATCCCTCCATAAAAGCAATGACAATGACAACACTGGCAAACATAGAATTAATGTTTTAATCATTTTGGAAAATTCAACCAATGGGTCTACAGCAACCCAGAGAGCATTTATTAAGGGAAAATGTATTAATTTCTATAAGAACAGTGAGATCTGTTGTTTTAACTTGTTCTAGACGTCTGCTCTGTATCCTGATGGTAGCCTTGAAAAATAGCCCACATCCCAGGGGAGCAAAATGGAGCTGGAGTTCCTTAAAGCCTCCTTCCCAAAGAACTGTCATTGTTTTACCTGTCTACTGAGTTTCCTGGAAGACCTCAATTGAGAAGCTTGTCCTTGACCTCACTGAGAACTGCACAATGCTAGAATCCTCTTCTTCTCAACGGGCATTTTAAAAATTTATTTATTTATTTATTTATTTATTTATTTATTTATTTATAAGACAAACACACACACACAGAGGCAGAGACACAGGCAAAGGGAGACAGAGAGAGGCAGAGACATAGACAGACGGAGAAGTGGGCTCCCTATGGGTAGCTGGATGTGAGACTGGATCCCAGAACTCCAGGATCATGCCTAGAGAGGAAGGCAGACACCCAACTGCTGAGTCACCCAGATATCCCAAGGAGCATTTTTAAAAACAATTACAGGTAAATGTTTTAAACTGGCAGCTGTGTAAGGCAATGGATAACAGTTGGGACCAAAAAAAACAAAAAACAAAAAACAAAAACCCTAATCTAAAAGTTTAAAGAAAAGGCTGAGAAATGAGATATCCACAGAGAGTTTGAAATGCTCCAACATATTCCTGGGAAACTAGAAGACCACAAGACATATTCCTAGGATGTAGAAAAAAACCTTAGCACTAACAAATGGGTTCAGCAAGGTTGCAGGATACAAGATCAATATGTAAAAGTTAGCTGTATTTCTATGTATTAGCAATGAGTAATCCAAAATGATATTAAGAAAAAAATTCCATGTATAACAATATTAAAAAGAATAAAATACTTAGGAAAAAATTTAACCAAAAAGTTTAAGACCCATACACTGAAAACTACAGAACATTGTTGAAATTAAAGAAGATTGAAAAAAATGGAAAAATGCCATGGTCATGGACCAGAAGAAAATATTGTTAAAATGGCACTATGCCCCAACTTGAAGTATGGCTTCAGTACAACCCTTATCAAGATCACAGCTGACTTCTTTCCAGGCTAATTCTAAAATTCTTATGTCAATTCAAGGGACCCAGAATAGCGAAGAAAAAAAATCTAGATAAAGACCAAAAAGGTGGGAAGATTCACATGCTCTGGTTTCCAAACCCAATTCAAAGCTACAGTAATCGTAGTGTGGCACTGGCATAAGGATAGACATACACAATCGGAGAAGGGCAAACATTATATGGTCTCATTCATTTGGGGAATATAAATAATAGTGAAAGGGAATAGAAGGGAAGGGAGAAGAAATGGGTAGGAATTATCAGAAAGGGAGACAGAACATTAAGACTCCTAACTCTGGGAAACAAACTAGGGGTGGTGGAAGGGGGGAGAGGGCAGGGGGTGGGGGTGAATGGGTGATGGGCACTGAGTGGGGCACTTGACGGGATGAGCACTGGGTGTTATTCTGTATCTTGGCAAATTGAACACCAATAAAAAAATAAATTTATTATTAAAAAAATAAAAATAAAAATGCTAACACTGGAAAGAAATGTAAATCTCTGATGTTCTATAAATTAAAATGAATAAACTGAGGCTGAAGATTAAAAAAAAAAAGGATAGACATATAAACCAATGGAACAGAACTGACAGTCCAGGAATAAATCCTCACATTTATAGTTTACTGATTTTTCAACAAGAGTGCCAAGGCAATTCAAAGTGGGAAGACTAGTCTTCAAATGGAGCTGGGACAACTATAGATTCATATACAAAATAAGGATTCCTACACTTCATTTTATATATAAAAATTAACTCAAAACGGATCAACTACCTAAATGGAAGTGCTCAAGCTATAAAAACTCTTAGAAATCTTTATGACCTTGGATTAGGCAAGAGTTTCTTAGACATGACACCAAAAGCACAAATAATAAAAGGAAAAATAGACAAATTGGACTTTATAAAAAATTAAACAGATTTTGGTGCTTCAAAGGACATTATCAAGAAAGTAAAAGACAACTCACAGAATGGGAGAAAATATTTGCAAATCATATGTCTGATAAAAGTCTAGTATCCAGAATATCCAGAACACATAAAGAACTCTTACAAATCAATAAAAAGACTAATAATTGAACTTTTAAATGGGCAAAGGATTTAGAGACATTTCTCCAAAGAAAATATACAAATGGCCAATAAGCACATGAAAAGATGTTCAATGTCTTAAGTCGTTAGGGAAATACGAATCAAAGCTATAATAAGACACTACTTTATACTCACTAAGATGGCTGTAATCAGATGGAGAATGATAAGTGGTAGCAAGATTATGGAGAAACTGGAATCTTCATACATTGGTGAGAACACAAAATGGCATAGTTACGTGTGGAAAACAGTTTGGCAGTTCCTCAAAAGGGTTAGACATAGAGTTACTAGGTGACTCTGCATTTCCACTCCTCGGTATGTATCCAAGAGAATTAAAAACATATGTCCACACAAAACCATGTATGTGAATACTCATAGCAGCATTATTAATAATAGTCAAAAGTGGAAACAACTGAAATGTCCAATAACTGAGGAACAGATGAACAAAGGTGATGTGTCTATGTAAGGGAATATTATACAGCCTTCAAAAAGAATGAAGTGCTGGTATCTATGCTACGACATGGAAAAACTTTGAAGCTAACACGTTATGTGAAAGAAGCTAGACACACATTTGTATGAAATGTCCAGAAGAGGGAAATCTAGGATACAGAAGGGGAATTAGTTGTTGCCTGGGAGGAGGGAAGAAGGGGTTGGTCACAGCTTATGGGTACGTATTTATTTTGGGGGGTGGTGAAACTGTCCTGGAATTAGGGTGACTGTTGTCTATTGAAGTATACCACTGGACTGTATACTTTACAATGTTGCATAGTCTATTATGTGGATTATATCTCAATTAAAAATAAAGAACTGGGGATCCCTGGGTGGCGCAGCGGTTTAGCGCCTGCCTTTGGCCCAGGGCGCGATCCTGGAGATCCGGGAACGAATCCCACGTCCGGCTCCCGGTGCATGGAGCCTGCTTCTCCCTCTGCCTGTGTCTCTGCCTCTCTCTCTCTCTCTCTCCCTCTCTCTCTTTCTCTCTCTGTGTGTGTGTGAATATCATAAATAAATAAAAATAAAAAAAATAAAGAACTGTGATGTGATAAATAGAGCACTGGGTGGTAGAATACCAAATATGTTGGTAGGTGGAGAAAAGAAGAGTAAAAACTTGGACTCTTCTACAACTGAGGTCAGAGGGAGCCAGTGTTAGTGAGGTTGGGAGACATACTTTTTGGAGGGGGGAGCCATACATTTTTGTTCTTGCCTTGGAAACTCCCCTATTCTTCCTATTCCCATTCTTCTAGATTTTTTTCAGTACCATCAATGTATTGGATTTGTAATGCTAGTTATTATTCAGCAAGATAATGAAGAGGAAGAATATGAGTGTCACATGTCTGGTTAAGCACAGTTCCTCAACTTTGAGACGTTGAATGTCCTTTGCTTTTATTTTTATTTTATTTTTTAAAATAATTTATTTATTTATTCGTGAGACACACACACACACAGAGAGAGAGAGAGAGAGAGAGAGGCAGAGACAGAGGCAGAGGGGGAAGCAGGCTTCATGCAGGGAGCCCGATGTGGGACTCAATCCCAGGACTCCAGGATCACGCCCTGGGCTGAAGGCAGCGCTAAACCCCTGAGCCACCGGGGCTGCCCTATCTTTTGCTTTTAAAAAACAACTGGCATTAAAATCTATAAGCTCACTGATGGGCTATGTGCAAGTGAGCTCCTCCACCTCTGCATCCTTCCCTCCACGCGTTTTAAAACAATGACTATAAACCATTATGTAGCCAAAACAATTTAACAGTTTGTTATCCTTCCCCCAAATTATCTCAGTTCTCTAACCGTCCACTCTTTCCTGGGTGTTCGCCCGTGGTCTTGTACCCACCAGCTCAGTGTTTCCTCTTAACCAGACAGCCCTTTTCCTACTGAGGTTAACATCCTGCATTTATCACAAGTGAAACCAAAATATGGGGCCACTCTAAATTATCCTTGTGCTTCCTCCTGTCTTTAGTGCTGTCTTTTCCTCATGAAGGCTGTGCCTGGAGGAAGGATAGAATGAGAACTGACCCAAAAGTTTACAGATGGAGTGCTCCAGAGCAACTGCTTTTCTACAAACCACAATACGAGTGGTTTAGATTCACTGAGGACATCACACTAGAGACCATTTTCCTTTCGGGTCAATTCCTTCATTTTGCAGATAAAAATGTGCTGTCCCCTAGTCCACTGGCTTTTTGACATCCACAGGGTTATCTTTATGGAAGTAAAATAAAACAACAGTTTTTATTAGCCTGAAAGGCCGTCTTATCATCAAAGTTGAAGAGATATTATTCTAAATAATTTTTTTTTGAAAACTATACCTTATTTGAAGAGGAAAACTCAAGCATTTTTGCAAAAGCTTTTTGCTGTAGAACAATGGGACGGATTAAAGGTAGCTCACAAAATAAGGGAACACGTCTTACCTGTTTTAATTTTATTTCCAAAATCTTCTATACGGGTCCAGACAGATGGCCTATGTTTCCTTTCTATTAACTAAGGAGACAGAAGAATTGAGGACTGAAGCATGTCTTCACTATTCTGAATGTACTGAAATCCTAACAGCTTTAGCTGAAAAACTATCCAAAGTAGGCAGTGAAAATAAATTTAAAATAGGACAAACTCCAAACTATCTATCCTAGAATCCCAAGACAGGCAGGGAAAACTGGCTCCTGGAAGGAAACCAGTCGAAGAAATAAGTAGAGTGACCTACAGCCTGTTCCAGTATGTTTGAAGTACTTGGGGATGGAGTAACCCCTTTCCTTTATTCATCTACATATGTCCATGAGCCACGGAATGTGACTCCCCACGTGAAGCTCCTCAATACAAGACTTCTAACTAACTTTATCACATAAATTCTTTCTCAGGGGTAGGGGAGGGGCCAAGTCTAAAGAATCTGAAATGGTAAGCCTATATCTTAATCAAAGTTCTGAGAATATTTTAAAGAAGAGTTCCTGGCAGTGAGGAACAGCAGAAGAAGCAAGGGCCCTTGGAACCAGGCAGACCTAGGCTTGAATTCTGGCTGTCACTTCCTGGTGAAGTGACTTGAATAACAAACATCTCTGAGTCTTACTTAGTACCATTTACCTCATAAGGCGATTTGAGGATTAAATGAAAGTCCATATGCAAAGCATCTTGCATAAGGCTGAGCATAGAGTAGGTGCCTAGTAGTAATGGTGTTATGTTTGCCCTGGGGCAGTGAGCAAAAAGCCTGGGGATACCTATAGGTGGCATGGCCAGGAGCTCCAGAAGCATGGGATTGTCATAGGGAAAAGGAGTTCTCTTCTCTAAAGCTCTTATTCCAGTTAGAAACCAACTCCAAGAGACAATGCACCAAAAGCCAAATGGTCATCATTCAGCTCCTAGTACAAGGGAAAGCGGAGCTGTATTACTTGCAAATCTTGTAAGTGGTTTTGCCACTTATCAACAGTGTGAACCTAGGCAAGTTACCCAATGTCTCTGTGTTTCAATTTCCTTGTCCCCAAAGTGGGGATAACAATATCTACATCACAAGAGCTGTTGGAAAAACGAAAATGAGATACAGTGTCAGGGAACATGCATTGAGTATTTTCCATGTGCCAGGCACCATCTAAGAGTTTTAGTCACACCATCTTGCTTGTACGATACATAAAAGTCCTTAGTATAGTGCCTGGAGCACAGTAAGCACCTAATAGAGGTAGGTATTAAAGAAATATTATGGGGCAGAGGAGGAACTGCTATGGTTCCGAGAGAAAGAAGACACGTCAATAACATGCATGGGAAGAATAAGATACAGTTGGGAGAAGGAAAGTATAGTGGTTGCTGGGTATGACTGTCTCAAACCTTTTGAACTATTACTAATAGAAAATAATAAAAGAGCCACCCTGAGTCCTCCCAAAGGACAGACCGAGTTATTATTTTCACTCTTAATGTTTATGCCTTTCTGAATCTGAAGAAGAAGCTTCCAGGATTTTCAGTACATACCAAAAAGTGATGACAATACCCTGAAGTGTATAAACTTGTGTGTGCACACAGCTATCTAAAGGAAACCAATGCTGGATGACTGGGGAAGCATTAGGGTGTCTCTGTAACTGCAGCTCAATTTGCCTTCATAGTATGGCCACACCTGCCTCATCGGTATTCTCAACAGTGGGGTAAATAATTCAATTTGGATAAAGCTTAGAATCACCTTATTCTCTCTTAGTGCTTATGTTCTTAGCATAACACTGAGGTACCGCAGACAAGCCAGCATGTGAATGGACTCTACTTGCATAAGATATAGCCCTTCTACATGGTAGAGTCCTTCAGTTTCTAAAATCATGGAGCTTGTATTGTTAGAACCAATTAAGTGACTAAAAGAATTTTTAAAAACAATCCATCAGTCTGGACCTGTGTAGGTAAATGAAGAAGAAGCACTTTAAAGTCAGAAAAGAAGAAAGTATACTTAACATTTTGGATTATCAACCACTGCTGGTTTTCCATAATCTATTTCTTTCCTGATTTTATCTGAAAGAGATATGATTATTACTACCATTCAAAAAGTGGTACCTTATTAAAGCCAAATAAAACCAAAACCCCCAAAAGTGGTACCTTATTAATAAGCTCTTGGCATGTCTTTGAGGTGGATTTCAGATTCAAAATGGACTCTACCACACTGCTAACTTGTTCACTCAGTATTTATCAAAAAGTTAGAGGCTTCATTCAAGAAGCTTACTGACTTATAATTACCTGAAACCCAGGGTGAATCAAGGTCTTGTGGGGCCTGAACCTCATCTACTTTGGGAAATCCTGTCTAATAAAAACCTGGAAAACCATGAGTATAAAAATTGCTAGGACTCCTCTCAAGACCTTGGAAGGGGCCTATAGAAGTGAAGTGCCCTGAAGTTCATGCTTTGGTCAGTTCAAAATAAATACACCTCAGCAAGGGCCTATAAATTTTACAGACTTCTTTAATGCCAGAGAAAATATTGTTTCAACTTATAATCACCTTGGTAACATGTCACACAGGTAACATGACTAATTCAAAGAGTAGCATCTTCCCTTGGCAACTTGCCTTTGGAAAGAAAAGCAGTGAAGTTTATATTTCACTATGGCAGAGATTTCCTAAAGCAGACTAGCTTTGTCTATTAGAAAAATTTGGCCCCAAACAAAAAAGGAGCCTAACCCCCCAGTACACACTTACGGTATTGTGATAATCTTTCAGAAGGAACTGTGATTAGTTTTCGAAGCTCTATTCAAGTCCAATGACATGAGTATTAATATATTATCAACACTGGCTAGCTCTGGTTCTTTAATTACCTTTTTCTGTTATTTAAGATGCACACAGAAACTCAACACAAACAAGCTGTTGCCTCATCCATTAAGAGTCTTTTCTATCCCACAACCTGTTCCCTACTTTGTCAACCCCCTACATTGTTACCCTGCTGCATGGATGCCAGCACGGCTCCCGTGTGTTTTCCCGTCAACATCTTTCTCCTTCCAGTATGAAAGTTTCTTGGGGACAGTCCCTGTCTTATTCTTTGTACCCCCAGTACTTAGTACAGTGTTGACATGTACTGGACATGGCACTCACTGAATGTTTTTCAATGAATTCATTGATTTTTATCAACTGATTCCCCCATATTCTTTCCTGTGTTGCCCATATAACTTTAATGAAAGTCAGATTATTTATTTATTTATTTACTTACTTACTTATTTACTTATTTACTTATTTATTTATTTATTTTTTGGAAATTCAGATTCTTCCAAGAGGCTCTTGGTGTGAGAGCATGCTTAGAAATAAAGATGGTGAGTTTAAGGCACTATATTGATGCACCAAAACCTCTTGGTGCAGAAACCCAATGAACCTTTTCTCCGGGGTGTTCGCAAGCAAAAAACTGACCCTCTGTATTCTTTTTCCAAGTTAGGCATCAGCAAATTAATGGGAGGAGAGAGGAGCCTTCAACAGATAGGCATCTGCAGGAACTGTCCCTCTAGCTCCAGACACACCCTCAACGCCTTCATCTGTCCTAAAATAAACTGTGTGAAATAATATTTCTGAACTACAGGACAGGTAAGATAATCATTTCCAAAGTCAGGTTTAGAGGAAGATCTTCACCTTGAGTCTAAAATCCCCCTCAGACCATTGAACATCCCCCACTATGATTTGTTTATATCACCAGGAAATCACAGAATTTTCCAGCCGAAAGGGAATAACACACTTCTTATTGAAGAAGAGTCAGGAAATAGCCACATGGAATTATGCTACAGCAATGTATTTCATGAACATTTTTCACACAACTTAACACAAACAATATCTTTTACCATATCTCAAAGGTCTTATGGCCCCCAGATGATTTACTCAGAGGTATACATTTTTTGAAAAATAATGTTCTGGGTAACTGGTGAGAGAAGTGCCCTGTGGCAGGTTCTCAGCAGTTCTTTCTGCTTTACCATTTAAAAGAAGCTGATGGCTGAGGAAGCACCCACACTTTTGCTCCCTGGAGAATTCCCCTACACTTAGTTCTTTGAAACTTTATTTTGCACGCATTGAAGCAGTTAGGAACTTTGCACATTAGCAGGAATCAAAGTTAAATTCAAAGTTGGAACTTCAAGGACCATGCCCCGATTGGTGAAGCATCATTGTCATGGATTCCCAGGATAATGTTGATTTGGGTGTTATTTGCTTGGGGCCTTTTATTGCCTATACCAAAGCTGAGTACAGGGGAAGCTGAGAGTGCCATTTATGAGATAGACAAGCCTCTTGGCCTCTTTGTACCTCCGTTTCCTCATTTGAAAAAAAAAAAGAATGGATTTTAAGACATACTTTTCAGAGTTCATACTGGGCTTATTACATCCACTGAACCAATAAATGTATGATGTTTTTACATATTGTTTGTCTGTTTATTTTTTACATGTATTCATTTTCTATTTCACTTACAGCTTATGTAAAAACTGCATTCCATGCCAGGCCTGAAACGTTCCAAAGCTCACTTCTGTGAGTAAATTGCAACGAAGATTTCTACAAAAAAAGACACAAGCAAAAGAAGAAGAAAAAAAGATATTCTTTCAGAACATTTATCCTTTTGCAGTGATTCCAATTTATATAGGATGAAACATAATCTCAATACCCTCTCCATATCCTGAAACTATCTCACTATGGAAGATATGCTTTTTAAAATTTTTTTAAAATTTAAATTAAAAAAATGTGCATGAAAGATTTATATTTTCATGTTTCTACATGTGTTTCATTAGATAGAAATCAGTAAGTGCTCCATAAATATTTGTGTTAGGTAATCTTTATTTCTCTAGAAAAATATTTCACATCAGCACTATTGACATTTATGGTTGGATCCTCTTTGTTAGGAGGGGCTGTCCTGTGCATTATAGGGTGTTTAGCAGCATCTCTGGCCTCTGCCCACTAGATGCCAGTAGCACATCTACAGTCTGACAACCAAAAATGTCTCCAGACACTTCCAAATGTCACCTGGGTACAAAATGACTTTGGTAGAGACCACTGCTCTAGAATGATTCAGTCTGATCTGTATAATAATTCTTACACTACTCTTTGCTACAGACAAAAAAGGTTCGCTACATAATTTTAGTAGCTTTCTACTAATAAAATTACAATCATATTTCAAAATGATTGTAACAAAGAGGTTTACAATTAAGTTTAACAAAAATTCCAAATATAATGAAATTATATTTGTAACTTACATAAACTGCAAAAAAGGTAGTGCTTCAAATGTACGTCTTTCAATAGATTGTATCTTATTGCAGGATAAATCTCTAGGAAAAGTAAAAGGAAAATATTGCCTCAATTAGCCATTAGATACCTAATTAGTAGGCCGATAGTATTGAATAAGTAGCTTTTGCCTAAACTCTGAACCTTAGGAATTGTTATTTGAACCTTCCAGAGCCCCTAACTCTCCTCATCTCTCTTAAAAGAGTCTCACTTTCATAAATGAAACAAGTAACTACAGCTCTTGATAGATTCTGGAAGTAATCTTTCCTGAGAGCAGAAGAATTGATTAGAGGACATTTGAGGCCTCATCAATTTCTAGATTATGAGCTCAAAGTTTTGACCTCCACATAGAATTTCTTTCTTTATTTTTAAAAAGATTTTATTTATTTATTCATATAGACACACAGAATGATGGGCAGAGACACAGGCAGAGGGAGAAGCAGGCTCCATGCAGGGAGCCCTACGTGGCACTGGATCCAGGGTCCCCAGGATCACACCCTGGGCTGAAGGTGGCGCTAAACTGGTGAGCCACTCAGGCTGCCCCTATAATTTCTTTTTTAAAAATATTTATTTATTAGAGAGTGTGTGTTTGTGCACATGCACAAGTGGGAGGAGCAGAGGGAGAGGGAGAGAGAATCCCAAGCAGACTCCTCACTGAGTGCAGAGCCCAACAGGGGGCTCCATTTCAGGATCCAGAGATTGTGACCTGAGCCAGAACCAAGAGTCAGATGCTCAGCCAACTGCACCAACCGGGTGCCCCTATAATTATAATTTCTAATATTAAAAGGGATATTCTCATTTTGGAACACCTCCTTGGTTTAGTTCTATTTTTCTAGGCCAATTCAATACCAGAAAAAATAAAAGATATCCTTTCATTTAAATTGAAAGGAAGTTACTCCTCTAATCAATACATAAATTTGAACTAACTCAGAATCATATCATCATGTTAATAGAAATTCATTTTTGGTTGTACATTTGCCTTAATATTCCATGAATTTATTAATTGTTTCAGTTGCAAGTGGTGAGACAACAAAAAACACCACATAGTACTGGATTTTTATTTGAAAACACCCATTCTTGATAATAGTTGACCCTCATGCTTCCATTGATTCCACCTTAGTCCCTCATTTTCCACCTACTCCTCAGACTGGCATTGCCATCTCTAGTCTCTCCCTTTCTAATCCATGCTGCACACAGTCACCAGACTAATTCTCCACAAGTGGTTCTCAAATGCCAGCATCACTTGGGCACTTACTCAACATGCAAATTCTCAGCCTTACTCTATAGACTGATGGAATCAGTAACTGTGGAGGTGGAGCTTGTTTTCTGACATGCCCTCCAAATGACTCTGTTGCAGTTTCTTTCTTTATTTTTCCGTTGCAGTTTAAAGCTTGTCCTGGAGCACTGCCGTGATAATCCAGTAGCGTGGCATGTTAATCCATGGCCTTCAAAATCCTAGAAGACTAGCTCTAATCTCCTACTCTACAGGTACTCAAGATATTTTTCCTGTTTTTTGCCTTTCTCCCGGTCTCCTTTGTAAGCTTATTCTCCCTAAAATGTCTTTCTGATGATACCCAATAGCTCTTAAAGGTCATGTTGAAACAGCATTGCTCTAATAGTTTCCTTGATCCAATGCGAAGTCTTTTCTCCCTCATCTGTATTCCAAAACCAATTTATACCTCTCATTGCCCATATCCATTTCTTCTTCTTCTATCGTAAAAAAATTTAAAGTAGGCTTCACGCCCAGCCTGGGGCTTGAACTCATGACCCCGAGATCAAGAGCCACATGCTCTACCAACTCAGCCAGCCAGGCATTCCAATTTATTTATTTTATTTATTTTTTTTAGTCTTTATTTTTTCCCAATTTCTTTTTAATATAGTTATTTTTGCATCCTTTTTACTCTGAGCATAAAATGCTTGAAAGTATGGACTAGTTGTGTTCATCTGCGTTGTCGACCATGTTTAAAATTGACACATGTTTCTTTGGTGTTGAGTTTAATAAGTTTTTTATAGATCTTGGAAACTAGCCCTTTATCTGATATGTCATTTGCACCAAAGAAACAAACAATCAAATCATGAAATGGGCAAAAGACATGAACAGAAATCTCACAGAGGAAGACATAGACATGGCCAACACGCACATGATAAAATGCTCTGCATCACTTGCCATCAGGGAAATACAAATCAAAACCACAATGAGATACCACCTCACACCAGTGAGAATGGGGAAAATTAACAAGGCAGGAAACCACAAATGCTGGAGAGGATGCGGAGAAAAGGGAACCCTCTTACACTGTTGGTGGGAAAGTGAACTAGTGCAGCCACTCTGGAAAACTGTGTGGAGGTTCCTCAAAGAGTTAATAATAGACCTTCCCTACGACCCAGCAATTGCACTGTTGGGGATTTACCCCAAGGATACAGATGCAATGAAACGCCGGGATGCCTGCACCCCGATGTTTCTAGCACCAATGTCCACAATAGTCAAACTGTGGAAGGAGCCTCGGTGCCCATCGAAAGATGAATGGATAAAGAAGATGTGGTTTATGTATACAATGGAATATTACTCAGCCATTAGAAATGAAAAATACCCACCATTTGCTTCGACGTGGATGGAACTGGAGGGTATTATGCTGAGTGAAATGGGTCAATCGGAGAAGGACAAACATTATATGTCCTCATTCATTTGGGGAATATGAATAATAGTGAAAGGGAATAGAAGGGAAGGGAGAAGAAATGGGTAGGAAATATCAGAAAGGGAGTCAGAACATGGAAGACTCCTAACTCTGGGAAACGAACTAGGGGTGGTGGAAGGGGAGAAGGGCGGGGGTTGGGGGTGAATGGGTGATGGGCAGTGAGGGGGGCACTTGACGGGATGAGCACTGGGTGTTATTCTGTATGTTAGCAAATTGAACAATAAAAAATAAATTTATTATTAAAAAAATAAAATAAAATTGACACATGGACATGAAACAAACTCAAATATTTAGAAAATAAATATAAAGAGCTGGGTAGTGAATGGCAGAAACAAAATGACTGTGTAAAAAGAAATGTGGTTTTATGACTTTATGGCTCCCTCTTCTGCACCTCTTCAGCACTTTGTCATCCACTTAGTGCTTTATGCATTATGGTTTGAGCTTCTGTTTATTTTCCTTGTGAGATCATGAGTTCCTACAGGGGTAGGAAGCCTGTCTTAATCATCTGAGAGCCTATGATACTGGGCATAGTGCCTGTCATATTAGCTTTGGATTGACCTTTTTTTTTTTTTAAATGAATGAGAACCCTTCAGCTAACATAAAATAATTGGCTTACAAAGTATTTCATGGGAGTGCTCGCTTCGGCAGCACATATACTAAAACAAAGTATTTCATGGTAGTAGTAATGAAGTGCCTAATCCTTTGAGCAGTTTATCTCATTTGATTTTCTCCAAACGGTGTTTGTAAAGTTTAGTGTCCACATGGCAGAAGTAGCCAAGAAAACCAATACAAGAGTGGTTGTCCCCTAAGACTTGGAAGGTTTGATAACTTAAAGGACTATTCTTAGTGTCATATCATGCTCTTTTTTACCCACTATCCTTAAACCTTCTACATTTGCAAGAAGACTCTATTTGCTCAAGAGCATCATTAATAGGGATTAATGACTTACACAGCTCTGGATGCCACAGACAAAGATAAAAATTGAACCTTTATAGCAAAGAACATGGTATCTCTGCATGTATACCTAGAAATACTAAAGAAGCATTTCCTCCTTGACAATGAGGCTGGGGAGATTTTATTTTATAATTAGTGAAATTAGGGGCATTTCTGATATGTTTGCTTAATGTAAACATTTCTAAACATACCACTTAACCATCATTGTATTTTACTTTAAAGATTTTTTTTCCTTAAGTAATCTCTATACCCAGTGTGGGTTTCAAACCCACAACCTCAAGATCCAAAGTCACTTGCTCTATCAACTGAGCCAGCCAGGTACCCCTTAACCATCATTTTAAACATCTATTTGTAATACTGGTGCTAGAATTCCCATTGAAATCCTTAATCTGCTCTCTTGGTAACTTAATAGGTACTTGATAATACTGCTTACATAATTCACCTGCTTAAATATTTAATATTTAAATGTTTAATTTAGATTAAGTTACTAAAAACATTCTGGGTTAATGGCATTCACAATAATGTATGTGTTCTATATTTTCTTGTCCTGTAGGTGACAATTTGAGGTTAATTTTAATTCCTCTCATTTTACTAAACCAACTTTTTCAAACCTTTTCTGTAAAAGCCACATAGTAAACATTTTGGGCTTTGCAGGCCATCTATGGTCTCTGTCATATATTCTTCTCTTTCTCTTCTTTTCTCTTTTACAGCCCTTTAAGAATATAAAAATCATTCTTAACTCATAGGCTGTGTAAAGACAGACCTGAGCATGATTTGATCCATGAGCCATAAACTAAGTATAAATGTAAGCACACGGTATATGAACACTTACAAGACAGGTTCATATGTGCATCCATAATTGCTCAGACCTAATTACCCCTTTTGCTGTATAACTGAAGGGTCTTTTTCTATCTTTGTCTTGTCTATAGAATTAAAAAACTGAAAATGCATATGAGATATTTAATGCTAGAGATGGAATTTTATTGTTAGAAGAAATTGTAGTGATTATCTAATTTGAACCCCATATTTATTTTACAGATAATATAACTAAAAACTCATAATAAGTGATTAATTAACTTACAAATACTGTAGAGATAGCAGGCCTTCAAATGAGTCCTTATGTAATTCAGTCAAATAATTTTCACTGAGAATTCTGAAAAATGAAAAGGTTATTTCTGCATCAAAATGCAAAACAACTACAACTATTTACTACACAGGACTAACTCCCATCTGGGAGGGAAACCTGTGTAATGGTGCCACCTAAATATTCTAATTCTTCTTTAATTTAGGAGTACTGAGCTCTGCGCTGTTTCCACTCAAATCCTTTTTTTTTCTTTATTTCTCTCTCTCTCTCTCTCTCTCTCTCTCTCTTTCTCTCTCTCTCACACACACACACACACACACACGCAGCCATCCACTATCTGAACCAAAATGCATATTTCATGTCTACTCTCTGGATCACAGTCTCTGCTAAAACCCTGGTTTAGATGACAACAATATTGGCAGAACTGACATTTCCTCCTCTCTTTTTCTAAATTCTATGTTGGAAGCCGCATACACAAATAGAGCAGCACTATAGGTAAAGTCATTTGATTTTTTTTCCCCAACCAAAAAAAAAAAAAGTTTTTGAGAACTAAAAAAATGCACATCAAGTGTACATAACATAAATATTCAGTTTAATAATTATAAAGCAAATATTCATGAAACACCACTTGTATCAAGAAAAAGCCCTGCCAGCATCCCAGAAGGCTTCAGTGTGCCCCTTCCAATCACAACCCTCTCTCTGATTCCCCAGAAGTAACCATTATCCTGACTTTAATAATTTCTTTGCCTTTTTTAATTTTTAAAAAAGATTAATTGATGGGAGAGGGGCAGAGGGAGAGAAAGAATCTCCAGCAGACTCCTGGCTGAGTGTGGAGCTCTATCCCATGACCCTGAGATCATGAGCTGAGCCCAGTCAAGAGTTGGACACTTAACTGACTGAACCACCCAGGGACCTCTAATTTCCTTGCTTTTTTAAATGTAGTTTTACCTATCATATGTCAGCCGTAAACAACATAATTTAGTTTTGTCACTTCTTGAACTTTATATAAATGGAATCACAGGTATTATTTTCTATGTTGCTTCTTTCACTCAATATTATCTTATAAATTCATTATGTTGTTGCATGTAGCTGAGGTTGGTTCATTTCAATACCTAGTATTGCATGTCTAGCTACATGTGGCTACTGAATACTTGGGAGTGGCTAGGGTGACTGAGGAGCTGAATTTTTAATTTAATTAATTTTATTTACTTTAAAATACAAATGAAAAAACTGATACTCAACAGTTATTAGAAAATGTTTAAATATGTTTGCAACAATGTAGGTATGTGATATCACTTTTTCAACTGTAATTTTTATGAAATCTAAATACAGATCAAGTATTCTTGATAAAAGATTAGCAATCAAATTGAGATTTCAAAGAGTTACTATGGAAAAAAGAACATAAACTCTCAATAATTTTTATACTGATTACATGTAGAAATGATATTGGATATTTTGAAGACAGTATAAAACGTAGACTATCTTACTAATAATGGGTATAATAATTATATGTCAAAATAATATTTTGGATATAAGAGCTAAACAAAATATATTAACATTTATGTCATCTCTTTCTTTTTACTTTTAATTTTTAAGTGGCTATCAGAAAATTTGAGATTATTTATGTGGCTTTATGGTTCAAACAAATAGTGTTCCATTTTATGACTATACCACACTTTACTCATTCTACTGTTGGCAGATATCATCCAATATATATATATATATATATATAGAAACAAAGGTTAAAATCCTGCCCCAGGAGAGCAGTGATCCATAGTTAGGAACCTCTGCTTACAAGGTATAACCCTCAAGCTGAACCAGACAACTGCAGGACTTACCACATTCGTGTTCTAGTATATAAATTCCCAAACACATGCTTTTTAAAAATTAATTTTTTAATTTCAATTCATTTTTTAAAAATATGTAATATATATTCACATGGCCCAAAATTCCAAAGGTGTATAGTACACAACGCAAAGTTTTTCTCCTACCCTTGTCCTCAGCCCACCCATTCCCCTCCATTCCCTAAAGAAAACTAACGTTATTTATTTCTTGTGACAATTATTTTCAGTTTTCTTATAAGTTTGGGAAATAAAATCTCCCAGTCAGACACTATCATGGAGAAATATAAACTACACATAGTATTTAAGAAATTCACAAAATAAAAAACAAATGCCTAGTTCTAGCATTTCTCCCTTACCAATAAGATATCAGACTGAGGGGCGAAATCTACTTTAGAGGGATCATAATCCCTACTTTTAGACTGCTATGATTACTATGTCTTTTATTGTTAATTCAGGAGTCATTTGTGACTTCTCTCCTTAAGTTGCACTAATGATATGACACAAAACTCTCATTAAAACACCTGTTAATTGCTTTGATTGTAATATTTTTTTCTAAAAACACTTGTGTCTACATTGACTTTTTCTACAGATCAATTTTTTAAAAAGATAACAGAAAATTGGCAAAGGACAGAAAATTCACTCAAGAAATACAAATGTTCAGTAAACAAAGGTATTTAAATTTACAAGTAATCAGAAAACTTCAAATTCACATGGGACCCCTTTTATTCACCCATCAGATCAGCCAAGAAATGGAGAATATCCAGTAGTGGGTGGTATGAGGATGTGAATGCTGTCATGGTCTATGGGTTGGAGTTTAAGTTGGCACAACTTTTTTGAGGGCAATTAAAATTTTACATCTACGTAGTCTTTAGTCAAACAATTCCATTTCTAGATATCTATTCTACAGAAATACCTGCCCACATACACAAAGATGCATGGTTGAGGCAGTTCACTACAGCAGCGCATGTGACAAGAAAATGGGACACAGTCTAAACATTCATCAATAGGAGAATTACTATATACATTCATACTTCGAATATATTACACAGGCATATACATGAATGGGGTAACCCCCTATCTATGTACTAAAAGAAATCTAAGACATAAGATAAAAGAATCAAAATAAGCATAAGCATAAGCAAAAGAATCAAGTTGTAGGAAGTTATCATTTATGTAAAAACAAAAAACAAAAACAAGGTAAGAAAATCCCACAACAAACCTATTTTGTTGTCTATAAATATGTATGTAGACAAATGCATGGAAAAAGATCTGGAAGGATATATACTAAATCCAGAGTAGTGGCTATCAGTGGTAGGGGATCAGAACACAAAGAAGATGTTCACTTTATCTATTCATTCATTTTTATATATTGAGGATATCATCATGTATTCCTATATAATGGAAAATAAGTTTAGATTGACTCTAAATTTTAAAGAGAGCCCGTCAAATTCAATTTTCAAGATAAACATAGAATTGCCATCAAAAGAGTTTGATTTGGGATATGTAGGGGGAAATACCTTTCCTCCAAGATACTGACTTCAAAATTCTTGACTAAGAAGGATCTTAGGTTGCAGTTTTTTGTATTAATATTTGGAGAAAATATACTCACAATTTCTCAGTCCAACGGTATGGCTTCCATGTATTTTCCTCAATGTAAGAAATAGAGTTTCCTTGGAAATTTCTGTGAAGAAACACAGTTCAGATCCTTGATTAGTTAGGAAAAGAAGGAACAGAATAAGTAAAAGAATCATTGGCAACCTTGGGGGAATATTCAAAATGCAGAAAATACCAGCTTCTTAATATCCATAGCTATCAGCATCCCAGTTTGCACAATTAATAAGGAAATGTGGGGCCATTGGTGTAAACAAGCCATCTCCTTAGAACCGGAACTTCCTATCTGTCTAATTTCTTGGATAGATAATGCCAGTTAATTACTTTATGAATATAGGTATTTTTCTCCAAATCACCTCTATGTGTCTAAAATGGTTCTTTCTGTAAATCAATGAGAAAATAATTCAACAGAAAAATGGCAAAAAAAGTATCAAACAAAGGTAAAGAAAACAAAGGTAAAGAAATCCTATGCCAGCAAACAGAGGTAAAGAAATCCTATGCCAGGAACACCAAAGCTTTGGCCCAGTGACTCCTTTTGAAATCCCTCCAGCTGTTAGGAGACGTTAGAAATGAGAGGAACTAATATGGAGAGATTTCTTAGACATGTTACATAGGGAAAAGCAACAAATCACTGAGGAGGAATAAAAAGTATTACCTGATTAGGGGAAAAATTGCAAAGGAAAGTGATGGGAAGGACAGACACCAAAATGGTAACAGGAGTTATCTTATGGGTGGTAGGGGGGGTCTGGTGAGATTTTCACATTTTATCCTATATGCTTGTGACATTAAAAAAAATGAGAATGTATCCATGAATTGCAAGTATTTCAAAGAAGCTATGAAATGCCTGAGTTCAGTTTTAATCACTAATTCCGTATATGACTGAATCTTACCTTTAACTTATCTTCTTCCCTCAGCAACAACTTACCTATTCATTTTTTAAGGTGTTATTTATTCATGAGAGACAGAGAGAGAGAGAGAGAGAGAGAGAGAGCGGCAGAGACACAGGCAGAGGGAGAAGCAGGCTCCAGGCAGGGAGCCCGACGCGGGACTCAATCCCTGGACTCCAGGATCACGCCCCGGAACGAAGGCAGGCACCAAACCGCTGAGCCACCCAGGAATCCCCCCCTATTCCGTTTACATACACATTTTTTTTCAGAGGAGCCAGAAATAAGGCCAAACAGATAGCCATCTGCCCATCTGCCTAGTGGCCATTTCCAGTCAACCAAAAAGCCTTCTGGTTGCTTTATGTTCCCTGATAAAAGATGCCTAAACCTGAATTTATCTCCCTCCACCTGGCTGTCCTTCCCAACTGCTGTATTTCCACCTGCTCATCTGGGACAGAAATTTCTGAGGGTTATAGTTGACTTTTCTCTTTTCTGGATGCACCCTACCCACTACTCCCCTCAGCAGTTATGCAGTCTTGTTGCTTCTTCCTCTGGGGTGCTCTCAGGATTTCTTTCTACTCCTATCACAGTCATTCTGATCTGGCCCCTTGTCACTTTACTCCCAGCTTTTGCTAGACCATTCTTTCTGGTTTCCCTGGATCAAGCTTTCCTCTTTAGATCTCTGTACATAGGGAATAGAAAACAATCCTCTTGTTCTGGTGATCCATATGTCTTTCTGGAAAACTTTCAATGACTCTCTATATCTCAGCATAACTTTCAAACCCTTCTAGCTGATAGTGAAGGGTTTTCATAATTGTATCTTTCACTGTTTCCTAAGCTTATGCTTTTTTTCAGATTTTATTTATTTATTCATGAGAGACACACAGAGAGAAAGGCAGAGGGTGAAGCAGGCTCCATGCAGGGAGCCCGATGTGGGACTCAATCCCGGGTCTCCAGGATCACACCTTGGTCTGAACGCGGCGTTAAATCGCTGAGCCACTGGGGCTGCCCTCCTAAGCTAATTCTTAATTCCTGATCATTCTTGCAGCTGTGCCTTTGCTTAGACTATACTCCCTATTCTTGCTGTATTTAACAAATCATAGCCACTCTAAATCTCAGCTAAGTTTTAGCTCATCCATGCCGCTTTCTCTGACCCCTACACTCCATTGATTACAGATTCTGGTGACTTATAGCACCTATAGTCTGTACTTAATCATAGGTCACCTGTCTTTCTATGCCTATTTCCTTTCTTCCCACCTATTATTTCATATTCTAAAGACAATGCCATACTTGCATGGCTGCCACAGTACTGAGTCCTGGGCTGGGCACAAAATGGGGGCTGTAAATAGAAAACCAAGGGACAAAGATGAGTTCTAAACATAGCTGAGGAATCAAATAAGAGCTAACACTCACATATATGCGAGGCACTGAAAACGTGCTTTATATGTATTAACTCACCAAATCTCACAATAATCCCACAAGGTAGTAACTATTACCCCATTTTATAGATAAGGAAATTGAATCAAAAGCTAATAAGTGATAGAACTCAATTCAAACCCGGCAGTCTAATTCCAGAATCTCTACTCTTAACCACATTTTTGTGTATCACCAAGGAGATGGAAGAGGGACATGTTGCTATAAAGATGGGAGAGTAGAGGTTAAGGGATGAAATCATGGGGCTAAAAAAACTGGATAAAGAATAAGGACAATTACAAGTAAACGAGTGCAGATGAGAGAACCACAGCAAACAGGAAAATGAAGATAATGACAGTTGACAAAGAAAAGGTAAAAAGAGAGAGTCAGTCAACATGGTTGGGGAGATGACAAAGCCCCAGGAAGACCTCAAAGAAAGGCTGCTGTGTCAAGCAGGAGGCAGGGAACAAATGAGAAAAGGCAATTCTTACAAAATGGTGAAGGTGTTGTTGTCCATGTTGGGCTCTGGCACAGGCACTCTGCGGAGCCTCTGCTTTGGGCTGAAACCAGTACACGACAGCATCTCATCTTTGCAGGTACAGAGCTCACATATGTTGACGTTTGTGGTAACGTTCTGTTCTGGCTGCTCAGTTAAAGTTGTATATGCCTTTTCTGGGAAGTATTCTGCAAAATGCACCCCAGAGTTCTGAGTCGTTGTGGGGAGAACCGACTCAGATGACTCTTTTTGGTGACTTACAGTAATTTCCAAGTCCATAGGAGGAACAGTGACTTCAGTCAGGTTTGGCTGTTGACTCTGAACACTCTCTGAATGTGCAAGTGTCACCTGAAGGTCCGCTGGAGAAGGAGCTGTAGTCTTCGTGGTTGCAGCATGTTTAGCCTCTGTAATAGGTTCTGGAGTAATGGTAAGCCCCAAGCCCACATGATGAAATGTGATGCTGGGTGATTCTGGATGCTGGCCTTCACCCTTACTTGGAGTTGGAATCATCACTTCCTGATGAAATGGATATTGAACTACAACCTCCTTAGGTGGCTCTGGAGGCTGAGTTGGGGTCTCTTGCATGGCTGGAGAAGGTTCAACTTCCATATTGGATCCTGCAGTTACAGTAATTTCCAGGTCCATAGGTGGAACAGTGACTTCAGTCAGATTTGGATGTTGATTCTGAATCTGCTCTAGATGCGCAAGCGTCATCTCAAGGTCCTTTGGAGGGGGAGTTGTAGTCTTGGTGGTTGTAGAACGCTCAACCTGGGTAGTAGGTTCTGGAGTTATGGTACGTCCCATGTCTACAGTATGAACTGTGACACTGTGTAAAGTTAGATACGGAGCCTGATCCTGACCTAGGGTTGGAGCTGTCCGCTTCTGATGGAATGGATATTGGACTACAACCTCCTTAGGTGGCTCTGGAGGTTGAGTTGGGGTCTCTTGCATGGTTGGAGAAGGTTTGGTCTCTGTAGTAGGTTCTGGAGTAATGGTAAGCCCCAAGTCCAAAGGTTTAACTGTGCCTTTATTTAAGGTTGAGTGCTGAACCTGAACCTGCTCTGGGGGTGGAAATGTCACCTCAAGGTCCTTTGGAGGAGCTGTAGTCTGATGCAGAGTTGTAGACTGTTCAACCTCTGTAGTGGGTTTTGGAGTTATGGTAAGCTCCGGGGTCAAAGGTTGTGTTGTCACATTTGGTGACCACAGGTGCTGAGCTTGATCCTGAGCTGACGTTGGAACTGCTGCCTCTTGATATATGGAAGGTTGAGCTACAAGTTCCTTAGGCAGCTCTAGACGCATGGCTGGAGAAGGTTCAATCTCTGTAGTGGATTCTGGAGTTATGGTAAGTTCCAGGTCCAAAGGTTGACCTGTGACGTTAGTCAAGTTTGCACGGTAAGACAGAACCTGCTCGAGATGTGCAAATGTCACCTCCAGGTCTTTTGGAGGAGCTGTAGTCTTTTTCAGGGCTGTAGAATGTTCAACTTCTGTAGTGGGTTCTGGACTTACAGTAAGCCCCAGGTCCAAAGGCTGAACTGTGACTTCAGTCAAGATTGGATGCTGAGCTTGAACCTGCTCTTGATGTGCAAATGTCACTTCCAGGTCCTTTGGAGGAGCAGTTGTTTTTTTCACGGTTGTAGAATGTTCAACTTTCGTGGGGGGTTCTGGAGTTATGGTAAGCTCCAAGTCCAAAGGATGAACCGTTACATTGGGTAGCAATAGATGCCGAGCTTGATCCTGACCTGGAGTTGGAACTGTCACCTCCCTATACATGGGAGGCTGAACTACAAACTCCTCAGGTGGCTCTAAAGGAGGACCTGGAGTCTCTTGCATGGTTGAAGTTTCAACCTCTGTAATGGGTTCTGGTGTTATGGTAAGCTCCAGATCTAAAGGTTGAACTGTGACTTCAGACATATTTGGACTCTGAGCCTCAACATGTTCTGGATGTAGAAGTGTCACCTCTGGATCCTCTGGAGGAGCTAGAGTCTGCTGCAGGGTTGTAGAAGGCTCTGGAGGTACAGTAAGCTCCAGGTCAACAGGTTTAGCAGTGACAGTGGGCAAGCCTGAATGCTGAGCTTGATCTTGTCCTTGAGGTGGAACTGTCATCTCCTTATGGACTGGAAGTTGTGGTTCAACCTCCTTAGATGGCTCTGGAGGCTGAGCTGGAGAAGGTTCTGACTCTTGATGGGGCTCTGGGGACTGAGTTGAAGCCTGCTGCAGAATTGGAAATGACTCTAGCTTCTCAGGGAGCTCTGAAGGCTGAGTCTGAGCCACCTCTTGGGCTGGAGAAAGTTCTACCTCCTTAAGGGGCTCTAGAGGTAGAGATGGAGCTTCTTGCAGGACTGGAGAGGATTCCACCTTCTCAGGAAACTGTAAAAGCTGAGAAGGGGTCTCTTGTGAGACTGGAAGAGGTTCCACTTTGTCAGCAAGTTCTAAAGACTGGGCTGGGGATTCCTGTTGTGTGGGAGAAGGCTCTGCCTCCTGAGGGGGCTCAGGAGATATTGCTGGGACCTGCTGGGGAACAGGAGACTGAGCTGGAACCTCTGGTTGGGTTGGAGGTTTGACGTCTTCAGTGGGCCTTGGAGAATGTGCTGAGACTGCATACTCATTTGCAGATGGTTCAATCTCCTTAGGGGGCTCTGATGTCTCATCTGGGACCTCCTGTTGGGCTGAAGTAGGTTCCATCTCCTTAGGAGGGTCTTGAGTCTGAACTACGAGTTCTTGTTGGCGTGGAAGAAATTCATCTTCAGGGGTCTCTGGAGACTGGAAATGAAGCTTGGAATGGGCTGGAGAAAATCCAACCGGCTCAGGGGGAACTGGAGCTTGAGCAGGGGCCTCCTGATGCCCTGGAGAATGTTCAAACTTAGTGGGCACTGGAGTTATGAAAACCTCCAGATCTACACGTTTTACTGTGATATTGGGCAACATTGGATGCTGAGCTTCACCAGGACCTAGAGATGAGAATGTCACCTCATGATGTACAGGAGGCTGAGTTACAATATCTGTAGAGGACTCTGGAGGCTGAGCCTGGTGCTCAGGCTGGACTGGAGAAGGTTCTACACCTACAACAGGCATCTGAGGCAGAGATGAGCTCCACTGCTGGCTTGGAGAAAGTTCAGTTTCCTCAGGAAGATCTCCAGTCTGTGTTGGGACTCCCTGCTGGACTGGAGAAGGTTCAACATTTTCAGCAGGGGCTGGATGTTGTTCTGGAAACTCCTGCTGGATTGCAGAAGGTTCCAACTGTTCCGGGGATATGGCAGACTGAGCTGAGGCCTGCTGGGGTAGAGATGTTTCAACTTCATTAGTGGACTCTGGAGTTATGATGAGTGCCAGATCCACAGGTTTAACAGGGACTTTGGGGAAGAGTAAAAGCTCAGCTTGACTCTGACCTAGAGGAGAAACTGTTACCACATGATGCTCTGGAGAGTGAGCTGGGACCTCCTGCTGGGTTGGAGAAGGTTCAACCTCACCAGAAGGTTCTGGATGCTGAGCTGTGGCTTCTTGCTGAGTGGCAGAAGAGTTAACTTCCTCATAGGTCTGTAGATGCTGACTTGGGGCTTCCTGATGGGTTGCAGAAGGTTTAACCTCCCCTAGGGGATTTGGAGGTTGAACTGTGGCCTCTGACTGGGCCGGAACAGGTTCAATGCCCTCAAGGGACTCTGGATACTTAGCTGGGGCCTCTGTTTGGGTTGGAGAAGGCTCACCCACCTCTGGGGTCTGAGGGTGCTGAGTTGGGGACTCCCCCTGGGTTAGAGGAGGTTTGATCCCCTCGGAGGCCTGTGGGTGCTGAGCTGGGGCTTCTTGTTGGATTGGAGAAGGTGCAACCTCCTCAGAGGTCTGTGGATGCTGACCCTGGCTTTCCTCCTGGGTTAAAGATTCACTATTCTCAGACATCTGTGGAAATTGAGTGGGAGCCTCTTCCTGAGCTGGAGATGGTTCTCCCTCCTCGGAGGTCTGTAGACACTGGGTTGGGGCCTCCTGCTGGGTTGAAGAAGGTTTAGCTTTCTCAGGAGTCTGTGCATGATGACCCTGGCTCTCCTCCTGTATTGAGGAAGGTTCACCCTCCTCAGGGATTTGTGGAAGCTCAGCAGGGGCCTCCTGCTGGGGTGGAGAAGGTTCCTTCTCTTCCTGAGTCCTTGGAAGTTGAGCCAGGGCCTCCTCCTGGGTTGAAGGTGATTCACCCTCCTCAGGGGCCTGTGAATCCGGAGCCAAGGTGTCCTGTTGGTTTCTGGAAGGTTTAACCTCTCCAGGGGTCTGAACAGGGGTCTCCTGCTGTGTTGGAGGTTTCTCCTGTGTGGGAGATTCTGGGGACTCAGTTGGAGTCTCCTGTTGAAATGGCAAAAGTTCAATTTCCTCAGGGGACTGTGGAGGCAGAGTTGGGGCTTCATGCTGGGTTGCAAAAGGTTCCACATTAAGGGGCACAGAGGGCTGAGTGACAGACTCATGCTGAACTGGCAAAGGTCCCACCTCAGTAGTGGGTTCTGGTGTTACAGTAACCTGCACGTCTGCAGCTTTAACAATGATATTGGGCAGATTTAAATGTTGAACCTGATGGTGACCTGGAGGTGCAACTGTCACCTCATGATGCTCTAGAGGTTGAGCTGGGTGCTCCTGCTGGGTTGGAATAGGTTCCACCTCCCCCAAAGACTGCTCTGGTAGCTGAGGTGGTTGTTCTTGAAGGATTGCAGAAGCTTCTATGTCCCCTGGAGATTGACCTGGGGTCTCCTGCTCGGTTGAAGATTCTCCCTCATTAGGGAGCTGTGCAGGTTCAGCTGGGGCCTCCTGTGTGAGTAGAGTAGGCCCAGCCTCCTCAGGGAGCTCTACAGCCTGTTCTGGGGCCCCCTGTGTGACTAGAGTAGGCCCAGTCCCCTCAGGGAGCTCTACAGGCTGAGCTGGGACCTCCTGTGGGACTGGAGAAGGCTCAGCCTTCTCGGGGTGCTGTGGAGGCTGAGTCACAGTTACAGTAAGTGCCAAATATACAGGTTTAACAGCGACATTGTGTAATTTTGGCCGCTGAGCTTCATTCTGACTCAGAGATGGCACATTTACCTCTTGAGGTGGTACCTCCTCCTCTGGTGGCTGAGCTGGGGCCTCCTGAGGGGTTGAAGGTTCTACTTCCTCAGGTGCCTCTGTAGGTTGAGCTGAGGCTTCCTGTTGGACTTCAGGGGTACTTGAAGGTTCAGCTGGGGCCTCCTGTGGGCCTACAGAATGTCCAGCTTCCTTAAGGATCTCTGGAGGCTGAGATAGAGTGTCCTGAAGAAGTGGAGGTGTTTCTGTCTCTTCAGGGGACTCTGGATGCTTGGCCTGGGCCTCCACCCCAGGCAGAAAAGGTTCAGTTTCCTCTACAGTGGACTGGAGAGGTCCCGCAGGGGTCTCCTGCAGGAGTGAAGAAATTTCAAGCTCCTCAGGGAGCTTTGGGGGTTGATCTGGTCCCCCTGGGAAATCCATTGGTCGGTTTTCCTCAGGATATATGATATCCGTACCAGAATCTGAATAATCGTCCTGCAGTTGTTCTAGGAGCTCTTTATTTGCAAATTGGTTTGGAGTTCCAATAAGAACTTTGGCAAGCCTTCGATGCTGAACTAGATCTTTGTCCAGGTTTGGGGATGAAACAAAAAACTTTCTTTGGTTTAAACTCTGACTGTCCAGAGGTGGAGTAAGTACTTCCAATGACTGGTGATCCTCTGGCTCATCTCCAGTTTTCATCTTACTTTTGAGTGGAGGAGGCAGAACTATGGCCTGATTCTCATCACCTAACATTGGAACCACTTCTAACAGCCTCTCGGGCAGGGTTGGCTTGTCATTCAGATACTGATCTGTGTCTGGGGGCAGCTCACCATTTGAATCCGTGTCCAGGAATGGAACCAAAGTCTCAGTCAACTGCTTAGGCGGGGCCGATATCTGGGCTGGAGCAGAGGACTTCAAGTTATTAAAGCCCCCCGGCTCTGCGGGGGGGGTAAGTTCCTGGAGTGATTCATGCGGGAGGTCAGAAGAGTGGGAAGACCAGGGTTCCGGGGATCTCCGATGGATGGAGGTCCGACGGGCCCACTCCGGAATGGGAGCTGCCTGGCCCAACAACCACAATGGTTGCCAGGTATAGAGAAGTAATAACACGCAGAAGCAAAGCCGGGACATAATACTAGGAGACTCTGGGGAGCAGAGACCCAAGCCAGTGGGGCGCTCGGTCTCGCCAGAGAAACCGAAATGTTCAGGGAGCCTGGCGACGCCCCCATTGTTAGCAACTGCGCGCCCCTCCCCCGCCTACGTCCCACCCCTTATTTATGACACCTTTAGTAGCTTGGCACAGCTGGGGTGCGGCTGGCCCTGAGGCCCCTCCTTCAAGCCTTTTCCCCAGAATCCCCAGGCCAAGCCTCCCTTCCCCTGCAAAGGCCACCACTACCTCCCGCTGAGCTAAGGGGAAGCATTTGGGCTGCTGGAGTCTGTATGGACCCAGACTCCAGCGCTCTGAGGTGTAAGGGTCGGGGTGTGGAGCAGTTTCCCAAGGAAGCAGAAGACCTGGCGTCCCGGGAGATTCAAAATGCTAGTCCAATTCTGGCGGATCGAACTTGTCCTCTTCAGAGCTTAAATCCCAGACACATTCCTCCTCCCCCTGGCTATACTGTTTCTAAGAAAAGAGGCTGACGTGAAGAATAAGCGCGGGGACAGTGGGGAGGGGCGCGCACTTTACAGTTACTCTGAAATGCTGCCATTTCCCCTAAGTTCTCAATAGGCACGTCTGATTTTTAATTCACTACTGTGTTAGGAGGAGGCCACCTACCACTGAATCAGTGATGGCTCCAAATTCCTGTGGGAGGGGCTTGGGGGCATGGGGTAGGGGAGAGGTGAGCAATTCATTCTGGGAATGAGAGTCTGAAACCAAGGGACTAGCCCTCAGCTTACATTAGTATGGAAAACTTCCCCGTCCCACCTACACTCAACACACCTGTCAATCTAGAACAAGTACCACCATTTCTCAGAGGTCTGCCCCGTGTGCACGCCTGGAGAAGGCACTTAAAATGTTGAGGTCAGCGTGTTAAACTTTCTGGAAACACTGTAACTAGCACCCCGTTTACTTCCTTCACTGTCCTTTCTATAATCTGTTTCATTTTGGTCCGTGTTTATGGTCTGGCACAAGCTCTGGAGGACGTAGGGTTTTGTTTTGTTTTGTTTTTAAGGATTTATCTATTCAGAGAGACAGAGGCAGAGATACAGGCTGAGGGAGAAGCAGGCTCCATGCAGGGAGCACTACCCAGGACTCCATCCAGGGTCTCCAGGATCACACCCTGGGCTGCATGCAGGCTGCACTAACCTGCTGGGCCACCAGGGCTGTAGGAGAGAACGGATTTTATCCTATTCCCAGTGTCTAGCACATAGTAATGGTTTTAAATGGAACTAATTCCAAAACTGCTCTTATTTAGGAATGGATCTGTTGTTAGAGTCAGGTTTCTGAAATCTATAGCATCAGTACTGAATCTCTTTCTCTCACAGTTCACAGGAAGCTAGACTTCTTAAAGTGTAAACTTGGATAAGTCTGAAATTTCCTTGACTGGCTTGATTTAAATTGAATTAGAAGAATTTTTGCACAGACAAATCTTCAAATACTTTTTCAGAAAGTAACCATCTTTTCTTTCTCTACTCTCTTCCCTTCAAAACAAATGTTGCAACTTCGGAGTTAGTTAAATAATCAGAATATAGCCCCAAATTAAGGTCTTAATGACATGAAACACATTCTTTGCTCCTTTTATTTTTTTTTAACATTCAATATATAGAACATTGGCATTTTATTTTAGAAATTACTTTGTCAACTTAATTCCTAATTCAGCATTAGGGTTGCAGAAAAGTTCTTCAACAAAATATTTCATACAAGATGTGTATGTGATACTGATATCTGGGTAATATACCTTATTTGAAAGACAATTAAAAATATATTTTATTTATTCATGAGAGCACACAGGGAGAAGCAGAGACATAGGCAGAGGGAAAAGCAGGCTCCCTGAGGGGAGCTTGATGTGGGACTCCATCTCAGGATCCTGGGATCAGGCCCCAAACCCAAGGCAGATGCTCAACCACTGAGTCACTCAGGTGTCCCAATGCACATAAAGGTTTGCAACTGCTGTACCATTATCTCACTTAACTCCATAGTTACTTTGTTCCCAAGTCCCTGAGATTCTGTTTGAGGGGAGCTCTAAAAGGCTGTGTCCTCTTCTATGTCCACAATTCTAGGAGCACTCTGATGCAATTGGCTCTCCAAATTTCAAATAAGGGGTCAGAGCCAAGGGCCAAGGCTTCAAGAAAAGCCCCAGAAATTCCCTGCACTCAAAGCAGTTTCAGAGTTTCACATTTCCCAAAAGATGACAGAGCTAAGTATAGTCTTCCAAATCCTGTCAGTTGCTTTAAATTATGGTTATAGTGGCTGTGGAACCCTTGAGCTTGAATAACCGGGTGCTTGAATTAAATCATGGAGCTCCTCTTGGTTTCTGGCATCTGTAATCTCTTCACAGGGTCTGTATTCCACAGCTATTTTACCACTTTCTGTAATAAAGTTAAAGAGGATCAATTCAGAGTTTTTGTTGTTCGAAAATGTGCTGTACTGGGTGTTATGCTATATGTTGGCAAATTGAACTCCAATAAAAAAATAAAAATAAAATTTGCTGTATACAATAATAGAACCCATCATTAGACATTCTTTTGAAATTTAAAAGCAGAAAATAAAAGCATTTTCCTAGAAGTTTTCTCATCTCACACTTCTGTTTTTATCATAACAATTTTTTAAAGAGTTTATTTGAGAGAGAGAGAGAGAGAGAGATCAAGCGCGACAGCAGGGCGGAGGGGCAGAGGGAGAGATAAAAGCAGACTCCCCACTGAACAAGGGAGTCTGACTGTGGGGCTTGATCCCAGGACCCTGGGATCATGACCTGAACCAAAGGCAGACACTTAACTCACTGAGCCACCAAGGCACTCCTCCATCTCAGTTTTTAAAAAGATGTGTGTGTGTGTGTGTGTGTGTGTGTGTGTGAGAGAGAGAGAGAGAGAGAGAGAGAGAGAATGTATGTGAAGGCACTGGTAGGGGGAGGGGCAGAAGGAGAGGGAGAGAATCCCAAGCAGATTCCCTGCTAAGTGTGGAAACCCCAATTCAGGGCTGGATCTAGGACCCTGAGATCATGACCTAAGCCAAAATCAAAGGTCCAATGTTGGACGCATCTAGCCACCCATAAATCCATCTCATTTACTGAGAAACCAATCACACTTTAAAAATCACTATGCTGCACCGTATGCTTGAATATCTGATAGCTCTATTCTCTCTCATTACCCTTCCTTTTTTTTATACTAAAGATTCCGGTATATCCTTAGATTTTTTTTCCAGAATACATTTAAAAGCAGTTTGTCCAGATCCCCTCCCCAAAGCATATCTTCCCCGCCCACCAAAACATGTCTCTATTTACCTATCATCTATCTACCTACAAAGATACAGATAGATATGCAGATACAGACATAAATGTACATTATCTTCAAGAGATTTCTAGATGTTACCTAATTCAACACCAATCTTGAGGCTGGATTAAGTATCTTTCTAAATCTGTGACCCTGTCTCTCATAATAACTATTTTTAAGGGTATAGTTCAGTGGCATTAAGTACATTCACATTGTTGTGCAACCATTTCCAGAACATTTTTCTTTTCATGTGCCCAAACTGAGACTCTGTGTCCATTCGACAGTAACTCCCCATCCCACCCACAGCCCAGCCCCTGGCAACCACCATTCTTCTATTCTGGAAGCCTTTTGAGATGATCCCTTCCCTGCTGCTTTCATCCAGCTGGAGTCCAGTTTTCCTCTCCTTGCAGATACAATATACAATACTTTGGAGAGGGGGCAGGCATGCATCTGAACACTTTACTGGCAGAAACAGGCCTATGTACCTTATAGACAATACAATTTCCCTTAAGGCAAAGTAGAGCTACAAGACTTTTTAGCCTAAGGAGTTTTGAATGTGTATATGGATACCACAGCATATTAGGGCGAGGGTTGGCATATTAGGGTGAGGCTAACAAACCAAACGGTTAGTCAGAGTTGACAGCTAATGGAGATTCCATCTGATGACCACAGAAGTCAATCTTCACTGGAAGAGCTACCCAAGCTGGAAACCTGTGACCAATCCAGGGTCAGGGTCAATTCTTATAAGCAAACAAAGTTTCTAATACTTAGCTAAGATTTCTTAGCCTTTTTTTAAAGATTTTATTTATTCACTCATGAGAGAGAGAGAGAGAGAGAGAGAGAGAGAGAGAGGCAGCGACAAAGGTAGAGGGAGAAGCATTCACCATTCAGGGAGCCCAACCTGGGACTGGATCTCAGGTCTCCAGGATCAGGCTCTGGGCAGAAGGTGGCGCCAAATCGCTGAGCCACCAGGGCTGCCAGGATTTCCTAGTCTTTAACACTCAAGGCTCTGAAGCAGGGGAGCAACTATTTGGGGACTCTCTACTAATTATAAAACTGGCAAAAAAAAAACCCCACAAAAAAACAAAACAAAAAAAAGGGCTCCTGTGTAGCTTAGTCTGTTGAGTCTCTGATTCTTGATTTTGGCTCAGGTCATGATCTCAGGGTTGTGAGACTAAGCCCCACATTGGAGTCCATGCTGGACTTGGAGCCTGCTTAAGTTTAGCTCTCTCTTCCTCTCCCTCTACTCCTCCCATGCCTCCCTCTCTAAGGATATAAATAAATAAAATAATTTAAAAAAATAAAATTTCCTTTGAGCACAGCCTGTAACATTCACAGCACTGTAGAACTCAATAGGGAATACAATCAACACTATTCAATAGGATGACCACTTTCAAGGTTCACAAAAACATAGTTGATCATTACATCAGAATCATATTTACTCAATATGTCAGTGCCAGAAACAAAAACTGAAACCGAACTGATTCAAAAAACATAATCTAATAAATTCTCCAAGAGGAAAGCAATAATGATAAGAAGCTGACATGTTTTGTCTGCTTACCATGTTCCAGGGATAGTTCTAACCTTTTTATATTCATCATCTCGTTTACTCTTACAATCTTCCCCATATTGTAAGTTGAATTACCTTACTTTGCAGATAAAGAAATAGCAGCCTAGAGAGAATAAATACCTACAAATTTGACTCTAAACCCTAAAATTGCATAAGAAATCTAGAGACAGAAATGGACAACAGATACCCAAAGCTTCTAATCACTATATCACTACTTTGTGTTATGGGCAAGCAATCAAGAAAGAAGATTGGGTCAAACACTTCCTATGTGGAGGCAAGTCACTGTATATCTCTACACTGGGGACAAAAATATTTGCTGTCATTTGTCTCACACATACAAAAAGGAAAAATTTAAGACTGCTGCTTTGGAAGCATTTGGTGAATAAAAGAATATGAAGTGTTTTCATCCAGCTAACTTTTCAAAATGAGTTTATTTGCTCAAGGAACATGAAGTACTTTAAGGTCAAACAAACAAGCAAACAACAACAACAACAAAAACAATCAAGCAAGTCTTACCTAAAACGGCAACCAACAGTATCTGGAATGCATCAGACCTAGCCTTCTTTATAGGAAGCTTCTGGGTTGTTTTCCTTTTCATCAGAAATGATAATGGCCCTAAATCCAAACAAAACAAATGAACTTAAAAATTCTAGCTGAATGATAACTGATTTTTATTGTTGTATGTTTAAAAGGAAAGTGCATCCATGATTCTTAGATCATTATCCTAGCAACTAAGGGCAGGCATAACACGAGAGTTTGGTGGAATGGCTCTGCTGTAGGTGTATCCTGGAAGGGCACATTCTTACTGCCCTGATCTCTCCCAGAAGTTCCTGAAGTACCAGAAGGGAGATGCAAGCAAAAAGTTGGCACAAATCTCACATCACAGATTTCAAATGGACAAGTTGAAACTCTACTTCTACAGAGCCTACCTACTCTCCTGTGCATCAAGGGCTGGAATCACACAGTAAGGAACATTTGGTGTTAGTGCACATGACCTGGTCTCTTCCTAAGCATCACTCACAGGAGCCTATTTGCTAACAGCCCTGTCCCCGCCTTAAAACCCTAAGCCTAGGGACACCTGGGTGGCTCAGGGGTTGAGTGTCTGCCTTCAGCCCAGGGCATGATCCTGGGGTCCCCGGGATCTACTCCCACATTGGGCTCCTTGCATGAAGCCTGCTTCTCCCACTGCCTATGTCTCTGCCCTCTGTGTGTGTGTGTGTGTGTGTGTGTGTGTCTCATGAATAAATAAATAAAATCTTCAAAAACAAACAAACAAACAACCCAGAGCTTAAGTGCTATGAACTCTGGGAAAAAAACAGTATCAATCGGAATACCTTTTCTAGGAATCTATATTTGTTTCTTTACACAGCAGCCCTTTTATAGGAGGCAAAGGACTGAACATTTACACAAGAGTTTATTTAAATCTTTAGTTGATAATTTTGCTGATATAATTGAAGGCTACAAGAGATCTGAATTTGAAGGACTAGGACTATTTTAGCACAAGGCAAATTCTTAACCAAAAATAGGAAAAGTATTACTTCCCTCTTCCTAAACTTCTTGGCAGAAAGTCAGCTTTTGAATTTTAAAGCTAAAGGTTCTTTCAGGTATTGCTTATGATAAAAAAAAAAGAAAGAAAGAAAACTGTATTGTAGGGCATAAAAACTCCACCCAGGGCTTTAGTAGCTCAGCAAGGGGAAAGACTTGATGATAATCTGAAAAGATGAGTTTTAGAAAGATTCTACCTCCACTCCACTCTACCTCCACCTATACCTCCACTGTAAGCAGACCTACCTGCAGCCTATCCAAAGGCTCCTCGACCATGCCAACTCCAACACTCTTACACTCATAGGATGGCAACACCACCTCTAAAGCACAGAAGAATTTCAGGCTCTGCTTCTGAAAGGGTTCCGTGGTATTTTCATTTTCCCTTTCTTCAAGGTCAGAAAGATCCTGAAGCTGTTGGGATTTTCAATTAAAGGTCCTTCCTAGGATCTCAAGATGTTTTGTTATTAGAAATAAAAACTAAACTCCAGCAAACCTAGCTAACAGTTAAAGTATCCTATAGCTTCAAAATCAAGTAAGACTTACAAATGAACTATTAGATATAGACAATTGTTTTTTATTCTACACCCTACAAATATTGGTGAAAATTATGGACACCACCACCCAAATCATTGAGAGTATTATTAATTTTAGGTGGCAGGCCAATGTTCAGGTCCTTCCACTTAGAGGACTCTCACATCTCCCCACTCCCAGTTCTCTCTTCTCTAATGTCCAAGATTTCAATGTTGAAGTGAGTCTTATTAGTCAAAGAAAATCTATAAAGTTTGCCTTGATGATCCATTTTGACCATCCACTGAAACCAAAATAATAATTTGCCAATTCTTGGCATTGGGAGCTTTATAGGGCAAGGGCCTGATGTTGAACCGCTTTATGTTTGGTGCCAAGATGAACCTAAAGACATGAGAGAGAGACCGAAAAATATCACAACCTGCCACATAGGCTAGTTTTGGATACACCCGAGAGTTATCAATACCTATTTCATGAACTGATTGTGAAGATTGAATAGGGAACAACATTGTAAGCAATGAGCTCATAGTAAGCCCTAAATGAATGTTATTTGTCATTTTTAAGCTACAGTACTTTTCTGCATCATTTCTGGGGCCTCTGATTAATTGGAAGATTTCCTTCACCTCTGGTGGTGAGAGTGATGATGAAAGCAAGGAAGCCCTCCAGAAGCAAATGATAGGGTTGTAGGTGAGCAAAGGAAGTAAATTGTTTTTGTTGTCCCATCCTGTAGCTCCTGTCTGAGAACACAACCTGAAGAGCAGACAAGATGACCCTAACACGGACATAGGACCTTAATCTGCAACACTCCTCTCCCCAAGTTACTAACCTGTTAGAAAGGAATATACATACTTCTATAAATTTTATAAGCAACGAAACAATTAGAGGTTATTTGCATTAAATAGCTCCTTTGAGAATGCAAACGCCTCCAGTGTTAACTCGCTAAATAACTCATATTCTGCGGTGAATTTCTTACATCCACTAGTTTCATCTTAAATGCCTATGTCAACTTTAGGCAGGATGTAGTATATTAACATATTCATAAATATTTATATAATGCAAATAAGTCATAGCACTATTGTTTTTTAATTTTTTTAAAGTTTTATTTATTCATGAGAGACACACAGAGAGGGGTAGAGACATAAGCAGAGGGAGAAGCAGGCTCTCTTGGGGAGCCCGATGCAGCACTGGATCCCACAACCCCAGGATCACGCCCTCAGCTCAACCACTGAGCCACCTACGTGTCCCAGCACTATTAATTTTTTTTAAGATTATTTATTTATTTATTAGAGAGACAGAGAGAGACAGAGGGAGAAGCAGGCTCCATGCAGGGAGCTTCACGTGGGCGGCGCTAAACCACTAAGCCACCAGGGCTGCCCTATTAATTCTTCGCTGTTTGTTCCTGCATCCTTCTCTATCACTAGTTTATAAGCTCCTTTAGTGCTTGTAGGAACCATATCTTATTCTTTTCTCATTCCTAGAACCAAGTACATTCTGTTGTTGATTGAGCGAATGAATGAAAGAATGAGTGATAAGAAAATGAAACTACTTTCTCTAGCTGAAGCTGCCTGCTGGGAAGGAGAAATGAAGACAAACTTTTAAATGTTGAGAGCTGCTGGGGAGGCTAATAGTGAGGCATAGTGGAGCTGTTCTGGACATCAAGGAAGCTTCAGAAGGGCCCTGAGCCCCCGAGTTGGAGAGATAGCTGTCACCTCGGATAAGCTTGCCAACCAATTTTCTTCATGCTACTGAAAAACGTTCTCAGGTGCCTTAGACCTTTCCTTGATTTATTTTATTTAAGACATTATTCTTTTTTCTGTTATTTATAAAAGGCAAAAAACAACAACAAAAAGCCCAACCAGGAACTATGTGTAGTTACCAAAGTATTAAAGAACACATAAGTAAACTGGATAACAATTCTGGAAAGCAGGAGTAATAACCCAAGGCTCTGTGTTAAATAAATAAAGAGGGTGCCTGGATGGCTCAGATGGTTGGGCACCTGCCTTCGGCTCAGGTTGTGATCCCAGGGTCTTGGGATCAAGTCCTGCCTGCATCAGGCTCCCTCCTCATCAGAGAGTCTGCTCCCTCTCATGGTATCATTCTCTTTCAAATGAATAAATAAAATTAACAAAAAATTTCACATAATAGTAAATACAAGCAACACTCTTCTCGTGAAGATTTCCTAAATTAAGAGGCAGCATAAAATGACATGTGATTCATTATTTTTTTTTAAAAAAAAGGATTTTATTTATTTATTCATGAGAGAGACAAAGAGAGAAAAGCAGACACAAGCAGAAGGAGAAGCAGGCTCCATGCAGGGAGTCCGATGTGGGACTCCAGGATCACCCCCTGGGACAAGGCAGGCGCTAAACCGCTGAGCCACCCAGGGATCCCGGACACCAGATTTAACATCAATTGGGGTTTGATCTCTCCCTTCCAGTTGTTGTCATGAACCCTATGTAAGCCACTTAACTATCCTGAGTTCGAGTTTCTTCATCTAAAAAAAGGAAAACAAGTAAAACAAAAACACAAAAACAACACGTCCCCCCAAGGAAACCAGAGGATCCATGTAGCAATGCACCTGGAAGCATCCTGTAAATCAGGAGTGCTCTGTGAGTGCTAGTCTGTTATCACAGAATTCCGCACTTTGTACCAGCGGAGTTAGGAATTTCCTACTTGACCCACCTTCACTGGACAATTCTGAAACAGATGCTTCTCCTGACATGCCTGTTGTGCTCTGTGAGCATCCCTTGCTGAATAAAGCTTGATGATGGCACAGAAACCAGGGCGGGCCAACGCTGCGTTTGGGAAGACTCCTCCGGAATACAGAAGGCCGAGCTGGGAGAATGCTGTGAACAGAGCGCTGCGGGGTGGTCCCACACCAAATAGGCACAACAAATTTCACGCCCAGAAGCCAAAACTGCCCGTTCCCTCATATTCCCTAAAGCCTCTGCACTTCTCACTTCACGAACAGGTTTTCCTCTGCAACCCTAAGATTCGAAAAGCATTAGAAGGCAACAGGCGCTGGCTGTGGAGCGCTGCCCCTCAAACATCTCCTGGGGCTGGGAGACCGCCGAGGTCCCCTCTAGAACCCGGGTGCCTCTCAGCGGAGCCTACAAAGCGCCTGAGCGGCTAAGGCCAGTCTCCAGGGCTCCGGGTCACCGAGGGGGCGGCCTTCTCCCTCCCCGCTCCATCCTGGCTCGGCTCAGGGGCAAGGCCTCGGCCGGCCGAGGGTCCGGAACTTAGCTCCCACACCAGCAAGGTTTTATCACTGTCGGTGGGAAGCGCAAGAGACCGACTCCGCCACCCTCCGGTCACTGCTCCAAGGTGCCCCCGCGCTTCTTCAAGAGAGGCGGGGCCGGGGGGCGGGGCCGGCTCGGCGGGAGTGGGGAGGGGACCGCCCCGCCCCCGCCCGCCCTGGCCCCCCACTCTGGGCGGGTCTCTAACTCGACTTCCCTCCCGCAGCCCCACCGCGCCAGAGTCCTAGAGTTTCCTTCTTCTCTTCAAGTGTATTTTTAGGGTAGAGTCCAAAGGGTGAGCTTCCAGGATCCCAGGGTACGGTCATCTCTACAGCGACTGGCGTCAGCAGCACTGCCAGAGAAGATTTAGAGTACTAAGCAGTTAGTAGTTACCTACTGACCTTTAAACATTTAGATTGCTCCTGTCGCCTGGCTGGCTCAGTGGTTGGGGGTTTCCTTCCGCTAGGGCTAGGGCGTGATCCTGGGATGCCAGGATCCGTCCCACCTCGGGCTCCCCTGGGGGAGCCTGCTTCTCCCTCTGCCTATGTCTCTGCCTCTCTCTGTGTGTCTCTGATGAATCAATAAATAAAATCTTTAAATTTTTTTTTAGATTTCTCAACTCCGTGTGGGAAATGATCACTAAAGATAGAATACTTTGGCTTAGTGCTTTCATGAGGGACGCCTGGGTGGCTCAATGGTTGAGCATCTGCCATCGGCTCAGGGTGTGATCCTGGGGTGCAGGATTGAGTCCCACATCAGGCTCCTTGCAGGGAGCCTGTTTCTCCCTCTGCCTGTCTCTCTGCCTCTCTCTGTGTGTCTCTCATGAATAAATAAATTCTTAAAATCTTTTAAAAAAAAATGTCCTGGGATTTCTAAACAGTGGTTTTTAGAATGGAGCTGGTCTTTGATGAAGTTTTCACCAGTCCTTGGCAAAACAAGAAAAGGACCATATAATCAGGGTATATATATATAGAGAGAGAGAGAAAATAAATTTATATATATATAAAACAAAATCTATTATCCTAAAAAAATGACCTTCATTTTTCATGCTACAAAATTGTTTTATGAGGCGTTGCTGATAGAGGATAATTTTATTTATTATTTATTTATTTATTTATTTATTTATTTATTTATTTATTTTTAAAGATTTATTTATGTATTTATGATAGACATAGAGAGAGAGAGGCAGAGACACAGGAGGAGGCAGAAGCAGACCCCATGCCGGGAGCCCGACAGGGGACTGGATCCCAGGACTCCAGGATCACGCCCTAGGCCAAAGGCAGGCGCCAAACCCCTGAGCCAACCAGGGATCCCTAGAGGATAGTTTTAATGAGTGCTTTTACTTGAGCTTTAAAATAAAAAGTTGGAAATCTTAACCCCGCCTTAACTTTGTTGATGTTTTACTGGTCTGTGAAGTTCAAGTGAAGGCCCAGAAGTAGGGATATCAGTGGCCCAAGTGGGACAGTTTAGTCAAACAGTGTTGTTAGCTATGTGCAGGACATTCCTCCAATGGCCTGTTTTCTGTCTTTGCATTGTCCTTATGCACGTTTTTCTCCGCATTAGCACATTCAGATCCCAAATAAACATGCCTTTATTTTCTTAAACATCTAGATTTTAGCCCATTCTCTGAAAGCACCCCCAAATCATTGGCACCTGGCACCATCTCTTGACCCCAGCCAGCACTACTTTCTCCACCTCAATATACAAGACCCTAAGCCCCACCAATTATCTTCTTCGGAATCTTCTTTTACTCTGAAAATAGTTGGCTTTGGAGGAATAACCAGGATCCTGATACTGTTTTAAACCAAAAATTGTAGATTTTATTACCCATCTCATTATCCATTGTATTCATTGTACGTATCCACTCAATTATTATACCCATTAGTTGAGTACGTCTCCGCTTCTCTGGGTAGCTTATAAACACCTCAAGAACAATAGTTGTGGTTTATTTTCCTTCTTGGAGTGCCTGCCACACTCTTAGATTAGCTACTGGAATATATCTAGAATTAAAAATGAATAAATCAACACATCCTTTGCACAAGGAATGCTTTAATAATTATCCAAATATAACAACTTCTTCATTGTGGTCCTCTTGGTTTGCAAATGAGAGTCAGAACCAGAGGCCTGGGTCCAGACAGGTACAAGGAGGAAGCCCGAGACAACCATTTATTCCTGGGGGATCCGGTCAGGTTTATTCCTAAATGGGAAGGAAAGAAAATAACGTGAAGCGGAGGCAAGAGGAAGGAGAAATGAATTCCTGAGTGAGAAGAGGAGCTCTGGAATGACTCTACCACAGCCCTGTGTCCTGTCTCATCCCAAGAAACATCCTGTCATCCAGTAGGAGAGTGGCCGGCCTGCACAGTGCAAATTCCATGCTACCCTGTGGAGAGAACACAGAAAACAGGTTCTTGTTTTTACTACCCAGTAACCTCCTTCTGCACCTACATGACCCAGATCTTAGAGCAGTGCTCAGAATCCCCTTCATTACTAGCTCTCTGCTTTGACCCCCCTGGCCCTCTGCTTCGTCCCTTAAATTTCCCCTATCTGTAGTCTTTGTCCTCTACTTTCCCCAACCGATATGCTTCCACATTTTCAAGTCCTTCTCTTCCTCTGAAGTATGAGAACACCATTGTAGAAGGCTGAGAGTTTCTAAATAAATTAAAAGGTAAATAAATAAATAATCAATCTCAGGTGCAACCATTGACTCTCCCTCCAGAACAGGTCAGCCCTAATAGCCATCAGTGTCCCTTCTGCGTGGTGTTTCTAGAGTAGGCAAGGCACTTAACTCCCTCCATCCTCACAGACGCCTGGAGGCCAGTTGTAGTCAACTGGCCAGTTGTATATACAGCCAGTTGTATTCTGTGTGTATCCGGTTTGAAGTACAGAAAAGTAAAGTAAACATCCTAATATCCACCATCCTGGACAAATGCTGACAGGAATATTTACATTTACAGAAAATGTTGCTGCCAATTAGCGAGAGGGGACCCTGTGGCAACCGTGACGGTATAGCTCAATTTCACCCAGGCCTCCAGCTGATGGAACCAAGCAGGGATCTGCATCCAAACTGAACCAATCAGGTTCTTTATCCCAGGCACTTGGACAGGGACTAAGCCTAGGCAGTCTCTGTTGCTGCTCAGCCCATCCACTTGGGGCAGCCAGAGTGTGTGCTGGGGAATGTGGAGCAGAGAATGCTGCTCTCTACCAAGAGAGTAGTGAAGCAAATGCACCAGGAGGCAGAAACTTGCCAGGAAAAGCTGGCTGACACTTTCCAGCTCTGCTTCCACTACCTTCTGAGGTCTAGCTGCACCTGTGTAAGCTCAGTGAGACACCTTGTGCCCTCAGGAAACAGCTCCCTCAACTCACTTGAGTTACTTTGTTACTGCATCCAGAAGAGTTTTATTTATTGATTTATTTTTTAAGGATCTATTTTTTTTCTAAGATTTTATTTATTCATGTGAGACACACAGAGAGAGACAGAGACATGGTCAGAGGGAGAAGCAGGCTCCCTGATGTGGGATTCGATCCCAGGCCCTGGGGATCACCACCTGAGCTGAAGCCAGATGATCGACCACTGAGCCACCCAGGTGCCCAAATATTTATTTATTTATTTATTTTGAGAGAGAGAGAGAGAGAATGACACAGCTCTAACGGGTGAGGGTCAGAGGGAGAGGGGAAATCCCAAGCACACTCTGTGCTGAGTGTGGAGCCTGACTCGGGGCTTAATCCATGACTGTCAGATCATGACCTGAGTGGAAATCAAGAGTTGGACACTCAACTGACTGAGCCACCCAGACACCCCCTTCTAAAATAATTTTAGTACATCAGAAAAAGACCCAGGTCCTGGGTATTGTAAGTCAGAGTTCCAAGCCCTGCCACTCTCCCACATTTTTCTAGGCTATAAAAGGGTCTAGTCCTTGCCTTCTGTGCCTTTCTCTGTCACTACAACCTTCCCAGGGCTCTGGCTGCTACCTTAGCCCCACAGTGTCCTCCCCACCAGTTCTTCATACCCCCTGCTCCAGACACAATCTTTTTTGCACAGCTGATGGCTGAGAGAAGATTGGGACTCAGTATGTCTGGAAGGGAGAGAGAGAGAGAGAGAGAGCACCTGTGAGAACAGAGGACTAAGACTGAGGCAGACAAGGCTTGCTCCAGCTCGCTGGGCTTGCCCCTGCCCTGGCATGTACCCCCCAGGGGCTGAGTATTTCCAGATTAGGCAAAGCCTCCCTCCCAGAGGCCTATTTAGACATCCCCACAATGGCGACAGGGAGTGGCTGGGGGTGAGGCCAGGAGGGACAGGACAACTGTTTACCCCCATACTTCCTAGTCAGGGTAGATGGTAGTTCATGCCACGTTTGAGGGTTTCCAGGGAAAGGAGATGTCAAAACAGGCAGCATAGAGACCAAGGTAAATCTTGCCTGATCAGGGAGGCTCTTCAGATGAAGAGTCTAGGGATATGAATCAGAGTATGAAAGAGGAGAGAAGGTCCAAGTCATGGACATATGGAGCCTCCTGGAGAGGCTCTGAGGTGGGCAGTTTGCACTTGGCCTTTAATCAGACATTGGCCAAAGTTATTACTTGATGGTTAGAGTGGAGCCTTCAGGGCCACCAGCCTGGTATTCGGCACTGGTTCTATGAGCCTCAGTTTGCTCATCTGTAAAGCGGGCATCATAATAGTTTCCATCACATGACACGCTGGGTGAGATGGGCTCTGCAGGTAAAGTGCTTAGTATATGACACACTCTAAAAAATATTGGCTGCTGCTGTTGCTCCTGCTCTGCTATTAACTATGCAGAGCTTTTCTAGATCCTGTACACCAAAGAATCTGCTAAGTGGATGGGCACTACAGCCACTTGTCAAGTCCTCTGCTCAGCAAAAACATTCTTGGACTCCATGCGGCAGTCCCTCTGGGGACATTCCCAGGCCTTGAATAGGAAGAGAAGTTCTGTGAGTAGAGCTTTCCCACCCTGGGGCCCTGGCCAGACCTTGACAGTCCTCGTGGCAAATGTTTTCTGAGTGACTCCGGTAATCCTTGCAGCAGAAATGCCTGTAGGCCTGGAAGATGCCGTAGTCGAAGCTGCCGTCTGTGTTTTCATGTCCCTTCGATATGTTGAATTTGCTTTCCACAAAAGCCAGACATAGCCCTTCAAACAGGAAGAAGAGGGTTTTAGCTTTTTAGGTTTTTAGAAGAGGTTTTTTTTTTGGGGGGGGGGTTTGAGCTGAAGGAGGAGGGAGATGGAGGACAGAGGGAGATCAGGAAGCAGAAGAAAGGGAAGAGGATAGACACCTTTACGGAGGGATACTGAAGGTAGACAGGCATTCAATTTTCAAAGAAGTGAGACTATAAATGGCAAGCAAAGACAATGGGTCCTCTTTGGGGCCCTTTACAATTACTGTCAAACAGCCAATCCCTTGGGGCCTGATCACCAGAACTTAGAGGGGATGTGTATCCAAAAAGCCCAGGAAATTATAAATTATAAATGTAAAGAAATGGGCCTGGGTGCCTCAAGAATGTCTAGCTACTCTGGGGGAACTTGGTTCTCTCAGTTCAAGGGCAATCAAAATGGTCAAAACTCAACGATCCAGCACGTACAAAAAGAGGAAGCAATTCAAAAGCCTCCAAAGCCACCTAGCCATCAGCTTCCCCAGGATCCACTCACCTACACTCTTCACAACATGTAACATCACGTCTAGTAATGTGTTCCCTGTGTTCAGTACTGGGACTAACTTGCAATCAGCTCTGGCTGGGAGGAGCCCCGGGGGAGGGTCGTCTCAAAATGCCAGGAAAACCTCCATGGGCATGGGTCTGTGACCACAGCCAACCCCACATAGTGCAACCCCCTGAGGTTCTACAGGTTACAGTCCAAAAGGAAGTGATAAGCTTCCACTGTCCCAGGCTGAATGAGTAGCCATCCCTCACCTTCCAGGTATTTGGATGATAAGGTACCATTGCAGCAGCCAACACAAGTAACATAATATGAATGCTAGAAACACAATCCTTGAGGACAGGTGCAGGAGACCAGACATTCAGGAAAACCTCTTGACCCATGGGACATAGATCTCTACTCCTCCACACTTACTTACCATCTGAGGCCCTGTACCAATCGAGCTACTCAGTAACTACCCGGCTCTGAAAAAGCACCTGGATTGGCTGTTGGGGGGCAGCAGGTGGGGCTGGCAAGAGACTGCACTAAGTGTTCAGATCACATGGGGACCGAATAAAGGGAAGAATGGGCACAGAGCTGAGAGGAAGAGATGGGGGCATGGAGGCCTCATTTTAAGAAGATGGGGTTGGGGTGGTTGGAACTGGGGCTGCAAGAGTCAGGGACAGTTTAGCAAAGATGAAGGATGGTTGGAGGTGGAAAGAAAGTATGTGGTGGGCTGGGAAGTGAGGGGTTGAGTCCGTGTGGACAAGAAGATGCATCGAAGACTTGGGATAGGGCTGAGATCAGAGCTATCAAGAAGGGGTGAGCTCAGCAGGGCATCCGCTTGGATGGCAGGCATTGAATAAGGGGGGGTGGAGGTGGGGTGTTAGGGCTGAGCAGACCTTGGGGGACTGGGATAAGAAAGCTGAGTCAGAAAAGGGGAAAGCCAAGGCGGTGGGGCTCAGAGGAGGTTGGCGTGGAGCACCGGGATTGCCACAGGGGCTGAGGGGTGAGGACGTGATGCTTCAGAGGGCGGAGGAGGATGTGTCTGCGCTCGGGGTTGGAACTGGACTACCAGGGCTCAAGGGTGTGGCTGCAGCAGCAACACCAGAGGTGAGGGGTGGGGGTACGTGCTGGGCGCGGGTCCCCGTCGGGAGAAGATGGAGGGGGCGGTCAGCAGGGGCTGTGCGGGCTGAAGGCTCGGCTCCGAGGGGGCAGGGTGCGGGGCTGGAACGGGGAAGGCAAAGGGTCCTGAAGCAGGACGGCGCAAAGGAACCAGGGGGCTGGGACCACGGACCGCGCCCGCCGCCCGTTCGCATCTCGACCCCGCCGCCCCTCCCCCCCGCCCCCCTGACCCCGGGGTCACCAGAGGGAGCGGGGAGGGGGCGGGGGTCGCTCCTGGCCGCTGCAGCCTCTGCGCCTCTGACCCGACGCGCCGGCCTCTCCGCCACCGACACCCGGAAACTGCGCTCGCGGCGCCTGACGCCATCCCGGCGGTTGGGCGCTCGGCCCCGCCCCCGGCCCGCGGAGCCAATGGCGGGGCGGGAGGAGCCGCGGGGCGGGGCCAACGTTCCTCAAGCCCGGGAAGCCTGGAGCAAAGGCTAACAGAGTTTTGAGCAGCTCCTGACCCCTGCCCTAGTAAGACCCCTACTCCCCTAAAGTGCCTGCCCCTGAAACTCAAGGCTGTCTAAAGAATTTGCTGCTTATTGCAGCCACCACCTGAAGATAGGGCCCCTGTGTCCAACTTCTGTGAGAGAGAAGGAGTCTAGCCTTGGTGAGTGCCAGTTAGCAAATCCAGATGGTTCCATCTGGGCTAACCCCCTTCCTGCCCCTTCCTGCCTTCTGTAATCTTTCACTTCTGACTATGGAGCCCCTACTCATTCCCTTCCCTAGTCCCTCAATCTCCCTGTGCAATACTCAGTCACCTCTGTACTTGCCCCAGTTGAGTTCCGTTCACGATGGACCCTTTTCCCTGTGCCACGGCAATATTCTATTACTATGGAAATCTGTCTGGACCACTTTAAGTAGTGCCTTGTTTGGTTTGTTTTTGACAGGGGAGATGTTCAGGATCAGCTTTTAAAATTAATTTGCTTATTTTTCGGGATCAGCCTTTTATATAAGCATCCCAAGGATGTTTGAGTTTAGAGGTCCAAAGGCCACATTTTTTTTTAAAGATTTTTTTTATTTATTCATGAGACACACACAGACAGACACAGAGACACAGGCAGAGGAAGAAGCTGGCTTCATGCAGGGCGCCCGATGCGGGACTCCATCCCAGGACTCCAGGATCATGCCCTGGGCCCAAGACAGGCGCTCAACCACTGAGCCACCCAGGGACCCCCACAAGGCCACATTTTCAGAAACTCTGTTTCCCTATGGGCACCCTTTCCTCTGGCACCCCTTTTGAATGGGGGCTATGTTTTCTCAGATACCTCACTGCCATTAGTCCATGCAGCTTTCATTCCAGTGAGAACATTCTGGAGGCCAAGCTAAGAATCAACTCCAAGTGCTTCTCCAGTCACTTCTGGGGATGACTGCATGTGATTGGCATCCAGTATCTGGTACCTTAACCTGCTGCCCAGCTGGAAGGACACCTTTTGTGTTTCTGACTTAGCCAGCTCTCCACCATGTTACTACTCCATGGAGACAACACCTTCGTTTTAGAAAGACTTTATCACCCACCCATTTGTTAGATAGTATTGGTTGGCTCTTGCTACCCACATCTATCCCCTTCTTTGAAGGTGCTAGAAGCCACAAACCACATTTCACAGATTCCCTTGACAGCAGAGTTCTGCCAATAAAATGTACCTGTGTGAAATCTAGGAGGTGAAAAGGAGGTGGAAACCATTCTTTCCTCCTCTGCAGTAGCAGATGTGCAGGCTACATGTTGGGACTCCATGTTGCCAGTCACAAGCTTGGGACCATGGAGGGCTGCAGGGACTTCAGCAGTGGGTTCCCGAAGTGTACTGACGTTTGAGTGGCAGCAGCAGCTTTGAATGTATGGAAAGCAGCTGTGGTAAAGTAACCTGACGCTCACCACTTCTAGCCCCACAGTGGTGAGCAGCCATTCCTTGTAAGACATTATGACCGGAGCTGATACCAAGGGCTGGATGCTTAACCATCTGAGCCACCCTGGCATCCCAGAAGTGGAGGGAGTTTTGCTTCTTCCACAGATTGCGCTTCATTATCCCTGTGCTTCATTATCTGTGTTGGTTGAGGAAGGCATTAGTAGGTTTGGTGGTGGGTGGCGTTGGGAGAGAGCCTGGTAGCACACATCTGACCCTTAGTGGAGTTAGGAGAGGCCAGTAGGGTGGTCCATGAGAATGGGTAAGTGGCACCACCAATATACTTTCTGAAATAAAGGACTGATGTGGGCAGTCTTGGGTAATTACCACCCTCACACATTTTTCTTTACCCTAGCCCTCCTGCCCCTCCCTGCTAGCTATCCTAGGGTTGGGATTTTTTTTTTAAGAAAAGAAACAAAATACCACAATATGAATTATCTATAGCTTGTAAGAATGAAAAACCCCCTATGCCAAGACGGGGCATATATTTTGTGCATGAGTTTGAACGCTCTGTAAAGGAGCAATTAAACTTTTTCATAATTAACTCATTTTAGAAAAGAATTATAAATTGTCCCCAATCAGGTACCCTGGTTCCTTGTTGAAAATCTCATCCTCATCAGAAGAATCCCTGTCGTGTAGCTTCTGTGCCATGTTTTTCTTCTGTGTGGCATTGAGAGGTCTGTACATGTCCCAAAACCAATGTGGCCACCTTCTCCAGAAAAAGCCCTCCTAGAAAACAGAAAGGACATTGTTAATTCTGCATTTCCCCTGCTCTCTCCAGCCACGGGACTTTATCTTCCTCAGATTTACCTGACTCTCACGTTGGATTGAACATCTCTTATGCAGCAGAGAATGAAAGAAGAGCCTTGGAGGAAACACATATGCAGACAATTAGTGATTCACGCCATTTCCCATGCCTCTCACAATGTGTATCTCTGGTCCTATTAGGACATCTCAGTCCATAATCACAGGAAGCAAAATCACTACAGACCCGGGATCCTGAAAATAATCTCATGCATGCTAGACTTCCAGAATTTTCCCATGTCTGTCCATAATGGCCCCACAATTTCTCTGGGGAGGCCTTTGTTAAATGTGGGTTGGCATTGAGTATAAGCAAGATTTTCATCCAGCTCACCTGGGCCCTTGGCCAAGTGCCCTCGTGCAGTGAACAAACTGTGCAATTATAACACAGAAGCACCTTACTCTCTCCAGAGGCAGTTTACTTTGGTCCCCTTTGGACTTTGTCTCATAGGCATCATTTGCTGGGGAAGAGGAGAGAGAGGTGTTTCTATTTTCCTAGCTGCTTTATCCTACAAGTTGATTCACACCAAATAAATGCACGAGGCCAACCAACAAAGTTACCTAACTCCCTGACTTTCTCACTGCAGGCTGTGGCTAATGAGTGAGTGAGTCATGAAATCAACTTAAAGGTCACAGCCAGCAGTAAAACATAAAATATTATTTTTGAATACAAACAACATAGAAAAAATCACAGGGTATAGTAAGTTTGACTTAGAAACTGCTTATGCTGGGACGCCCAGGTGGCTCAGCAGTTGAGTATCGCCTTTGGCTCAGGGCATGCGTGGGATCGATTCCACATTAGGCTCCATGAAAGGAGCCTGCTTTTCCCTCTATCTCTCTGCTTCTCTCTCTGTGTCTCTCATGAAGAAATTAAAAAATATTTTTAAAAACCTGCTTATGTCTTTACAGTATGTATGTACGGAGTTGTGACATAAAATGTAGCTCGCAGCCCAAGAACAGTATAATCAGAGGAGAAGTGCCCCTCTGGAAAGGAACCATCTTCTGACACTCAGTAGCAGTATGCCCATGGGGCAATTTACCTTCCCTTTCTTCTCCATTTCTTTAGTATAAAAGGAAGAGACAAACTGTTACCTAAGGCCTCTCCCAGTTAACAGTCTCTGGAGTCTGGGCAAAGGGAATGGAGAGTGGTGGATCAAAAACTAGGAGGAGGAGGGAAGTTTTCCTGCCACTTTACAGGAAGGAGTCCTATTTTTCTGCCTTCCATCAGCTTTGAAGACTAGCCCTCTTAGCCCAAGACTCTGTAGCCAGGCCTGATGGTCAGTACCAGCAGGAACAGGTGCACCCCACCCTTCTCCACCCTTTTTCTTTAAAGGAGTAGTGACAGTAGATGCTCTGTGTCAGTTCCATTTTAACTCAGATTTGTCTGGGAAACTAATTTGGCTGGATCCAGGCAAAGCATTAGACCAAATCCATATTCTTTCTGCCTTTGGTAGTTTCCTGGGTGTAAAACAAGGGGAGTGAAATAGGAGTTCTAAAATCTAGTTCTGAAATTCTGCTTTAATAATTGCCAATTTACCTTGAGCCTCCTTCTTCGTCTTCCACTGTTGCTGCTCTATGAGAATAAATCTGTTTTGGACGAAAACATATCACAGTTACCCATCTCAATGACCAAGCCTCCAAATCTGTATTCATTCCTTTGTTTTTTGAGTCTTATTCAGAAAATATTGGAAAGGAGGAAACAAAACATATTTGCATATGAATTTATGGACAACCTCAAAGGCCCAAGAGAATCAACTTAAGTTTTACTGGAACTGGGATGCCTGGGTGGCTCAGCAGTTGAGCGCCTGCCCTGGCTCAGGGCATGATCCCAGGAATCCCTCGATTCCCACATCAGGGTCCCTGAATGGACCCTGCTTCTCCCTCTGCCTGTGTCTCTGCTTCTCTCTCTGTGTCTCTCATGAATAAATAAAATCTTTAAAAAATAAAAAAATAAATTTTACTGGAAGTGATATGAGAATTCAGTAAGATGGCTAGACACAAAATCAAGAGCTCAACCCAAAAAATGCAGTAGCTTTCTTCATGTTCCACAAATAACTAATTAACAAATGGAAGAATGGTTCCATTTATAATATCAATAAAAGGAAGGACACCTCGGTGGCTCAATGGTTTAGCGCCTGCCTTCAGCCCAGGGTGTGATCCTGGATCCTGGGATCGACTCCCACATCGGGCTCCCTGCATGGAGCCTGCTTCTCCCTCTGCCTGTGTCTCTGCCTCTTTCTGTGTGTGTCTCATGAATAAATAAATAAAATCTTTAAAAAAAGATTTAAAAATATCAATAAAAGGCATAAAGTACCTAGGAATAAACTTACAGCAAAGAATGCGGAAGACCTTTGAGATGAAAACATTAAAACTCTTCTGAAGGACATTAAGAAATGAATATATGATGATACCGTGTTCCTAGAATATTGCAAACATGTCAATTCTCATCAAACTCAATGCAATCCTATTGAAATCCCAATATAGTTTTTTTTTTAATAAAAACTGGCCAGCTGACATATGGTAAAGGGATATGCAAGTCTAGCTATGAAATGTATGAAAAAGGAGGTCAAAGAGCAGGAGCTTAACTCTACCAGACATCAAAATAGGTTATTATAAAGCAATTGGAACTAAGTATATTGTGTGATATGGGAAAGGAAACTGGACCGATAAGAAAAGTATTTTAGAGACGCCCGGGTGGCTGAGTGGTAGAGCATCTGCCTTTGACTCACAGGGTGAACCCGGGTCTGGGGATCAAGTCCCACATTGGGCTCCCTGAGACGAGCCTGCTTTTCTCTCTGCCTGTGTCTCTGCCTCTGTATGTGTGTGTCTCATGAATAAATAAAATCTTACAAAAAAAATAGTATTTTAGATCTGTTAAGAAAGAATGAACCATTCAATAAAAGATTTTAAAGTAACTGGATCTTTCTGTAGGGGGAAAATGTTAGATCCCCTACCTCAACCATACCTAAAAAGAAAACAGATTTTATACAGGTTAAACAATATAAATTACAACAAATATAAGTAGAAGAAGACAGTATAAAGGCAACAAAGGCCTCGCTAACAAGACCCACATCCCATAGGCCACAAGGAAAGAACTCGCAGATATGGTGACACACTCAAAACACCTCCCATTTTTGTAGTCTCGCCCCCTTCATCCCTGGATTGTTGGTCATCTTCTGGTGATTGAAACTGGGTTCCTGGAGACGGAACTGCAGAATCCATGATGCCAGAAACACTGTGGACAGATCCCCAAGGTGGGCACAACTTTGGCATTGAGTCTTGAGAATTCCAGTTCCTCTTTCCCCAGGTTCCCCTTCTTGGGGCTCGCCTAGTGAGGATCTCAAGCTACCAGTAAGCCCCCTCTCCTCCCAACCCCCACCACTCACCTCCAGCACATTCTTCCTGCTAGATTTCTCGTTGGGGGCCCAGGAGAGAGAGGCCCCCCTCAACTCCACTGTGTACTCAGGGGTAGAGAGCTTGGGAGGCTGCCTCTGTGGGAGAAGCGTTGGGGGAACCAGAGTTACAGGGAGCCCTCAGTTCAGACAATCCTGCCACAGCCCCTGCCTCCAATCCACCAGGCTCCCTTGGCTCAAGGGCCAGAATGGGAAAGGGGCATCCAAGGGTTCCTGGAACCCAGCAGTCCTGGTTTCACAGGTCCTTTGCTGCCTGCCCATCCAGGAGAGGAAAAGGGAAAGGCACAGCCCTCGAGTCTTTGAAGAATGTCAGGACGCCACCCTCCAGCACTGTCCAGGAGGCACTCCAGTGCTTCTCCCTAGGTGGAGGTGGGGAAGTGGGGGGTGGCTGGGCTTGCATTTGGCACTGAGCTGAGTCCCCTTCCACCCCCAGGAGCAGGGCACAGAGCTTAAGAACACAGCTCAACTTGGGCCATCCAACGGTGAGGGCTGGACTCCCAATTCTAACACTTGGTAGCCAAGGGACCCTGGGCAAGTTACTATCTCTAGGTGCCTCAGTGTCCTCATGGGACTTCTTAGCAAGTTGCTATAAGGATTAACAAGAGCCGGGAGGCGCTCGGTAAATGTCATCGTTAAGGCCCACTCTGCCGTGGTCTGGGTGCAGCCGCCTCTTACCGGAGCCGCTTCCCCTTGTCCACCGTCTTGGTGCGATGAAGCACATGGCCTTGTCCAGAGTCTTGATCTTAGAAAGCCAAGGGGAAAGAGGAGGCAGTTAAGGGGCTGGGCCACAAGGGGGCAGAGGCTAGTCTCCTCCACAGCCAGCAACTCCTTACAGGCTGGGCCTGAGTCACCACTGAACCCTCCTTGCCGCTGGTGCAGGTGGGGTGCCAATTCTCAGCCCAGGAGGAGAGATTTTCTCCCAGTTCCCACCTCACCCATCCCTGGGGGGTGGGGGATGACCCAGACCCAGGCCCAGGCTAGTTGCTGGGGCCTGTGGGGGAGACATGCCCAAGTCTGTCCCGGCCCCCACAACCTTCAGGAAGCCCCTGTGTCTTCTGTGGGGGTCCTGCCAGGGCCTACAGGCTCCTTCCCTTCCCTTCTCCTCAGGGGGGCTGGCCTGGGCTGGGGTCTCACTGTCCTGGTTGGATTTGCAGATGCTTCGAGGGGCAGGGACAGGAACCTGAGGAGAGAGACGACGTCATATATAATCCCCTCCTCTCTCCCCAAGGCTCTCCCTATCCCAGCTGGTTACCTGGGGCAGCTCCCACTGAACTGAGGTGTCTTCTGGGTTGTAGAAGTAGGGCTTCCCATGTTGGTCCTCCAACCGCACCCACTGTGGGAAGAAGGATGGTCAGGGCTCTCAGCCCACCTCATGGGAGGCAGGCAAAGTTTCCCTGTACCAGAGCCCAATTCAGCCCCAAGGAGTTTGGAGGGTCAGGTGCAGGCTACTGGCCCAGGAGCTGCGGTTTATGGTGTTAAGGGGAACTACTAGTGAGGACGAGGTGGAGGAGCGACCGGGGGTCTGTCCGGGCACATCTGCCCGCTGCCCATACCTGCTCTTGGGTGTAGTGGTTGGTGTAGAGTGTCTGGCCCTCGGGGCTCACGTGGCAAGACCAGCCGGGGGGCGCGGCCAACGGAGAGGTGGGCCGAGGCTCACTCAAAGAGCCCACGGGGGAATAGTCCTCCTCGGGGTAACTGGTCAGCGACTCGGGGTAGTCCGCTTCAGGGTTAGGGGCTGCAAGGAGCAGGAGAGGGAGTCAGAGGCTCTCCTAGCCAGTAGGGACCCTGGGCCCCGCCCTTTCATACCAGGCCACGCCCCGCATTAGCAGTCCAGGGGACTGCGGGGTGCAGGAGGCGGGGCTGAGGCCTCAGTCACCCCGCCCCCTGGCTAGGCCCCGCCCCTCTCATTCCCGGGGCGGGGGCAGGAGGCGGGGCTGAGGCCTGTCACCCCGCCCACCCGGGCCAGGCCCCGCCCCCTCACCCTCGGGTCCCCGGGGTCCAGTGGGCTCAGGCCTGGCTGCATGTCCTCCAGCTCGCCCTCGGGCTCGTCCTCCAGCGCGTCCTCCGGCTCGTCCTCCCAGACGGCCTCGCCCGTCAGCGGGTTGTAGAAGAACACCCTGCGGCTCTCCTCATCCCAATACTGGCCCCAGTCTGTCTCGAGGCTCTCGCGGCTGCCCACCGAGGCCCGAGAGGTGGCTGGGCTGGCGGCGCCCTCAGAGGCCTCGAAGGGCGACTCCCAGGTGGTCACGCCCGTGTCTGGGTTGTAATAGTAGGGGCGCCCGCTGCCCGCGTCCGTGTGCGTCTCCCATGCGGGGGGGCGGGGGACCGAGGCGGTGCCGGGTGAAGGGGGCAGGGGCTGCCTCTCGACGTTCTCGTACACGGGCTCCGGGGGGTCGTCCACCTGTGGGAGGAGGAAGGAGGCGTGACCGTCAGGGCAGCTCCGGGGTCACCCAGTCCCGACCCGGCCACTTCCCACCTGGGCGACCTTCGGCAAGTTGGAGTACCCCCTGCTTCAGTTCCGCCGCTGCACAATGTCTGCCCTGCCCGCTCCGGAAATTGTAGTGAAGAGAGAATGAGGAAATATTCCTGAAGGGGCATCGTCAAATATGAAATGTCCCAGATGCCTAGGGCACTTACATTATTTATTAGCAATAATAAAATACCGATATCTGGAGTTCTCCCAGCTGCGCACTCACTGTGCACTCCAGGGGGCCAATCAGAGGTTGGGCAGGAATAGAGAAATGGGCCCCATTCCCCCTTTTCCTCCCCATTCAGGTCACAGAGGGGCAGGGCCCTGCTGCACTCTACAGCCCCCACCCCTCCTTCCTTCCTGTCCCTGAACTCTCTGGGACTGCAATCAGTACCACCTCTGATCTGGGACTGAAACTTCCTGAATGTGGGTTCTGCAGACCTCGGGATCAACTGCAGAGAAGGGAGAGAGGCAAGCCAGATGGGAGGAAGGAAGGAGGAGCTAGGAAAGATGAGCCCCTCGTGCCCTCCAAAGGAAAGCGGGGTGGGCTGGAGGGTGCGGCCACACACAACATACTCTGGTCATGCTCAACACCGCACTGCTCCCTGCGGCCTGCGGGGCAAAGTCTACGCCTTTAACAGGGCACCGGAAGGGCCTGTCACCTGTCTGTCTTCTTTATTTCCTGCCATTCCTGGCCCCCTGCCTTGAACTTTATGCTCTAGGAGCCTGGGGCTGCTGGAGGCTCCACCCTCCCTGCTGTATATCTTTTATGGGCCTGGCTCCTTCAGAGTCTGCCTAGGCCCATCCCCACCCCTTTTTTCACCTGGCCCACTCCAGTTCCTTCTTCAAGACTCAGGTGTCAGGTTCAAGACCTTTCCTGAGATTTCTGCCCACGTGCCCACCACCGCCTAGCACCCTCAGCTGGCCAGAGGGATAGATAACGACACTCTTAAACCCCAGGCGTGGGGATCCCTGGGTGGCGCAGAGGTTTGGCGCCTGCCTTTGGCCCAGGGCGCGATCCTGGAGACCCGGAATCGAATCCCACATCGGGCTCCCGGTGCATGGAGCCTGCTTCTCCCTCTGCCTGTGTCTCTGCCTCTCTCTCTCTCTCTCTGTGACTATCATAAATAAATAAAAAATTAAAAAAAAAACCCAGGTAGCAGAAGAGCACTAGAAGATTAACACTGTTTCTAGGATGATCTAATGCTACGAGGGAAATGCAGACTTCGACATGGGGAGCAAGTATATAGTTTCAAATCTGTATTTTTAGAAACCCTCCAAAATGCTAACAGAGATAGTTATCTCCTCCGGACAGTATAGTTATAGGGATGGGGTATTTATTTATTTATTTATTTATTCTTTTAACTTTTCTCAAAATTTTGTACAATCAGCACCCCCCCCCCCGCCCTGCCTTTTTTAATCACAGAACTCCTGTGATGCCTTCACTAAGCTGTAAACTTCCCAGGAGGGGAAGCCGGTCATGTCAAGGTGGCATCTCCCTGGGCCTTAGGAAGGCCCCTGAAAACACATTCGTTTGTCCCACAAAGATTCACCTTCCGGTGCACGCACTGTTCTAGGCACTGGGGAATGCAGCAGTGAACAAAGGGACCCACATCCCTACTGGGCAGCCTGTGTCAATGGTCAGGGAGCAGGGAGGGAGATGAGCAGGGTGAGAAGTGAAATGCACAGCACAGCACCTTGTCCGTGGTCGTTACCGCTGGCAGGAGACAAAGTGTCAGAAAAGCAGTGGTACAGTTTTAGATCATCAGGGGCAGGTCCCAGGCATGGAGGGAACAGGAGGAGCTGGATACACCAGATCCTCACTCCTCTCCCTCACCCCGCAAGCGCTTGTGTGGCTGAGACAGGAACCCCCCACCCCACTTCTCCTTTCTCTCTGTCCACCGCAGCCATCCCATATTCCACCCACACCGGCCCATGGACCCTCCCCCAAACACAAAGCCACCTTCCTATCTCTGCACCTTTGCTCCAGTGGGTCCTTCAGCCTGGAACTCTCTGCTCTCATACCTGCCTACCCACATCCTGCTCCTCTGCTGGTGCTCTGCTCCAAGCCTCCGGAGAGGCCTTCTCCCTCAGGAGAGACGTCTGGCGCACTGACATGCTGTTCATCCCTCTGTTCGGCCCGGCAGCATTCCCCCTTGAGTTGTCCTCTCATCTGCCTACCTCATCTGACCCAAAGGCAGGGTTTTTTTTTTTTGAGAGGGGGACCCAGGAAGATGTACTTGACCCCAGTTGACCTCTAGCTGCTGGCCCAGTGCCCTGAAGCACACAGCCAATCCACCAAAAGTACTTATTGCTTGAGTACAAAAGCCAATTCCAAGCCACATTTCAGCAGCAAACAACAAACAAACACACCTGACACCACAGGAGACTCAAGTTAGCTTTGGACAAGGACTTCCTGGGAGTGGGGGTTCAGCATAGGAGTCTCTTTGGGAGACCAGGATGGAGGCAGTGGACAGAGGAAGGTGGGTGACCAGACACATCTCCCACCTGCCCCAGCTGGACCTGCTGAGGCAGGCGCCCTCCCCTTCTTGGGACAGGGGCTGGGAGGTCATGTGGGGCATAGATGAGCTGAGGAAGGACCCAGGCTCTATGGAGCGGGGATTTCCACCTGCAGGCTGCTGGTCTTGGCTTTGAGTCCATGGGGAGTCCCACGCTGGCAGGGTGATGGGGATCTCACACAAAGTAGCCCTAGTGGGTACAGAGGTGAGACCTAGGAGCTGGATGTTTAGGCTCTCAGCATGAGGGGGCTGTCAGAGGAAGAGAAGATGCAGAATCGCACTGTGGGGCTCCAGGCTGCAGACCAGAGGCCAAATGGGGGCAGGGCAGGGCCCCTGGGAGGGGCTGCCCCAGAGACACAGGCTGCTTCAGGAGGTAGGAAGGGGCTTTCACTGGACGTGAGCAGGCAAAGTCCAACCCCCTGTCAGTGATGCTACAGCCCTGTGGTGGGAGCTGGACCACACGCAGTGGCCCTGAGGCCCCTTCAAACTCTAGAACTTTCTCCCTGTAGAGCCCCTCCAGTGCTAGGATAAAGCCAGGATCAGACTGGAAGCCAGGCAGGGCCAGTCCCTCTGTGCCCTCTGGCCTTCCAGGGGAAGCTCATGCAGGTTAGAGCAGGGCCTGCCACCCTGCCTACGACTCCTGGAGGTCCAGGCAACACCCAGTGACAGCCCATCAATGGGACCCTGACTAGGCACCAACAGCTCTCGGGGCCCAGATCCCAATCACAACAGAGACACGGGGGACAACAGTAGGAAAGGGGAAGTGGTCTCCTACCTCTGGGGCAAGAGGGGCTCTGGCTCTCACCACACCCAGCTGCCCAACCCCACAGCCCTCCCCTTGCCCACAAGCAGGTGGCAGGCCTGCCTCTCCCCCTGCGCTGATCACCATCTCTCAGAGTCCCCCTGCAGCCCCTCCCAGGCAGGCGATGGCCTTGGCAAAGGGAAGAGGAAAGCAGAGAGGAGTCCCCGAAGTCTGAGAGATGTCCTGCTCCAAAGCTCCGCTCAGCCAGCTCCTGAGAGGGCCAGAGAACAGAGGCCCACTGGTGGCACCTTGATCCAGAGGCCCTCGGCCGTCCCCACCAGAGGCTGAGCTTGCCCCCAAATGCCAAGGCCCCCTACCCAATATGGGTCCCTGAGGATCCCACTGCCTCTTGCTCAGAAGCTGCCTCTCCACAAACCTCTAACTAACCCTCCCCCTTGATGGCTGCTGGCCCTTTGGCATGGCAGCAAATTCCAGGTCTCTCCATCTTAAAAAGAATATGTGTGCTCCTGGAGCCAGCTCATCCTGCCTCATTTCCGGAGCCCACCTGTTGAAGGTGTGTGTGTGTGTCTGCCGACCTGCTTCTGATGTCCAGCCCACTGCCCGGGGGTCCTACAACTCCTTTGATGACAGCTGTGGTCCTTGGAGGGTCTGACTCTCCTCCAGGACTTAGTCCTTACAGGCCTCTCCCTCCTCCCCCTCTGGTGCCTCCTGGGCTGGTGAGCCATGCTCCTCTTCCTCCGCTTAACTCCTTGATATTGGGTCTCCCATTTGCTTCTCACTCTCCTGTCCCGGGGAAGCCCAGCCGGATCTGGTAGCTTAACTACCTGCAAGACCATCTCCAGGAGCAAAAAACTGAGTGGAGTCCTGGGGGTCCTTGGTACACCCTACAAGCTGCATATCCCAAAAACCAAGTTCACCTTCCTCCCCTCCTCCTTCCCATCTTGGCATCATCTTGTTTTTGTTTTTTTCTTTTCTTTCTTTTTTTTTTTTTAAGATTTTATTTATTCACGAGAGACAGAGAGAGAGGCAGAGACACAGACAGAGGGAGAAGCAGGCTCCCTGCAGGGAGCCCAGTGTGGGACTTGATCCCAGCACTCTGGGATCATGACCCGAGCAAAAGGCAGCCGCTCAACCACTGAACAATCCAGGTGCCCCATCTCGGTTGTTCAAGCAGAGACCTAGAGTCCCCGAGCCTGGGGACCAGCCTAAGCCTTTTGGACCTATCAGTCCCCAGGTAACACAGGGGCTAGGGGAACATGGGAACCCCACCACAAGGAAGCAGAAATTCAAATCTAGAATAGATGTCCTATGGGGCAACCACTCTGGTCCCTGTCCAGGCAGGAGAAGAGGGAGGGAACCAGCAAGAGAGATTTAAGAGACAAATGAGATGTATGTTCCTTGAGCTGATTCTGGTTCAAACAAACTGACTATGAGAGATTTGTTTTAGGACAATGAGGGACATTTGAATATGGCCTGCATCTTAGCTGATATGAAGGAACTAATATTAATTTTGATAGATATAATAATGGGTACAGTATTGTGATTATCGAAAAAAACATTTTTAAGACATACAGGCTGGGGCACCTGGGAAGCTCAGTTGGTTAAGCGTCTGCCTTTGGCCCAGTTCATGATCCTGGAATCCCCGGCCCACATAGGGCTCCCTGCTCAGCGGGGAGCCTACTTCTCCTTCTGCCTCTTTCCCCTTGCTCATGTTTTCTCTCTCACTCACTCAACATCTCTCAATTAAATAAATAAATAAATAAATAAATAAATAAATAAATAAATAAATAGAATCTTATTAAAAAAAGACATACAGGCTGAGTTTTTTAGGGATGAGATAGGATAAAGTCTGGAATTTATTATTTCTCAGCAAAAAAAAAAAAAAAAAAAAAAAAAAAAGAGAGAGTGAGAGAGAGAACAAAGTTGACCAGCAAGAAGTGTTAAATCTAAGTAATAGGTATAATTATATTCATTATAATATTCTTTTCACTTCTTTGTATGTTTGAAAGTCTTCATAATAGGGACACCTGGGTGGTTCAGTGGTTGAGTACCTGCCTTTGGCTCAGGTCATGATCCTGGGATCCTGGGATCGAGTCCCGCATCAGGATCCCTATAGGGAGCTTGCTTCTCCCTCTGCCTCTCTCTGTGTGTGTGTCTCTCTGTGTGTCTCTCATGAATAAATTATAAAATCTTTAAAAAAAAATTTCATAATAAAAAGAGAAAAAAAACCTCCCTTGAACTTGTTTACTCTTCTGCATTCTCATGGTTACTACTCCAAGGTGTTCACTGTTTCTTATCCCTTCCAGCTCTCCCCTACCCCTGGTAGTAATTTCTCTCCTTTATGACGCAGCTCTGGCGCTAGGAATTCTGGAAACATGGAAGCTTAAACATGTCCTGCTTCTTCTCTTCTCCCGGACGTTACCCTCTAGGAAGGGGCTGTGGCAGCTGCTGGGCAGGGCTGGCTGGCATGAGTAGATGGCCTGAGATAGAAGCTGGAACCCAGGAGACCCCGGGGCAGACCAGGCCACCATAGGACCCTAGGAGGAAAGCAGGGTGACCCCTAGGGGCTGACAGGGAGTCAAACAGGTGGGCTCAGCACTCTCTGCCCAACAGGCTGGGGATGCCAAGGAGGCAGCAGGCAGGGAGAATTCTTGATGGTGTCTTTGAAGAGACCCCCATTCCTCTGCTCTAGGGCCCCGCCTAGTGGGGATACTTCAACAGCTCATCCCAGCCCCAGTGAGCAGACACATGAACCCCACTCCCCTGACAGGACAGTGGCTGGAGAGAGGTGGAGTAAAGAGAACAACCAAATCTACCCGGGCTGCAAGACCCTAATACAGCAGGGTCAGGACGTGCTAAAGACCAATCACCAATCCGGGTGGGAAGAGGAGTTTGTCAGTAAAAGGTGGCAGGATAGCTGGATGGCCATCCAGAAAAATAATTGAATGCGGGTTGACATCTTACTCTGTCCACTCGGATATACCCCCAAATCGATCAAAGATTCAGACATAAAAAGCGAAACCATAAAAATACTTAAAGAGAAAAACATAAGCAAAATTGTATATTAAAAATAAAAGAGGCAGAAGGGCACCTGGGTGGCTCAGTGGTTGGGCGTCTGCCTTTGGCTCAGGCAGTGATCCCGGGGTCCTGGGACTGAGTCCTGTATCGGGCTCTCCCTGCAGGGAGCCTGCTTCTCCCTCTGCCTGTCTTTGCCTCTCTCTGTGTGTTTCTCATGAATAAATAAATAAAATCTTAACACAAAACCAAACCAAACAAACAAAAAAGCAGACTCAAACTCTAAAAGCCATACCTTTGACCACATAAATGCATCTTAAGTAATTTGCGTGGCCAGAAAATAACATGAGCAAAGTCAGAAGAGATACTTACATTACAACTCCTGTAAGAGATAGAGGGCTGTTTTCCTTCGTGTGGCAGAACCTCCTAATAACCAGTAAGTAAAAGACCAATAAGTCAATGGAAAAATGAGCACTGGCTCTGAACAGGTTGTTAACAGAAAAAGGAAAACAAACGGTCCTTAAATCTATGAGAAGATGCTCACTCTCACTGAAAAGAGAAATGCAAATTCAAGCCATCTTAAGACCATATATTTTACTATTGGATCAGCAGGAAACGACATCTTGTTGACACTTGGTTGGCAAGGCTGTGGGGGATCAGACACTCACATTTGTGTTGGTGGGAATGTAAATTGGTATAAGCCCCCAGGAAAGGGACAGCAATTTGGCAAAATTTAACAAATATCCATCGTTTATCCTTCCACGTAGCAATCCTACTTCTGGGGTTTATCCTTGATTTATCTGCACGTGGGGTGAAAGATTATCTATTATAGGATTGTGCATAATAGCAAAAGATGGGAAACGATTCAAGGGCCCATCACCAGCGGACTGGTTGAAGAAATTCTGATACATCCTTACAGTGAAAAGCATGTAGCTCTAAGGAAGGAGACTGAAACTCTCTATGCACAGTCTCCAAGATATATTGTTAAAACAAAAGGCAAAGAAGAAGCGAGATGTGGTGTTGTGTGTACTGCATGTTACCTTTACGGAAGAGAGACAGAAAAGCAAGTAATCAAATGTGTTTTCATACAGGTTTGTGTTTGCATAAAGAAACTCTGGCAGAATCGAGAAAGAATTAATGAAAGTGGTGACTTATGAGCTGATGGAGAGAACAGGGCACAGAAGCAGGTGTGTGTGGGGGAATTGTTACTATATACTTTTTAATATTGCTTTTATTTTTATTTTATGTTTTAAAGATTTCAGGGCAGCCCGGGTGGCTCAGCGGTTTAGTGCCGCCTTCAGCCCAGGGTGTGATCTTGGAGACCCGAGATCGAGTCCCACTTCGAGCTCCCTGCATGGAGTCTGCTTCTCCCTCTGCCTGTGTCTCTGCCTCTCTTTCTGTGTGTCTCTCATGAATACATAAATAAAATCTTAAAAAAAGATGTCATTTATGTATTCATGAGAGACACACAGAGAGAGGAAGACACAGGCAGATGGAGAAGCTGGCTTCCTTTGAGGAGCCTGATGTGGGACTGTACCACAGGATCCCGGGATCACTACCTGAGCCAAAGGCAGACGCTCAATCACTGAGCCACCCAGGCATCCTATTGCTTTGATTTTTAAAAACCGTGAAAGTACATTATCTAATTTTTAAAAAAATCTTGCTATTAGCAAGATAGAGGGGCTGGAAAACACAGTGACTACTGGAACAACAACAAAAGGTAATTCTCAGGAGATTCAAGTAAGACACAAAAGAAAAAAAAAGACTACTACTTTAGAATTTCAAATATATCATGTACTACTCATTGAAGGTGAGGACAGTCCCTCTCCAGACTCAAATTTGTGGCCTGGAAGAGAAAAGAAAGCAGGAGAAATATCTCAGAACAGATTTACGCAGAGACAAGACATAGAGGGGGCAAAGCTACAAAGCTGGAGACGCCAGTCAAGAGAGCTAACGTGCAAATGAAAGAAAAAGGCAAAGACCCCAATACTCATGCAACAAAGAGATTTCTCTAAGCTGAAAAAAGACCCACGGCTATCCGGAGACTGACGGGGTTTTATGAGTTCCAGGGGGAGGAGTGTTGAGAAAAAGCATCCCTCCCTTCTGCACATCCTAGAGGGGATGTTTGATCAGGAGCCGCGGGGAAAAGCAGAAGCCACGAATGAAATGCAAGGGGTAGCAGGACAGCAGAGGAACAGGACAATCAGGAGCAACCTGATAGAAGGGGGAAAGGAAACCCGTTAAAGATTCTGAAAAGAGTGCATTATCCCATCAAAAAGACAGTCAGTTTGGGTTTCCAAATTCAGTGGTAGGATATATATATGAAATAGACTTAAAAACATGATAATGTTGAATATAAAAGGATACTGAGAGATACCAGCAAGTGCAAAAAATAAAACCCAATAAAAGAGAAGAGTGTCCCTGCTTGTAACAGCAAGATGGAGATTCAGGTTGAAACCACCCACCGGGTAAAGAGGGACACCAGGGGATGAGACAAAGGCACACTCTGTGATGCCAGGACAGTCAAAATCTGTGTGCACTGCCAACAAAGTTGTAGTTAAATATAAAAAGCAAAACCTGAGATGCCTGGGTGGCTCAGTGGTTGAGCATCTGCCTTGGCTCAGGGCGTGATCCTGGGGTCCTGGGATTGAGGGATTGAGTCCTGCCTCAGGCTCCCCGCAGGGAGCCTGCTTTTCCCTCTGCCTGTGTCTCTCATGAAAAAATAAATAAATCCTTAAAAAAAAAAAGCAGCAAAGCAAAACCTGCTAAAAGTACAAGAACTTTACAAAGAAAATCTGAGCGAGAGATGTAATAAACCTCTATTGGAACTGGAGTAAAAGACAAAAACAAAACGAAGTCTACAAAGGAAACACAGGAAATAATGTCCTCGATCAGCTTGGCTTGATATATACCAGACCTTATGTCCCTTAGATGGAAAATATACGATTTTTCCACTATGAAAAACTTAGAAAAACCATTTATTTCTTCGGTCACGAAGGAATCCATAGATAAATTTAAAAATGGAGATTTTGCAAATCTAGGAAAAATGAATACTTTCCTAGGAAAAAGGCAAAATGGCCAAAGTGAACAAGAAGGAGTGGAAAACGTGAAAAGCCCAAATTACCGTTGATGAGAAAAAAAGTCTGCCCCTAACAAAGCACCAGGTAGGTCCAGAGGCTTTCAGGGAGGAGGCAGAATGGTAGGAACCTCTCGGATTCAGCTGCTGTCCCCCTTCCTTGGCCAGGAGGCAATCCTAAGTTTCTCTCTAGCGACTGGCGGGATTCTGGGGACTCTGGGGACAGCTCCTCCAGCGCACTCCCACGGCATCCTGCAGGCACCCCTGCCACACCAGATCCTAACTGTGGGTCTGCTAGCCCATCTCTCTTCTGGGACAGAAACTACCTGATGGCAGGGACCATGCCTTGTTTCTCAGTGGCACCTGCCATGTACTGAATCCATGACACAGTAGGTGAAAAATCGCAGTGCCATTGTCAGTGTACCGGGATGCCCCGGGGTCTGTGAAAACTCTCCCACACAGAGTAAAGCAGAATGGATGAAAAGAAGCCAAAATGCTAATAGTCATTATTATTATTTTTAAGATTTTATTTATTTATTCAATGAAAGACAAAGAGAGAGAGAGAGACAGAGGCAGAGACACAGGCAGAAGGAGAAGCAGGCTCCATGTAGGGAGCCTGACCTGGGACTTGATCCCAGGACTCCAGGATCACGTCCCTAGGCCGAAGGCAGGCACTAAACCGCTGAGCTACCCAGGGATTCCCGCTAATAGTCATTAGAGTGAGATTGCTCCCATTCGCCAAATATTTGCAATGTCGTTAATCTATTTTTTTTAAACAAGATTTTATTTACTTATTTGAGACAGAGAGATAGAGCACGAGTGGGGATAGGGGCAGAGGTAGAGTTCTCCATGCGGGGCTTGATCCCAGGACACTAGGATCCTGATCTGAGCCAAAGGCAGATGCTTACCTGAGGGAGCCTCCCCAGATCCCCTCCTTAAGCTATTTTTATGGGGGGGGGGGGATAGTAATTTACAAGTTGAGAAGATTCCAGGAGCACTCCAGTCGCCTGCAGCAGAGGCAGGAAGGCCCCCCTCTGGCACCTTTCTTGGTTCCTCTGGCTTCCTCTCCTAGGCCAAGTTGGCTCAGCCCCCAGGACAGACATGGAAGCCCTGAGAGGGACCCCTGCCCTGCTCACCCAGTGCCTCACGGTGGACCTCCACTCGGAGGACCCATAGGAGCCCAGGGCCTGGGCTAGGCAGAAGGGTCCTTCAGGCCCTGCTGTGCCTAAGCAGCTGCACTGGAAGTCCCCTCAACCCCACAATCCTTCCTCAATTTGGCAAGAGAACCTCCTGCACTTGAGCAAGGACCCCTATGTCCCTCAGACCCAGTCCCCGGCAGCACCATTTCCCTCAAAGCCAATCAACCTCAACTGTCCCCTGACCTTCTAGTCTGGAACCCTGACCATGTTTGTATCAGCTGGGCCTGGCCCTCCCCACTACTGGACACAGACAGCTCCTGGAAAGGCAGAGACAACAGATTGAGTGAGAAGCCGGCCCCTGGTGCTCAGGAAGGAAGTGGGGAGGCAGGTGGACCCGTCTCAGGGGGTTGGGGACTGAGAGGTGAATCATAAGGCTCAGGTTCAGGGGAGATCACCCAGGGGACCCCACAGAGCCATGGGGGCTGCCAGGGGCCTGGGAAGTTGCTCCTTTCTGCCCTGGGAGCTGTGGGTGGGGAGGACTATTGGTGGCCAGGAATGTGGGCTGGGTTAGGAGGGGGCTACCCAAGAAGCTGCTCTTTCTTGGGTCAGGCCTTAGGCTGGGCAGTGGGGCTCTAGGGTCAGCCTGGGGCTGCAGGTGAGTCATGGGGAGGGAAAGGTCAGGCCAGGTGTGAAGAAACCAGCTGGGCCAGCCCAGGGCTGCTGTTCTCCCAGGGTGGGTGGGGGGGAGGTAAGACAGTTGCTGGGAGGAGGGCATACAGACAAGGGCACTCACTGCCCCCCCTCCTTGGCCTCAGCTCCCTGCTCCTCCTAGAGGGCCCCCTGGCTGGTCCCAAAGGGGGATCCAGGTGGATTGTCTAAGGCCAGTTCCTTTGCCTTAATCACCGCTGCCTGGGGCGGCTCTTGGAGTCTGTCCCAAGGGGTGGGTGCCAGGCCTGGTATCCAGAGAGGAGGGTGAGGTGCCTGCCCGCCAGGCACCTGGCAGGGGAGTTTCAGCATGGGTGCAGGAAAAGACCAGGTGGAGGTCAGGGAAGGAGGAGAGTGGGAGAGCTGCCAGGGCACGACCCCGCCTTCCCCGGGCCCCATTCGGAGTTGAGGGGTCACTCACAGTTCTCAGCACAGGATAGGGAACCAGGGCCCCCGAGGCTCCTTCTAGTCCAGCTGCCTACTCAGGTGAGGCGCCTCCTGGGCTGGCTGCATAGGAAGCTGCGGAGGCCTCTGGCTGCGCCTCTTTCCTCCCTGTGGCCAATGTCTGGGCAGCAGGGGCGGGCTCCCGTCCAGAGGGCCGGCCTGGGCCTTTCCACCTCAGAGGCCCTGGGGTAGGGATGGTGACTGCACCCTGAAATCCCCAAGTCAGCAGGTCCCCCCCCACCCCACTGCAACCACGGGGGAGGAGTCTCAGAGGCCCCTCCTCCTCCCTTAGAGGGGGTGGGGGCAGAGTGCTCCAGAAGGTGTGCCTCTGCCCTCTCCTGGGACAGCTTCTCCTACTGCGCCCTGGGTAGCTGGGTGCTGGCTGGTGGACGGGGGCTGGGAATTCCTGCCTCCTTCCCTGTGGCCGGTGCCCACCCCTGGGGACACGCAGGGTGCTTGGAAAGTGAATACTTGTTTGCCTTCCGATTGTCCTGTCCCTGCTGAGGGGAACAGGCTGGCCAAGGCTGTGGCCACCCAGCTGAGACTGCCTTCCGAGCTGCTGCGGGGATGAACCTTTGAGTGAGAGCCCATGGGACCATGAGCCCCTTTGGGACAGGATCGTGTCAGGTGTAACATGCTTTGCGTCCCCAGGGTCCAGCACGCTGACCAGCACACAGCAGGTGCTCATTACATGTTAGTTGAGTGGAGGGTGAATGAGGAGGCTATAAAATGCCACACAGCGCAGAGGCTTCTCTCCTCTGGGGTGGGTCCCTGCCTCTGCTGATTCCTCCCCCCATGCCACCCTCTCCCCTTGTCCATTGGTCGACCATCCCCAATGACCCAACCCTGACCCTATGTCACCTGTACCCTCACATCATTGCCCCTCCCCTCAGAGGAAATGGGTCCCTCCCTCTCTGCCCGGGGCGCCCCATCCCCACCCTGCTGGCCTCTCTCCCTGCATCCCGTCTCCCCAACCACCTCTTCACCATCCTCAGCCTCCCACTCTTCTGGCTCCTGACCATTCGCTTAGATTTGGGGAGCCTCCCCCCTTGACCTCCCCCTGCCTCTGGCCACAAAGCATCTCTCCCTTCCCTGCCAAGCTCCTGGGTGGTCTGTGCTCAGCCGGTGTCCTTACCTCATCCCTCTGGCCCCTGCCTTGAGCCCTCAGTAACCCCCTGACCAGCTCCTGATAAGGTGGCTGCTGACCTCGCAGTCACCATTTCCCGATACATGTTTAATGGCCTTTATCTCACTTCTCCTTTCTTCTGGACGATTCTCGGTGTCTGGACAGGCACTCTCCTGTTCTTCCTCCTTGTTGCCTATTCCTGCCTCTGGGGCTTCTCTTCCCTCCCTCTGTCTGTTACCCGAAAGTGGTGGGCCCTGACTGTCTCAGGTGTTCCCGGCCCCACGTCCACGCACTCTGCCCACCCACGGCTCCACCGCCACATGCTGCAGGCCTTCTCCTGGGCAGCAGGCCCGCTCTCCAGCTGCTGTCTGGACCTGGCGCCACCGAATAAACAGACCACTGTCTGCTGGGTGTGCGACTGGGAGACTGCGACTCATCCCGACTTCTCTCCCACCTTCCTCAGCCCGTCGGCCACTAGGTTCCAGGGAATCGACTTCCCAAATGTCCTGTCATCACTGTGTGCCTGGGGGACCATGGAGGTCCGTCCTCTGCTATTCTCAAAGTCCCAGCCACGGGGGTCTTTTCTGAACCCCCTCTCTTCTCTGCTGAGAATCTTCCAGCAGCTGCAGGATTAAGTCCACATTGCTGGTGAGAGTCCATGAGGCCCTGCCTGGCCAGGCACTGCCCATTCCCCACAAGAGCCCCAGCAGCACAGGATGGGAGTGGAGCTGCAAGGCCTCAAGGGTGCCACATCTCACACCTGCACCCATGCCTAGGCACCACGGCACGCTGGGTGTCCTTCTATCCCACATGGCCTGTGCCTCGCTGGTCTGAGGCATCTGCCCTCTTGCCAGGCTCCTGACTCAGATGGTAGCTCTCCAGGGCTGGTGCTGTGCCTCATCAGATGCTTGGCAGGCAGGTGGGAGGCCAGTTCATGCTTCGTCAATGAGTGAATGAAGGGGAAGGGTAGGTGCTGCCTCTCCTGCCTCCTCTAAGAAGGAAACAGGGAGGCTCACCTTTCAGGAAATTCCCTTCTCTAAATTCTGCCTTCGGGACGCCTGGGTGGCTCAGCGGTTGAGCACCTGCCTTCCGCCCAGGTCATGATCCTGGAGTTCCGGGATCCAGTCCTGCATCAGGCTCCCTGCCTGGAGCCTGCTTCTCCCTCTGCCTGGGTCTCTGCCTCTCTCTGTGTGTGTCTCTCATGAATAAATAAATAAATAAGTTTAAAGAAAAAAAAAGAAGGCTGCCTTCAATAACTAAGAGCAGACTGGGGGTCCTTCCCAGGAGAGAACCAACTCCCCATCCCTGGAGTTTGTAGGGGACAGGGGGTCAGGGAGACCCACACATGACACTGGAATAAAGCAGGGTCACAGGGGAAACAGGAACAGAGATACCAAGCCTCTTGCTGAGATCTCACGGGGAATTAGGGCCAGAAGGGGGAGCAGGCTGAGCGTCTCTACCAATACCCAGGTCTCTCCGCGGACGCCCCAGTTCCTCCCGCCGCGAGCACCACCCCACCATCACGTGTGTCCCCCACCCCCTCACTCCCCGGTAACTGCTCCTGAAGAAGGAGAAAGAGAATATGGAAAGGCCCCGGAATGCGCCTCCGAGGGCCTGCCTGGGAACGGAGGGGCGCCGGGGTAAGGAGCGCTGGCATCCAGCCATCTGCCCCGCAGAAGCTGGCCACCTGGCCCCCAGGGCCGCCGGGCGCAGGATCCCCCAGTCCCCGCCCCCGTTCCTTCCGGGCGGAATCTGGGTCCGCGTCCTCACCCGCAGAATGCTGTTCCCCGCCATGGCCACAGGGGGGCGGGCTGCTCACTGCAGAAATCAAAGCGAAGGTGGCGCAGAAGCAGATGCTAAATGCGACCTGGGTCAGCCTCTGTGCAGGGCCTACTAAGTGCCAAGCGCTTCCAGGCCTCACCTCTTGAAGGCTCACAACACTAACCCATTACACAGGAGGACACTGGGGCTGGGGCAATTAAGGGATTCCTCAGCAGCTGGCAGGTCACCCAGCGGGGTCAAATTCGAGTCTCTCTAGCTTCAAATCCTGAGCTCTTTGCACTGTAACCAGACCTGGTGGTGGGAAGACCCAGGAAGTCCCAGACCGGGACGATGCTTCCTTCCGCGGGGCATCCCAGACTCAGTGCTGGCATGTGCCAGGCAACCACGCTGACATCAAGTACATCAAGGACAAAGAAAGAAACCAGAGATACAAGGTTTGGGGGTCATCCATTCACCCTTTCCACCCGTCTTTGGGCCAAGGGACAAACTGAGACCCTGAGAGAGGAAGTGAATCTCCCATAATTACCCAGCTGGTGGCAGATGTCAAAAAGATGTTTGTGCATCCTCCCTCCACGTCTCCACCCCCCCCCCCTTCCCCTGCCGCAAGTGCCTAAAGCTCAAGATGTCAGGGCCATGGAAAGGATTCTGAGGATGTAAGAGCGTTTTAAAAACGTGCTCTATTTTCGGTTACCCAAATCAACACAACCGGATTCTGAAACGAAACAAAAGAAAACAAAACAAAAAACAGCAAAAAATACCAACCCTCGCTGTAACTGGACCTGTCCCTGAAACAAAAAATTGGTGTGCGTGCGCGTGCGTGCGCGTGCGTGTGTCTAGAGGGGGAACTGAAATGTTGGAAGAAGCCGAAAGGGAAGCGGATCCCTGACTTTCACATCCATTATCTCATCTGATCCCCAAGCGTCTATGAGACAGGTGAGGCGGAGGGATCCTGCAGGCCCAGGATCCCGACGCCTCTGGGAATGGTGCGGCTGTTAGGCAGGTGAGGTGGCGCGCACCTGCCAGCACGGGGTGGGCGGCACACCGTACTCCAGGTCATCTGCATTTCTGCAGGGAAACTAAGTGTAATAAATAAATAAAGCCACCAACGGCTTCACCCGGGCTCAAGTCCCACTTTGCCGCCAACTGAGTTACGGAAAACGCTCGCGCTCCGGGGAGCTTCGGCATTTCGGAATTGCACATGTGATTGGGAGCCTGCACCCTCTCGTTTCGTGGTTGAGGAACGTGAGGCTCCGCGTGAGGCAGCTCGTCCAGAGCCGGCGGACGCTCAGCGGAGCGGGGCGGGGCTCCTGGAGCCCGGGCGCAGCCCCCCGCCCGCCTCCTCGGTCCCGGGCGCCCCGTCCCTGCTGCGGGCGCTCCTCCCGCGCCGGGCCGCGCACGTCCAGGATGGCCTCGTAGACGTTCTCCGAGTCGCTGCGCGCCAGGGGGCGCGGGCACAGCCAGGAGCCCGCCACGCTGCAGGCCTTGAAGCTGCCCGCGCTTCCCAGGAGGCCGGCAGGGGGCGCGACGGCGGCGCGCGCCAGGTCGTCCAGGGACTGCGCGGGCCGCACGGGCGCCGCGGGCCGCGTGTCCAGGCAGGTGGGCAGGCCGGGCCCCGGGCTGCCGCGCTGGGTCGGGGCGCCGCGCCGCCCGTCCTTGCCGGTGTACTCGAAGGGATGCTCCACCAGCACGTACACGTCCCCCTCGACGTCCGCCGCCTTCACGGCCGCGGTGTCTCCCTGTGGGCACGAGGAGGAGGGGCGCGGAGGTCAGGGCCACCCAGCCGGGAGGCGCGCCGCGCTAGGGGGACAAAGACCTGGTTGGGTCCCGAAGCTGCGTTCCTCCTGTGCCTTAGGGCCTTGGTATCTCCAAAACGGGGCACTCGGATCAAATAATCTCGAAGGTTCCCATGCCCACAGTCGCTGATGTAATTATGACAACACTGATTCTGCGGCATTGCTGATAAGATTTGAGCCTCCATTCAATCCCCCGGTGGGGAGCTTGTGGGTAATACTGGTCCAACTTTGCAGCCAAGGAAGCCTTGACTCAGAGAGATGGGGTTGACTGGCGGCGATAAGTCGACACCACGCTTGCCAAAAAGTTGCCTGACCTCAGTTTCCCTGTCTGTGAAGCCCCGGACTCCAGATCCCACCTCCAACCTCCCGAGGGAGGCTGGAGGGCCTGCCCACCTGCCCTGTGATCTCCACGTTGCCCCACGAGAGCGGCCCCTAGACAATGCACTACCCAGGCGGTGTCCTCCCCAAAGCTGTCCTGGATGATGGCCCCAACCCACCCCTCTGCATGCCAGCTTAGCTTGGCTCTGGGTGGGGCAGCCTTGGTCAGAGCCTAACTGTAAAGCTGCCCAGGTCTCACCATCAACAAGATGAATGAGTGACTTCTTCCGTGGCTGCTCCCTCCAGATCTTTACACTGACCACATCTCCTGCCCAATAAAAGTCTCCCCGGGGGCAGCAGGTAGGAGCCCTTGTGGCTTGCTGAGGCTGAGGAACCCAAGGAACAGGGTCTGGCCCGCAGGGGTCGGGGTAGAGGCTCCTAGTGCCCCTTCCCTACCTTCTTAAGCTCTCCTCCATGGGGAAAGGGGTGCACAGTGGGCCCTGGAGGCGCAGTCAGTAAGCTGCCTGGAGCAAAGCCAAGAAACCCTGGGAGGATACCCCTTCTCGTCGCCTTCTCCCGGACCCCTGGCACTCGCTCACCTTGGCAGGGCAGGTCTCTGCAGGCCCATGGGCTAGACAGACCTTCGCAGCCAGCAAGGGGTGCAGGTTAGGCCCCCATCTCGTTGGGCGGGGCTTCTGAGGGCTGGGTGGGGAAACGTCGGGGAGCAGGAGCTGCCAAGGGGAGCAAAGAGGCAGAGGGAGGCTCAGGAGGGCTGCCCCCAATTCCCGAGGCAGGTGTATCTCGGAGAGGCCAGGAGGAGCCTGAAGGAGTGTCAGGGCCAGTGGAGACATTGGGAGGGGCCCAGGGCAAGAGAAGGCAGGAGGGAGGGGCGGCAGCTGGCAGGGCTGGGACTGAAGGTGTGCTGCCGGCTGGCAAGCAGAGCCCAAGGTGGGTAGACTCCCACCCTGCGCCCTCCACCAACGCCCCCGCCGCGGGATTTGTTGGCCTCCAGCCTCTGTGTCCCCTGGGTGCGCTGCTCCGGGGCTGCTCTACCCCGGATGGTCGTCTCCAGGCGTCCCCTTAGGGGCGAGGCCATTTGCACCTGGAATCACCAACTACCAACCGCCAGCCCTCTCCAGCCCGATAGCTGGCACTACTTGCTTCGGGCCCACCTCCGCCCTCCCCAGGCCCTTTCCTGGCACAGCTTGGCCGGGCCTGGAAAGACTCAGGGCGGAGGTCCCAAGGCAGGGATGCCCACCAGAGCGGGGGCGGGGGGGGGGTCTCGGGCTGGGTGGGGAGGGGACCCGGGACTCGGCTCCTTCCCCAACTCTGGGGAGCAGGGAGGTTCCCTGAAACTGGAGGACTGACCCGTCCCCAGGAGATGCCTTTGGGTCCACTGGCCTGGGGACGAGAGCCACAGTGGCACCAAGGCCTGGTCGGCGCGGGGGGCCTGCACCTGGGCCCATCCTGTCCCTGGACGGAGGGCAGCCCTTTTCATCTCCGCTCCTCGCGGGGGGATCGAGCCATGTGGCCCTGCTCGCGGGTCCCCCAGCTCCTGCCCCAGCGCCCCGGGAAGGGGAGCCGGCGAGAGAGAACCTGCCACCTGCAGCTCCGCACCCCCACAGCCCCCGGCTCAGCGCCCCCCGCCCGGCCTGGCAGTGGCCCCTCAGGGTGTCCACCCACTGGCTTCGCCTCCACTCATCCCCGGCAGGGTGCGTGGTTTCGGCGTCCACGCTCCCTCCTCCACCGCCCAGTTCCTGAGCAGCCCAGTTTCCTGCTCAACAATACAGCGAGGGAGGCACCAGCAGAGAGCACAGGGCAGAACCTCCTCCAGGGCTGAGGCTGGGCTCTGGCTGCTAGAGACAATCCCTGGTGTCCAGCTTCCTGTCCCCTGTGGGCCTTGCCAGAGCCCAGGTAGCGCAGATGCCACCCCCCCCCCCCCGCCCTGGGCTACACCTGGCTGTCTCTGGGAGGTGGGAGCAAGAGTTCGAGGATGGTGGTGTGAGGTGGGGTCCTGGGGGGGGGCAGACTCCTCTACTACTTCTGGCCAGATTTCCCTCCCACTGTTTGATTCCGTCCCCCTGCTGCCTGGATCCTCCTCTGGAAGAGGGCCACCCTCCAGTCTGTAGTGGGTGCCACCCAGAGCAGCCTGTGGAGCTGGACTCCTAGCACTTGCAATTTTCTCTCCTGTAAACTGGGGACAGTGACAGCTACTTCCCAGGATAGTTGGTGAGATTGAATGAGATGCACTAAGCACAGTATAGTATCACATTTTTGTAGGAGCACACATTTGTTATTATGAACATTATTTTTATTAGATGAGCTGTCCTCTCTGGTGTTGGGTTGATGTCTCCAACCCCCCATTCTCCTTCAGGCAGGAGGGGGAAGGGAGAAAGGAATGTCCTCAGAGGCACCTTGCTGAGGATGAGGCATCCAGGTCGCCTGGCCCTGGCCTCCCTGTCCCTAGGCCTCACCACCAATTCCTTTTGTCTTCCCTGAAACCACTTCTTACTGACCTGGAGAGACTTGAGGCCCCTGAGGGAAGCTGGGGCTCAGGAGATGTGCAGAAGGTGCTCCCCCAGGGGCCGAAAGGCATCTTCAAGGACAAGGAACTGCAACAGAGCAGACTGTCTCAATCACATTTTCCCACAATCTGCCTTCCCTGGAACTAGTCTGTTTCCTTCTTCTGGCCTCACCACAGCCAGTGGTGGGCTTCTCCTGGCACTTAGAGGAAGGTAGTGGCCAAGTCTAGGCCACTGGGATCCCTGATTCCAGCGCTGCTCAGCCTTTTCTAAGCCCCACCTCTTGCTTTGGAAAACCCAGTGGGAAATAGTCCCAACATTCTTCATGTTCCAGTGTCAGGGCTCTGTGCTTTGACAGGCACAGCGAAGGTGCCACTGTGGTGGGATTTCAGGCAGCAGCTTCCGCTGTTATGCATGAGTATATGTGAGGAGACCTTCAGCAAGGCCCCGAAATCTCCCCCTGGCTCCCTGGCCAGGACTCCTAGTGGCACCTCTTCTCCCCTGCGTGCCCAAGCCGCCTGCTTGCAAATGTTTACTACCAACCCTCCCTCTCCAGGCCTCCCCAGCTAATGAGAGCGGGGGTGGGGGGCCATCCAACCACAGGATTGCTGGTGGCCTCCCTCAGCCAGTGGCAGCATCAGGATTCAGAAGTAAGATCACAGGTGAGAAAGAGAAGAAGATCAGGTCTTTACTGCAAAATCATCCAAAATGCACACTGTAGCAGTTCCTTCCATACATTGCAATGGGCTGTTCAGGGCCAGCGCCCCCCCGCTAGAAACAGTTTATTGCATAAAATGGCATTTTAACAATAGTGTGGGCACCACTGAGGTTCACATCAGCGTTCCATTGGAGGTGAGAGGGTAGAAGTCAACTCATTTGATTAGCAGCTTTCTGGTACTGGGGAGAGGGTCAGTTCTAATGCTATTAGGAGGATACTCCTGGGAGGGCGGCGGCGGGGTGGATACCCAACCTAAGCAAGCTCCCTAGGGCCTCACTCCTGCTGCATCCTAGGGCACCTTCTGGTGCACGTAACATACTCACGGGCCTGAGGAGCCAGGGCTGGGCCTGGGCAGCACTGCCCACCCCAGGCCAGCCCCTGTCCTCTTGGGGACCTGGGGCACCTGCGGCTCTGTTTAGGCTGGTCTATGGGGGAGCATTAATGCTGGCTATGGGGGTGCAGGATGGGGATAAGGACCCACTTTCCCATTTAGGAGGCTTTGGCATGCTGGGCCTAGGTGTGCACCATCTTCCGTGCTGGGGACAGAGAAGTTGTGGGGCAGCCCCCTGGGACAGGCCCCCCCACCACACCCACCATCTCCTCTGTTCTATTGCACAATTTATCCAGCTGCACAGGGCTGGCCAGGTGACTCAGCAGCCGAATCACCCCCAGGGAGAGGTGGGAGTAGATTCAGCTCTTGACAGTGACAGGCAATCTCCACCTAAGGCCCCCAATTCAAGCTGAGAGCAGAGAAGATGGCCAGAGGACCCAGGGCCGGGGGTGAGGGTGAGGGCTGTGGGTACAGGAAAGATGGGAGAAGGCAGCAGAGAAATCAACCCCCAAACCCCAGGGTCTAAAGGTCACTTTGAAAACAATGGCAGGCTCCTGCTCTACCCCAAGACCCCGTTGAAAAGGCAATCATGCTCCAATGACGTTTTCCAGTCTCTGGTAGGGCCCCTCCTGGGCCAGTCCGGCAAAGCTTTGTGAATTCATGGCTTTGTAAACTGAGGCTCAGCGTCCTTCCAACAGGTGGCTGCTCCCACGTGTCCCTGTGTGTCTCTGCAGCAGGGCTGGCACTCTTTGTGGAAGGACGGGGGTCACCACTCCACAGTGCGGGGCCTGGCAGTCCCGATGAGCGAGGCTGGCCGCTGGCCTGGGCTCGTTGGGCTCTCTGTGGGCCCAGCCTGCCTCTGTTCCCACAGGGCTCAGTCAGGCGGTGGGGGAAGAGGGCGAGAGTGTGTCTGCAGCCGCCCCCGGCCCATCTGGCTGCGGGTCTGTGGTAGGATGGGACGGCGAGGGGCTGAGGGTTAGGCAAGATGACCACCCTGCCCTGAGCCAAGAAAGGCTCAAAGTGCTGACAGTGCGGGTTCCAAGTCTCTCCCTTCTCCCTCAGGGACCAAGATCCCCGGCTACACGAGAGCTGGGGGGCTCTGACATGGAGAAAGGTGATGGGGCTTCCAGGTGAGGTGGACAGGGCAGGGCAAACAGAGGGAGAGGGAGAGGGCGGTCATCGAGACCCATCCCACCAGCCCCCGGGCAGTTTGGCACGTCGTACTTGAGCTGTGGGCAGTGAGCGCCCGGTGTAGGAGAAGGAAAGGCACCCAGTCCAGCTGGCAGGCTCTGGCCCAGCAGTGGCCTGCCTGCCCAGCCGCCTGCCTGCCTGCGGGCCAAGTGTTCCCACACATTTGCTCAGCATGAGAAGGCCTGGATTTCTTAGTGACTTGTGTAGGGTCAAGAATAAAAAAATATTTTCCATTGAAATATGAAGGGGAAAAAAAAAACCTGCCTTAAAAAACTAGACCTTTTAATCAGGAATGTGGAATTGAGAATGCGCCCAAGTCTTGTTTCCACAGTGTTTGAACAGCCCTGATGGATGTGCCATGTCTGTGAGGTGAGCTGGGGCCTGATTAGTGCAAAGTTCCCCCTCCCTGCATCCCCTGGAATGGGGGCATCTGATGATGTCCCCATGTCCTGGAGCAGACAGGTGGTAGAGGGACTGGGTGACATCATCGAGGGCTTCCTCTGGTAGGCTCGTCCTCTGGTCACATCAGAGTCCGCGTGACAGGGGAGACAGCTGTGACACCTTGAGAGGATCCGGACTGACGCCAAACCCAGCTGAGATGGGTGAGCCGAGCCCCCACCCCGCAGCCTTGGTGGGGACAGCACGCTGACTTAGGTGAGAGTGCTCTGTTCTTGGTACTTGCGCCGGCGGGCACAGCGGGGGCAGCCCTTCTTCACCACGGCCTGGCAGCTCTGGTGGAAGACGGTCTTGCACTCGCCACACCTGGGGGATAGCAGCAAGCACCGCCTGTGCCATGGGCCGGGGGGCTGGCCAGCGTTCCTGACCAGAACCCGCGGGGAGGCTGAGCGGCACCCGCCACCCAAGGCACGTGTGCGCTGCCTCTGCATGGCCAAATAAAACCTCGCGACAATGCTTACCCTCCTTCACGCCACAGGCACTGCTGACACTCTCTGTTCGAATTCACTTTTTAAGATTCTGCTTGAGACTCAGGAAGTGACTTCTTGCCTATGTTGAAAACCCTCTGCCGTTTAAAAAACTCCTGCTAGGGGCTGAATCTAGGCCATGAGACACCTACTGAACATGAATGAATGCTCCCACCTGCTCAGTTTTCCACTCCCACACGGGCTGGAATGGAGGTTCGGTGGATGACTTTTTCCATTTAGAGGCTTCTGATAATGAGTGATAATCGGGTAAGAACCATCATTACTGCAGGAGAGAGGCAGGCAGGTACCACCCACAGGGTGCCTGGCCTGTTCTAATGCTCCAGGGCAGTAACTAATTCAGTCCCTCCTCAACCTGTTTGTAGATGACAAAACTGAGGCCCCTGCTCAAAGAGGCAGCAAGCCACCTCTTCTCTAGGGAGACAGACAGCTTCCTTGATCTAGGCAGGGGCCTTTGGAGGGCTCTCTGAGCTGGACTGGAGCTGCCGTGACTGCCCAGGGCATCGGTACCAGCACAGACAGGGGGTCCCTATATTTCTGCAGAATGGCACTGGGCCTGCCTCCCTGGATAGCTGGGGCCAGCTGTGTGTAGGAGTGGGGTGGCAGGCTGGGTGTCCCGCATACCTGACTGTGGTGTCAAACTCGAAGGGGAAGATGATGTCGTGGTGATGGCAGATCTGGCAGATGAAGCCACGCTGGGTGCACAGGTCACAGTGGTAGACATGCTGGGAGGCAAGTCCAATCAGGGTGTTGAGGAACCCTTCATACACTCCATCCGCGATCTGTGGAGGGCAAGTGCAGGCCGACAGGCCTTTCGGGTAGCTGTGCTGAGGCTGAGGCCATCTATAAAATGTGGCTCCACCTTGCCTCAAGAACTCCTATTCCCAAAGAAGTATCTTCCCACTTGGGCAAGAACCCCCCCCCCACCCGGACCAGGCTGAACAATGCAGGTGTACAGATCCCGCACACGGAGGTCACTGGGGGTAACCGGCTTAAGGATGAGACCCAAATCCACAGAGCCCTCCCTGAAGGAAAGGAATGTCCTCAACTTTCACCCCTGGGGCCTCTCCTCCTGCTGCCCTCTAGCTGGGGACGAGGCCAGAGGCAGGGAAGGGGCCAAGGGGCTCCTGTTCCCCAGGCTTTGCTGGACTGCCTGCTTACTGCAGGGGGCTGGCGCTCAGGCACCGCCCAGGAATCCTGGGACAGCCAGACACATAGTCTGAGGTGCTGAAAAGCTGCAGCCACCCCTCCCGTCTGATGTCTCCAGGACTGAGGCCCCTCTGGGAGGTCTGGGGGTAGAGAAAGGCATTCTCACCTGCTGGAGGTCGGCAACACTGTACTTGTGGGGAGACTCCAAGAGGTAATTCCTGTGGTTGAGCCTTCAAACAAAACAGAAGAGGCCCCTTATAAGGGTTTCCCGATCCGGGCCAACCTGTGTTTGTTTTCATTCCTTCAGCTGCTCACCGGGTATGAACGCCTGGCCAGGGTGGTGCCTAAGAGCGCGGTCGGGTGCCCGGGTTGGGGATCTGGTCTTCCAGGTGACCCAGGGCAAATTACTCAACCTCTCTACGACTCAAGCTTCCTCACCCGAGAAATGGAGCTCTTTGAGGATTAAAAAATTTATTTAAAGCATTTGGCATAGTGCCCAGCACACAGTAAACAACGAATGATTATCAGCTAGAGTTGATAACACTGTATCGTATAACAAATTTGCTGAGAGAGTAGAACTTAAATGCTCTCACCAAAAACCGACACCTAAGTAGTGAGGTGATGGATGTGTGAATAAACCAGATGGGAGGAACCGTCTCACAATGTATATACATACACCAAATTATCATGATATCCACTTTAAACATGTTATAATTTTGTCAGTTATGCCTCAATAGGGCTGAAGAAAATTCCAACAAAATTTAAAGGTTATAAAACATAGAACGTCTTTAAAAAAAATAAAAATGAGGAGGAGGATGACCAGAGCCCACATTTATACTGGGAACTGGGCTTAGAGGTTTATTTCCATTAACTCATTGCAGTGTCCTGTGAGGTTGGTACTCTTATAATCCCCACCTCGACAAGACAGCAGGAGACCTGAATGCAGAAGTCGGCCTCTGGAGCCTGCACCCTTACCCATCCCAGTGAATGCCTGAAGGTGTTAGCTGTTGTGCTTACTGCCACCATTCCATACTAGGGACAGCGGGGCAGAAATGCATAGGAGGCAGCCTCTGCCCCCCTATAGCCCCTGGGCTAGCGGAGGGACACAGGCAAGCATCCAGTTTCAGTGCTATGTCAGAGACATGGCGATGTGGTCTAAGGAAGGCAGATCCCATTTCACAGTGGGGTGGGGCATCGGGGAGACACAGCGAGGGTAGCTCTACTTTCCACCTCAGCAGTGGCAGAGATCTGAGGGGTTCCATCCTCAGGGATAGAGAGTAAATGGCTGCAGAAATCCCCCTGGGACACCACCTGCCTGGCCTTGCTATGTGTGCCTGTGTGGGTGCTGGGGTTGGGGAGAATGATCCAAGCCTAAGGCGGCTGCAAACCTGCCCCAGGAGCATCTGGGATGGGGGCTTGGCCATGCTCCACCCTATAGCCTCAGATGTGATCTGGAGAAACCTGGGGCAGGGGTGACAAGTCCCACCAAATAGCCTGGCAGGCCACGCTATGCCATGAGAGGTGAGGACACTACTGCTCGGTTCACCACTCTGGTTTCCCCAGTAAACTTCCAGCTTTCTGGGAACAGGAAGCCGCCATTTATCACCAGGAAAACGCAGGGGGCGGGGGGGCACACAGGCCGTCCCTGAACTGGCAGGAAGGGTGGGGCTGATCTGGATGGAGAGTCATCTCTGTCATCTGTACATAGTCATGGAAGCCCTGGGGACCAGCCAGGCACAAGACCCTCCCTGCAAGCCACTGTACCCTGGGCCTGTCATACTCTCAGTGAGGCCTCACAGTTGCTTCCTCCACAGTACTCAGTCCAAGCCACAGGGGACAGAGCACTAGCCCAGGGGTGAGATGCCACTGCTCACCCTGTCAGGAGAGAAGTCTACACCCTAGGGCCACTCCAGGCCTCTGTTCTCCACCCCACAATCGGGAAGTCCTTTCTGTCCTCTCCTAGCGTGAGGCCGGGAAGGGGCCCGAGAGATCTGTAGGGAACTCGGGAAGAGAGAAAACAGAGGCGAGGTTGCCCCTTCACTCCTGTAACCAGTGATGAGGTGGGAAAGGGCGCTGGCAGGGCTGGCAGGGTGGGCAGGGCTGGGTTCCAGGCCGAGGCTCTGACTCCTTTGAACTTAGGTGCCTTCTCTGCCCACTCTTCCAGGGCGTTTCTAATGGCTCCTTCCCAAGGGCAGAGAGGGAGCTCTGAGGCTCTTCTGGCCCCTGGAGATGTGTCCAGGCCTGTCTGAGGATCCCCTTTCTCTCAGAGAGCCCAGCAGAGGGCTGCCACTAGCAAAGGGGAAATCCTCCCTGACTTCACCACTCATACTCAAGGCCTGCCCTTCCTTCTCAACCATTCCAGTCCTCAGCCTCCACTCTGGCCAACTCAGGCCAGGCCTCCTCACTTCCCAGGGCTAATTACTACATCGGCCTCTGTGCCCCCACTACTGCCAAACACAAACACATATTTTGTGTTTAGGTAATCTCTACACCCCATGTAGGGTTTGGACTCACAACCCCGAGATCAAGACTTGCATGCTCTACTGACTAGCCAGCAGGGCACCCCCTAAAGTGGCCTTTTGTAGACCCTGTTGAGAACATCCCTTCAAAGGGCTCCCTACCGCTGGCAGGATAAATCCAAACACCTTTACCTGGGACCTGGGACCTTTGAGGTCTGGCTCCTGCACCCACAGTCCAGCTGCACTGAACCCCTTCAAGGGTCCCGATGAGCCACAGTCCCGTCCCTTTCCATATCACAGGTCCCCTTTGAACTAGGAAGGCTGGGCCCTCCCTTCCCCTTTCTTCTCCTAATTCTTTTGCAAAATCCCAGTTCACTACATGCCTGTGTGAGGACAGAGTTCTGGAAGCATGCCCTAATAGGACTGATGGTGGTGGGACTGGAGGAAGGGTGATTGGAACTGCCTGCTGGATTCTTTTATGCTGAATATTGACTGCCTTTGCAAAGAAGAAACACTTTTTTTTTTTTTTAAGGAAAGAAAAGAAGAAAAGAAAATCCTGCAAACCCTCAGCTCCGATGCCATCTCCTCTGGGAGTTTCCTTGGCCCTCTGGCCCTGAGGAGGCTGGGTCTGGTGCTTTCCCTCATGGCATGAGTCATGCTGACCCAGAGCCATCTGTCTGCCTGTGTGCGTCCTTGCCCAGACTCTGAGCCCCTCACCGGCCCTCACCACAACTCTGGAAGGCCCTTGGGCACAGGGATTATTGGCCCATTTTGTAGACAAGAACGCTTAGGCTCAGAGAAGTAAACCAACTTCTCAGTCACACAGCAAGTCTGAGGCCGGGCAGAGGCTGCTCCTGAGCTCTTGCACTTGCCCCCACGTTGCTTCTAAAATGGGACTTCCACTGGCTGAACCTTGCTCTCTCGAAGGCTGGTAGGCTGCACAGTAGGTATGCAGTGCTACTACCCAAGGATGGGAATAGCAGAGGCAGGGAGAAAGGCATGGCTGCCTAGCAGGTCAGCCCACACAGGTCAGTAAGGTTGACGACCAAACAATCTGAGCAGGGTGGGGACAGGAAAGTGGGGCCAGCACCCAGGACCCACCCTGCAGGTACCTGGTCTGCTGAGGTCTGCAGAAGATCCCCTTGACTGGAGGGTGATGACAGGGAGATTTCACCACCCCGGTCAGTGAGGGCAGACTTTCTGGGTCCCAGGATATCAGAAAGGAGGGCAGTGAGTGAAGACCAAGGCATCCAGCTAATGATCAAGACAGGCAAGGCCTCCCCGGGAAGCAGACTGCTAGGGTCCCTCATGGTGGCCGCCAGAGGGGCTTTCTGTCCTTTCAGGTCCCGTGGAGACCAGGGCTCAGCTGGCTGCTCTGGGAGCCTAAGAGGAATCAGCCTCTCCCTCATGCCTAAGAGAGAGCTCCCTGCAGCAGCCCCCTTGTTGTGAGTCCTGCGGGGCCTATACTGGGCACCACTTGTGGCCTCAAGCAACCATGCAGGAATGGCCCTGGGAGGACAGTAGCCAGGACTCTAGAGCTACAGCCCATCAAAGTGGTGGTCTCTGTGCCATGCCTGTGTGGAGGAGTGGCTGGCGGCACGGGGGGAATGTGAGGGGCTTGTGAGCTGCTCCAAGTGCCAGACACCCAGCAACAAAGCCCAAGTGAACAGGAGGCACCAGCTCGTCCACCTGGGGTCTGCCCTTCTGAGGGCCCTATGGGTGAGGAGGTTTACAAAGGGCCCAGAAAGATCCTAAGTTCATGCTGCAGCACAGCATCACTTCCGGATCCTGAGTAGGTCCCTAGGCTCTGGGGGCTGAGAAGCTTCTCAAAGGATATCCTGAGGGTCCCGCCCCAGTCTTGCCCCCTTCTGAGGATTTGGGGAGGGATGCTGTGCTGGATGGCAACAAAGCAGCCCTGGAGGGAGGACTGGGTAGGAAAGGGCCAGGCTACACCGCCCTTGCCTCCCAGCCTCCCAACCACACTCACTTTCCTCCTTGCACCCTCTCTCCATCCAAGTTCTCTCTGTTCTTTCCATGTATGCGGCCTTTGTTCATGGCCTGCACACACTCTTTTGTTCTGGATCACTCACTCTTGAGTCTCTTCCCTTTCTAAATTTCTACTCATTCTTCAGGTCTCACCTTATTTGTAAGTTCCTCCTGGAAGGCTTCCCTGCTCTGCCCTCCTGCAATCCTCTTAAAGTGCTCACAGTGGTACTTCTAGGCATCCTGCCTCCCTCCCAGCTCCCTCCCTGTTGTAGCCATTGGCTTATTCATCTGCCTTCCCCTCTAGAGAGTAGATCCTGGGTCTGCCTTGCTCAGCGTTGAGCCCACAAGCCTGGTATCTTCGAATGTTCTCAGTAAATATCTGTTGAATGAATGAATGAATGAATGAATACATGAGCAGGTAAAAGCCACTCTCCAGGTATGTGGTCATTTCCCAAACCCAATGGGAAAGTGATTTCTGCCCGGCCCTGGCATTTCTCCCAAGATGGCATCTTGTGCTGGGGCTAGCTGTGTGTGTGTGTGTGTGTGTGTGTGTGTGTGTGTGTGTGTGTGTGTCTGTGTGTGTCTGTGTGTGTGCGGGCGTCCAGGATGCTGAGCTCTTTCAGAGCTCCGCTTTGGCACAGGCTCAGGTAATCCCCCAGAAGCTTCCGCTGCTCCTGGCATCGCCCGATGAGGTGGATCTGCACCACATGCTCATACAGCGAGGTGTTCACCAGCTGCAGGTTGATGAGGGGCTGGGCTCGGATCTGCATCAGGAACTTCAGGGCCTGCCAGCAGTTCTGGGGCGCACCACATAGTGGGGATGGGACAGGATGGTGAGCGCCTCTGGGATGGGCACGGTCTTACTACTCACTCACCCAGCCACCCAGCTCCAAGGGACATGGTGCCATCTTCATTTTACAAATGAGAGAACTGAGGCTCAGGGTCGAAGTGACTGGGCCTATGTCCATAGCTCAGAAAAGTCAAGATCTGACCCCAGTTAACCTAATGCCCAGACCTTTTCTCCCTCCACGGCACCAGCTGCTGCCCTTCTCTCCCTGGGCCCACAGACCCTTCCCATTCTTTCCTGTCTTCCCAGCCCCCACTTTCCTGCCTCATGGAACAGGCACTGCCTGAGGCCAACCACTCAGGAACCAGGTGACTGTCTGAGTCAGGCTCCAGCCACAGGAAGCCACAGATCAGAGCCAGCTAAGGAGGTTTTCCAACTTCCCCAGCTCTTGCCAGCAGCACCAACCCAGACTCCCCCAACTCCCTGAGTGGAAGTGAAAGATCAATCCCAGGCTTTCCCAACTGATAGGGTGTTGCAGGTCCCACTTTCAGTCCTGACCCTAATGCCAAAGCCAGTTACTGAGAACCTACCATGTGCCAGACAGAGATCCTCAGCCCCATCCTTTCCTCATGCTTATGACATTCGAGTGGGGAAGGTGTCATCATCCCCATTTTCTAGATGAAGAAGTGAAGGCTCACAGAAGCTAAAGTGGCCTATCTAATCTACCTGCAGAAAGTGGAGCCCGGGTCTAAACTGAAGTGTGGTCTTTGCACAGATGGCTGTTTCATCAACTAACGAGAAGCCTCTCTCCCCTTCAGTGTCCTTCTCACTGTGATGAGAAGGACGGAGGAGCTGAGACGTTCTTCACCATCAACTTGGAGTTGGGGTTTCAAGTCAGAATTGAATTTGAATCCCAACTCTATCACTTCCTAGCAGTGTGACCTTGTGACAATTACTTAACCTCTCCGTGACTCAGTTTCCTTGTCTGTAAAGTGGGGAAAATAAAAGCACCTCCCTTATGGGATTATTTTGAGTTCAGATAAAAAGAAAATCCATAAGCTCCTGGCACATACCATATCCTCAGGAATGGGAGCTGCCTTCAGACTCTGAGTGTCTGTGTGGCCCAGCTGGCCCCTGAAGCTTCGGGAATGTGACAGGGCCCTCGGGAGATGGTCACACTGGGGGCTGAGGAGACTCTGGCCTCCTGTCATCCAGTTCCACTGCCATCTCTTGCCTCTCCCAGCAACAGACAACTCCTTTTACCATTTCTCAGAGCCCTGAAGTACCAGCCTGTGACCTGATGGGCATTCGAGCAGAAAAGGCCCGGGGACTCTTCTCAGACTGCTCTTCTCCATACCGCCTGGCCAGTCCCATGACTCGCTTCAAGCCTTGGGCGAGGCTCTGATGAAATCACACAGAGGAATGCGTGCTGAAAACTGCCAAGTGCTATGGACAGGCAGGAGCTTCCTGCTCCCCCGGACTGTTCCTGGCCTGTGGGCTTGCAGGAGACAGGCGAGAAAGAATCCCTGGTCCGGTGCTGACATGCTGCCAAGTGCCAGCCAGACCCTGCACAAATGGGTCAGCCAGCGGTAACAGTGAACAATAAGGCCCCTCACCCACTAGCCAGCCACTTTCTATTTCGAATGTTCCTGTCTTTCCCAGGCCAGGGATCTCTGAGAGAGCGAGAGCTGGATATTTCCTGATCTCAGACATACTCAGAAAAGTACTGTCATTTTCTGGTAGGGAGAAGGAAGTGGCACAAGGATTGCAGCAATAAAAAAGAAGATGGCTTAACCAGTGTCCGGGTGTTGTAAATAGTGAGTGTGTTTTACGGCCAAAGAATGATTTGCATTTGTGGTGGTTCTGAGTTTAATATTCTATGTGTATTTAGTTAAATACTTACCACCGAGGGCAGGAGTGAGGACAAGGTAACCAACCCAAAAGCCAAAGTGAAGCTACTGTTCTTGGGGTTCCAGTCCCCAGCACGGTAGAGGCTGGGGTGACACACAACCCTTCCCTGCACTCTGAGGACACATCTGCACATCAAGGTTGCTCAGCCAGTAGGCCTGGAGCTTGTGAGAAGCAAATCCCTTCCTTATGCTTCTGTGTCTGTCTTAAACAGAAATCTGTGCCTTTGGGGTGAAGCCAAGCTTGTATTCTTGGAAGCAGGCCCTGACCAAGTGAACCAGGGGCCAAAGGTGTGACAGGCCTCAGGAGAAGGAAAGGGCTCTGATGTAGGGGCTCTGAGAGACTGGTGGGTCCTGTCTGTTAGTTCTTACACAACCCTGAGGGACACACTTATTAATTCCTCTTTAGAGACCAGGAAACTAAAGCTAAATAATTTGCTAATGGTAACACAGTTAGGTAAGTGGTAAGCTCAGGTGTAGAGGAAGAAATGTGAACGATCCTGGGATACATCCAATTCAAAAGCACTTGGTGGACATAAAACAGTACCCAAGACTAAGTGATGCTAAGTCGACAAAGCACGTTCTAAAGCAGTATGAGTCCAGGATGATCCCAACTTTATAAACGTGTGGAAACAGATCCAAGGAAAAGGCTGACTGCTCCAAGGGGAGGTGCAGCTGGTTGGCCAGCCCACCCACCCACCTGTCCATCCACATCCATCCACCATCCGGTTATATATGTAATCTATCCTAATTATCCTTCCTAACCTGCCTATCCTCGTCTGTCTGTCTATCTATCCATCTGGCTGCTGGTACCTTAGTTTTGTCTGTAGCCATGGGGAGCTGCAGAGAATCATCCTTAGACCTCTACCTGAGGATCAAGGCAGACCCTGACAGAGCTCTGCTCAAGGCTATAGACCAGCACTGCATTGTTTGCTTGCTGTCTCCCCTCCATCATGGGGCCTGAACCAGTGACCCAGGCTTCCCAAGAGCCAGCCTCCTTTACAGAGATGAAGAGCAGCAGCAAAGAAGTATGATCATTCGTCTGTCAATTAGCAGTGTTGTGTGGCCACAACAGGCTGGGCTCAGGGCTTACCGGGCGCTTGGTGAGGTCCCAGTTGTGGATGATCCTGGCCGGAATCACCGAGGCATCGTCTTGGTGGCAGATGTCACAGTAATAGAGGCCAGAGAAGGCACAAAGCTTGGGTCGTACAAATGAGAAGCCAATCTTTCGGGAGCAGCCTGGGGAGAAGGACAGTGGGAGAGTGAGCAGTGGCAGGGCCAGAGTCTGCAAACAATGCAGAAGTTACTAAGCAGAAGGACCAACTCTTTAAGGGAAGGATAGATTAAAAAGGATAGAGAGATAAAACCACCCTCACTTATATGCACCCCACCAAATAACCCTATTAATTAGTCTTTATAGCAGAACACCTTTAGCAATTATTGTTGCCTTTTTACAGCTGAAACATTGGTGCCCAGAATGGTGGAGACCTGCCCAGTCATGGGCCGATTACACAGCATAGCTGGGCACTGGATTTGGGTTAGGTTGCTGTTAGAGCCCACATCCTCTTCTGTGTAGCTGTGTTCAGTGTTTCCACTGCTTGCTCACCGGTGCCAACCTTCTGTAGGTCTGCCCCTCCACTGAGGCCCAGAAGTAGAAGCAACCAAGTCTGGGCCTTGGTACGCAGGGTGGGAGCTGGGGACCTGGGGCCGGCCACAGGGAGTGGGTGGGGAAGCCAGCAAAAGGCAGGCGCTGTCTGGACATTGCCTGGGGCCAGCCTGGAGTCAGAGATGCCTGGCCCTGCGGGTGCAGAGCCCAGCATTAGCCCCTCTGCTAGAGGTCCTTCCACAGCAGCGGGCAGTGAGAAGTGGAGTGGGACATGTCCGGGGTAAAGCAAAGGCCTGGCTCAAATCCTGAGTGCATGCCTGTCTCCCACAGGGCCAGGGGAGAGTCTAGCCTTGGGACTAGAAGGGCCACCTCTTCTGTTTAATAGCTGCCTCACCCTAACCCTTCACTGAATTTTTGCAAGGTTCTGTTTCAGTGTCTATATAAGTCTGCTGTTACTTGCTTTCCTGTGGAGAGATCACATAGTTTAAATGAAAGGAGATTTTGAAAGTGTCTTGCAAACTATGAATACAGCCAAATGTCAATGGTGGGTATCTGCTTAGCCACAGAGCTGTGCTTGCAGCAAGAAGGAAGCCCAGCTCCTCAGATTCAGTCTCGGCCCACGAGCTCGCAGGTGACAGGCACAGTAAGAGCCGCCCCCTGCCAGCATTCACACCCACTGGGGAACTCTTCTCATAAGCCTTGGGGTCCTGGCCTTAACCCTAAGCCTAACAGCCACAGGCTGAAGGTAACGGGTGCAAGTGTTAGAGGTTCGCAGGGGGAGGGGGTGATCTGGGACTTGAAAACGTTTTCTGCAGGAAGAAAACCGACCACTTCCTTCCAGATGCCCGAAGCAGACTTTCCACTCAAGTCCCACAGGCTCTAGCCAACTCTAGCCTCAAACCCCTCGCAGCCATGTCTCCTGTTATGGCACTCTGCAGCAGGGCAAAGTTTTCCCGGTTCACCCGGAGAACCAAGGTGATGGAAATGGGTGTCTGGGTCCCTGTGGGGGCCTGGCTAGAGCAAGGTTCTAGGACTGTCAAGGTCCTCATCTGGCTCTACCATGGGAAAGGTATTGTGAGGAATAAATGAAATAATCCAAATAAAGCAGCTGGCCCAGTGCCCCCACAGGAGAATCAGATTTAATATTGGTAATAATATAGCAGGTGTACTGACTTAGAATAATATCTATAATATATTCTTAAGTAGAAAAAAAACAAGTTGCAGAACAGTATAAATAGCTGTGCTGTCTCAAACAGTGGCCATAAGCCACAGGTACCCATTTCAGTTTAAATACCTTTACGTTAAAGTGAAAATTCAGTTCCTTCCATCATAATAGCTACATTTGAAGTACTCAGGAGCCACATGTGGCTTGTAGTTACCATAGTGGACAGCATAGATCTAGAACATTTTCATCATCAGAGAAGTTGCACAGAACAGAGTAGTATGAGTCCATTTTTGTAGCCGAAAAAGACTGTGTGCACTTGCAAAAGCATGCAGAAATATTTGGAAGGATGCCATATCCCTGCTCCAAAAGAAGCTAAGGATATGGTAATATGATGATGAAAGGGTGGAGACAGAGCTCCCTGGATGGAACTCCCTAGGCAGAGAGCAGCACTTCTAAGAGCTGCCACCCACAGGTGCCAACCCTTGGCAGGGGTGCTGGCCTGCGTGGGTGCTGGGGAGAAGCAGGGGCAATTTGCTGCAACATCCCAGGGGTGGCGTGGGGGCAGAGGTGGAGAGCCAGGAAAGGGCAGAGCGCCTAAATTAGGAAGCCGACTCGAGGCAGAGGAGGTGAGTGCACTGGGGGTGGTGGGAAGGCAAGCGGGCACCTGCACAGAAGCAGCCCTGGGAGTCAAGGCCTTTCTCCGTGGGGATGGCCACCAGGTACTGCAGTAGGAAGCCGTTCTCCCTCGTGGCGAACTGCAGCACCTCCTGACAGTTCTCGTCCAGACTGCCTCCCAGTGTCACCGCCTCCTCGGCTGTCTCCAAGTAGGACTCCAGGACCTTGCGCACCAGCTCCCTCCATAGAGCGGCCTCCTCAGCATTCCCAGCCTGCAGCTTCAGGACAGCCTTGGCCGTGAGGATTTTGAAGCAAGATGGGCCCCCAAGGCTCATGTCTGGCAGGATATCTCGGATGGTCTCAATTCCATGACTGTCACTTAACATCTTCTCATTGTTTCTCACTCGGAAGCATTTCAGAGACTCCAAGGATAGGGAGAAAATATAGGGCACCCAAGTCCTGTCAGTGTACAGGTACAGAAGGGATTCTTTAATAGCATCTGGCTCGGGAACTTGGGCAGAAGACCAACAGAACTATGTGCCGTGGAGGGTTTCAGACTCGGTGAGCAGGTCTGGGTGGGAGGGGAGGCCACCCTGGGGGGTGTCTGGGGGGTCCTCAGGCTGCTCTGGGTACTGGATGTTCACCCACTCATCCTCCTGCTGGGGGCGGCACTTCTGCAGGGCATCCCACACCCGGTCCAGCCAGTCCTCAGCTTCATCCTGGGAGGAGGCCCGCAGTGCCAGCTTCCTGCCAGAGAAGACCAGCTCAAAACGGCCATCGCTGTGTGCTGGCCCCACAGACTCACAGCGCAGCAGTGAGCAGTTCTCCACGCAGGTGCGCTCCTCGGTGTTCAGGTAGAGGCGGAACTCCAGAGGGGAGAGCTGGCAGAAGAGCTCCTTCCAAATGCCCATCGCCCCTCGCCGCTCCACGGTGCCCAGCTTCATGAGACCCCGGAATGGGTTGGACAGCCCTGGGGGCAGAAAGGGGCACTTTAGACAGCGGGCCATCCCTCTACCTCTGAGGCCCTGCAGCGGGTGTGGACAGTGGCTGCCACCAGAATAAATTTGAGCACTTTCATCCTGTCCTCACCCTCAGCTTGTTGACCTTGTTTCTGAATTGTTTATCTGAGACAAAAAAAAAAAAAAAACAACAAAACACTCAAAAGATGACCTCCACAGACCCCTTGCTACAGCATGTGTACCCACACTCTGACATCCCCCTTGTCACCAGGGATGAACTGACAGCTCAGTCTGAGGCCAACCCCTCTGTTTGATTGAGCAGAGGACCCCCGGCCCCACCTCTTCAGGGATAAGGGCATCTCTCCAGCAACCCATCCTCCCTCTCCCGTGTCACTGTTTTCTCCCCTCCCTCCTGGATCATTCCCACCAGCACACAAACACGCTGTTATTTCTGCCATCTTTAAAAATAGCCTTCTTGACGGCCCTCACATCTCTAATGACCACCCTGTTCCTTCGTCCCCCAAGGAGGTATCACAACGATCTCAAGTTCCTCAATTCCCATTCCATCTTGAATCTGCTCCAGTCAGGCTTCTGTCCCCTCCTTCCACTGAAACTGTGCTTGGAAAGCCCCATGCCGTCCTGGTCACCAAATCCAAAGACTAATCCTTAGTCCCATCTGGCCTGACCCATCAGCATCACTGGACACAGCTGAGCCCTCTTTCCCTCATGAAACACTTCCCTCCTCACTCGACCGCTGAGGACTGCCACTATGGGTCTTCCTCTGCCCGAACGGGCCACTCTTCTGTCCCCTGGGCTTGCTCTTCCTTCTCTCCCTGACATCTCAACATTGGAGCACCTTAGGGCTCAGCCCTGGGCCTCTTCTTCAGCGATACCCACTTCCTACCTGATCTTACCCACATTCAGGGCTTTATGCCAACAATGCCCTGGTTTTTATCTCCAACCTCAACTTCGCCCTTGAACCTCAGATTCAGATCTCCACCTGCTGTGTGTACGTCTAATATCTAGCATGTAATATCCCCTCAAAGTTAACATGCCCGAAATGAATTCCTGACCCTCCCACTGCAAGCCAACTTCTCTCCCAACATTCCTCATCTCATAAATGGCACACTGTATTCTTCTAGCTGCTTGGGCTAAAAACTCTGCAGTTATCCTCGATTCCCTTTCTTCCACACCCCATCTCCAGTCTATCTGCAAATCCTGCTGGCATAGCCCAGAAACCCCATTTCTTACCACCTCCATCGCTACCATATGGGTTCAGCTGGCCATCACCCCTGGCCTGGCTTATGGTGAGAGCCTCCTGACTGGTCTCTCTCCCTGAGGTCCTTCAACATATGAGCCAGGATGCCCCCCCCCCTTAAAGGAAGTCAGACCATGTCCCTCTGCCCCGAACCCTGCAATGGCTGCCATCTTCCTCAGAGCAAAAGCTAATGGCCCTTCTGTGGCCCGAGAGGCCCTCTGTCACTTGACCCTCATCTCCTCAGTTTCCTGGGCATGTGCCCAGCACAGGTGCTTTGCATTTGTTCCCCTGCTTGAGACACACAGATCGCCCCATGCCTTCTTCCCTCCCTTCCTTCACATCTCCTCACATGTCACCTTATTTATGAGGGCCCCCTTGGCCATCCCATACAAAACAGTACACTCCCCATCTTGGCACTCCCCAGTTTACTCTTCTCCATGACAATGATTATCACCAGCCCATACTGTACCTTTCCCTGTTAATTTTCTGATTTCCTGTCTCTTGCACTAGGACAGCAGTCTATGAAGACAGAGACTTTATTTCACTTCCTGCATGTCCCCAACACCTAGAGCAGCCTGGCATATCACAGATAACTATCTGCTGAGTGAGCACATGTAGAAATGCTCCCTGTTTCATAGGGGGTCTGCCCCTAGCCGGGGATCCGAAAGACACGTAGTTTTCTCTCTCCCAGCCTGGACTAGCCTTGGAGATTTCAAACAATTGTATAGGATCTTCCTACCCTTCAGGGAACCTGACAGCCTAGGTGTGAAGCACATTCTCTGGCATGGTGACAATTACCACATGGACATAAAGAAAAACCTAAAAGAAGCCAGCATGGAGACCAGGGCTCTACCCATACCCCTCAAGCCAGGAACCTGGCAAGAATTGTCTGTTGGGTCACTGCAAACACAAAACGAAGCGAGAAAGAGATGGACTCCAGGACTCCAGGTCATACTTTTTTGTTTATGAGGATTATGGAAAAATTAGGTTATGGTTATTGAACGCATTCTAGAATTTCACAGGGTATCACTGTAAACAGCACATACAGGACACTAACTAGAGCTGATAACACCCCACCAGAGCCATCAAACAAGCCAACTAAGATAAAGGCCTTGGAAAGGGACATTGAGATGCCTTCAGGAGGCACAGTTTGCTCTAGGCTCCAGGTAGAACCCAGAATTTTGTATAATCATATGACTTCAGGGGAAAAGTTTGAATATTTCAATATATGAAACAGGTTTTTGAGTATTATTTTGTGGAGATTAAGAAATGATACATGATGATACCGTGTTCCTACAATATTGCAAAGATGTCAATTCTCCTCAAACTCAATGCAATCCTATTCAAATCCCAAGATAGTTTTTCTTTTTTTTTTTTTCAAATAAAAACTGGCCAGCTGACATTTGGTAAAGGGATATGCAAGTCTCACTATGAAATGTATGAAAAAGGAGTCAAAGAGCAGGAGCTTAACTCTACCAGACATCAAAAGAGGTTATTATAAAGCAATTGGAATTAAGTATGTAGTGTGATATGGGAAAGGAAACTGGACCGATAAGAAAAGTATTTTAGAGACGCCTGGGTGGCTGAGTGGTAGAGCATCTGCCTTTGACTCACAGGGTGAACCCGGGTCTGGGGATCAAGTCCCACATTGGGCTCCCTGAGACGAGCCTGCTTTTCTCTCTGCCTATGTCTCTGCCTCTGTGTGTGTGTGTCTCATGAATAAATAAAATCTTACAAAAAAAAAAGAATAGTATTTTAGATCTGTTAAGAAATAATGAACCATTCAATAAAAGATTTTAAAGTAACTGGATCTTTCTGTAGGGGGAAATTGTTAGATCCCCTACCTCAACCATACCAAAAAACAAAACAGATTCTATACAGGTTATAAAATATAAATTACAAAAAATATAAGTATAGAAGAAGACAGAATCAAAGGCCTCGCTAACAAGACCCACATCCCAAAGGCCACAAGGAAAGAACTCGCAGATATGGTGACAGACTCAAAACACCTCCCATTTCTTGTAGTCTCACCCCCTTCACCCGTGGATTGTTGGTCATCTTCTGGTGACTGATAAAACTCTTTTCATATTAAACATATTAATCCTTTCAGTGGCTTCCACTGAATTTCAGTGTTTCAAATGCTGGCCAGTGTTTTCATCTTTAAGGAGACAGAACAGTGGAATAAGAGCACAGGATTTGCAGTTAAGTGAAACTGGGTTCTGCTTTGGGTTTTGCCACTGGAGCCTTAAGCTGATCCCCTTTTATGGATGAAAGAGGGATGGTAATATTGCCCTCCCATGGTTGTGGCCATGAAATTGGGTACGGAAAATTCTTCTTCCTATGCTTGGCAAAAACCAGTGCCAAGTCATTATGGAATTGAAGAAAAGGTAAACAGGCAACCTCCAGGAACAGGTGACTATAAACATGACATGCTTTGGAGAAGCCTGATGCAGGATTTTAGCTACAGTATTTTAACCTAAACTATTCACATAATTCAGTGTGTGGAAAAAGCTGCTGAGTAAATCTAATTAATCAACAAGATGATATTTTTATGTTTAAGCCATATCCTTTTTTCCAGGATGATGATATAGCTCCATGAGGGTGGATACTATCTCTCATCATTTCAACCAAGGAAAGAAATCACTGATAGTCTGAAAGTGACTGGTGAGTACATCTAACCAACAGAATTTTGAGTTGAAGAAATGTTACTATCATGTTAACTTGGCCTTCTTAAACCTAATGTCCCAAAACTGTCTAATGGCTTGTTGCCTTGTTTATAATCCGTAAATCTCCTGGCATCTCCTGCTTCTCCCTCTGCCAGTGTCTCAGCCTCTCTGTGTCTCTCATGAATAAATAAAATAAATCTTTTAAAAAATTACTTCTCTTTAAAAAAATAAAATAAAATAAAAATCCCCAGAATATACTTTGCAATAAAAGAACGAAGTACATGTCAGTCTGTCAGACACAAGAGGAATACCAAGTAGTAGTAGGCAACAGTACTTTACACCTCTGATCTCATTTTTCCTCACCTGTAAAAGGAGGTTAAACATGCCTATTCTGCCCACCTCTAAGAGATAAGGGAGTAATTAGTAAAAAGTTGTTTTGAAAAATAAGCAACACTGTATTTACAGAGGTAGCAAAGAGTTATTTATGATTCACCCTTGATCACTGATAGGGAACCATATTCAACCTATCTGGGTGCAGAAGCACATTTTGGAAATAATGAAGTTAGTGCTAATAAAACATAGTATACAGAAAAATACTTAAAAGTATCTGAGTGTTTTTGGATAGAAAAGCTTAGGATTCAGAACAAGTTCAGAGTTGGACTGTCCAAGAATGGAAGAGTGCTCTCTATCCATAAGAAGGCAGCAGCTTCTGCTTAGGGAACAGAAACTCTCAGGCTTTGAATAAACTCTATCTATAAATCAGCATCACTTTTACTCTTAATAACTTGTAAAAACAAACAGAATAAACAAAAATGTATCTCCACATGTCATATAAGACAATGGGGACCTTTGAGATCTGATACATATGAAATCAGTTTACAAACTATGATGCATGTGAACATGTTTTCATTTGGGAGTAATTAATTTAATAATGTAACCGAGAATCTGACTTATAACAAAGGAATAGTTCTTAGAAATTTAGGGATTTGAAGGGTGCCTGTGTGGCTCAGTGGGTTAAGCATACAACTCTTGGTTTCAGCTCAGGTCATGATTTCAAGGAAATGGGATTGAGCCCTGCATTGGGCTCCACACTCAGCGGGGAATCTGTTTAAGATTCTCTCCCTCTGCCCCTCCTTCGACTCTCTCTTTCAAATAAATCTTCGAAAAAAAAGAAATTTAGGGTTTTGAACTCTGAGTGAGTAAAAACAATGCAGTGACATCATTAGTTAAAAATTTATCATTGTTGATTAAAAATAAAAATTAAAACATAAATAAAATTTAAAAATTTAAAATATATCATGAGGTGATTCCCGGTTGGCTCAGCGGTTTAGCACCTGCCTTCATCCTAGGGCGTGATCCTGGAGTCCTGGGATCAAGTCCCACATCAGGCTCCCTGTATGAAACCTGCTTCTCCCTCTGCCTCTCTCTCTCTCTCTCTCTCTCTTTCTCTCTCTCTCTCTCTCATAAATGAAATCTATATATATATATATATATCATGAGGCAATTTGAACTCACCACAACGTGTGGCATTTGTCAGACATTCACTGTCACAATGCAGCTTGACTGTCTTGCAAACAACCTCAATATTATTTTTGAAATGGCAGAGACAACAGGACATATGGCTGGGTAAAATCCTAAAAATGCAAACACAGAGAATTATATTAGTGGTAAAGGAGTTACTTGAGGAGAAGATTCAGGCCAAGGTCTTCACAGGGCTATGCAAAAAGGAATTCTTGAGGCATATGATTTTTGGGTAGGGTTGGGTAGGGACCAGTTGGCCAATTGTTGCTCATGAATACTGCAAATAAAGAGAAGGACAAAGGTGCTCAACAAATAGTTAAGGATGGTAGGGGTATGATATACCTAGAATAAGATAGAGATAAGAACTGGGTGACATTGATCAGTAGTTTAGTTCAGAAGTATCTCCTTCTGACCCAAAAGTCTCACTTTGGGTTAAGAGCATACAGGAAGAGGGTAGACTTCTAAGAAGAGTCTGAGTAAGTCTAAAATATGGCCCACATCAAGGATAGAAAGCAATCAATCAAAACTAACCCATAATCTACACAGGTGTTACAACTAGCAGACAAGGATATTTAAAAAGTTATTATAACTGGGGTGCCTGGGTGCCACTGTTGGTTAAGCATCTGACTCTTGGTTTCAACTCAGGTCATGATCTCAGGCTCACAAGATAAAGCCCCTCACTGGGCTCCTAGATCACCGTAAGTCTGCTTGAGATTCTCTCTCCCTCTGCCCCACCCACTTGTGCTCTCTTCTTTCTCTCTCTTAAATAAATTACAAAATCTTTATAAAAAAGTTATAACAATATTTCATATGTTAAAGAATCCAGACTGATGAGGCACCAGGGTGGCTCAATCAGTTAAATGTCTGCCTTCGGCTCAGGTCATGATCCCTGGGTCCCAAGATCGAGCTCCACATCAATTTTCCTCCTCAGCAGAGAGCCTACTTCTCCCTCTCCTCTGCTCCCCCTGCTTGTGCTCTCTCTCTGTCAAATAAATAAAATCTTAAAAAAAAAAACAACAATCCCAGAATAAGAAACCCTACTTACTAAGTCTCTACTTAACTCAGTGAGTTATACAACAACTTCAAGTGGCCAAATATATGCATACGTAGAGTCTACAAGGGAGAAGAAATATAATTTGAAAAATAATAGCCCCCAAATTGTCCAAACAGGTAACCCTAATAAACCCACAAATCCAAGAAGGTCAATGAACTCTAAGCACAAGAAATATGGACGAAACTATGCCAAAGGACATCATAATCAAACCTGCGGCTCTGTTTAGGCTGGTCTATGTGGGAGCATTAATGCTGGCTATGGGGGTGCAGGACGGAGATAAGGACCCACTTTCCCATTTAGGAAGCTTTGGCATGCTGGGCCTAGGTGTGCACCATCTTCCGTGCTGGAGACAGAGAAGTTGTGGGGCAGCCCCCTGGGACAGGCCCCCCCACCCCACCCACCATCTCCTCTGTTCTATTGCGCAATTTATCCAGCTTCACAGGGCTGGCCAGGTGACTCAGCAGCCGAATCACCCCCAGGGAGAGGTGGGAGTAGATTCAGCTCTTGACAGTGACAGGCAATCTCCACCTGAGGCCCCCAGTTCAAGCTGAGAGCAGAGAGGATGGCCAGAGGACCCAGGGCCGGGGGTGGGGGTGAGGGCTGTGGGTACAGGAAAGATGGGAGAAGGCAGCAGAGAAATAAACCCCCAAACCCCAGGGTCTAAAGTCACTTTGAAAACAATGGCAGGCTCCTGCTCTACCCCAAGACCCCGTTGAAAAGGCAATCATGCTCCAATGACGTTTTCCAGTCTCTGGTAGGGCCCCTCCTGGGCCAATCCAGCAAAGCTTTGTGAATTCATGGCTTTGTAAACTGAGGCTCAGCGTCCTTCCAACAGGTGGCTGCTCCCACGTGTCCCTGTGTGTCTCTGCAGCAGGGCTGGCACTCTTTGTGGAAGGACGGGGGTCACCACTCCACAGTGCGGGGCCTGGCAGTCCCGATGAGCGAGGCTGGCCGCTGGCCTGGGCTCGTTGGGCTCTCTGTGGGCCCAGCCTGCCTCTGTTCCCACAGGGCTCAGTCAGGCGGTGGGGGAAGAGGGCGAGAGTGTGTCTGCAGCCGCCCCCGGCCCATCTGGCTGCGGGTCTGTGGTAGGATGGGACGGCGAGGGGCTGAGGGTTAGGCAAGATGACCACCCTGCCCTGAGCCAAGAAAGGCTCAAAGTGCTGACAGTGCGGGTTCCAAGTCTCTCCCTTCTCCCTCAGGGACCAAGATCCCCGGCTACACGAGAGCTGGGGGGCTCTGACATGGAGAAAGGTGATGGGGCTTCCAGGTGAGGTGGACAGGGCAGGGCAAACAGAGGGAGAGGGAGAGGGCGGTCATCGAGACCCATCCCACCAGCCCCCGGGCAGTTTGGCACGTCGTACTTGAGCTGTGGGCAGTGAGCGCCCGGTGTAGGAGAAGGAAAGGCACCCAGTCCAGCTGGCAGGCTCTGGCCCAGCAGTGGCCTGCCTGCCCAGCCGCCTGCCTGCCTGCGGGCCAAGTGTTCCCACACATTTGCTCAGCATGAGAAGGCCTGGATTTCTTGGGTGACTTGTGTAGGGTCAAGAATAAAAAAATATTTTCCATTGAAATATGAAGGGGAAAAAAAAACCTGCCTTAAAAAACTAGACCTTTTAATCAGGAATGTGGAATTGAGAATGCGCCCAAGTCTTGTTTCCACAGTGTTTGAACAGCCCTGATGGATGTGCCATGTCTGTGAGGTGAGCTGGGGCCTGATTAGTGCAAAGTTCCCCCTCCCTCCATCCCCTGGAATGGGGGCATCTGATGATGTCCCCATGTCCTGGAGCAGACAGGTGGTAGAGGGACTGGGTGACATCATCGAGGGCTTCCTCTGGTAGGCTCGTCCTCTGGTCACATCAGAGTCCGCGTGACAGGGGAGACAGCTGTGACACCTTGAGAGGATCCGGACTGACGCCAAACCCAGCTGAGATGGGTGAGCCGAGCCCCCACCCCGCAGCCTTGGTGGGGACAGCACGCTGACTTAGGTGAGAGTGCTCTGTTCTTGGTACTTGCGCTGGCGGGCACAGCGGGGGCAGCCCTTCTTCACCACGGCCTGGCAGCTCTGGTGGAAGACGGTCTTGCACTCGCCACACCTGGGGGATAGCAGCAAGCACCGCCTGTGCCATGGGCCGGGGGGCTGGCCAGCGTTCCTGACCAGAACCCGCGGGGAGGCTGAGCGGCACCCGCCACCCAAGGCACGTGTGCGCTGCCTCTGCATGGCCAAATAAAACCTCGCGACAATGCTTACCCTCCTTCACGCCACAGGCACTGCTGACACTCTCTGTTCGAATTCACTTTTTAAGATTCTGCTTGAGACTCAGGAAGTGACTTCTTGCCTATGTTGAAAACCCTCTGCCGTTTAAAAAACTCCTGCTAGGGGCTGAATCTAGGCCATGAGACACCTACTGAACATGAATGAATGCTCCCACCTGCTCAGTTTTCCACTCCCACACGGGCTGGAATGGAGGGTCGGTGGATGACTTTTTCCATTTAGAGGCTTCTGATAATGAGTGATAATCGGGTAAGAACCATCATTACTGCAGGAGAGAGGCAGGCAGGTACCACCCACAGGGTGCCTGGCCTGTTCTAATGCTCCAGGGCAGTAACTAATTCAGTCCCTCCTCAACCTGTTTGTAGATGACAAAACTGAGGCCCCTGCTCAAAGAGGCAGCAAGCCACCTCTTCTCTAGGGAGACAGACAGCTTCCTTGATCTAGGCAGGGGCCGTTGGAGGGCTCTCTGAGCTGGACTGGAGCTGCCGTGACTGCCCAGGGCATCGGTACCGGCACAGACAGGGGGTCCCTATATTTCTGCAGAATGGCACTGGGCCTGCCTCCCTGGATAGCTGGGGCCAGCTGTGTGTAGGAGTGGGGTGGCAGGCTGGGTGTCCCGCATACCTGACTGTGGTGTCAAACTCGAAGGGGAAGATGATGTCGTGGTGATGGCAGATCTGGCAGATGAAGCCACGCTGGGTGCACAGGTCACAGTGGTAGACATGCTGGGAGGCAAGTCCAATCAGGGTGTTGAGGAACCCTTCATACACTCCATCCGCGATCTGTGGAGGGCAAGTGCAGGCCGACAGGCCTTTCGGGTAGCTGTGCTGAGGCTGAGGCCATCTATAAAATGTGGCTCCACCTTGCCTCAAGAACTCCTATTCCCAAAGAAGTATCTTCCCACTTGGGCAAGAACCACCCCCCCCGGACCAGGCTGAACAATGCAGGTGTACAGCTCCCGCACATGGAGGTCACTGGGGGTAACCGGCTTAAGGATGAGACCCAAATCCACAGAGCCCTCCCTGAAGGAAAGGAATGTCCTCCACTTTCACGCCTGGGGCCTCTCCTCCTGCTGCCCTCTAGCTGGGGACGAGGCCAGAGGCAGGGAAGGGGCCAAGGGGTTCCTGTTCCCCAGGCTTTGCTGGACTGCCTGCTTACTGCAGGGGGCTGGCGCTCAGTCACCACCCAGGAATCCTGGGACAGCCAGACACATAGTCTGAGGTGCTGAAAAGCTGCAGCCACCCCTCCCGTCTATGTCTCCAGGAATGATGCCCCTCTGGGAGGTCTGGGGGTAGAGAAAGGCATTCTCACCTGCTGGAGGTCGGCAACACTGTACTTGTGGGGAGACTCCAAGAGGTAATTCCTGTGGTTGAGCCTTCAAACAAAACAGAAGAGGCCCCTTATAAGGGTTTCCCGATCCGGGCCAACCTGTGTTTGTTTTCATTCCTTCAGCTGCTCACTGGGTAAGAACGCCTGGCCAGGGTGGTGCCTAAGAGCGTGGTCGGGCGCCCGGGTTGGGGATCTGGTCTTCCAGGTGACCCAGGGCAAATTACTCAACCTCTCTATGACTCAAGCTTCCTCACCCGAGAAATGGAGCTCTTTGTGGATTAAATAATTTATTTAAAGCATTTGGCATAGTGCCCAGCACACAGTAAACAACGAATGATTATCAGCTAGAGTTGATAACACTGTATCGTATAACAAATTTGCTGAGAGAGTAGAACTTAAATGCTCTCACCAAAAACCGACACCTAAGTAGTGAGGTGATGGATGTGTGAATAAACCAGATGGGAGGAACCGTCTCACAATGTTTATACATACACCAAATTATCATGATATCCACTTTAAACATGTTATAATTTTGTTAGTTATGCCTCAATAGGGCTGAAGAAAATTCCAACAAAATTTAAAGGTAATAAAACATAAAATATCTATAAAATAAATAAAAATGAGGAGGAGGATGACCAGAGCCAACATTTATACTGGGAACTGGGCTTAGAGGTTTATATCCATTAACTCATTGCAGTGTCCTGTGAGGTTGCTACTCTTATAATCCCCACCTCGACAAGACAGCTGGAGACCTGAATGCAGAAGTCGGCCTCTGGAGCCTGCACCCTTACCCATCCCAGTGAATGCCTGAAGGTGTTAGCTGTTGTCCTTACTGCCACCATTCCATACTAGGGACAGCGGGACAGAAATGCATAGGAGGCAGCCTCTGCCCCCCTATAGCCCCTGGGCTAGCGGAGGGACACAGGCAAGCATCCAGTTTCAGTGCTATGTCAGAGGCATGGCGATGTGGTCTAAGGAAGGCAAATCCCATTTCACAGAGGGGTGGGGTATCGGGGAGACACGGCGAGGGTAGCTCTACTTTCACCTCAGCAGTGGCAGAGATCTGAGGGGTTCCATCCTCAGGGATAGAGAGTAAATGGCTGCAGAAATCCCCCTGGGACACCACCTGCCTGGCCTTGCTATGTGTGCCTGTGTGGGTGTTGGGGTTGGGGAGAATGCTCCAAGCCTAAGGCGGCTGCAAACCTGCCCCAGGAGCATCTGGGATGGGGGCTTGGCCATGCTCCACCCTATGGCCTCACATGTGATCTGGAGAAACCTGGGGCAGGGGTGACAAGTCCCACCAAATAGCCCGGCAGGCCACGCTATGCCACGAGAGGTGAGGACACTACTGCTCGGTTCACCACTCTGGTTTCCCCAGTAAACTTCCAGCTTTCTGGGATCAGGAAGCCGCCATTTAACACCAGGAAAACGCAGGGGGCAGGGGGCACACAGGCTGTCCCTGAACTGGCAGGAAGGGTGGGGCTGATCTGGATGGAGAGTCATCTCTGTCATCTGTACACAGTCATGGAAGCCCTGGGGACCAGCCAGGCACAAGACCCTCCCTGCAAGCCACTGTACCCTGGGCCTGTCATACTCTCAGTGAGGCCTCACAGTTGTGTCCTCCACAGTACTCAGTCCAAGCCACAGAGGACAGAGCACTAGCCCAGGGGTGAGATGCCACTGCTCACCCTGTCAGGAGAGAAGTCTACACCCTAGGGCCACTCCAGGCCTCTGTTCTCCACCCCACAATCGGAAAGTCCTTTCTGTCCTCTCCTGGCGTGAGGCCAGGAAGGGGCCCGAGAGATCTGTAGGGAACTCGGGAAGAGAGAAAACAGAGGCGAGGTTGCCCCTTCACTCCTGTAACCAGTGATGAGGTGGGAAAGGGCGCTGGCAGGGCTGGCAGGGTGGGCAGGGCTGGGTTTCAGGCCGAGGCTCTGACTCCTTTGAACTTAGGTGTCTTCTCTGCCCACTCCTCCAGGGCGTTTCTAATGGCTCCTTCCCAAGGGCAGAGAGGGAGCTCTGAGGCTCCTCTGGCCCCTGGAGATGTGTCCAGGCCTGTCTGAGGATCCCCTTTCTCTCAGAGAGCCCAGCAGAGGGCTGCCACTAGCAAAGGGGAAATCCTCCCTGACTTCACCACTCATACTCAAGGCCTGCCCTTCCTTCTCAACCATTCCAGTCCTCAGCCTCCACTCTGGCCAACTCAGGCCAGGCCTCCTCACTTCCCAGGGCTAATTACTACATCGGCCTCTGTGCCCCCACTACTGCCAAACACAAACACATATTTTGTGTTTAGGTAATCTCTACACCCCATGTAGGGTTTGAACTCACAACCACGAGATCAAGACTTGCATGCTCTACTGACTAGCCAGCAGGGCACCCCCTAAAGTGGCCTTTTGTAGACCCTGTTGAGAACATCCCTTCAAAGGGCTCCCTACCGCTGGCAGGATAAATCCAAACACCTTTAGTGTGGCACCTGAGACCTTTGAGGTCTGGCTCCTGCACCCACAGTCCAGCTGCACTGAACCCCTTCAAGGGTCCCGATGAGCCACAGTCCCGTCCCTTTCCATATCACAGGTCCCCTTTGAACTAGGAAGGCTGGGCCCTCCCTTCCCCTTTCTTCTCCTAATTCTTTTGCAAAATCCCAGTTCACTACATGCCTGTGTGAGGACAGAGTTCTGGAAGCATGCCCTAATAGGACTGATGGTGGTGGGACTGGAGGAAGGGTGATTGGAACTGCCTGCTGGATTCTTTTATGCTGAATATTGACTGCCTTTGCAAAGAAGAAACACTTTTTTTTTTTTTAAGGAAAGAAAGGAAGAAAAGAAAATCCTGCAAACCCTCAGCTCCGATGCTGTCTCCTCTGGGAGTTTCCTTGGCCCTCTGGCCCTGACGAGGCTGGGTCTGGTGCTTTCCCTCATGGCATGAGTCATGCTGGCCCAGGGCCATCTGTCTGCCTGTGTGCGTCCTTGCCCAGACTCTGAGCCCCTCACCGGCCCTCACCACAACTCTGGAAGGCCCCATGGGCACAGGGATTATTGGCCCATTTTGTAGACAAGAACGCTTAGGCTCAGAGAAGTAAACCAACTTCTCAGTCACACAGCAAGTCTGAGGCCGGGCAGAGGCTGCTCCTGAGCTCTTGCACTTGCCCCCACGTTGCTTCTAAATTGGGACTTCCACTGGCTGAACCTTGCTCTCTCGAAGGCTGGTAGGCTGCACAGTAGGTATGCAGTGCTACTACCCAAGGATGGGAATAGCAGAGGCAGGGAGAAAGGCATGGCTGCCTAGCAGGTCAGCCCACACAGGTCAGTAAGGTTGACGACCAAACAATCTGAGCAGGGTGGGGACAGGAAAGTGGGGCCAGCACCCAGGACCCACCCTGCAGGTACCTGGTCTGCTGAGGTCTGCAGAAGATCCCCTTGACTGGAGGGTGATGACAGGGAGATTTCACCACCCCGGTCAGTGAGGGCAGACTTCTGGGTCCCAGGATATCAGAAAGGAGGGCGGTGAGTGAAGACCCAGGCATCCAGCTAATGATCAAGACAGGCAAGGCCTCCCCGGGAAGCAGACTGCTAAGTACCTCGTGGTGGCCGCCCGAGGGGCTTTCTGTCCTTTCAGGTCCCGTGAAGACCAGGGCTCAGCTGGCTGCTCTGGGAGCCTAAGAGGAACCAGCCTCTCCCTCATGCCTAAGAGAGAGCTCCCTGCAGCAGCCCCCTTGTTGAGAGTCCTGCGGGGCCTATACTGGGCACCACTTGGGGCCTCAAGCAACCATGCAGGAATGGCCCTGGGAGGACAGTAGCCAGGACTCTAGAGCTACAGCCCATCAAAGTGGTAGTCTCTGTGCCATGCCTGTGTGGAGGAGTGGCTGGCGGCACGGGGGGAATGTGAGGGGTTTGTGAGCTGCTCCAAGTGCCTAGACACCGAGCAACAAACCCCAAGTGAACAGGAGGCACCAGCTCGTCCACCTGGGGTCTGCCCTTCTGAGGCCCTATGGGTGAGGAGGTTTACAAAGGGCCCAGAAAGATCCTAAGTTCATGCTGCAGCACAGCATCACTTCCGGATCCTGAGTAGGTCCCTAGGCTCTGGGGCTGAGAGCTTCTCAAAGGACATCCTGAGGGTCCCGCCCCAGTCTTGCCCCCTTCTGAGGATTTGGGGAGGGATGCTGTGCTGGATGGCAACAAAGCAGCCCTGGAGGGAGGACTGGGTAGGAAAGGGCCAGGCTACACCGCCCTTGCCTCCCAGCCTCCCAACCACACTCACTTTCCTCCTTGCACCCTCTCTCCATCCAAGTTCTCTCTGTTCTTTCCATGTATGCGGCCTTTGTTCATGGCCTGCACACACTCTTTTTTCTATCTGGATCACTCACTCTTGAGTCTCTTCCCTTTCTAAATTTCTACTCATTCTTCAGGTCTCACCTTATTTGTAAGTTCCTCCTGGAAGGCTTCCCTGCTCTGCCCTCCTGCAATCCTCTTAAAGTGCTCACAGTGGTACTTCTAAGCATCCTGCCTCCCTCCCAGCTCCCTCCCTGTTGTAGCCATTGGCTTATTCATCTGCCTTCCCCTCTAGAGAGTAGATCCTGGGTCTGCCTTGCTCAGCTTTGAGCCCGCAAGCCTGGTATCTTCGAATTTTCTCAGTAAATATCTGTTGAATGAATGAATGAATGAATGAATGAATACATGAGCAGATAAAAGCCACTCTCCAGGTATGTGGTCATTTCCCAAACCCAATGGGAAAGTGATTTCTGCCCGGCCCTGGCATTTCTCCCAAGAGGGCATCTTGTGCTGGGGCTAGCTGTGTGTGTGTGTGTGTGTGTGTGTGTGTGTGTGTGTGTGTGTGCGTGTGTGGGCGTCCAGGATGCTGAGCTCTTTCAGAGCTCCGCTTTGGCACAGGCTCAGGTAATCCCCCAGAAGCTTCAGCTGCTCCCGGCATCGCCGGATGAGGCGCATCTGCTCCACATGCTCATACAGCGAGGTGTTCACCAGCTGCAGGTTGATGAGGGGCTGGGCCTGGATCTGCATCAGGAACTTCAGGGCCTGCTGGCAGATCTGGGGCACACCACATAGTGGGGATGGGACAGGATGGTGAGCGCCTCTGGGATGGGCACGGTCTTACTACTCACTCACCCAGCCACCCAGCTCCAAGGGACATGGTGCCATCTTCATTTTACAAATGAGAGAACTGAGGCTCAGGGTCGAAGTGACTGGGCCTATGTCCATAGCTCAGAAAAGTCAAGATCTGACCCCAGTTAACCTAATGCCCAGACCTATTCTCCCTCCACGGCACCAGCTGCTGCCCTTCTCTCCCTGGGCCCACAGACCCTTCCCATTCTTTCCTGTCTTCCCAGCCCCCACTTTCCTGCCTCATGGAACAGGCACTGCCTGAGGCCAACCATGCAGGAACCAGGTGACTGAGTCAGGCTCCAGCCACAGGAAGCCACAGATCAGAGGCTGCTTAAGGAGGTTTTCCAACTTCCCCAGCTCTTGCCAGCAGCACCAACCCAGACTCCCCCAAGTCCCTGTGTGGAGGTTAAGGATCAATCCCAGGCTTTCCCAACTGATAGGGTGTTGCAGGTCCCACTTTCAGTCCTGACCCTAATGCCAAAGCCAGTTACTGAGAACCTACCATGTGCCAGACAGAGATCCTCAGCCCCATCCTTTCCTCATGCTTATGACATTCGAGTGGGGAAGGTGTCATCATCCCCATTTTCTAGATGAAGAAGTGAAGGCTCACAGAAGCTAAAGTGGCCTATCTAATCTACCTGCAGAAAGTGGAGCCCGGGTCTAAACTGAAGTGTGGTCTTTGCACAGATGGCTGTTTCATCAACTAACGAGAAGCCTCTCTCCCCTTCAGTGTCCTCCTCAGTGTGACGAGAAGGATGGAGGAGGGATCCCTGGGTGGCGCAGCGGTTTGGTGCCTGCCTTTGGCCCAGGGCACGATCCTGGAGACCCAGGATCGAATCCCACATCGGGCTCCTGGTGCATGGAGCCTGCTTCTCCCTCTGCCTATGTCTCTGCCTCTCTCTCTGTCTCTGTGTGTGACTATCATAAATAAATAAAAATTAGAAGAAAAAAAATAAAGAAAAATTATGTAAAAAAAAAAAAAGAGAGAAGGACGGAGGAGCTGAGATGTTCTTCACCATCAACTTGGTGGTGAATTCAAGTCAGCATTGAATTTGAATCCCAACTCTATCACTTCCTAGCAGTGTGACCTTGTGACAATTACTTAACCTCTCCGTGACTCAGTTTCCTTGTCTGTAAAGTGGGGAAAATAAAAGCACCTCCCTTATGGGATTATTTTGAGTTCAGATAAAAAGAAAATCCATAAGCTCCTGGCACATACCATATCCTCAGGAATGGGAGCTGCCTTCAGACTCTGAGTGTCCGTGTGGCCCAGCTGGCCCCTGAAGCATCGGGAATGTAACAGGGCCCTTGGAAGATGGTCACACTGGGGGCTTAGGAGACTCTGGCCTCCTGTCATCCAGTTCCACTGCCATCTCTTGCCTCTCCCAGCAACAGACAACTCCTTTTACCATTTCTCAGAGCCCTGAAGTACCAGCCTGTGACTTGATGGGCAGTTGAGCAGCAAAGGCCCGGGGACTCCTCTCAGACTGCTCTTCTACATACCGCCTGGCCTGTCCCATGACTGGCTTCAAGCCTTGGGTGAGGCTCTGATGAAATCACACAGAGGAATGCGTGCTGAAAACTGGCAAGTGCTATGGACAGGCAGGAGCGTCCTGCTCCCCTGGACTGTTCCTGACCTGTGGGCTTGCAGGCCTGTCTAGGCGAGGAAGTATCCCTGGTCCTTCGCTGACATGCTGCCAAGTGCCAGCCAGACCCTGCACAAATGGGTCAGCCAGCGGTACCAGTGAACAATAAGGCCCCTCACCCAGGAGCCAGCCACTTTCTATTTCGAATGTTCCTGTCTTTCCCAGGCCAGGGATCTCTGAGAGAGCGAGAGCTGGATATTTCCTGATCTCAGACATACTCAGAAAACTACTGTCATTTTCTGGTAGGGAGAAGGAAGTGGCACAAGGATTGCAGCAATAAATAAGAAGATGGCTTAACCAGTGTCCGGGTGTTGTAAATAGTGAGTGTGTTTTACGGCCAAAGAACGATTTGCATTTGTGGTGGTTCTGAGTTTAATATTCTATGTGTAGTTAGTTAAATACTTACCACTGAGGGCAGGAGTGAGGACAAGGTAACCAAACAAAAAGCCAAAGTGAAGCTACTGTTCTTGGGGTTCCAGTCTCCAGCACAGTGGGCTGGGGTGACACACAACCCTTCCCTGCACTCTGAGGACACATCTGCACATCAAGGTTGCTCAGCCAGTAGGCCTGGAGCTTGTGAGAAGCAAATCCCTTCCTTATGCTTCTGTGTCTGTCTTAAACAGAAATCTGTGCCTTTGGGGTGAAGCCAAGCTTGTATTCTTGGAAGCAGGCCCTGACCAAGTGAACCAGGGGCCAAAGGTGTGACAGGCCTCAGGAGAAGGAAAGGGCTCTGATGTAGGGGCTCTGAGAGACTGGTGGGTCCTGTCTCTGTTAGTTCTTACACAACCCTGAGGCGCACACTTATTAATCCCTCCTTAGAGACCAGGAAACTAAAGCTACATAATTTGCTAATGGTAACACAGTTAGGTAAATGGTAAGCTCAGGTGTAGAGGAAGAAATGTGAACGATCCTGGGATACATCCAATTCAAAAGCACTTGGTGAACATAAAACAGTACCCAAGACTAAGTGATGCTAAGTCGACAAGGCACGTTCTAAAGCAGTATGAGTCCAGGATGATCCCAACTTTACAAACGTGTGGAAACAGATCCATGGAAAAGGCTGACTGCTCCAAGGGGAGGTGCAGCTGGTTGGCCAGCCCACCCACCCACCTGTCCATCCACATCCATCCACCATCCGGTTATATATGTAATCTATCCTAATTATCCTTCCTAACCTGCCTATCCTCGTCTGTCTGTCTATCTAACCATCTGGCTGCTGGTACCTTAGTTTTGTCTGTAGCCATGGGGAGCTGCAGAGAATCATCCTTAGACCTCTACCTGAGGATCAAGGCAGACACTGACAGAGCTCTGCTCAAGGCTATAGACCAGCACTGCATTGTTTGCTTGCTGGCTCCCCCTCCATCATGGGGCCTGAACCAGTGACCCAGGCTTCCCGAGAGCCAGCCTCCTTTACAGAGATGAGAGCAGCAGCAAAGAAGTATGATCATTCGTCTGTCACTTAGCAGCGTTGTGTGGCCACAACAGGCTGGGCTCAGGGCTTACCGGGCGCTTGGTGAGGTCCCAGTTGTGGATGATCCTGGCCGGAATCACCGAGGCATCGTCTTGGTGGCCGATGTCACAGTAATAGAGGCCAGAGAAGGCACAAAGCTTGGGTCATACAAATGAGAAGCCAATCTGTCGGGAGCAGCCTGGGGAGAAGGACAGTGGGAGAGTGAGCAGTGGCAGGTACAAACAATGCAGAAGTTACTAAGCAGAAGGACCAACTCTTTAAGGGAAGGATAGATTAAAAAGGATAGAGAGATAAAACCACCCTCACTCATATGCACCCCACCAAATAACCCTATTAATTAGTCTTCATAGCAGAACACCTTTAGCAATTATTGTTGCCATTTTACAGCTGAAACATTGGTGCCCAGAATGGTGGAGACCTGCCCAGTCATGGGCCGATTACACAGCATAGCTGGGCACTGGATTTGGGTTAGGTTGCTGTTAGAGCCCACATCCTCTTCTGTGTAGCTGTGTTCAGTGTTTCCACTGCTTGCTCACCGGTGCCAACCTTCTGTAGGTCTGCCCCTCCACTGAGGCCCAGAAGTAGAAGCAACCAAGTCTGGGCCTCGGTAAGCAGGGTGGGAGCTGGGGACCTGGGGCCGGCCACAGGGAGTGGGTGGGGAAGCCAGCAAAAGGCAGGCGCTGTCTGGACATTGCCTGGGGCCAGCCTGGAGTCAGAGATGCCTGGCCCTGCGGGATGGTGGTGCAGAGCCCAGCATTAGCCCCTCTGCTAGAGGTCCTTCCACAGCAGCGGGCAGTGAGAAGTGGAGTGGGGTATGTCCAGGGTAAAGCAAAGGCCTGGCTCAAATCCTGAGTGCATGCCTGTCTCCCACAGGGCCAGGGGAGAGTCTAGCCTTGGGACTAGAAGGGCCACCTCTTCTGTTTAATAGCTGCCTCACCCTAACCCTTCACTGAATTTTTGCAAGGTTCTGTTTCAGTGTCTATAAAAGTCTGCTGTTACTTGCTTTCCTGTGGAGAGATCACAAAGTTTAAATGATAGGAGATTTTGAAAGTGCCTTGCAAACTATGAATACAGCCAAATGTCAATGGTGGGTATCTGCTTAGCCACAGAGCTGTGCTTGCAGCAAGAAGGAAGCCCAGCTCCTCAGATTCAGTCTCGCCCCACGAGCTGGCAGGTGACAGGCACAGTAAGAGCTGCCCCCTGCCAGCATTCACACCCACTGGGGGACTCTCCTCATAAGCCATGGGGTTCCTGCCTTCACCCTAAGCCTAACAGCCACAGATTGAAGGTACCGAGTGCAAGTGTTAGAGGTTCGCAGGGGGAGGGAGTGATCTGGGACTTGAAAACATTTTCTGCAGGAAGAAAACTGACCACTTCCTTCCGGATGCCCGAAGCTGACTTTCCTCTCAAGTCCCATAGGCTCTAGCCAACTCTAGCCTCAAACCCCTGCCAGCCATGTCTCCTGTTATGGCACTCTGCAGCAGGGCAAAGTTTTCACGGTTCACCTGGAGAACCAAAGTGATGGAAATGGGTGTCTGGGTCCCTGTGGGGGCCTGGCTAGAGTAAGGTTCTAGGACTGTCAAGGTCCTCATCTGGCTCTACCATGGGATAGGTATTGTGAGGAATAAATGAAATAATCCAAATAAAGCAGCTGGCCCAGTGCCCCCACAGGAGAATCAGATTCAATGATGGCAATAATATAGCAGGTGTACTGACTTAGAATAATATCTATAATATATTCTTAAGTAGAAAAAAAAAACAAGTTGCAGAACAGTATAAATAGCTGTGCTGTCTCAAACAGTGGCCATAAGCCACAGGTGCCCATTTCAGTTTAAATACCTTTACGTTAAAGTGAAAATTCAGTTCCTTCCATCAAAATAGCTACATTTGAAGTACTCAGGAGCCACATGCGGCTTGTAGTTACCATAGTGGACAGCATAGATCACCCCTGGCCTGGCTTATGGTGAGAGCCTCCTGACTGGTCTCTCTCCCTGAGGTTCTTCAACATATGAGCCAGGATGCCCCCCCCCCCCCTTAAAGGAAGTCAGACCATGTCCCTCTGCCCCGAACCCTGCAATGGCTGCCATCTTCCTCAGAGCAAAAGCTAATGGCCCTTCTGTGGCCTGAGAGGCCCTCTGTCACTTCGCCCTCATCTCCTCAGTTTCCTGGGCATGTGCCCAGCACAGGTGCTTTGCATTTATTCCCCTGCTTGAGACACACAGGTCGCCCCATGCCTTCTTCCCTCCCTTCCTTCACATCTCCTCACATGTCACCTTATTTATGAGGGCCCCCTTGGCCATCCCATACAAAACAGTACACTCCCCATCTTGGCACTCCCCAGTTTACTCTTCTCCAGGGCAATGATTATCACCAGCCCATACGGTACCTTTCCCTGTTAATTTTCTTATTTCCTGTCTCTCTTTCTCTCTCTTTTTTTTTTTTAGCATTCAAAATCTTTTTAATAACAAGGCAGGATCTGGGGTTAGTTTTTGTAGCCTTGGCTGGCCCTGCGGCCTCTGGCACGCTCGAACTTCCGGCCCTTGGATCTCACGTAGGATTTGGTGTGGCTGTGTGGGGTTCCTGGGGCCTTGCCAAAGTGTCTGTAAACCTCTCGGCCCTTGCGTGGACCAGAGAGTAAGACGGTGCCACAACCCTTAGGGGAGTCCAGGGCCAACTGATCGAAGGTGAGGATCTTGCCTCCAGCTTTGAGGATGCGGCTCCGGGCTCGGCGACTCACGTGCAGTGCACACACCTTCAGCTTGGGCACCTCCCGGACACGCACGTCATCCGTTATGGTTCCTACATCCACAGCTGTTTTGTTTTCCCGGCCAGGCAGTTTCATCTTCCGGATCATCCGGGAAAGGGACAGAGGTGGCCGGTTGGTGCGACTCATGAACAAACTCTTCAGCACAACCTGGTTAAAGGTAGAGTTGGTTCGTCTGGCCAGAAACCTGTATAGCTTGACCAACAGTCTCAGGTAGATGTCCTGGCTCTTGGGCTCCTTGTGCTGAAACTTTCAGTCCTTGTTGTGGCAGATGTCGACTCCCATGATGGCGCCTCCTGCTCAGCCAGGTCCGGAAAGAGAGAACCTTATTTCCTGTCTCTTGCACTAGGACAGAAGTCTATGAAGACAGAGACTTTATTTCAATTCCTGCATGTCCCCAACACCTAGAGCAGCCTGGCATATCAAAGACAACTATCTGCTGAATGAGCATGTGTAGAAATGCTCCGTTTCATAGGGGGTCTGCCTATGACAGGGGATCCGAAAGACACGTAGTTTTCTCTCTCCCAGCCTGGACTAGCCTTGGAGATTTCAAAGAATTGTATAGGGTCTTCCTACCCTTCAGGGAACCTGACAGCCTAGGGGTGAAGCATATTCTGCCAAATATTTAAACCAATTAATAACCAATCTGAAGAAATACTTTGATAATAATACACTTATACTTGGTGACTTCAATCTAGTGCTTTCTACCCTCGATAGGTCTTCTAAGCACAACATCTCCAAAAAAACGAGAGCTTTAAAAGATACACTGGACCAGATGGATTTCACAGATATCTACAGAACTTTATCCAAACTCAACTGAATACAAACTTTATCCAAACTTTATCCAAACTCAACTGAATACACATTCTTCTCAAGTGCACATGGAACTCTCTCCAGAATAGATCACATACTGGGTCACAAATCGGGTCTGAACCGATACCAAAAGATCGGGATAGTCCCCTGTATATTCTCAGACCATAATGCCTTGAAATTAGAACTAAATCACAACAAGAAATTTGGAAGGACCACAAACACGTGGAGGTTAAGGACCATCCTGCTAAAAGATGAAAAGGTCAACCAGGAAATTAAGGAAGAATTAAAAAGATTCATGGAAACGAATGAGAATGAAGATACAACCGTTCAAAATCTTTGGGATGCAGCAAAAGCAGTCCTGAGGGGAAAATACATCGCAATACAAGCAACCATTCAAAAACTGGAAAGAACTCAAATACAAAAGCTCACCTTACACATAAAGGAGCTAGAGAAAAAGCAGCTAATGGACCCCACGCCCAGCAGAAGAAGAGAGTTAATTAAAATTCAAGCAGAACTAAATGAAATTGAGACCAAAAGAACTGTGGAACAGATCAACAGAACCAGGAGTTGGTTCTTTGAAAGAATTAATAAGATAGATAAACCATTAGCCAAGCTTATTAAAAAGAAGAGAGAGAGAACTCAAATTAATAAAATCATGAATGAGAAAGGAGAGATCACTACCAACACCAAGGAAATACAAACGACTTTAAAAACATATTATGAACAGCTCTACACCAATAAATTAGGCAATCTAGAAGAAATGGACGCATTCCTGGAAAGCCACAAACTACCAAAACTGGAGCAGGAAGAAATAGAAAACCTGAACAGGCCAATAACCAGGGAGGAAATTGAAACAGTCATCAAAAACCTCCCAAGACACAAGAGTCCAGGGCCAGATGGCTTCCCAGGGGAATTCTATCAAACGTTTAAAGAAGAAATCATACCTATTCTACTAAAGCTGTTTGGAAAGATAGAAAGAGATGAAGTACTTCCAAATTCGTTGGGTGAGGCCAGCATCACCTTAATTCCGAAACCAGACAAAGACCCCACAAAAAAGGAGAATTACAGACCAATATCCCTGATGAACATGGATGCAAAAATTCTCAACAAGATACTAGCCAATAGGATCCAACAACACATTAAGAAAATTATTCACCATGACCAAGTAGGATTCATCCCCGGGACACAAGGCTGGTTCAACACTTGTAAAACAATGTGATTCATCATATCAGCAAGAGAAAAACCAAGAACCATATGATCCTCTCATTAGATGCAGAGAAGCATTTGACAAAATACAGCATCCATTCCTGATCAAAACACTTCAGAGTGTTGGGATAGAGGAAACTTTCCTCGACATCTTAAAAGCCATCTAAGAAAAGCCCACAGCAAATATCATTCTCAATGGGGAAGCACTGGGAGCCTTCCCCCTAAGATCAGGAACAAGACAGGGATGTCCACTCTCACCACTGCTATTCAACTCAGTACTAGAAGTCCTAGCCTCAGACAACAAAAAGACAAAAAAGGCATTCAAATTGGCAAAGAAGAAGTCAAACTCTCCCTCTTCGCCGATGACATGATACTCTACATAGAAAACCCAAAAGCCTCCACCCCAAGATTGCTAGAACTCATACAGCAATTTGGCAGCATGGGAGGATACAAAATCAATGCCCAAAAATCAATGGCATTTCTATACACTAACAATGAGACTGAAGAAAGAGAAATTAACGAGTCAATCCCATTTACAATTGCACCCAAAAGCATAAGACACCTAGGAATAAACCTAACCAAAGAGGTAAAGGATCTATACCCTAAAAACTATAGAACACTTCTGAAAGAAATTGAGGAAGACACAAAGAGATGGAAAAAGATTCCATGCTCATGGATTGGCAGAATTAATATTGTGAAAATGTCAATGTTGCCCAGGGCAATTTACACGTTTAATGCAATCCCTATCAAAATACCATGGACTTTCTTCAGAGAGTTGGAACAAATTATTTTAAGATTTATGTAGAATCAGAAAATACCCCGAATAGCCAGGGGAATTTTATTTTATTTTATTTTATTTTATTTTATTTTATTTTATTTTATTTTATTTTATTTTATTTTATTTTATTTTATTTTATTTTATTTGCCAGGGGAATTTTAAAAAAGAAAACCATAGCTGGGGGCAGCACAATGCCAGATTTCAGGTTGTACTACAAAGCTGTGGTCATCAAGACAATGTGGTACTGGCACAAAAACAGACACATAGATCAATGGAACAGAATAGAGAACCCAGAGGTAGACCCTGAACTTTATGGTCAACTAATATTTGATAAAGGAGGAAAGACTATCCATTGGAAGAAAGACAGTCTCTTTGATAAATGGTGCTGGGAAAATTGGACATCCACATGCAGAAGAATGAAACTAGAATACTCACTTGCACCATACACAAAGATAAACTCAAAATGGATGAAAGTTCTAAATGTGAGACAAGATTCCATCAAAATCCTAGAGGAGAACACAGGCAACACCCTTTTTGAACTCGGCCACAGTAACTTCTTGCAAGATACATCCACAAAGGCAAAAGAAACAAAAGCAAAAATGAACTATTGGGACTTCATCAAGATAAGAAGCTTTTGCACAGCAAAGGATACAGTCAACAAAACTAAAAGACAACTTACAGAATGGGAGAAGATATTTGCAAATGACGTATCAGATAAAGGGCTAGTTTCCAAAATCTATAAAGGACTTATTAAACTCAACAGCAAAGAAACAAACAATCCAATCATGAAATGGGCAAAAGACATGAAGAGAAATCTCACAGAGGAAGACATGGACATGGCCAACATGCACATGAGAAAATGCTCTGCATCACTTGCCATCAGGGAAATACAAATCAAAACCACAATGAGATACCACCTCACACCAGTGAGAATGGGGAACATTAACAAGGCAGGAAACCACAAATGTTGGAGAGGATGCGGAGAAAAGGGAACCCTCTTACACTGTTGGTGGGACTGTGAACTGGTGCAGCCACTCTGGAAAACTGTGTGGAGGTTCCTCAAAGAGTTAAAAATAGACCTGCCCTACGACCCAGCAATTGCACTGTTGGGGATTTACCCCGAAGATTCAGATGCAATGAAACGCCGGGACACCTGCACCCCAATGTTTCTGGCAGCAATGTCCACAATAGCCAAACTGTGGAAGGAGCCTCGGTGTCCATCGAAAGATGAATGGATAAAGAAGATGTGGTTTATGTATACAATGGAATATGACTCAGCCATTAGAAATGACAAATACCCACCATTTGCTTCGACGTGGATGGATCTGGAGGGTATTATGCTCAGTGAAGTAAGTCAATCGGAGAAGGACAAACAGTGTATGTTCTCATTCATTTGGGGAATATAAATAATAGTGAAAGGGAATATAAAGGAAGGGAGAAGAAATGTGTGGGAAATATCAGAAAGGGAGACAGAACATAAAGACTCCTAACTCTGGGCAACGAACTAGGGGTGGTGGAAGGGGAGGAGGTCGGGGGGTGGGGGGCAATGGGTGACGGGCACTGAGGGGGACACTTGACGGGATGAGCACTGGGTGTTATTCTGTATGTTGGTAGATTGAACACCAATAAAAATTAATTTATTTAAAAAAATTAAAAAAAGAAAGATAATACTTGACATCATTACTCATTAAAGAAATGCAAATCAAAACCATGATGAGATACTAGTTCTCACCCCCCCTAGGATAGCTATAATAACAATTTTTTTAAAAACCTTAAGATCTTTTGGTAAGAATGTAGAATACACTGCTGGTGGGAATATAAAATGGGGCAGCTGCTTTGGAAAACAGTTTGGCAGTTCCTCAAAAGGTTAAATATAGAGTTACCATGTGACCCAGAAATTCTACTGTTAGGTATGCATCCAAGACAATTAAAAATATATATCAACACAAAAACTTGTACATGAATGTTCACTGCAATATTATTCGTAATGGCCAAAAAATGGGGAAAAAAAACAAATGTTTACCAACCGATGAAAGACAAAACAGAATGTGTCATGTTCATACAAAGGGATCTACAGTGAACTATTGGTCATTTAGGTACAGACCAGCCTACAACAGGGATGAATCCTGAAAACAATATGTTAGTTGGAAGAAGCCAGTCACAAAAGATTACATATAACATGATTCCATTTATGTGAAATGTCCTGAACTGCAAATCTATTGACAAACATCAGTGGTTGCAGGGAATAAGAGGAGTGAGGCTGGGGGAGGAGAGGCAGATGGGAAGTCACTGCTAATGGCAAGGGATTTCTTTTATGGCGGATGGAATGTTTTCAAATTCAACTGTAGTGATAGCTGTACAACTTTGCAAATATATGAAAAAAAGCTGAATTATACACTTTAGTTAGGTGAATTGTAGGGTATTAGTTATAGCTCAAAAAAGCTGTTAAGAAAAGGGTGTGTGTGTGTGTGTGTGTCTCCTCATCTATTTCATGGCCTTGGCCCCATCCTGAGTTACAGGATCTGGAAGCTACAGGCCAGATGAGAGACACGCATGAATGGAGCCGAAAAAGCAAGACTATAACCCAACAGGAACCCCAGACAGAGCTGGGGTAAACTCGGGGCTTTGTGTGTCTATGTGGATACAACTCCCATCTGGGCTGTTCATGACACAAGAACAAATATGCAATGGCAAAAGAGTTTGGGTCCACAGCTTTGAGGATTGTTCTTAAGCTTCTGACCCATGGGTCTGCTTAGAAGATTCCCAGGGTTAGTTTCCCTTGGATTATCAACAAAGTAGACTGGCTTATTCTAGAACAGCACTGCCTAACAGAAATAGAATTCCAGTCACGTGTGTCATTTTAAATGTTCTACTAGCCACATTTTTAAAATGTAAAAAGAAACTAGTGAAATTAATTTTGATAATATATCAAATATATCACAAATATTCTTATTGTAATATGTATGCAATAAAAAAATTATTGAGGTATTTCACTTTCTTTATACTAAACCTTCAAAATCCAGTGTTTATTTTACACAGCTTATCTCAGTTTGCACTAGCCACATTTTAGGTGCTCATTCAGTAGCCACGTGCAGCTAGTGGCTGCCATATTGGACAGTGCAGTTCTAAATCTGGTTTATGTTGCAAGATGAGTATTCTCAAAGCCTGGTATTTTAGAAAATATGAAGAATAACAAGCGCTAAGGAGGAAGGCTTAGTGAGGTGAAGCGCCTGGCCTGAGGCCTTAACACTGATAAGCGGCAGTGGTTAAGAGCAGAGTCTATCATCAGATGAGAATTATCTTCTCCACAGGATTGATGCGAGATGACAAGAGACCCTCATGGGAAGGGACTGGCACAGTGTCGGGCTCACATCCACCATGAGAGATATGAGGGGCTATTGGAGAGGAGGTAGAGATCATTCAGGGTAACTAGGGTAACTAGCTGGAGGCACCATGCACCAGGGTAACTAGCTGGAGACACCGTGTACCAGCTCTGAGATATCTCCCCAAGATCGCCTCCCTGAAAAACTTGTACCACTCACTGGACTGGTGGGTGAGGACACTCCAAGGCTCCACATAGATCCATCATCTTCCAGAGGCTCCTGCTGGCCATTCCCCTGGCACACTGCTCTGGCCACCTCTCTCACACTTCTGGGAGACTGCTGGTCCGAAGCACTTCTTGAAGGGACAGCTTGGGCAGGGCCCAACTGCTGCAAGCCGAGGGTGTCAGGTGCCTGCACAGGCGGCTCCTGCTTGTGGTACCCATCTTGGATCTCAGGGGATGCCTGGGCCAGAAGGGGCTCTGCGGGTACATCAAACGGGATGCTGGTTTCCAGGCTGGGGAGGGACAGTGAGGCTTGTCCTGTGGGAATCTCCACTTCTCCGATTAGTCTGTTGGTTGGCACAGAGTTTACCCGGGCTTTGGTGAATTCTGACAACACCCTGGAAGTTTTTAAACAAAGAAACCTGTGTGACAGGTTGTCTGTGAGAATGCCCAAGGCTACTAAGGCAGTGGTTATGAATGGAAAACTCTTGTTATGTGATTTTAAAACCAAAACAAACAACACTCTCATCATTCATTGCTCCCTTGCTTCCACACAGCCCTCCTCTGACACTCCTCATGAAGCTTCTCCCCAGCTGGGACTTAGGCAGAGTGGATGGTCAAGTGATCCAAGGTCCCAGGATCTCCAGTGACAAAGCGCACAAAGCTGTGGAAAGGACTGAAGTGAACGGAAACTACCCACTGCTTTTGCTTTCTGAACAGGGTACTGCGGGCCTGGAGAGCTTGCTCGGCCAAGCAAATGGCTGTGTAGGCAACCATTTCCTCATGCTATTGTAGCAGAGCCCCAGGGAATAGTGCCTGAGAGCCGGGCTCCCCAACAGCACAAACAGCTGAGCCCCAAGAACCCACTCCCCAGGACGTGGACTTAGGTGAAGTGAGAACCCACTCTGTTCCTGGAACATTCAGTGGACAGCAGGGTGGGGGTGAGTGCAAGGGCTGGTGTACCTCAAACCCAGACTGCATGTAGAGTCAGAGAAGCCTGCTGTTCTAGGAACTGCTACTGGAGATCGGTGTACACAAGGTACACGAGTGTGTACACAAGCATACGTGGGGTGTGCACCTGCTAACTCCTCCAATGGGACTGGCTCTTCCTGTCCCTCAGTGGTGCTTCGGGGCTATAGGGAGCCTTCTGTACACATACACACACATACTCACACCCACTTGAAAACATACTTCTGGGCCTTCTAAAAGGCCCACCGGCTGCTCCCCCTCCTCCTGAGGCTTCTGAGAATACAAGTTCTGTTTCTGAAGTAAACCCATTTGCTGTTTCCTCCTCTGCTTATGAACCCAGTCGAGTATGTCATACGCAAATGAAGATTTAAAGCTATCTGGTACCCAAGAGATTGCACATATCTGCCCTAATGGCTTAGACTAGGTCAGAAGATATGCCAAACTCCCTTTAATGTCACCTTATGGAAATGGGGATTTTATAACTCAAGTTTTTACCTTAATGTCTTCTGACTGAGCTCTGCTCTTATCTACAACATCACAACCCTAAACAACATTTCAAGACATGCTAGCTAGTCAAGTATTGGTGACCAACCTGTGCATTTAGGGGCAACTGATTTTTCAACCCAAGGCATTTCAGTGGAGGAAGAATAGTCTTTTCAACAAATGGTGCTGGGATAAGTGAATAGTCTCATGGTAAAGAAAGAAGTTGGATTCCTATCTCACAGCATGTAAAAAATGAACTCAAATGCTTTAAACGCCTAAGGTTAAGAGCTAAAGACATAAAACTCTTAGAAGGAAACACGTATAGATTTGGATCAGGTGACGGTTTCTTATATGACATCTAACAGATAGGCAACCAATAAAATATAGTTAAGTTGGACTTCATCAAAACTAAAAGCTTTTGTGCTTCAAAAGGATACTATCAAGAAGGTAAAAAGACAACCCGGAGAATAGGGAAAAAATTGTATATCTGACATATAAGTATTATCATATATCTGATAAAGGTCTAATATCCAGAATATACAGAGCTTTTAATAATTCAAGAGCACTAGAACCAATAAACCAATTGAAATATGGGCAAAGGATTTACAGAGACATTTCTCTAAAGGTATACAAATGGACAGTAAGTACATGAAAAGATGCTCAATATCATTAAATAGTAGTGAAATAAAAATCAAAACCATAATAAGATACTACTTTGTGCCACTAGGATGCCAATGATTAAAAAAAGAGGATACTAAGTGTTGGCAAAGATGTAGAGAAAATGAAACTCTTACACACTGCTGGTGGAAATTTGAGATGATGTAGCTTTTGTGAAGGACAGTTTGGTAGTTCCTCAAAAAGTTAAACAAAGAGTTGCCATATGACTCAGCAACTCAACTCATGGGCATATAGCCATGAGAATGAAAAGACAATATCCACAGAAAACTTGAACATGAATGTTCATAGCAATATTATTCCTAATAGCCAAAAAGTGGGAATAAAATAAATGTCACACTAACTGATGAAGAGATAAACAAACTGGTATATCCACACAATAGACTATTATTCAATCATGACTATAACTCAGAGGAACCTGAAAACATACTAAGTGAAGGCAGGCAGTCACAAAAAGCCACATATTGTATGATTCCATTTATATTCAATGTCCAGAATAAGTAAATCAACAGCTAATGGGTACGGGGTTTCCTCACAGGATAAGGAAACTAAACCCACTGAAATGGACACTTTAAAATGGCAACTTTATGCTATGCGAATCATATCTCAAACAAGTGGGTAACCTATCAGATGACAGTGTAAATGTTTTGGTAGAATAGTTATGGGAGAAGACAGGTCGGTACTGGTTCTTACTCTCAGCATCACTCTAAAAATAGACCAATGAGAATCCAAGAGCACAGCTTGCAGCAAACAGGCACGGGACACAAAGGGGCAGTTTCCACAGGCAGTGAGGGAAGGGACATTTGCTAACCAACTGCATGTGTCCAAACCATTGTGACAGAATGAGACCACTTTCTGAAATGAACTAGGGAGGCAGATTTTTGACAGATGTCCCCTGTGAGGTCCCAGTCCTCATGAAGTCCTGAGAGGTTGGGTGGCAACTGGTTAAAAGCAGGACCCCAGAATCCTGGCTTGGGCTGGCACACTGCTGTGGCCCCACATAGGTTCCTAAGTTCGTGGACTTTATTCCCTTACCCATAAAACAGGCATGCTAACAGCATCCACCTTTTGTGACTGTGGTAAAGGCTATGTGAGATAACAGGCAAAATGCTTAGGGGAGAGTCTAGCACAAAGTAAGTCCTCAATAAACAGTAACCTCAATTTGTTTCTGTGGCTGTTCTTATCATCACTGGTAAAACTGCTTAGCTTCCATGCTCATGAATATTAAAATGTAAGGAAAGGAGAATTATGGAAATATTCACTTGCATGAAAATGCTTATCAACGAACCCTAATCTGTAAGACAAATTTTAATGACAGAGTAGACTGGGTGTTGGAATAAGAAATGCCAAGATAATTTAGAGCTTCTGACAAATCAACGCCAAGGTCGAGGTAAAATCAAGTTCACAGAGCCTCACCAGAATCAGTGCTGGTTGGCAGGACCCAAAGAGAATAAGAGAGAGATACATCAAGTGGAGAAAAGTGCTAGAGATGAGGGTTTTTTTGTTTTTGTTTTGTTTTTTGTGTTTTTTTAGAGATGAAATTTTGAAGAACAGGCAAAAGAAAGAAAAATTTCAAGACCTTTGAAGAAAATGCAACACTGGACTGAAACCACTCCAGTCCTTCCACTTTTGTTCTGTCTAGCTCAGGGCAGTGTTTCTCAAAAACTGTCTATTCAAAAATTCTAGGGTGCCTGGGAGGTTCAGTAGGTTAAGCATTTGCCTTTAGCTCAGGTCATGATCACAGGATCCGGGCTCCCTGCTCATTGGGCAGTCTGCTTCTCTCTCTCCCTCTGCCCCTCCCCCCTTTATGCGGTGGTCTGGATGACCACCTCATGAAGCACCACTGCCATGCTCTTTTCCTGAGCATGTGGACTAGCGTGTTGCAGTTCATGGCACTGTCTGGTGGTCAGGGGCACTAATAAAAGCACGGAGGAGGGCTGCATATGCGAATAATCATTTCCCTCAAGAGAAGGCCTTATGATAACGACATTTGACAAAAACCACTACCCACAGTTTTGCAGCTGTGTATACAGAGATGAACAGTGGGGGAACTGATGTCACAGGATGCCAGTAGTAAAATGACAATGCTACCACCTACTGGAGCACTCATCCTATGTCTGACACTGCTCTAAGCACTTTACTTACCTTAACTCATTAATTCTTCTTAGCATTCTTATCCCCATTTTGCAAGGGAGAACAGCAAGGTCAGAAAGGTTGAATGCCTTGCTCAAGTCAGGGCGCTGGTTGATGCAAGACTCCAGTAGTGTGGCTCTTACTCCACATTCTTTTTTTAATAATAAATTTATTTTTTATTGGTGTTCAATTGGCAACATACAGAATAACACCCAGTGCTCATCCCATCAAGTGCCCCCCTCAGTGCCCGCCACCCAGTCACCCCCACCCCCGACCTCCTCCCCTTCCACCACCCCTAGTTCGTTTCCCAGAGTTAGGAGTCTTCCATGTTCTGTCTCCCTTTCTGATATTTCCTACCCATTTCTTCTCCCTTCCCCTTTATTCACTTTCACTATTCTTTATATTCCCCAAATGAATGAGAACATACAATGTTTGTCCTTCTCCGATTGACTTACTTCACTGAGCATAATACCCTCCAGATCCATCCACGTCGAAGCAAATGGTGGGTATTTGTCATTTCTAATGGCTGAGTCATATTCCTTTGTATACATAAACCACATCTTCTTTATCCATTCATCTTTTTATGGACACCGAGGCCTCTTCCACAGTTTGGCTATTGTGGACATTGCTGCTAGAAACATCGGGGTGCAGGTGTCCCGGCGTTTCACTGCATCTGAATCTTTGGGGTAAATCCCCAACAGTGCAATTGCTGGGTCGTAGGGCAGGTCTATTTTTAACTCTTTGAGGAACCTCCACATGGTTTTCCAGAGTGGCTGCACCAGTTCACAGTCCCACCAACAGTGTAAGAGGGTTCCCTTTTTCTCCGCATCCTCTCCAACATTTGTGGTTTCCTGCCTTGTTAATGTTCCCCATTCTCACTGGTGTGAGGTGATATCTCATTGTGGTTTTGCTTTGTATTTCCCTGATGGCCAGTGATGCGGAGCATTTTCTCATGTGCATGTTGGCCACGTCTATGTCTTCCTCTGTGAGATTTCTCTTCATGTCTTTTGCCCATTTCATGATTGGATTGTTTGTTTCTTTGCTGTTGAGTTTAATAAGTCCTTTATAGATCTTGGAAACTAGTCCTTTATCTGATACGTCATTTGCAAATATCTTCTCCCATTCTGTAAGTTGTCTTTTCGTTTTGTTGACTGTATCCTTTGCTGTGCAAAAGCTTCTTATCTTGATGAAGTCCCAATAGTTCATTTTTGCTTTTGTTTCTTTTGCCTTTGTGGATGTATCTTGCAAGAAGTTACTGTGGCCGAGTTCAAAAAGGGTGTTGCCTGTGTTCTCCTCCAGGATTTTGATGGAATCTTGTCTCACATTTAGAACTTTCGTCCATTTTGAGTTTATCTTTGTGTATGGTGCAAGGGAGTATTCTAGTTTCATTCTTCTGCATGTGGATGTCCAATTTTCCCAGCACCATTTATTGAAGGGACTGTCTTACTTCCAGTGGATAGTCTTTCCTCCTTTATCAAATATTAGTTGACCATAAAGTTCAGGGTCTACCTCTGGGTTCTCTATTCTGTTCCATTGATCTATGTGTCTGTTTTTGTGCCAGTACCACATTGTCTTGATGACTACAGCTTTGTAGTACAATCTGAAATCTGGCATTGTGCTGCCCCCAGCTATGGTTTTCTTTTTTAAAATTCCCCTGGCTATTCAGGGTATTTTCTGATTCTACATAAATCTTAAAATAATTTGTTCCAACTCTCTGAAGAAAGTCCATGGTATTTTGATAGGGATTGCATTAAACGTGTAAATTGCCCTGGGCAACATTGACATTTTCACAATATTAATTCTGCCAATCCATGAGCATGGAATCTTTTTCCATCTCTTTGTGTCTTCCTCAATTTCTTTCAGAAGTGTTCTATAGTTTTTAGGGTATAGATCCTTTACCTCTTTGGTTAGGTTTATTCCTAGGTATCTTATGCTTTTGGGTGCAATTGTAAATGGGATTGACTTGTTAATTTCTCTTTCTTCAGTCTCTTTGTTAGTGTATAGAAATGCCATTGATTTTTGGGCATTGATTTTGTATCCTGCCACACTGCTAAACTGCTATATGAGTTCTAGTAATCTTGGGGTGGAGTCTTTTGTGTTTTCTATGTAGAGTATCATGTCATCGGCGAAGAGGGAGAGTTTGACTTCTTTGCCAATTTGAATGCCTTTTTTGTCTTTTTGTTGTCTGATTGCCGAGGCTAGGACTTCTAGTACTGTGTTGAATGGCAGTGGTGAGAGTGCACATCCCTCTCTTGTTCCTGATCTTAGGGGAAAGGCTCCCAGTGCTTCCCCATTGAGAATGAGATTTGCTGTGGGCTTTTCATAGATGGCTTTTAAGATGTTGAGGAATGTTCCCTCTATCCCAACACTCTGAAGAGTTTTGATCAGGAATGGATGCTGTATTTTGTCAAATGCTTTCTCTGCATCTATTGAGAGGATCATGTGGTTCTTGGTTTTTCTCTTGCTGATATGCTGAATCACATTGATTGTTTTATGTTGTTGAACCAGCCTTGCGTCCTGGGAATAAATCCTACTTGGTCATGGTGAATAATCTTCTTAATGTACTGTTGGATCCTATTGGCTAGTGTATCGTTGAGAATTTTTGCATCCATGTTCATCAGGGATATTGGTCTGTAATTCTCCTTTTTTGTGGGGTCTTTGTCTGGTTTTGGAATTAAGGTGATGTCTGGTTTTGGAATTAAGGGCTCATAGAACGAATCTGGAAGTACTCCATCTCTTTCTATCTTTCCAAACAGCTTTAGTAGAATAGGTATAGTTTCTTCTTTAAACGTTTGATAGAATTCCCCAGGGAGGCCATCTGGCCCTGGACTCTTGTGTCTTGGGAGGTTTTTGATGACTGCTTCAATTTCCTCCCTGGTTATTGGCCTGTTCAGGTTTTCTATTTCTTCCTGTTCCAGTTTTGGTAGTTTGTGGCTTTCCAGAAATGCGTCCATTTCTTCTAGATTGCCTAATTTATTGGCGTAGAGCTGTTCATAATATGTTTTTAAAATAGTTTGTATTTCCTTGGTGTTGGTAGTGATCTCTCCTTTCTCATTCATGATTTTATTGAGTCTTCTCTCTCTTCTTTTTAATAAGGCTGGCTAATGGTTTATCTATCTTATTAATTCTTTCAAAGAACCAACTCCTGGTTTTGTTGATCTGTTCCACAGGTCTTCTGGTCTCGATTTTGTTGAGTTCTGCTCGAATCTTTATTAACTCTCTTCTTCTGCTGGGTGTAGGATATATTTGCTGTTTTTTCCCTAGCCCCTTTAGGTCTAAGTTTAGCTTTTGTATTTGAGTTCTTTCCAGTTTTTGGATGGATACTTGTATTGCGATGTATTTCCCCCTCAGGACTGCTTTTGCAGTCCCAAAGATTTTGAATGGTTTTATCTTCATTCTCATTAGTTTCCATGAATCTTTTTAATTCTTCCTTAATTTCCTGGTTGACCCTTTCATGTTTTTGCAAGATGATCCCTAACCTCCACCTGTTTGAGGTCCTTCCAAACTTCTTGTTGTGATTCAGTTCTAATTTCAAGGCATTATGGTCTGAGAATATGCAGGGGACGATCCCAATCTGTTGGTATCGGTTCAGACCTGATTTGTGACCCAGTATGTGGTCTATTCTGGAGAAAGTTCAATGTGCAATTGAGAAGAATGTGTATTCAGCTGACTTTGGATGTAAAGTTCTGTAGATATCTGTGAAATCCATCTGGTCCAGTGTATCATTTAAAGCTCTCGTTTCTTTGGAGTTGTTGTGCTTAGAAGACCTATCGAGTGTAGAAAGCGCTAGATTGAAGTCACCAAGTGTATTATTATCTAAGTATGTCTTAATTTTGGTTATTAATTGATTGATATATTTGGTAGCTCCCACATTCGGGGCATATATATTGATGATTCTTAAGTCCTCTTGTTGGATAGATCCTTTAAGTATGATATAGTGTCCCTCTTCATCTCTCACTACAGTCTTTGGGGTAAATTTTAGTTTATCTGATATAAGAATGGCTACCCCTACTTTCTTTTGAGGACCATCTGAATGGTAAAAGGTTCTATCAGGCCGCAGGTGTCCTTCTGCCTAAAATGAGTCTCTTGTAGACAGCAAATAGATGGGTCCTGCTTTTTTATCCAGTCTGACACCCTGCGCCTTTTAATGGGGTCATTAAGCCCATTCACGTTCAGAGTTACTATCGAAAGATATGAGTTTAGTGTCATCACGATACCTATTCAGGCCCTGTTTTTGTGGATTGTTACATTGGACTTCTTCTTAACGGGGAATTTTAAGAGTCCCCCTTAAAATTTCTTACAGAGCTGGTTTGGAGGTCACATATTCTTTCAGTTCCTGCCTGTCTTGGAAGCTCTTTATCTCTCCTTCTATTCTGAATGAGAGCCTTGCTGGATAAAGTACTCTTGGTTGCATGTTTTTCTCATTTAGGACCGTGAATATGTCCTGCCACCCTTACTGGCCTGCCAGGTCTCTGTGGAGAGGTCGGCTGTTAACCTAATATAAGTTAGGGATTTCTTGTCTCTTGCTGCTTTAAGGATCTCCTCTTTTCTTTATAAAATTTATTTATTTATTTATTTATTTATTTATTTATTTATTTATTTATTTCATTTATTTATTTATGAGAGAGAGAGAGAGAGAGAGAGAGGCAGAGACACAGGAGGAGGGAGAAGCAGGCTCCATCCCGGGACTCCAGGATCGCGCCCTTGGCAAAAGGCAGGTGCTAAACCACTGAGACACCCAGGGATCCCTGGATCTTCTCTTTATTTTTGGAATTTGCAAGCTTAACTATTAAATATCGAGGTGTTGGAATTTGCAAACTTAACTATTAAATGTCGAGGTGTTGAACGGTTTTTATTGATTTTAGGGGGGGATCTCTATTTCCTGGATCTGAATGCCTGTTTCCCTTGCCAGATTAGGAGCGTTTTCAGCTATGATTTGTTCAAATACATATTCTGGCCCTCTGTCCCTTTCGGCGCCCTCGGGAACCCCAATTAAACGTAGGCTTTTCTTCCTCAGGCTGTCACTTATTTCCCTTAATCTATCCTCATGATCTTCTAATTGTCTGTCTTTTTTCCTCAGTTTCCCTCTTTGCCATCAACTTGTCTTCTCTGTCACTCACTCATTCTTCCACCTCGTTAACCCTGGTCCTTAGGACCTCTAGTTTGGATTGCATCTCATTCAATTGGTTTTTAATTTGTGCCTGATTAGATCTAAATTCTGCAGTCATGAAGTCTCTTAAGTCCTTTATGCTTTTTTCTAGAGCCACCAGTAGCTTTATAATAGTGTTTGTGATTTGGCTTTTTGACATTGAATTGTATTCCAAATTTTGTAACTCTGTGGGAGAGAGGACTGTTTCTGATTCTTTCTTTTGAAGTGAGGTTTTCTTTCTAGACATCTTGCTCAGTTCAGAGTGGCAAAAACAAGTTGTATTGGGAAAAGGAGAAAAAGAGAAGAAAAGGAGGAAAGAAAAAGAAAAAAAGAGAAAAAAAAGGAAGAAAAAAAGAAAAAAGTAAAGATAAAAAAAGAGGGGGGCTCGGACAGCAAACAGAAATCAAAACTAAAACAAACCAAAAAAAAGGGGGGGGGGAGTATCCTTGGATTCTATATACTGTAAGTCCCTCGACTTCCCCTGGAACTTTCCAGTGCTGCTTGGTCCATAATTTGTTTTTCCAATGTCTAGTTGGTCTTCTGGGGGAGGAGCCTGCTGTGCTGATTTTCAGGTGTTAGCACCTGGGGGAGCTGCTCAGCCCCCTGCCTGGTGCAGGGCTCAGTGAAAGATGTTTAAGCTGCTTATCCTGGTGAGGCCACTGTGAGGCTCAGTGGGGGTTGTTTACCCCGTGAGGCCGCAGGAGGAACAACCACAGTGGCAGCGGCCAGCCCTAGAGCCCTGGTCAGCTTCTGCAGTAACTATGGAGCTCTCAGTCTGCAGGGGTGTATGCTCCGGGGGCAGGGCTGCTGATCTGCTAAGCTTGGGACAGGAGCGTCCTTTCTGTCCTGGGCCCTCCTGGCCTCTGCCTGTCCCAGGGGGAGGTCGGATCCTGGGCTGTTTCTGCGCTGTTGGATTCGTGCTCGCGGCCGCGCAGCCCCCTCTCTGCAGAGCCTCCGCTTGAGCCACTCCGAGCTGCTCCCGAGCCGCGTAGCCCCCTCTGCGCGGAGCCTCTGCCGAAGCTGGCGCCAAGGTGATCCCTGGGCCGCACAGCCCCTTCCACAGGGAGCCTCCACCAGAGCCGCTCCCGAGGTACTCCCAGGCCCGGCCACGCAGGTGCTGCAGCCCTTTAGGGAGCTCGGCCGCGGGGTGTGGGGCTCTCCCCGGGGCGCAGGTGCTCTGTTAGTGTCCCGGGGAGCCTGAGTGCATCCCCTCCCCTCCTGGGGTCCTGCTCTAACTCCCTGCGAGCGCCTTCCCCTCCGGGAAGATTGGTGAAGGTCCTGCTTCTCCAGGCGGGGCTCTCTTGTCCTGGGGACACTCCGAGGCCTTAGCCTGGCTCCTCGCGGGGCCCCTCCCCCTTGGATGCCTTTTGTTTCTTTATTCCCCCCACCAACCCCCCCCCGCCCGCCCCCCCATCTTCCAACCTTGATAGAAGCAGGCACTCTTCTCATTGTAGCATTCTAGCTGTTCTCTCTTTAAATCTCAGGCCAAATTCGTAGATTTTCAGGATGATTTGAAGGTTATCTAGGTAATTTGGTGGGGACAGGTGACTTGGGGACCTTACTCTTCTGCCATCTTCTGACTCCACATTCCTAACCTTTGGACTGGAGTCGTGCTACTCAGTGGTCCCTGTAATCAGACCCAACCAACACAAAAGAAGCCATTCAGGGCATCAATCCTCTATTCACAAAGCAAACTGCAATTTGATTTCCAGAAAACATTAAATTAATACCTCTCATTTGGAATGTTATGTGTTTTATACTTTATGTTTAATTTGTAGATGTCGTGATTTTAAGGTTGTAAGAGGTATAAGCACATGGTATATATGCCTAATTTTAAGTCACAAATATAATAAAATTAAGTGAACTCTTAAAGTTGATGACACTCTTTACCCTTAAGACATACCCTCTATATTTATATTCCCCAAATGAATGAGAACATACACTGCTTGTCCTTCTCCGATTGACTTATTTCACTCAGCATAATACCCTCCAGTTCCATCCACGTTGAAGCAAATGGTGGGTATTTGTCGTTTCTAATCGCTGAGTAATATTCCATTGTATACATAAACCACATCTTCTTTATCCATTCATCTAATAGTGAAAGGGAATATAAAGGAAGGGAGAAGAAATGTTGGGAAATATCAGGAAGGGAGACAGAACATAAAGACTCCTAACTCGGGGAAACGAACTAGGGGTGGTGGAAGGGGGGAGGAGGGCGGGTGTTGGAGGGGAATGGGTGACGGGCACTGAGGTGGACACTTGACGGGATGAGCACTGGGTGTTTTTCTGTATGTTGGTAAATTGAACACCAATAAAAATTAATTAAAAAAAAAAAAAGACATACCCTCTAAGAAGAGCTGGTGTCTGGGGATACGCAAAGACCAACTTCCAGCCCAGCTCTCAGAGGGATGGTGCTGGATAAGTATTTCTTCATTTGCATGTGTTCAGTGATTGCTGCTTCCTCACACCACTGCCCAGCACTGGTCTGTACATCCTGACCCTCTTCCCTCGAGTTTTCCCATCACGCCCAGGACAACACTTCCCACCCAGGGTGGACAGTCACTGATTCAGTGACCTGCAGCTGGAATTTTCCAATCACAAGACTCATGAAAGATAAAAGCCAGACACATGACAAAGACACATGGCTGGCCTATGGGAGGAAGGAGGGAGAACGAGGACTCCAACAGGTGAATGAACCCAAATCACGCCACCAGCCCACTGGATAGGTAGAGATTGCTCCTTTCCAGTATGTTCTATCTAAATTCTCCCACTTAGGGGTGCCTGGGTGGCTCAGTGGTTGAGCGTCTGCCTTCAGCTTAGGGCATGATCCTAGGGTCTTGACATTGAGTCCCACAGCAGGCTCCCTGCGGGGTGCCTGCTTCTCCCTACGTCTCTACCTCTCTCTGTGTCTCCCATAAATAAATAAATAAAATATTTTAAAAATAAATAAAATAAACAAATTCTCCCGTTTGATGTTCAAAAGTTCTATCTCATGTGCTCAGTGCTCAGAAACCGCTTCAGGGGTCTACCAGACACTGTTATGTGTGCAGTGCACTCCCCGGCATCTGATTGGATTCTCAGACTGTCCTATGAGGGAGTCTCCATTTTAAAGATGAAGAAACAACTTTGTAGAGTTAGTAGTTTAGTAGCCCCGGGAGGAACAGTGTCAGCTACTTGCTCCACAGTCCAGGCACTTAGCAGCAGGGCCACAGAGGCAAGTGTCCTAGGTTCAATATTCAGATACTCTGGATTCCACTTTTTATAGAAAATGCCATACCTTGTCCTGAGTATAATATAGCTGTTGAAACATTCTAAGGCAGGGTCAGCAAACTTCTTTTGTAAACGGGCCACATGGTAAAGGTTCTAGGCTTAGTGGACCACACATTCTCTGTTGCAACGCCTGAAGTCTGCTACACTGTGGTATAGAGGTGCCTCTTGCTAAAGGTGACCAGCCATGGGCTTAAAGCACCCCCTAGCCATTGCTGAGGGCAGAGGGCTCCTGAGGCTTAGTCTAACAAAACCCCTACCTCGCCCATCTCCGTTCTAGAACACAGAGTGTCTCTGTTGCTTTCCCATGCCGCTGGACAAGGAGAGCCCCAAGTCCCACACTCTGAAGTTCCTCCCCCACCCACAGGTCCCCAGCTGATCTCACTTGTGGGTGACAGCTTTCAGGAGGGCCAGAAGACAGGCTGAGGAAGAGGCTTCTGGTGGGCGCTTTACTTCCTTTTCCCTCCAGTCTCAGCTCGGATGTGCTTGGTGAGCAGGCTGTGGATAAATACGGCCTCAAGGGCACTGGGCATGGTGTTGGCATCTCCATCCTTGATAGTGACCACTGTGTCCGAGGACACGTATTGCTTCTGTAACGCCTTCACGGATCCCACCAGCTTCTTCTTGATAACCTATCAGTGTCAGACATAACACAGGCTTTAGAAGATCCTGCCATGTAACTGCTTATTGCCAAATACACAAACACCCACAGAAAAAAAGGAAAAATCGCATACTTATATCATCCAGAGATAGCATTTTTTTGGCAAAAATATTTTATATTTTATATTATTAAACTGAACTTCAAACAAAAATAACAACAAAAAAAAGGAACTGAACTTGAGTGAATTGATAGCCATACATCTTGTGTTTAAATACTGGTTCCATCACCTTAACAGCTATTGGAGCTCAGGCAATCCACCTCGGGCAGCGGTGAGGCTTTTTATGACTATGACTCCATCAAGAGGCACCAAGTGCTGTTTTCAAACATGAAAATAAGAGCATAGGGACGACACCTGGGGGGCTCAGTGGTTGAGCACCTGTCTTCAGCCCAGGGCGTGATCCTGGAGTCCTGCGACTGAGTCCCACGTCGGGCTCCCTGCATGGAGCCTGCTTCTCTCTCTGCCTAGGTCTCTGGCTCTCTCTCTGTCTCTCATGAATACATAAATAAAATCTTAAAAAAAAAGAAAGAATGAATGAAAACAAGAGCATGGTCTACACTGAGAAAGATCCAACACCTGACATAGGCCCAGGTTAGTGTCAGCTTTGTCTGTCACCAGCTGGGTCACCTCAGACATTTCGCTGAGCTTAATGTCCTCATCAGTTAAATGGAAAAAATACCTCCTGAACTTCAGCACTGCAGGGGATTACTCTGAGGGCAGGACTTGTCTTTTAATCATCTTTGTGTTCTCGACACTTGGCACGGTTCCTGGCACATATAAGTACTCAGTGAATTTTTGTTGAGTAAGTAAATTATAAAATACATATACATAAAATCCTTTGGAAATTTAAAGGCAGTTCAGGCATAATCTGAGCATGTCAACATGTCCTGAGTGTTTTGAAAAGGACTAGAAGGGAATGCAGAAAAACTGGTTGGAATTATTAGCTGATGGAGTTATGGATAAATATTTTACTGTTTTATTTTTATTTTAGCCCAAACGGTTCATGTTCTCTGAAAAGTCCAATGTTCTTTTTTTACAACAGCTTGAATGAGGCATAATTTACATAGCATAAAATTCACTCGTTTAGAGTACACAATTCAATGTGTTTTGGTATATTCACAGAATTGTGAAACTATAGCCACTACCTAATTTTAGAACATTTTCATTGCCTCAGAAAGAAACACTGTGCCCATCAGCAGTCACTCCCTGTACCTCTCTCCCCCCACCCCAAGCAACCACTCATCTACTTTCTATCTTTGTGGATTTACCAATTCTGGACTGTTTGCCTAAGTGAAGTCATATAGGGTGTAGCCTCCTGGATCTGACTTCTTTCACTTGGCATGTTTCCAAGGCCTGTCTATGCTGTGGCACGTAACAGGAGTTCATTCTTCTTTACTGCCAAAAAATTCCATTGTGTGGACACCCCACATTTTATTTACCCATTCATTGATTTAATAGACATTGGGTTGTTTCCACTTTTTGGCTATAATGCTGCTATGAACATTCAAACACAAGTTTTTGTGTGGACAGACATTTTCAGTTCTCCTGGTTCATACCTAGGAGTGGAACTGCTGGGTTGTGTGTTGACTCCAGGTTTAACTTTTTGAGCAACTGCCATACCTTCCCATAATGGCTGTACCATTTGACATTCCTGCCAGCAGTGTGCCAAGGTTCTAATTTCTCTACAACATCACCACTTACTATTATGTCATTTTGATTTGAGGCATCCCAGAGAGTGTGGAGATGTCTCTTGTGATTTTGAATGCATTTGTCTAAAGTCTAGTGATGTCAGGCATCTTTTCATGTACTTATGGGTCATACCTATCTCTGCTTTGGAGAAATCCTTGCTCTTTAGGTAGCCTATGTTAAATCACCACCATTTTTTTGTAAACTCCCGTTTTATCACCAAAAAGATGTTCTAGAAAGTACAGGATCTCTTCAGAGCCTGCTCCTGCTATAACTTTCTCTCAGCCTGAGGCCTCACTTTCCGGACAATACTCATTCATTTCAAAGTGAGAAAAATCAATGAAATGGCTGTCCTGGGCATTCTTCCCCACCGTTGAGCCTCCCTTGCTGCCTACTGGGATGGCAGCCCGGGGGTCCAGTCTATTCTCCACCACTGAGAGCATTTTCACTCACATTGCAGCTCCCTCGGAGAATCACATGACACCTGCAGAGACAGATGGTGGCCAGATGAGCAAGTTCCAGCTCACCACCCAGAGCCAATTCTTCCCTCTACCCAGAGTAGGCAGCAGCAGGTCAGCCCATCTTCCTCAAACTGCAGTGCAAGGGCCTTTGAATACAAAAGTAAAATCTAAGAGTGGATTTGAAGGAAAGAAATGAGGAAGGAAAACAAATCTGAGCGCTTGGGCCACTGCAAGCAATCACGGAAAGGGCTGTGGACTCCACACCAAATGGTTGCACCAAAAGGTAGGCATGAAAGGCTGATTCAGACACAGAGCTAAGGGTGCAAGAGGGATACTGCAGCGGAAGGTGCTGAGAGCCCACAAGGACCAGGAAGCAGGGGCTCACAATTAATATTCGGGGCCTGGGCCCTGCAACTGCTCCCTCTGACTCCTGTCCCAGTCTAGTGTCTGCCAGCTCAGACAGCGACAGGGACAACTGAAACAGCTTCTGAAGGGGGGCGGGGGGAGGGGGGCTCTCTTGCTACACATCTGCTTTTCCTTTAGGCACAAGGGTCTAGGCTAGAGCAGCACAGCAACATGTCTAAAGGGAAAAAATATGGTTCTGACTCTCGATTTGCCAGTGACCAGCACTAGGCATGCTGGGCCACTGATAACATCAGACCTCTCAAATGCAGATATAAATGCTGAAGATGCCTAGCACAGGGCCTGAGGATACCAAGGAGAAATGCTATCTACAACCCTAGTGTATGTGGCCATCCAAACCTGCAGGCAAAAGAATGCCAATGCCTGAAAGAGTACCTGCAAATAATTGGAAGTAGATCCCTCAGGGTAAATCCCTCAGGGCTCCAGCTTCCTGGGCAGGGGGCAGTGGGCAGTGTTTGAGGTGAGGAAGCTTTAACCTGAGCCTGAGGGGGCTGCTGGCTGGCCTGGCTCCTCCCCAGCCACTTGGATTGACCAGGATGGGGCAGGCACCTTCCCATCTAAATAGATCACTAATTACCCCAAGCTGAGCATGAGGGGGCACCAGAAAGGTAAGTCATCGCTATCTCAAAAACTCATGGCCCAAAAAAGTTAATAAAACCAAGGCATGGTTAATGGATTTTGTACTCTTCACATATATTGCTTCTTGCATTCCTCCTAATCACCCTAGGAGAGCTGTTTTATTATCTTGATCTAACAGATAAGAAATAGAAGCAGACCCAGGTCAAGGAACTTCCCAAGATGCCAGGGCTGATAAGTAGCAGGCTCCAGCACCTCCCACCTGGGCAACATGGATCCTTCTGGAAGAGATGAGTGTGAGCCAGGGGTAAGGGGTGGTTGGGACAGAAGCAGAGGGTTCTGGGAGGAGGGCTTTTCAGGTGGGGGCCCAGGTGAAGGGGAGCAAGGGAATACCAAGGTCAGTTTGGTGGCAAAGATTTACAGAACAGTGGAGCAGACAGAACAGCAGAGTGGCCCTAAATGATGTTAGATGCTCTGACTCAAGCCCTGGCCTTTGGAGCTGGCCAAGGACCCAGAGCCAAACTTCCTAAGGAAGGATACACAGATGGAGGCAGGTGTGTGTGGAGGATGGCCCCTGCAGAATTAGCTCTGGCCAGCACATCACAGACCACCAGAAACCTACCCTCCTCCCCAGCCACATCCCCTGTCTGACTGCCTCTTCCTTCACCACATTCCCGGCTCCTATTCACCTGGAGACCTATCCTCCTCTGCAGACCAGCTCCATGCTCTGGCCGCCACGGCGACGGGAAAAGAGGATGGGATGCAGTCTGAGTCCCTCCTGAAATTGTGTCTGATCCTAGAGGCAGGGTTCCTTCAATGCTACCCCGTGCAGCCCCGCATCAAATCCAGGTTCTCGGGCTCCAAGACCCTGGCATCCAATCCCTTTCAGCAATTTCAGAAGGCTAGGGCCTTCCTTCAGGCCTGTCCTTCTAGACAGAGACTCAAGTTCCAAAGATGCCATTCCCTCAGCCAGCCTTATGACTTAGACCTCAACAATCTGAATAGTAGGTCCATTAAGTACTCATTAATTAATTAACCAAAAATAATAGAGTATTCATTGGAGGTATGGAGGCTTATTAGTGAGTGCATGCTCTGGCCAAGACAGGGTCTGCTAAACAAACAGAGTCAACTGATGATGAGAGGTCAGAGCAGGGCTGGATAGGAGACAACTGCAGCCTAAAACAAAGTGTCAGAAAAGTCACAAAATGACAACAGCACAGAGAAATCCAGGAGGCTAGCCACTTGACAATTCACAAAATAGGACTGAGACTTTGGGGTCAGGCCAAAGTTAAGGGTGTACCTTTCTTTGCAGGTAGCCAAAGCACCCTACCTAGACCTGTCCCACAATAACTCAGGGAGGCAGGAAACTGGCTCAGAGGCAGGAACGTGACAATCTATGATGTGAGATCTCGGGGCTTTGGGTCTCCTGACTGCTAGATCAGCATTCCAGCAGGATCTTGGGTGGCCTAGACCCCCAATCTACCATCCTATGGGACTAGCACCACTTCCTATCCTCAGGACAATCTTCACTAACAACAAGAACCAAACCAAAGAGGGGTGTCTCTTCAGGAGACCTGGGCTGAGAAGAGGAAATAGAGAGCTTCAAACATACCTGGTGCCATTGATCAGAAAAGGTGAGTGGCATCTGCCTTTATAAAACTCTAAGCAACCCTAAGTCTACCTCTGCCCCTCAGTACGTATTCACCGTGGCATAGGATCTCATTCTCTAATATTTTTTAATTCTTAAAACAATCCTGTGAGAGGAGGATGATTATCCCCTATTACACAGAGGAGAAAACTGAGGCTCAGTACAAACAGGCCTCAGGTAAGGGACAGAATTCTCTGATTATCTCATTCCAGGTCCTGTGCCTTCCACCAGATCAAACTGTTTCAGGTCCTTGGTTCACAGAGTTGCAGGCAAATTTATTACTCATAGACCCGTTAGAGGCACTCAGAAGCTCCATTTTTATCAAACAAAGCCTAAAACCAACAAGAAACAATCTTGCCCATCAGATCTGTAGCATACCAAAGGGGCAGTCCCAACACACTCAGGTGCCACATCTCTAACAGGAGGTTTTATAAATGGAAACTGGCACTGGGACCCTGACTTTCCCAGAAAGGACCACGGAGCTTGCTTCCAGATTAGTGGAGCTTGCTTCCAAGAACTGCGCTGTTCCCGGGCCAACCCTGTAGACACTCCCAACGTCCCCGTGGAGCACAGGTCCTTTCCGTGGTGGCTAGGTTTCAGAGCTGTCCTTTCTTAAATGTTCCAACATGAAGTTAGGAAGGAAGTGTTCTGCGTGATTTTGTTACATGGCTTCTATAAACATCCAATTTCACTTTATCCAGAGTCTCAGGAAGAATGAAGAGAGGAGAAGGGCTCAGATGGGACTTACATTAAAAGAAGAAAGGGATGACCTGGCTTCACCGCTTTCGAAACACTCCATTCATCAGTAAACAGCGACCTCCTCTTCTCGGAGACTTCCCCGCCATCCGTGACAGCCTCGCCTCTATGGCCTGAATCTGATCCTGCACCTGGCTGTGCAGAACAACAGGATGGTGTTTAAGCCCTCCAGCTGCTTTACCAGGTGATGAGTCAGGGTTTTCAGTTGGAAATGAATGACAAAGTTATCATCTGATTCAGAAAGGCAGCTGATCCTTAGACGTGTGAGTGCTGAGTGAGTAAACAGTACTTCCTTCTACCTGAAGAAAGCTGGGGTTCTGGACAGGAGTCCTGTGGGATGGGTGTGTGTGTATGGGGGCAAAGGCAACTAGCCGTTGAGGTAACTGAATATCAGCTGGAGGGCAAGAAACTTGTAGCTCATGATTCCCACTCTAAAGGCTAATGGGTGAGGCCAGAAATGTGAAGTCTATGAACACTGGGTATCTTTCTTTCCTCCTTCCCTCCTCCTATTCAACAACACCCATCTCTCCCATATTCTTCTTCTTCTTCTTTATTTTTAAAATATCTCTTTATTTGAGAGAGAGCGAGAGCGAGCACACTCACATGAACGGGAGGAGAGACAGAGGGAGAGGTAGAGAGAGAATCTTAAGCAGGGTCCATGGCCAGCATAGAGCCCAATGCCAGCTCGATCTCATGACCCATGAGATCAAGATCTGAGCCAAAAGCAAGAGTCAAACACGCAACGGACTGAGCCACCAAGGTGCCCCATGTCTCCCCCATATTCTTGTTCCACATCCCTTAGGATTCTAGGAAGGACTAAACTCTGAATGAATGAAAGCAGAAACTTTGCCTGACTCATTCACCATTGCATTTCTAGTGCCTAGAAGAGTGCATGGCACACAGTGGTGCTCAAAATATACTTGATGAATGAACAGATGAATAAAATAAAAAGGCTCGGGGCAGGGTATCTCCATTTCAGACACTAAGAAGTGGAGGTATACAACTTTTCAATGGTAGGGCCACTGTGGAACCCCTGCCATTACACCAACCTGCCAACTGGCTGAAGACCCTTTCAGATATATCACACCTCCATGGAAGGATACTGAAGGTAGACAGGCATTCAATTTTCAAAGAAGTGAGACTATAAATGGCAAGCAAAGACAATGCGTCCTCTTTGGGGCCCTTTACAATTACTGTCAAACAGCCAATCCCTTGGGGCCTGGTCACCGGAACTTAGAGGGGATGTGTATCCAAAAAGCCCAGGAAATTATAAATTATAAATAGTAACAAATGGGCCTGGGTGCCTCAAGAATGTCTAGCTACTCTGGGGGAACTTGGCTCCTCAGTTCAAGGGCAATCAAAATGGTCAAAACTCAACGATGCAGCACCTACAAAAAGAGGAAGCAGTTCAAAAGCCTCCAAAGCCACCTAGCCATCAGCTTCCCCAGGATCCACTCACCTACACTCTTCACAACATGTAACATCACGTCTAGTACTGTGTTCCCTGTGTTCAGTACTGGGACTAACTTGCAATCAGCTCTGGCTGGGAGGAGCCCCGGGTGAGGGTCGTCTCTAAATGACAGGAAAACCTTCATGGGCATGGGTCTGTGACCACAGCCAACCCCACAGAGTGCAACCCCCTGAGGTTCTACAGATGACAGTCCAAAAGGAAGTGATAAGCTTCCACTGTCCCAGGCTGAATGAGTAGCCATCCCTCACCTTCCAGGTATTTGGATGATAAGGTACCATTGCAGCAGCCAACACAAGTAACATAATATGAATGCTAGAAACACAATCCTTGAGGACAGGTACAGGAGACCAGACATTCAGGAAAACCTCTTGACCCACGGGACATAGATCTCTACTCCTCCACACTTACTTACCATCTGAGGCCCTGTACCATTCGAGCTACTCAGTAACTATCTGGCTCTGAAAAAGCACCTGGATTGGCTGTTGGGGGGCAGCAGGTGAGGCTGAGAAGAGACTGCACTAAGTTTTCAATCAGATGGGGACCGCATTAAGGGAAGAATGGGCACAGAGCTGAGAGGAAGAGATGGGGGCATGGAGACCTCATTTTAAGAAGATTGGGTTGAGGTGGTAGGAACTGGGGCGGAAGAGTCGGGGGCAGTTTAGCAAAGATGAAGGATGGTTGGAGATGGAAAGAAAGTATGTGGTGGGCTGGGAAGTGAGGGGTTGAGTCCGTGTGGACAAGAAGATACATAGAAGGCTTGGGATAGGGCTGAGATCAGAGCTATCAAGAAGGGGTGAGCTCAGCAGGGCATCCACTTGGATGGCAGGTATTGAATAAGGGTGGGTGGAGGTGGGGTGTTAGGGCTGAGCAGACCTTGGGGGACTGGGATAAGTAAGCTGAGTCAGAAAAGGGGAAAGCCAAGGCGGTGGGGCTCAGAGGAGGTTGGCGTGGAGCACCGGGATTGCCACAGGGGCTGAGGGGTGAGGACGTGATGCTTCAGAGGGCGGAGGAGGATGTGTCTGCGCTCGGGGTTGGAACTGGACTACCAGGGCTCAAGGGTGTGGCTGCAGCAGCAACACCAGAGGTGAGGGGTGGGGGTACGTGCTGGGCGCGGGTCCCCGTCGGGAGAAGATGGAGGGGGCGGTCAGCAGGGGCTGTGCGGGCTGAAGGCTCGGCTCCGAGGGGGCAGGGTGCGGGGCTGGAACCGGGAAGGCAAAGGGTCCTGAAGCAGGACGGCGCAAAGGAACCAGGGGGCTGGGACCACGGACCGCGCCCGCCGCCCGTTCGCATCTCGACCCCGCCGCCCCTCCCCCCCGCCCCCCTGACCCCGGGGTCACCAGAGGGAGCGGGGAGGGGGCGGGGGTCGCTCCTGGCCGCTGCAGCCTCTGCGCCTCTGACCCGACGCGCCGGCCCCTCCGCCACCGACACCCGGAAACTGCGCTCGCGGCGCCTGACGCCATCCCGGCGGTTGGGCGCTCGGCCCCGCCCCCGGCCCGCGGAGCCAATGGCGGGGCGGGAGGAGCCGCGGGGCGGGGCCAACGTCCCCGACCCCGAGTTGGCAAAGGGCCAGCGGGGGAGCGATCTGGGAGGCTCAAATCTCCATTAGGGAGAGGGAGATCCGCCTGCTGAGGTGAGGCTCTTTTTTCTTTCTTTCTTTCTTTCTTTCTTTCTTTCTTTCTTTCTTTCTTTCTTTCTTTCTTTCTTTCTTTCTTTCTTTCTTTTTTTTCCCAGCTAGGAAGTTTTATTAGTCAGTTCCACAGAACTTTCAAGACAAAATGCCTCAAAATCATACAAATTCACCCATAGCCCAGGGAGGGAATATCCCCCAACTCATTCTGGGGTTAAACTTTCCGTTGAAATAGAACCAACAACAAAAGTAGGAGAAAACTAAGGTGCCCGCCATCCTCATGAACAGAGGGGCAATAATGCTGAACCAGGAATTCTCACACCAAATCCAACAGTACATAGAAGAAGACAGTAGACCAGGACTAAGTTCAGTTTGTCCCGGGAAAGCAAAGGTGATTGAACATCAGAAGTGTATAGATGGGGACACCAGGGTGGCTCAGGCAGCTAAGCAGCTGCTCTGCTTTCACCTAAGGTCAGGATGGGAGGCCCGCGACTCCACTAGGGAGAGGGAGATCCGCCTGCTGAGGTGAGGCCACTAAGCGAGGTCACCGCTGACGACGTAAGCGGAGCTTGGCCTAACGCCCGCCTCTCGCAGTGTCTGCATCACCTAGATCCCGGCTTCTGGGTTCCTGATCTCGCCTGGCCTCAGCCCCATCCGCGTAACCTTGGCCTCCTGAGGGTAGGTTCCCCCTGGTAAAAGCAGACCAGTGACGCCTACGCTATTTTTGCCTCCCTGAGGGCATGGGCGCTGGTGGTGCTTCCAGCCCGGGCGCTCTGAGGAACAAAAGTGTTTGTGTTTTGACCATATCTTATACCAACAGGGCGTCTTTAGCTCCCCGCTCCCTCCTCCTGGACTTTCTGCTGTACCCGCCCATCAGCCCCTGAGGCAGGAAGCTCCAGGATCTGCTTCTTCTCATCTCGCCAGGTACTTGTGTGTTTGCTCTCCTCGGTAGAGTTGATGTTTCTTTTGCAGGTGGACTCCGAACAAAAGGTCCAAAGTGTGTGGGAGGGGGGATGTCTGCTTTGGTCGCTTCTCACCTGCAGGCTTTGGTCCAGCGGGGAGCCTGGGGCCCCAGTGTGGGGGCAGTGCCCGGCGGCAGAGGTACTACTAACTGCAGGTCCAGGGGGACTTTGGGAGTATTTATGAGGGCTGGCCTGGGAACAGGGAGCTGTTGGAAGCAAGCTCCACTGACCTGGGCCAGGGGTTCTGTGGCCGTTTCTGGGAAGGTTCGGGTTCAGTGCCCGGTGCCGTTTATAAAAAATGGCTGGTGGAGATGTGGCACCTGAGTGTGTGGGGGCAGCTTCCCTGGTAATAATCTGAAGATGAAATAGCCCCCCGTGAAGGGGAATCTATGAGACTCCTGACTGCAGGCAATGGAGGCCTCTGTGCAGGCATCAGTATATTCCAGAGTGAGTTTTTCTTTCTGAACTTTTGACTTTGTTTGGTCTTGGGTGTTCTTCGGACTATACGTGAGCGAATTTTATGGAAAATATACTTTTTCCCAGAATGTGAGACTGGTCTGGAAGCCTCCATTTCCCTAACTCTAGCATTCGCATATTCTAAAACAACAATGGGGTAGGTTAAGTCTTTTGATTTGTTTCTCACTTTAGGTAGGGATTTTGGAGCAGTGGAGGCAGAAGGGCTGCCCATTATGTGTTGCTTCAGGAAAGAAGAGGCTGCTGCCTTGTGCTCCTTTATGAATGAAGGCTCTGTGTGGACGGAGTTTCCCACTAATTTCCTGGGCCTCTGGGCCATGCGTAGCTGCTCCAGCTCCCTGGGGGATGGTCTACTGAGCCTTCTTTCTTTAACCATGTTCTTCACAAATGACTGGGCACTCTGTTTCCCTCGGGTGCTCTGAACGTCCACTTCCTTGTAGTGCCTTTTCTGTAGGTCCTTGGGGCCCTTGAGAACCCTGTTTATTCTAAACCGCCTCTTCCGTACATTCTTAGCCTTGGGAAGGCTCTTTTCCTGTCCTTGGGCAGTTTCCAATTTCTTTGGAAAGATTTGGCATTTAAATTTGACACCGAAAAGCCTGGGAGGTACAAGCATGGCAGTTTTCTCTTTCTTTTTTACTCAGCATTTTTTTCTTGAATTTCTGCATCTAACAAATTTTCCAGGAAAGAGACTTTCCTCAGTTTATTTTTGTAAGTTGAATTGTTGGGTCCAGGTTCAAGAGAAGGGCTCTTTGTGTTGTCAAGTAACCCACAGACTTGTCTCCATCTTGGACTTTTCAAAACAGAATTTTAATGAATGGTAACAACGTTGATTCTACATCTTCTAGATTTCCCTCTGACAAATAAGGTAATATGTAATTCAGAGCACTAATAACATCTCTTTCATCATTAAAGTCTAGCTGCTTGTTCATAAAGGCTGACAGACCGATGCCAGTTTTGCCTGAGGATGCCTTCTCTGGCTCAATTGTCAGCTCAGTACTGGTACTCTTCTTCCGGGCTTTTAATACCTTCATGACTGATCCTTCTGCATTCCTTTTAGAGACTTTTTCTTCTGTCAGAAAAAGGAGAGACTAGTTTTGATAATGAAAGGCTGATAGCACAGCTTTGTGTCTCTCCGCAGTCATACATCCCAGTCATATAAATTAAGAATCAGCAAATATCTGCGTGCCATTTGTCAAGGACATAAACTCAAACTTGAATGTAGAATGGCAACAACAAAGCAGAAAATGGTATATTTTTTAAATAGCTATTTCTTCAGAACCTTCCACAAAGTGAATAACTACATTTAGGATTATTCCATCATCCTTGGTCTCCAAGGGCCAATTGTCTAGTATTTAAGAAAAGCCACCAGAGGTGTCTTCAAGGGAGGTGGAACCTATTCCAACCCAGCAGGAGCACCCAGCTCAACCTCTAGAGCATCATGAGGTGACAGTTGCACCTCCAGGTCACCATCAGGTTCAACATTTAAACCTGCCCTATATCACTGTGAACCCTGCAGACGTGCAGGTTACTGTAACATCAGAACCCACTACAGAGGTGGGATCTTTGCCAGTTCAGCCTGAGTCTGTCGCTCAGCCCTCTGTGCCTCTTAATGTGGAACCTTTTGCAACCCAGCATGAAGCCCCAACTCTGCCTCCACAGTCCCCTGAGGAGATTGAACTTTTGCCATTTCCACAGGAGACTCCAACTGAGTCCCCAGCATCTCCCACGCAGGAGAAACCTCCAACACAGCAGGAGACCCCTGTTCACACCTCTGGAGAGGATAAACCTTGCACAACCCAGCAGGACACCCTGGCTCAGCAATCACAGGCCCCTGAGGAGGGTGAATCACCTTCAACCCAGGAGGAGGCCCTGGCTCAACTCTGTCTGAAGTCACAGTTCAACCTTTAGATCTGGAGCTTACCATAACACCAGAACCCATTACAGAGGTTGAAACTTCAACCATGCAAGAGACTCCAGGTCCTCCTTTAGAGACACCTAAGGAGTTTGTAGTTCAGCCTCCCATGTATCAGGAGGTGAGAGTTCCAACTCCGGGTCAAGATCAAGTTCGGCATCTATTGTTACCCAATGTAATGGTTCAGCCTTTGGACTTGGAGCTTACCATAACTCCAGAACCCACCACAAAATTGAACATTCTACAACCGTGAAAAAAACTACTGCTCCTCCAAAGGACCTGGAAGTGACATTTGCACATCAAGAGTAGGTTCAAGCTCAGCATCCAATCTTGACTGAAATCACAGTTCAGCCTTTGGACCTGGGGCTTACCATGACTCCAGAATTCACTAAGGAGATTAAACTTCCTCAACCTATGCAAGAGACTCCAATCCAGCTTCCAGAGCCACTTAAGGAGGTTACTGTAGCTCAATCTCCAGTGTATCAGGAGGAGACCATTCCAACACCAGGTTGGGAGCAAACTCAGCATCCATCATCACCCAATGTAACAGTTCAACCTTTGGACCTGGAGCTTACTGTAAATTCAGAACCCACTACAGAAGTTGAACATTCTACAGCCCTGAAAAAGACTACAGCTCCTCCAAACGACGTGGAGGTGACATTTGCACATCTCGTGCAGGTTCAGTCTCACCGTCCAAACCTGAGTAAGGTCACAGTTCAACCCTTGGACCTGGAACTTACGATAACTCCAGAATCTACTACAGAGATTGAACCTTCTGCAGCCATGCATCTAGGGCTGCCTAAGGAACTTGTAGCTCAACCTTCCATATATCAAGAGGCAGCAGTTCCAACGTCAGCTCAGGATCAAGCTCAGTACCTGTGGTCACCAAATGTGACAACACAACCTTTGGCCCTGGAGCTTACCACAACTCCAAATCCCACTACAGGGGTTGAAGAGTCTACAACCCTACATCAGACTGCAGCTCCTCCAAAGGACCTTGAGGTGACATTTCCACCATCAGAGCAGGTTCAGGTTCAGCATTCAACCTTAAATAAAGTCACAGTTCAACCTTTGGACTTGGGGCTTACCATTACTCCAGAACCTACTACAGAGACCACACCTTCTCCAACCATGCAAGAGACCCCAACTCAACCTCCAGAGCCACCTAATGAGGTTGGAGTTCAATATCCATTCCATCAGGAAGAGACAGTTCCAACCCTAAGTCAGTATCCAACTTTACCCAGTGTTACTGCTCATCCTGTGCACATGGGACTTACCATAACTCCAGAACCTACTACCCAGGTTGAACGTTCTACAACCACGAAGACTACAACTCCTCCTCCAAAGGTCCTTGAGATGATGCTTGCGCATCCAGAGGAGATTCAGAGTCAACATCCAAATCTGACTGAAGTCACTGTTCCACCTATGGTCCTGGAAATTACTGTAACTGCAGGATCCAATATGGAAGTTGAACCTTCTCCAGCCATGCAAGAGACCCCAGCTCAGCCTCCAGAGCCACCTAAGGAGGTTGTAGTTCAATATCTATTTCAGCAGGAAGTGACAATTCCAACTCTAAATAAGGGTATAGGTCAGCATCCAGAATCACCCAGCATCACATTTCATCATGTGGGCTTGGGGCTTACCATTACTCTAGAACCTATTACAGAGGGTAAACATTCTGCAACCACGAAGACTACAGCTGCTTCTCCAACGGACCTTGAGGTGACACTTGCACATCCAGAGCATGTTCAGAGTCAATAGCTAAACGTGACTGAAGTCACTGTTCCACCTATGGACTTGGAAATTACTGTAAGTCACCAACCAGAGTCATCTGAGTCAGTTCTCCCCCCAATGACTCAGCACTCAGTGGTGCATTTTGCAAAATACTTCCCAGAAAAGGCATATACATCTTTAACTGAGCAGCCGGAACAGAATGTTACCACAATCGTCAACATATGTGAGCTCTGTACCTGCAAAGATGAGACGCTGTCGTGTACTGGTTTCAGCCCAAAGCAGAGGCTCCGCAGAGTGCGTGTGCCAGAGCCCAACACGGACAACAACACCTTCACCATCTTGTAACAATTGCCTTTTCTCATTTGCTCCCTGCCTCCTGCTTGACACAGCAGCCTTTCTTCGAGGTCTTCCTGGGCCTTTGTCATCCCCCCAACCATGATGACTGACTCTTTTTACCTTTTCTTTGTCAATTGTCCTTATCTTCATTTTGCTGTTTGCTGTGGTTCTCTCATTTGCACTCGTTTACTTGTAATTGTCCTTATTCTTTATCCAGTTTTTTTAGCCCCATGATTTCCTCCCTTAACCTCTATTCTCCCATTTTTGCTCCACCTTTATACCAACATGTCCCTCTTTCCATCTCCTTGGTGATATACAAAAAAGTGGTTAAGAGTAGAGATTCCGGAACTAGACTGCCTGGGTTTGAATTGAGTTCTGTCACTTATTAGATTTTGATCGAATTTCCTTATCTGTAAAATGTGATAATAGTTACTACCTTGTGGGATTATTGTGAGATTTGGTGAGTTAATATATATATAGAACACGCATTTCAGTGCCTCACATATATATGAGTGTTAGCTATTATTTGATTCCTCAGTTATGTTCAGAACTCATCTTTGTCCCTTGGCTTTCTATATACAGCACTCATTTGTGCCCAGCCCAGGACTCCAGTACTGTGGCAGCTATGCAAGCATGGCATTGTCATTAGAATATGAAATAATAGGTGGGAAGAAAGCAAATAGGCATAGAAAGACAGGTGACCTACAGTTAAGTACAGACTATAGGTGCTGTACGTCACCAGAATCTGTAATCAATGGAGTGCAGGGGTCAGAGAAAGCGGCATGGATAAGCTAAAACTTTAGCTGAGATTTAGAGTGGCTATGATTTGTTAAATACAGCAAGAATAGGGAGTATGGTCTAAGCAAAGGCACAGCTGAAAGAATGATCAGGCATTAAGAATTAGCTTAGGAGGGCAGCCCCAGTGGCCCAGCGATTTAACACCACGTTCAGCCCAAGGCATGATCCTGGAGACCCGTGATTGAGTCCCACATCGGGCTCCCTGCATGGAGCCTGCTTCTCCCTATGCCTGTGTCTCTGGCTCTTTCTCTCTCTGTGTCTGTCATGAATAAATAAATAAAATCTGAAAAAAAAAAAGTCGAATTAGCTTAGGAAACAGTGAAAGATACGATTATGAAAACCCTTAACTATCAGCTAGAAGAGTCTGAAAGTTATGCTGAGATATAGAGAGCCATTGAAAGTTTTCCAGAAAGACATATGTATCACTAAAACAAGATAATTGTTTTCTATTCCCTATGTACAGAGATCTAAAGAGGAAAGCTTGATCCAGGGAAACCAGAAAGAATGGTCTAGCAAAAGCTGGGAGTAAAGTGACAAGTGGCCAGATCAGAATGGCTGTGATAGGAGTAGAAAGAAAATCCTGAGACAACCCCAGAGGAAGAAGCAACAAGACTACGTAACTGCTGAGGGGAGTAGTGGGTAGGGTGCATCCAGACAAGAGAAAAATCAACTATAACCCTCAGAAATTTCTGTCCCGGATGAGCAGGTGGAAATACAGCAGTTGGGAAGGACAGCCAGGTGGAGGGAGATAAATTCAGGTTTAGGCATCTTTTATCAGGGAACATAAAGCAACCAGAAGGCTTTTTGGTTGACTGGAAATGGCCAGTAGGCAGATGAGCAGATGGCTATCTGTTTGGCCTTATTTCTGACTCCCCTGAAAAAAAAATGTGTATATAAACGGAATAGGGGGGGATTCCTGGGTGGCTCAGCGGTTTGGTGCCTGCCTTCAGCCCGGGGAATGATCCTGGAGTCCAGGGATTGAGTCCCGCGTCGGGCTCCCTGCCTGGAGCCTGCTTCTCCCTCTGCCTGTGTCTCTGCCGCTCTCTCTCTCTCTCTCTCTCTCTTTGTGTGTGTGTCTCTTGAATAAATAACACCTGAAAAATGAATAGGTTAGTTGTTCCTGAGGGAAGAAGACAAAGTTAAAGGTGGAGATTCAGTCATATACAGAATTAGTGATTAAAACTGAACTCGGGCATTTCATAGCTTCTTTGAAATACTTGGAATTCATGGATACATTCTCCTCTTTTTTTTAATGTCACAAACATATAGGATAAAATGTGAAAATCCTACGCAACCCTCCCTACCACCCATAGAGTCTGATGAGCTGCCGTGTCCCTGGAGCAGTTAGAACCTTCTGCAATCCAGCAGGAGTTTCCAGAACAACAATCAGCCCTTGTGGAAAATGTAGAACCTTCTCCAGTCCAGCAGGGAGTCCCAACGCAGACTGGAGATCTTCCTGAGGAAACTGAACTTTCTCCAAGCCAGCAGTGGAGCTCATCTCTGCCTCAGATGCCTGTTGTAGCTGTAGAACCTTCTCCAGTCAGCCTGAGCACCACGCTCAGTCTCCAGTACATCATGAGGTGACATTCTCACCTCTCGGTCCTGGTGAAGCTCAGCATCCAATGTTGCCCAATATCACAGTAAAACCTGTAGATCTGGAGGTTTTCATAACTCCAGTGCCCACTAAGTTTGAACATTCTCCAGGGCAGCAGGGGGCCCCTGCTCAAGCTCCAGTTCCCCCTGAGCAGGTTGAATTTTCTCCAGCCCAGTCCAAGCTTCTTTTTCAGTCTCCAGAGACCCCTGAAGATGAATTTCCTCCAAGCCAACAAGAACTCATACTTCAGACTCGAGACCCTCCTAAGGAGATGGAACCTACTTCAACGCAACAGGAGGTCCCAGCCGAGCCATCAGAGCCCTCTAAGGAGATTGAACCATGTGCAAATGAGTATGCAGTCTCAGCTCATTCTCCAGGGCCTACCAAAGACGTCAAACCTCCACCCAACCAGAAGTTCCATCTCAGCCTCCTGTTCCCCAGCAGGTCCCAGCTCTATCTCCTGAGCCCCCTCAGGAGGTAGAGCCTTCTCCCACACAACAGGAATCCTCAGCCCAGTCTTTAGAACTTGCTGACAAAGTGGAACCTCTTCCAGTCTCTCAAGAGACCCCTTCTCAGGTTCTGCAGTTTCCTGAGAAGGTGGAATCATCTCCAGTCCTGCAAAAAGCTCCATCTCTACCTCTAGAGCCCCTTAAGGAGGTAGAACTTTCTCCAGCCCAACAGGTGCCACAGACTCAGCCTTCAGAGCTCCCTGAGAAGCTAGAGTCATTTCCAATTCTGCAGCAGGCTTCAACTCAGTCCCCAGAGCCCCATCAAGAGGCAGAACCTTCTCCAGTTCAGCCTCCAGAGCCATCTAAGGAGGTTAAACCACAACTTCCAGTCCATAACGAGATGACAGTTCCACCTCAAGGACAAGATCAAGCTCAGCATTCAAGCTTGCCCAGTGTCACTGCTAAACCTGTTGACCTGGAGCTTACTGTACCTCCAGAGCCTTCTACAACCCTGTAGCAGACTCCAGCTCCTCCAGAGGATCCAGAGGTGACACTTCGACATCTAGAACATGTTGGGGCTCAGAGTCCAAGTTTGTCTGAAGTCACAGTTCAACCTTTAATCTGGAGCTTACCATAACACCAGAACCCATTACAGAGGTTGAAACTTCAACCATGCAAGAGACTCCAGGTCCTCTTTTAGAGCCACCTGAGGAGTTTGTAGTTCAGCCTCCCATGTATCGGGAGGTGAGAGTTCCAACTCCAGGTCAGGATCAAGCTCAGCATCTCTTGTTACCCAGTGTAACGGTTCAGCCTTTGGACTTGGTGCTTACCATGACTCCAGAACCCCCCATGTAAGTTGAACATTCTACAACCGTGAAATAAACTACTGCTCCTCCAAAGGACCTGGAAGTGACATTTGCACATCAAGAGCAGGTTCAAGCTCAGCATCCAATCTTGACAGAGGTCACAGTTCAGCCTTTGGATCTGTGGCTTCCTATGACTCTAGAATTCACTAAGGAGATTGAACATCCTCAACCTATGCAGGAGACTCCAATCCAGCTTCCAGGGCCACCTAAGGTGGTTACTGTAGCTCAATGTCCAGTCTATCAGGAGGAGACCTTGCCCTGGTCTGGACCCTGCCTATCTGACCTCCGGCCTTCGGGGATCCCCCGAACCCTTGTCTTGGCACTCTTCTGAACTCCTGCTTGAATCGCCCCAGGCACTTACCCCATCAGCAGAGCCGGGGGCGGGGAGTGTAACTTGAGGTCCTCTGCTCCAGCCCAGATTTAGGCCCTCCTAAGCAGTTGACTGAGACTTTGGTTCCATTCCTGGACACGGATTCAAATGGTGAGCTGCCCCCAGAGACAGATCAGTATCTGAATGACAAGCCAACCCTGCACGAGAGGCTCTTACAAGTGGTTCCTCCTTAGGTGATGAGAATCAGGCCATAGTTCTGCCTCCTCCACTCAAAAGTAAGATGAAAACTGGAGATGAGCCAGAAGATCACCAGTCGTTGGACATACTTGCTCCACCTCTGGACAGTCAGAGTTTAAACCAAAGAAAGTTTTTTGTTTCATCCCCAAACCTGGACAAAGATCTAGTTCAGCATCGAAGGCTTGCCAAAGTTGTTATTTGAACTCCAAACCAATTTGCAAATAAAGAGCTCCTAGAACAACTGCAGGATGATTATTCAGATTCTGGTATGGATATCATACATCCTGTGGAAAACCGGCCAATGGATTTCCTAGGGGGACCAGATCAACCCCCAAAGCTCCCTGAGGATCCTGAAACTTCTTCGCTCCCGCAGGAGACCCCTGCAGGACCTCTCCAGTCCACTGTAGAGAAACCTGAACCTTTGTTGCCTGGGGTGGAGGTCCAGGCCAAGCATCCAGAGTCCCCCGAAGAGACAGAAACACCTCCACTTCTTCAGGACGCTCTATCTCAACCTCCAGAGATGCTTAAGGAAGCTGGAAATCCTGTAAGCCCACCGAGGGCCCCAGCTGTACCTTCAAGTACCCCTGAAGTCCAACAGGAAGCCTCAGCTCAACCTACAGAGGCAACTGAGGAAGTAGAACCTTCGACCCCTCACGAGGCCCGAGCTCAGCCACCGGAGGAGGTACCACCTCAGGAGGTAAATGTGCCATGTCTGAGTCAGAATGAAGCTCAGTGGCCCAAATTACACAATGTCACTGTTAACCTGTAGATTTGGCACTTACTGTAACTGTGACTCAGCCTCCACAGCACCCCAAGAAGGCTGAGCCTTCTCCAGGCCCACAGGAGGCCCCAGATCAACCCGAGGAGGCTGGGCCTACTCCACTCCCACAGGAGACCCCAGCTCAGCTTGTAGAGCTCCCCGAGGAGGCTGGGCCTACTCCTATCCAGGAGGAGGCCCCAACTGTAGTTTCTGAGTTTCCTATAGAGTATCCACTTCTAAATCTACCTCAAAATGATGAGCTAATCACTCCCATTTTATAGTTCAGTATACAACTTACTTAAAGTTGCCCAGTGTTACATATAAATCTGTGGTTGTGGAATTTACCCTAACTCTGGAGCCTACAAAGGATATTGAATCTGCTACAGCCCAGCAGGAGGCCCCAGTTCAGCCTCTTGAGCATACTGAGGAGGCAGATCCTTCTTCACCCCAGCAAAGGCCTCAGCTAAACCTCCAGAGGAGGTTGAGCCTTCAAGTGAGCAGGAGCAACCAGCTCAACCTTTGGAGCCTCCTGCGGGGATTGAATCTTCCCTAATTCAGCAGGACACCCCAGCTCAGCCTATTCCAAGTGTACAGGAACCACCAGCTCAGCTTTCTGAGCCTACTGGGGAAGTTGAACCTTCTGTGACTCAGCAGGAGACCCCAGCACAGCTGCCCCCCCCTCGAAAATCCTGAAGAGATAAAACCTTCCCCCCAAGAGGAGGCCTCAGCTGAGCCTGCAGAGCTCCCTAATGAGGCAGAATCTTCAACCCAGCAAGAGACACCAGGTCAATCTCCAGGGGAGATAGAATCTTCTGCAACCCTGCAAGAACAAGCAGCTCAGCCACCAGAGCTGTCTTTGGGGGAGGTGGAATCTATTCCAACCCAGCAGGAGCACCCAGCTCAACCCCTAGAGCATCATGAGGTGACAGTTGCACCTCCAGGTCACCATCAGGTTCAACATTTAAACCTGCCCAATATCACTGTGAAACCTGCAGACGTGCAGGTTACTATAACACCAGAACCCACTACAGAGGTGGGATCTTTGCCAGTTCAGCATGAGTCTGTCACTCAGCCCTCTGTGCCTCTTAATGTGGAACCTTTTGCAACCCAGCATGAAGTCCCAACTCTGCCTCCACAGTCCCCTGAAGAGATTGAACTTTTCCCATTTCAACAGGAGACTCCAACTGAGTCCCCAGAATCTCCCACGCAGGAGAAACCTCCAACACAGCAGGTGACCCCTGTTCAGATCCCTGGAGAGGTTAAACCTTCCACAACCCAGCAGGACACCCTGGCTCAGGATTCACAGGCCCCTGAGGAGGGTGAATCACCTTCAATCCAGGAGGAGGCCCTGGCTGAATTTCCAGGGACTCAGGAAGAGAAGGAACCTTCTCCACCCAAGCAGGAGGCCCCTGCTGAGCTTCCACAAATCCCTGAGGAGGGTGAACCTTCCTCAATACAGGAGGAGAGCCAGGGTCATCATGCACAGACTCCTGAGAAAGCTAAACTTTGTTCAACCCAGTAGGAAGCCCCAATCCAGTATCCACAGGCCTCCGAGGAGGAAGAACCATCTCCAGCTCAGGAAGAGGCTCCCACTCAATTCCACAGATGTCTGAGAAGAGTGAATCATTAACCCAGGAGGAAAGCCAGGGTCAGCATCCACAGACCTCTGAGGAGGTTGCACCTTCTCCAATCCAACAAGAAGCCCCAGCTCAGCACTCACAAGGCTCCAAAGGGTTCAAATACTTTTTCAGAAAGTAACCATCTTTTCTTTCTCTACTCTCTTCCCTTCAAAACAAATGTTGCGACTTCGGAGTTAGTTAAAAATCAGAATTGTAGACCCACATTAAGTTTTTAAAGACATGAAACACATTCTTTGCTCCTTTTATTTTTTTTCACATTCAAAATATAGAACATTGGCATTTTATTTTAGAAATTACTTTGTCAACTTAATCCCTAATTCAAGGTTAGGGTTACAGAAAAGTTCTTCTACAAAATATTTCATACAAGATGTGTATGAGATACTGATATTTGGGTAATATACCTTATTTGAAAGATAATTTTTAAAAAAATATTTTATTTATTCATGAGAGCCACTCAGGGAGAAGCAGAGACATAGGCAGAGGGAAAAGCAGGCTCCCTGAGGGGATCAGGCCCCAAACCCAAGGCAGATGCTCAACCACTGTGTCACTCAGGTGTCCCAATGTGCATAAAGGTTTTCAAATGCTGTAGCATCATCTCACTTACGGCCATAGTTACTCTGTTCTGAAGTCCCTGAGATTCTGTTTGAAGGGAGCTTTAAAAGGCTGTGTCCTCTTCTATGTCCACAACTCTAGGAGCACTCTGATGTAATTGGCTCTCTAAATTTCAAATAAGGGGTCAGAGCCAAGGGCCAAGACTTCAAGAAAAGCCCCAGAAATTCCCCGCACTCAAAAGCAGTTTCAGAGTTACACATTTCCCAAAAGATGACAGAGCTAACCATAGTCTTCCAAATCCTGTCAGTTGCTTTAAATTATGGTTATAGTGGCTGTGGAACCCTTGAGCTTGAATAACCGGGTGCTTGAATTAAATCATGTAGCTCCTCTTGGTTTCTGGCATCTGTAATCTCTTCACAGGGTTTGTATTCCACAGCTATTTCACCACGTTCTGTAATAAAGTTAATGAGGATCAATTCAGAGTTTTTCTTATTCTAAAATGTGCTGTACTGGGTGTTATGCTATATGTTGGCAAATTGAACTCCAATAAAAAAAATAAAAATGAGATTGCTGTATACAATAATAGAACCCATCATTAGACATTCTTTTGAAATTTAAAAGCAGAAAATAAAAGCATTTTCCTAGAAGTTTTCTCATTTCACAGTTCTGTTTTTATCATAACTATTTTTTAAAGAGTTTATTTGAGAGAGAGAGAGAGAGTGAGCGCATAAGCAGGGGGGGGGGGCAGAGGGAGAGATAAAAGCAGACTCCCCACTGAACAAGGGAGTCTGACTGTGGGGCTTGATCCCAGGACCCTGGGATCATGACCTAAACTAAAGGCAGACACTTAACTCACTGAGCCACCAAGGCACTCCTCCATCTCAGTTTTTTAAAAGATGTGTGTGTGTGTGTGTGTGTGTGTGTGTGTTTGTGTGTGTGTGAGAGAGAGAGAGAGAGAATGTATGTGAGGGCATGGGTAGGGGGAAGGGCAGAAGGAGAGGGAGAGAATCCCAAGCAGATCCCCTGCTAAGTGTAGAACCCCCAATTCAGGGATAGATCGAGGACCTTGAGATCATGACCTAAGCCAAAATCAGAGGTCCAATGTTGGACCCATCTAGCCACCCACAAGTCCCTCCATCTCATTTACTGAGAAACCAATCACACTTAAAAAATTATTACGCTGCACAATATGCTTTAATATCTGATAGCTCTATTCTCTCTCATTACCCTTTTTTTTTTTTTTTTTTACTAATGATTCCTGTATATCCTTGGATTTTTTTCCAGAATACATTAAAAGCAGTTTGTCGGGCATCCCTGGGTGGCGCAGCGGTTTGGCGCCTGCCTTTGGCCCGGGGCGCGATCCTGGAGACCCGGGATCAAGTCCCACATCGGGCTCCCGGTGCAAGGAGCCTGCTTCTCCCTCTGCCTGAGTCTCTGCCTCCCTCTCTGTGACTATCATAAATAAATAAAAATTTTTAAAAAAAATAAATAATAAAAGCAGTTTGTCCAGATCCCCTCTCCAAAGCATATCTTCCCCTCCCCACCAAAACATGTCTCTATTTACCTATCTGCCTACAAAGATACAGATAGATGTGCAGATACAAACATAAATGTACGTATCTTCAAGAGATTTCTAGGTGTTACCTAATTCAACACCAATCTTGAGGCTGGATTAAGTATCTTTCTAAATCTGTGACCCTGTCTCTCGTAATAACTATTTTTAAGGGTATAGTTCAGTGGCATTAAGTACATTCACATTGTTGTGCAACCATTTCCAGAACATTTTTCCTTTCATGAACCCAAACTGAGACTCTGTATCCATTCTACAATAACTCCCCATCCCACCCAGGGCCCAGCCCCTGGCAACCACCATTCTTCTATTCTGGAAACCTTTTGAGATGATCGCTTCCCTGCTGCTTTCAATCCAGCTGGAGTTTTCCTCTCCTTGCAGATACAATATAGAATACTTTGGAGAGGGGGCGGGCATGCATCTGAACACTTTACTGGCAGAAACAGGCCTATGTACCATATAGACAAGACAATTTCCCTTCTCCCTCTGCCTATGTCTCTGCTGCCTCTGTGTGTATGTGGGGGTGTGTCTCTCATGAATAAATAAATAAATAAAATCTTCAAAAACAAACAAACAACCCAGAGCTTAAGTGCTATGAACTCTGGGAAAAAAACAGTATCAATCGGAATACCTTTTCTAGGATTCTGTATTTGTTTCTTTACACAGCAGCCCTTTTATAGGAGGCAAAGGACTGAATATTTACACAAGAGTTTATTTAAATCTTTAGTTGATAATTTTGCTGGCATAATTGAAGGCTACAAGAGATCTGTATTTGAAGGACTAGGACTATTTTTTTTTAATTTTTTTATGATAGTCACAGAGAGAGAGAGTGAGAGAGGCAGAGACATAGGCAGAGGGAGAAGCAGGCTCCATGCACCGGGAGCCTGACGTGGGACCCGATTCCGGGTCTCCAGGATCGCGCCCTGGGCCAAAGGCAGGCGCCAAACCGCTGTGCCACCCAGGGATCCCCTGAAGGACTAGGACTATTTTAGCACAAGGCAAATTCTTTACCACAAATAGGAAAAATATTACTTCCCTCTTCCTAGACTTCTTGGCAGAAAGTCAGCTTTTGAATTTTAAACCTAAAGGTTCTTTCAGGTATTGCCTATGAAAAAAACAAAACAAACCAAAACAAAACAAAACAACTGTATTGTAGGACAGAAAAACTCCACTCCACCCAGGGCTTTAGTAGCTCAGCAAGGGGAAAGACTTGATGATATATCTGAAAAGATGAGTTTTAGAAAGATTCTACCTCCACTCCACTCTACCTCCACTGTAAACAGACCTTCCTGCAGCTTATCCAAAGGCTCCTCGACCATGCTAACTCCAAGACTCTTGCCCTCATAGGATGGCAACACCACCTCTAAAGCACAGAAGAATTTCAGGCTCTCCTTCTAAAGGGGTTCCATGGTATCTTCATTTTCCCTTTCTTCAAGGTCAGAAAGATCCTGAAGCTGTTGGGATTTTCAAGTAAAGGTCCTTCCTAGGATCTCAAGATGTTTTGTTATTAGAAATAAAAACTAAACTCCAGCAAACCTAGCTAACAGTTAAAGTATCCTATAGCTTCAAAATCAAGTAAGACTTGCAAATGAACTATTAGATATAGACAATTGCTTTTTATTCTACACCCTACAAATATTGGTGAAAATTATGGACACCGCCACCCAAATCATTGAGAGTATTATTAATTTTAGGTGGCAGGCCAATGTTCAGGTCCTTCCACTTGGAGTACTCTCACATCTCCCCACTCCCAGTTCTCTCTTCTCTAATGTCCAATATTTCAGTGTTGAAGTGAGTCGGATTAGTAAAAGAAAATCTATAAAGTTTGCCTTGATGATCCTTTTTGACCATCCATTGATACCAAAATAATAATTTGCCAACTCTTGGCATTGGGAGCTGTTTAGGGCCAGGGCCTGATGTTGAACCGCTTTATGTTTGGTGCCAAGATGAAGCTAAAGACAGGAGAGAGAGACCGACAAGTGTCACAACCTGCCACATAGGCTAGTTTTGGATACACCCGAGAGTTATCAATACCTATTTCATGAACTGATTGTGAAGATTGAATAGGGAACAACATTGTAAGCAATGAGCTCATAGTAAGCCCTAAATGAATGTTATTTATCATTTTTAAGCTACAGAACTTTTCTGCATCATTTCTAGGGCCTCTGATTAATTGGAAGATTCCCTTCACCTCTAGTGGTGAGAGTGATGATGAAAGCAAGGAAGCCCTCCAGAAGCAAATGATAGGGTTGTAGGTGAGCAAAGGAAGTAAATTGTTTTTGTTGTCCCATCCTGTAGCTCCTGTCTGAGAACACAACCTGAAGAGCAGACAAGATGGACCTAACACGGACAAAGGACCTTAATCTGCAACACTCCTCTCCCCAAGTTAGCAACCTGTTAGAACAAGGAATATACATACTTGTATAAATTTTATAAGCAATGAAACAATTAGAGGTTATTTGCATTAAATAGCTCCTTTGAGAAGGCAAATGCCTCCAGTGTTAACTCTCTAAATAACTTACATTCTGCGGTGAATTTCTTACATCCACTAGTTTTGTCTTAATGCCTATGTCAACTTTAGGCAGGATGTAGTATATTAACACATTCATAAATATTTAAATAATGCAAATAAAGTCATAGCACTATTGTTTTTTAATTTTTTTAAAGTTTTATTTATTCATGAGAGACACACAGAGAGAGGAAGAGACATAAGCAGAGGGAAAAGCAGGCTCCCTTGGGGAGCCCGATGAAGCACTGGATCCCACAACCACCAGATCACGCCCTAAGCTTAACCACTGAGCCACCTACGTGTCCCAGCACTATTAATTCTTTTTTTTAAAGTTTATTTATTTATTTCTTAGAGACACAGAGAGAGACAGAGGGAGAAGCAGGCTCCATGCAGGGAGCTTCATGCTGGTGGCGCTAAGCCACTAAGCCACCAGGGCTGCCCTATTAATTCTTCACTGTTTGTTCCTGCATCCTTCTCTATCACTAGTTTATAAGCTCCTTAAGTGCTTGACAGAACCATATCTTATTCTTTTCTCATTCCTAGAACCAAGTACATTCTGTTGTTGATTGAGGGAGTGAATGAAAGAATGAGTGATAAGAAAATGAAACTACTTTCTCTAGCTGAAGCTGCCTGCTGGGAAGGAGAAATGAAGACAAACTTTTAAATGTTGAGAGCTGCTGGGGAGGCTAATAGTGAGGCATAGTGGAGCTGTTCTGGACAACAAGGAAGCTTCAGAAGGGCCCTGAGCCCCCGAGTTGGAGAGATAGCTGTCACCTTGGATAAGCTTGCCAACCAATTTTCTTCATGCTACTGAAAAACGTTCTCAGGTGTCTTAGACCTTTCCTTGATTTATTTTATTTAAGACATTATTCTTTTTTCTGTATTTATAAAAGGCAAAAAACAACAACAAAAAGCCCAACCAGGAACTATGTGTAGTTGCCAAAGTATTAAAGAACACATAAGTAAACTGGATAACAGTTCTGGAAAGCAGGAGTAATAACCCACGGCTCTGTGTTAAATAAATAAAGAGGGTGCCTGGATGGCTCAGATGGTTGGGCACCTGCCTTCGGCTCAGGTTGTGATCCCAGGGTCTTGGGATCAAGTCCTGCCTGCATCAGGCTCCCTCCTCAGGAGAGAGTCTGCTTCTCCCTCTCATGGTCTCATTCTCTTTCAAATGAATAAATAAAATAAAAAAAAATAAATTCACATAATAGTAAATATAAGCAACACTCTTCTTGTGAAGATTTCCTAAATTAAGAGGCAGCAGAAAATGACACGGGATTCATTATTTTTTTTAAGAAAGGATTTTATTTATTTATTCATGAGAGAGACAAAGAGAGAAAAACAGACACAAGCAGAGGGAGAAGCAGGCTCCATGCAGGGCGCCCGATGTGGGACTCCAGGATCACGCCCTGGGACAACGCAGGCGCTAAACCGCTGAGCCACCCGGGGATCCCGGACACCGGGATTTAACATCAATTGGGGTTTGATCTCTAGCTTCCAGTTGTTGTCATGAACCCTAAGTAAGTCACTTAACTATCCTGAGTTCGAGTTTCTTCGTCTAAAAAAAAAGGAAAACAAGTAACACAAAACCACCACAGCCTCCCAAGGAAACCAGAGGATCCATGTAGCAATGCACCTGGAAGCATCCTGTAAATCAGGAGTGCTCTGTGAGTGCTAGTCTGTTATCACAGAATTCAGCACTTTGTACCAGCGGAGTTAGGAATTTCCTCTTTGACCCACCTTCACTGGAGAATTCTGAAACAGATGCTTCTCCTGACATGCCTGTTGTGCTCTGTGAGCATCCCTTGCTGAATAAAGCTTGATGATGGCACAGAAACCAGGACGGGCCACGGCCGCGTTTGGGAAGACTCCTCCGGAATACAGAAGGCCGAGCTGGGAGAATGCTGTGAACAGAGAGCGCTGCGGGGTGGTCCCACACCAAATACCCACAAGAAATTTCAAGCCCAGAAGCCAAAACTGCCCGTTCCCTCATATTCCCTAAAGCCTCTGCACTTCTCACTTCACGAACAGGTTTTCCTCTGCAACCCTAAGATTCGAAAAGCATTAGAAGGCAACAGGCGCTGGCTGTGGAGCGCTGCCCCTCAAACATCTCCTGGGGCTGGGAGACCGCCGAGGTCCCCTCTAGAACCCGGGTGCCTCTCAGCGGAGCCTACAAAGCGCCTGAGCGGCTAAGGCCAGTCTCCAGGGCTCCGGGTCACCGAGGGGGCGGCCTTCTCCCTCCCCGCTCCATCCTGGCTCCGCTCACGGGCAAGGCCTCAGCCGGCCGAGGGTCCGGAACTTAGCTCCCACACCAGCAAGGTTTTATCACTGTCGTTGGGAACCGCAAGAGACCTACTCCGCCACCCTCGGGTCACTGCTCCAAGGTGCCCCCGCGCTTCTTCAAGAGAGGCGGGGCCGGGGGGCGGGGCCGGCTCGGCGGGAGTGGGGAGGGGACCGCCCCGCCCCCGCCCGCCCTGGCCCCCCACTCTGGGCGGGTCTCTAACTCGACTTCCCTCCCGCAGCCCCACCGCGCCAGAGTCCTAGAGTTTCCTTCTTCTCTTCAAGTGTATTTTTAGGGTAGAGTCCAAAGGGTGAGCTTCCAGGATCCCAGGGTACGGTCATCTCTACAGCAACTGGCTTCGCGTCAGCGGCACTGCCAGAGAAGATTTAGAGTACTAAGCAGTTAGTAGTTACCTACCGACCTTTAAACATTTAGATTGCTCCTGTCGCCTGGCTGGCTCAGTGGTTGGGGGTTTCCTTCCGCTAGGGCTAGGGCGTGATCCTGGGAGGCAGGATCCGTCCCACCTCGGGCTCCCCTGGGGGAGCCTGCTTCTCCCTCTGCCTATGTCTCTGCCTCTCTCTGTGTGTCTCTGATGAATCAATAAATAAAATCCTTAAAAAATTTTTTAGATTTCTCAACTCCGTGTGGGCAATGATCACTAAAGAGACAATACTTTGGCTTAGTGCTTTCATGAGGGACGCCTGGGTGGCTCAATGGTTGAACATCTGCCCTAGGCTCAGGGTGTGATCCTGGGGTGCAGGATTGAGTCCCACATCAGGCTCCTTGCAGGGAGCCTGTTTCTCTCTCTGCCTGTCTCTCTGCCTCTCTCTGTGTGTCTCTCATGAATAAATAAATTCTTAAAATCTTAAAAAAAAAAATGTCCTGGGGTTTCTAAACAGTGGTTTTCAGACTGGAGCTGGCCTTTAATGAAGTCTTCACGGCTTTGCAAAACAAGAAAAGGACCATATAATCAGGATTTACACACACACACACACACACACACACACACATATATATATATATAAAACAAAATCTATCCCATTTTATTATCCTAAAAATATGACCTTCATTTTTCATGCTAAAATAATGTTTTATGAAGACTTGCTGATAGAGGATAGTTTTAATGAGTGCTTTTACCTGGGCTTTAAAATAAAAAGTTGGAATTTTTTCCAACTTTGTTGATGTTTTACTGGTCTGTGAAATCCAAGTGAAGGCCCAGAAGTCGGGATATCAGTGGCCCAAGTGGGACAGTTAAGTCAGTGTTGTTAGCTATGTGCAGGACAATCCTCCAATGGCTCCTTTTCTGTCTTTGCATTGTCCTTATGCACGTTTTACTCCACATTAGCACATTCAGATCCCAAAGAAAGATGCCTTTATTTTCTTAAACATCTAGATTTTAGCCCATTCTCTGAAAGCACACCCAAAGCATTGGCACCTGGCACCATCTCCTGACCCCAGCCAGCACGACTTTCTCCACCTCAATATACAAGACCCTTAGCCCACCCATTATCTTCTTCGGAATCTTCTTTTACTTTGAAAATAGTTGGCTTTGGAGGAATAACCGGGATCCTGATACTGTTTTAAACCAAAAATTGTAGATTTCTATTACCCATCTCATTATCCATTGTATTAATTGTATTATACTCATTAGTTGAGTATGTCTCCGCTTCTCTGGGTAGCTTATAAACACCTCAAGAACAATAGTTGTGGTTTATTTTCCTTCTTCGAGTGCCTGCCACACTCTTCGATTAGGTACTGGAATATATCTAGAATTAAAAGTGAATAAATCAACACATCCTTTGCACAAGGAATGCTTTAATAATTATCCAAATATAACAACTTCTTCATTGTGGTCCTCTTGGTTTGCAAATGAGAGTCAGAACCAGAGGCCTGGGTCCAGACAGGTAAAAGGAGGAAGCCCGAGACAATCATTTATTCCTGGGGGATCCGGTCAGGATTATTCCTAAAAGGGAAGGAAAGAAAATAACGTGAAGCAGAGGCAAGAGGAAGGAGAAATGAATTCCTGAGTGAGAAGAGGAGCTCTGGAATGACTCTACCACAGCCCTGTGTCCTGTCTCATCCCAAGAAACATCCTGTCATCCAGTAGGAGAGTGGCCGGCCTGCACAGTGCAAATTCCATGCTACCCTGTGGAGAGAAAACAGATTGGTTCTTGTTTTTACTACTCAGTAACCTCCTTCTGCAGCTACATGACCCAGATCTTAGAGCAGTGCTCAGAATCCCCTTCATTCCTAGCTCTCTGCTTTGTTCCCCCGGCCCTCTGCTTTGTCCCTTTAATTTCTCCTATCTCTGGTCTTTGTCCTCTACTTCCCCCACCCGATATGCTTCAGCATTTTCAAATCCTTCTCTTCCTCTGAAGTAGGAGAGCACCATTGTATAAGGCTGAGAGTTTCTAAATAAATAAAAGGTAAATAAATAAATAATCAATCTCAGGTGCAACCAGTGACTCTCCCTCCAGAACAGGTCAGCCCTAATAGCCATCAATGTCCCTTCTGCGTGGTGTTTCTAGAGTAGGCAAGGCACTTAACTCCCTCCATCCTCACAGATGCCTGGAGGCCAGTTGTAGTCAACTGGCCAGTTGTACATACAGCCAGTTGTATTCTGTGTATATCCAGTTTGAAGCTCAGAAAAGTAAACATCCTAATGTCCACCATCGTGGACAAATGCTGACAGGAGCATTTACATTTACAGAAAATGTTGCTGCCAATTAGCGAGAGGGGACCCTGTGGCAACCATGACAGTATAGCTCAATTGCTCCTAGGCCTCCAGCTGATGGAACCAAGCAGGGATCTGCATCCAAACTGAACCAATCAGGTTCTTTATCCCAGGCACTTGGACAGGGACTAAGCCTAGGCAGTCTCTGTTGCTGCTCAGGACATTAGCCCATCCACTTGGGGCAGCCAGAGTGTGTGCTGTGGAATGTGGAGCAGAGAATGCTGCTCTCTGCCAAGAAAGTAGTGAAGCAAATGCACCAGGAGGCAGAAACTTGCCAGGAAAAGCTGGCTGACACTTTCCAGCTCTGCTTCCACTACCTTCTGAGGTCTAGCTGCACCTGTGTAAGCTCAGTGAGACACCTTGTGCCCTCAGGAAACAGCTCCCTCAACTCACTTGAATTACTTTGTTACTGTATCCGAAAGAGTTTTATTTATTTATTTATTTTTTAAAGATCTATTTTTTTTAAGATTTAATTTATTCATGTGAGACACACAGAGAGAGACAGAGACATGGTCAGAGGGAGAAGCAGGCTCCCTGATGTGGGATTCCATCCCAGGCCCTGGGGATCACCACCTGAGCTGAAGGCAGATGATCAACCACTGAGCCACCCAGGCACCCAAATATTTATTTGTTTATTTATTTATTTTGAGAGAGAGAGAGAGAGAGAGAGAGAGAATGACACAGCCTTAACGGGTGAGGGTCAGAGGGAGAGGGGAAATCCCAAGCACACTCTGTGCTGAGTGTGGAGCCTGACTCCGGACTTGATCCATGACTGTCAGATCATGACCTGAGTGGAAATCAAGAGTTGGACGCTCAACTGACGGAGCCACCCAGATGCCCCCTTCTAAAATAATTTTAGTACATCAGAAAAAGACCCAGGTCCTGGGTATTGTAAGTCAGAGTTCCAAGCTCTGCCACTCTCCCACATTTTTCTAGGCTATAAAAGGGTCTAGTCCTTGCCTACTGTGCCTTTCTCTGTCACTACAACCTTCCCAGGGCTCTGGCTGCTACCTTAGCCCCACAGTGTCCTCCCCACCAGTTCTTCATACCCCCTGCTCCAGACACAATCTTTTTTGCACAGCTGATGGCTGAGAGAAGATTGGGGCTCAGTATGTCTGGAAGGAGAGAGAGAGAGAGAGCACCTCTGAGAACAGAGGACTAAGACTGAGGCAGACAAGGCTTGCTCCAGCTCGCTCGGCTTGCCCCTCCCCTGGCATGTAACCCCCAGGGGCTGAGTATTTCCAGATTAGGCAAAGCCTCCCTCCCAGAGGCCTATTTAGACATCCCCACAATGGCGACAGGGAGTGGCTGCGGGTGGGGCCAGGAGGGACAGGACAACTGTTTACCCCCATACTTCCTAGTCAGGGCAGATGGTAGTTCATGCCACGTTTGAGGGTTTCTAGGAAAGGACATGTCAAAACAGGCAGCATAGAGACCAGGGTAAATCTTGCCTGATCAGGGAGGCTCTTCAGATGAAGAGTCTAGGGATATGAATCAGAGTATGAAAGAGGAGAGAAGGTCCAAGTCATGGACCTATGGAGCCTCCTGGAGAGGCTCTCAGGTGGGCAGTTTGCACTTGGCCTTTAATCAGACATTGGCCAAAGTTATTACTTGATGGTTAGAGTGGAGCCTTCAGGGCCCCCAGCCTGGTATTCGGCACTGGTTCTATGAGCCTCAGTTTGCTCATCTGTAAAGTGGGCATCATAATAGTTTCCATCACATGAAACGCTGGGTGAGATGGGCTCTGCAAGGAAAGTGCTTAGTATATGACACACTCTCAAGAAATGTTGGCTGCTGCTGTTGCTCCTGCTCTGCTATTAACTATGCAGAGCTTTTCTAGATCCTGTACACCAAAGAATCTGCTAAGTGGATGGGCACTACAGCCACTTGTCAAGTCCTCTGCTCAGCAAAAACATTTCTGGACTCCATGGGAAGTCCCTCTGGGGACACTCCCAGACTTTGAATAGGAAGAGAAGTCCTGTGAGTAGAGCTTTCCCACCCTGAGGCCCTGGCCAGACCTTGACAGTCCTCGTGGCAAATGTTTTCTGAGTGACTCCGGTAATCCTTGCAGCAGAAATGCCTGTAGATCTGGAAGATGCCGTAGTCGAAGCTGCCGTCTGTGTTTTCATGTCCCTTCGATATGTTGAATCTGCTTTCCACAAAAGCCAGACATAGCCCTTCAAACAGGAAGAAGAGGGTTTTAGCTTTTTAGGTTTTTAGAAGACGGTTTTTTTTTGGGGGGGGGGGTGTTGAGCTGAAGGAAGAGGGAGATGGAGGAGAGAGGGAGATCAGGAAGCAGAAGAAAGGCAAGAGGATAGACACCTTTACGGAGGGATACTGAAGGTAGACAGGCATTCAATTTTCAAAGAAGTGAGACTATAAATGGCAAGCAAAGACAATGGGTCCTCTTTGGGGCCCTTTACAATTACTGTCAAACAGCCAATCCCTTGGGGCCTTGAAGAATGCCTTGAACTCTGTAAAGGAACAATTAAACTTTTCATAATTAACTCATTTTAGAAAAGAAGTATAAATTGTCCCCAATCAGGTACCCTGGTTCCTTGTTGAAAATCTCATCCTCATCAGAAGAATCCCTTTCCTGTAGCTTCTGTGCCATATCTTTCTTCCGTGTGGCATTGAGAGGTCTGTACATGTGTCGAAGCCAAAGTGGCCGCCTTCTCCAGAAAAAGCCCTCCTAGAAAACAGAAAGGACATTGTTAATTCTGCATTTCCCCTGCTCTCTCCAGATACGGGACTTTATCTTCCTCAGATTTACCTGACTCTCACGTTGGATTGAACATCTCTTATGCAGCAGAGAATGAAAGAAGAGCCTTGGAGGAAACACATATACAGACAATTAGTGATTCACGCCATTTCCCATGCCTCTCACAATGTGTATCTCTGGTCCTATTAGGACATCTCAGTCCATAATCACAGGAAGCAAAATCACTACAGACCTGGGATCCTGAAAATAATCCCATGCATGCTAGACTTCCAGAATGTTTCCATGTCTGTCCATAATGGCCCCACAGTTTCTCTGGGGAGGCCTTTGTATGTGGCTTGGCATTGAGTGTAAGCAAGATTTTCATCCTACTCACCTGGGCCCTTGGCCAAGTGCCCTCGTGCAGTGAACAAACTGTGCAAGTGTAACACAGAAGCACCTTACTCTCTCCAGAAGCAGTTTACTTTGCTCCCCTTTGGACTTTGTCTCATAGGCATCATTTGCTGGGGAGGAGGAGAGAGAGGTGTTTCTATTTTCCTAGCTGCTTTATCCTACAAGTTCATTCACACCAAATAAATGCAGGAGTCCAACCAACAAAGTTACCTAACTCCCTGACTTTCTCGCTGCAGGCTGTGGCTAATGAGTGAGTGAGTCGTGAAATCAGCTTAAAGGTCACAGCCAGCAGTAAAACACAAAATATTATTTTTGAATACAAACAACATAGAAAAAATCAGAGTGTATAGTAAGTTTGTCTTAGAAACTGCTTATGTTGGGACGCCCAGGTGGCTCAGCAGTTGGGTAATGCCTTTGGCTCAGGGTGTGGGTGATCCAGGTTGGGGATTGACTCCCACATTAGGCTCCATGAGAGGAGCCTGCTTATCCCTCTCTCTGCTTCTCTCTCTCTGTCTCTCACGAATAAATTATTTTAAAAAAAAAATTTTAGAAAATATTTTAAAATATTTTTAAAACCTGCTTATGTCTTGACAGAATGTATGTACTGAGTTGTGACATAAAATGTAGCTCGCAGGGGGAGGGGCAAGATGGCAGAAGAGTAGTGTCTCCAAATCACCTGTCCCCAACAAAGTACCTAGAAAACCTTCAAATCATCCTGAAAATCTACGAATTCGGCCTGAGGTTTAAAGAGAGACCAGCTGGAATGCTACAGTGAGAAGAGTGCAGGCTTCTATCAAGGTAGGAAGATGGGAAAAAAGAAATAAAGAAACAAAAGGCCTCCAGAGGGAGGGGCCCCGCGAGGACCCGGGCTGAGGCCGGGAGGAGTGTCCCCATGACAGGAGAGCCCCGTCCCGGAGAAGCAGGAGCTGCACCAACCTTCCCGGGCGGAAAGGCCTCCCGGGGAATTGGAGCAGGATCCCCAGAAAGGCGGGGATGCCCTCAGGCTCCCTGGGACAGTAACAGAGGAACTGCGCCCCGGGGAGATGCGCCGAGCTCCCTAAGGGCTGCAGCGCTCGGCGGGACCCGGAGCAGCTCGGAGGGGCTCGGGGGCGGCTCTGCGGAGGGGGCTGCGGGGCTCCGGGAGCAGCTCAGCGGCGGCGGCTCGGGCGGAGGAAGAAGCTCCGCGGAGGGGGCGGCGCGGCTCCGGGAGCAGCTCGGAGGGGCTCGGGCGGCGGCTCCGCGGAGGGGGCTGCGGCGGGAGCGCGAATCCAACAGCGCAGGCCCCGGACCACAGGGCGCCGGGACACAGCCCAGGATCCGGCCTCCCCCCGGGACAGGCAGAGGCCGGGAGGGCCCAGGACAGCAAGGACGCTCCTGCCCCAAGCTGAGCAGATCAGCGGCCCCACCCGGGAGCCTCCAGGCCCTGCAGACCGAGAGCCCCGGAGCTACTGCGGGAGCTGACTCCAGGGTCCCAGAGCTGCCGCCTCCCGCCACTGTGGCTTCCTCCCGGGGCCTCACGGGGTAAACTACCCCCACTGAGCCATGCACCAGGCAGGGGTAGAGCAGCTTCCCCAAGTGCTAACACCTGAGAATCAGCACAGCAGGCCCCTCCCCCAGAAGACCAGCTCGATGGAGCAGTTCCAGGGGAAGTCAAGGGACTTAAAGTATGCAGAATCTGAAGATACTCCCCCGTGTTTTTTTTTTTTTTTTGTTCTTGTTTTTCTGTTTTTGTTTTTGTTTTGTTTTGTGCTTTTTTTCTTCGTTCTTTCTTCTTGATTTCTGATTGCTTTCCCCACCCCACCCCCTTTCTTTTCTCCTTTCTTTCTTTTTCTTTCTCTTTTTCTTCTCTTTCCCCCCCCTTTTAATCTTCTTTCTCTTTTTTCTTTTTCTCTTTTCTTTCCTTCTCTCTCTTTTTCTCCTTTTCCCAATACAACTTGTTTTTGGCCACTCTGCACTGAGCAAAATGACTAGAAGGAAAACCTCACCTCAAAAGAAAGAATCAGAAACAGTCCTCTCTCCCACAGAGTTACAAAATCTGGATTACAATTCAATGTCAGAAAGCCAATTCAGAAGCACTATTATACAGCTACTGGTGGCTCTAGAAAAAAGCATAAAGGACTCAAGAGAATTCATGACTGCAGAATTGAGATCCAATCAGGCACAAATTAAAAATCAAATGAATGAGGGATCCCTGGGTGGCGCAGCGGTTTGGCGCCTGCCTTTGGCCCAGGGCGCGATCCTGGAGACCCGGGATCGAATCCCACGTCGGGCTCCCGGTGCATGGAGCCTGCTTCTCCCTCTGCCTGTGTCTCTGCCTCTCTCTCTGTATGACTATCATAAATTAATAAAAATTTAAAAAAAATAAAAATCAATGGAATGAGATGCAATCCAAGCTAGAAGTCCTAACGACGAGGCTTAACGAGGTGGAAGACTGAGTGAGTGACAGAGAAGACAAGTTGATGGCAAAGAGGGAAACTGAGGAAAAAAGAGACAGACAATTAGAAGATCATGAGGATAGATTAAGGGAAATAAGTGACAGCCTGAGGAAGAAAAGCCTACGTTTAATTGGGGTTCCTGAGGGCGCTGAAAGGGCCAGAGGGCCAGAATATGTATTTGAACAAATCATAGCTGAAAACGCTCCTAATCTGGGAAGGGAAACAGGCATTCAGATCCAGGAAATAGAGATACCCCCCCATAAAATCAATAAAAACCGTTCAACACCTCGACATTTAATAGTGAAGCTTGCAAATTCCAAAGATAAGGAGAAGATCCTTAAAGCAGCAAGAGAAAAAAAGTCCCTGACTTTTATGGGGAGGAATATTAGGGTAACAGCAGACCTCTCCACAGAGACCTGGCAGGCCAGAAAGGGCTGGCAGTATATATTCAGGGTCCTAAATGAGAAGAACATGCAACCAAGAATACTTTATCCAGCAAGGCTCTCATTCAAAATGGAAGGAGAGATAAAGAGCTTCCCAGACAGGCAGGAACTGAAAGAATATGTAACCTCCAAACCAGCTCTGCAAGAAATTTTAAGGGGGACTCTTAAAATTGCCCTTTAAGAAGAAGTTCAGTGGAACAATCCACAAAAACAAGGACTGAATAGATATCATGATGACACTAAACTCATATCTGTCAATAGTAACTCTGAATGTGAATGGGCTTAATGACCCCATCAAAAGGCGCAGGGTTTCAGACTGGATAAAAAAGCAGGACCCATCTATTTTCTGTCTACAAGAGACTCATTTTAGACAGAAGGACACCTACAACCTGAAAATAAAAGGTTGGAGAACCATTTACCATTCAAATGGTCCTCAAAAGAAAGCAGGCGTAGCCATCCTCATAACAGATAAATTAAAATTTACCCCGAAGACTATAGTGAGAGATGAAGAGGGACACTATCTCATACTCAAAGGATCTATCCAACAAGAGGACTTAACAATCCTCAACATATATGCCTCGAATGTGGGAGCTGCCAAATATTTAAACCAATTAATAACCAATCTGAAGAAATACTTTGATAATAATACACTTATACTTGGTGACTTCAATCTAGCTCTTTCTATACTAGATAGGTCTTCTAAGCACAACATATCCAAAGAAACGAGAGCTTTAAATGATACACTGGACCAGATGGATTTCACAGATATCTACAGAACTTTACATCCAAACTCAACTGAATACACATTCTTCTCAAGTGCACATGGAACTTTCTCCAGAATAGACCACATACTGGGTCAGAAATGGGGTCTGAACCGATACCAAAATATCGGGATAGTCCCGTGTATATTCTCAGACCATAATGCCTTGAAATGAGAACTTAATCACAACAAGAAGTTTGGAAGGACCACAAACACGTGGAGGTTAAGGACTATCCTGCTAAAGGATGAAAAGGTCAACCAGGAAATTAAGAAAGAATTAAAAAGATTCATGGAAACGAATGAGAATGAAGATAAAACCGTTCAAAATCTTTGGGATGCAGCAAAAGCAGTCCTGAGGGGGAAATATATCGCAATACAAGCATCCATTCAAAAACTGGAAAGAACTCAAATTCAAAAGCTCACCTTACACAAAAAGGAACTAGAGAAAAAGCAACAAATGGACCCCACCCCCAGCAGAAGAAGACAGTTAATTAAAATTCGAGCAGAACTAAATGAAATCGAGACCAAAAGAACTGTGGAACAGATCAACAAAACCAGGAGTTGGTTCTTTGAAAGAATTAATAAGATAGATAAACCATTAGCCAACCTTATTAAAAAGAAGAGAGAGAAGACTCAAATTAATAAAATCATGAATGAGAAAGGAGAGATCACTACCAACACCAAGGAAATACAAACGACTTTAAAAACATATTATGAACAGCTCTACGCCAATAAATTAGGAAATCCAGAAGAAATGGACGCATTCCTGGAAAGCCACAAACTACCAAAACTGGAGCAGGAAGAAATAGAAAACCTGAACAGGCCAATAACCAGGGAGGAAATTGAAACAGTCATCAAAAACCTCCCAAGACACAAGAGTCCAGGGCCAGATGGCTTCCCAGGGGAATTCTATCAAACGTTTAAAGAAGAAATCATACCTATTCTACTAAAGCTGTTTGGAAAGATAGAAAGAGATGGAGTACTTCCAAATTCGTTCTATGAGGCCAGCATCACCTTAATTCTGAAACCAGACAAAGATCCCACCAAAAAGGAGAATTACAGACCAATATCCCTGATGGACATGGATGCACAAATTCTCAACAAGATACTAGCCAATAGGATCCAACAACACATTAAGAAAATTATTCACCATGACCAAGTAGGATTTATCCCCGGGACACAGGCTGGTTCAACACTCGTAAAACCATCAATGTGATTCATCATATCAGCAAGAGAAAAACCAAGAACCATATGATCCTCTCATTAGATGCAGAGAAAGCATTTGACAAAATACAGCATCCATTCCTGATCAAAACACTTCAGAGTGTTGGGATAGAGGAAACTTTCCTCGACATCTTAAAAGCCATTTACGAAAAGCCCACAGCAAATATCATTCTCAATGGGGAAGCACTGGGAGCCTTTCCCCTAAGATCAGGAACAAGACAGGGATGTCCACTCTCACCACTGCTGTTCAAAATAGTTCTGGAAGTCCTAGCCTCAGCAATCAGACAACAAAAAGACATTAAAGGCATTAAAATTGGAAAGAAGAAGTCAAACTCTCCCTCTTCACCGATGACATGATACTCTACATAGAAAACCCAAAAGCCTCCAGCCCAAGATTGCTAGAACTCATACAGCAATTTGGTAGCGTGGCAGCATACAAAATCAATGCCCAGAAATCAATGGCATTTCTATACACTAACAATGAGACTGATGAAAGAGAAATTAAGGAGTCAATCCCATTTACAATTGCAGCCAAAAGCATGAGATACCTAGGAATAAACCTAACCAAAGAGGTAAAGGATCTATACCCTAAAAACTATAGAACACTTCTGAAAGAAATTGAGGAAGACACAAAGAGATGGAAAAATATTCCATGCTCATGGATTGGCAGAATTAATATTGTAAAAATGTCAATGTTACCCAGGGCAATTTACACGTTTAATGCAATCCCTATCAAAATACCATGGACTTTATTCAGAGAGTTAGAACAAATTATTTTAAGATTTGTGTGGAATCAGAAAAGACCCCGAATAGCCAGGGGAATTGTAAAAAAGAAAACCATATCTGGGGGCATCACAACGCCAGATTTCAGGTTGTACTACAAAGCTGTGGTCATCAAGACAGTGTGGTACTGGCACAAAAACAGACACATAGATCAATGGAACAGAATAGAGAACCCAGAAGTGGACCCTGAGGTGTATGGTCATCTAATATTCGATAAAGGAGGAAAGACTATCCATTGGAAGAAAGACAGTCTCTTCAAAAAATGGTGTTGGGAAAATTGGACATCCACATGCAGAAGAATGAAACTGGACCACTCTCTTTCACCATACACAAAGATAAACTCAAAATGGATGAGAGATCTAAATGTGAGACAAGATTCCATCAAAATCCTAGAGGAGAACACAGGCAACACCCTTTTTGAACTTGGCCACAGTAACTTCTTGCAAGATACATCCAGGAAGGCAAAAGAAACAAAAGCAAAAATGAACTATTGGGACTTCATCAAGATAAGAAGCTTTTGCACAGCAAAGGATACAGTCAACAAAACTAAAAGACAACCTACAGAATGGGAGAAGATATTTGCAAATGACATATCAGATAAAGGGCTAGTTTCCAAAATCTATAAAGAACTTACTAAACTCAACACCAAAGAAACAAACAATCCAATCATGAAATGGGCAAAAGACATGAAGAGAAATCTCACAGAGGAAGACATGGACATGGCCAACATGCACATGAGAAAATGCTCTGCATCACTTGCCATCAGGGAAATACAAATCAAAACCACAATGAGATACCACCTCACACCAGTGAGAATGGGGAAAATTAACAAGGCAGGAAACAACAAATGTTGGAGAGGATGTGGAGAAAAGGGAACCCTCTTGCACTGTTGGTGGAAATGTGAACTGGTGCAGCCACTCTGGAAAACTGTTTGGAGGTTCCTCAAAGAGTTAAAAATAGACCTGCCCTACGACCCAGCAATTGCACTGTTGGGGATTTACCCCAAAGATTCAGGTGCAAAGAAACGTCGGGACACCTGCACCCCGATGTTTCTAGCAGCAATGGCCACAATAGCCAAACTGTGGAAGGAGCCTCGGTGTCCATCGAAAGATGAATGGATAAAGAAGATGTGGTCTATGTATACAATGGAATATGACTCAGCCATTAGAAACGACAAATACCCACCATTTGCTTCAACGTGGATGGAACTGGAGGGTATTATGCTGAGTGAAATAAGTCAATCGGAGAAGGACAAACAGTGTATGTTCTCATTCATTTGGGGAATATAAATAATAGTGAAAGGGAATATAAGGGAAGGGAAAAGAAATGTTGGGAAATATCAGGAAGGGAGACAGAACATAAAGACTCCTACTCTGGGAAACGAACTAGGGGTGGTGGAAGGGGAGGAGGGCGGGTGTTGGAGGGGAATGGGTGACAGGCACTGAGGCGGACACTTGACGGGATGAGCACTGGGTGTTTGTATGTTGGTAAATTGAACACCAATAAAAATTAATTTAAAAAAATATATTTCCTTCAAAAAAAAAATATAGCTTGCAGCCCAAGAACAGTATAATCAGAGGAGAAGTGCCCTTCTGGAAAGGAACCCTCTTCTGACACTCAGTAGCAGTATGCCCATGGGGTAATTTATCTTCCCTTTCTTCTCCATTTCCTTATTATAAAAGGAAGAGACAAACTATTACCTAAGGCCTCTCCCAGTTAACACTCTGTGGAGACTGGACAAAGGGAATGGAGAGTGGTGGATCAAAAACTAGGAGGAGGAGGGAAGTTTTCCTGCCACTTTACAGGAAGGAGTCCTATTTTTCTGCCTTCCATCAGCCTTGAAGACTAGCCCTCTTAGCCCAAGACTCTGTAGCCAGGCCTGGTGGTCACTACCAGCAAGAATAGGTGCACCCAACACTTCTCCACCCTTTATCTTTAAAGGAGTAGTGACAGTAGATGCTCTGTGTCAGTTCCATTTTAACTCAGATTTGTCTGGGAAGTTAATTTGGCTGGATCCAGGCAAAGCATTAGACCAAATCAATATTCTTTCTGCCTTTGGTAGTTTCCTGGGTGTAAAACAAGGGGAGTGAAATAAATAGGAGTTCTAAAATCTAGTTCTGAAATTCTGCTTTAATAATTGCCAAATTACCTTGAGCCTCCTTCTTCATCTTCCACTGGTGCTGCTCTATGGGAAAAAATCTGTTTTGGAAGAAAACATATCACAGGTACCCATTTCAATGACCATGCCTCCAAATCTGTAGTCATTCCTTTGTATTTTAAGTCTTATTCAGCCTTTTTTGAGAGCAGGAATTCTATTTGTTAGTAGTCCTTTGACTCTTCCAGGTCCCAACTTGGGATCTTGTGTGCAGCTTGCAATATATTTTATTGACTGTTTTAGATGACATCCAACAGGTAATTCCTAATAAAAATTCTTAGAAGTAGGAAAAGAAAAGTATCTACCAAAAACCTAAATAGCAACATTGTTTTAAAGTCAAGGACAAGAGTAGAATGCCTATTATTACTGTTACTATTCATCACGTTGAAGAGGTCCTAATCAATGCAATCGGAAAAAAATTCTTTTAAAGATTCCAGGCATCTCAATGCAAAAGGAAAAATAAAGTATTGAAAAGGAAGAAACAAAACATATTTGCATATGAAATTATGGACAACCTAAATGGCCCAAGAGAATCAACTTAAGTTTTACTGGAAGTGGGATGCCTGGGTGGCTCAGCAGTTGAGCGCCTGCCACTGGCTCAGGGCATGATCCCAGGGTCCTGGGATCGAGTCCCACATCAGGCTCCCTGCATGGAGCCTGCTTCTCCCTCTGCCTGTGTCTCTGTCTCTCTGTGTGTGTGCCTCATGAATAAATAAATAAAATCTTAAAAAAAAATAAAAAAATCAATAAAAGTCATAATTACCTAGGAATAAACTTACAGCAAAGAATGGGGAAGACCTTTGAGATGAAAATATTAAAACTCTTCTGAAGGACATTAAGAAATGAATACATGATGATACCATGTTCCTGGAATATTGCATAGATGTCAATTGTCCTCAAACTCAATGCAATCCTATTCAAATCCCAAAATAGTTTTTTTTTTTTTTAAATAAAAGCTGGCCAGCTGACATTTGGTAAAGGGATATGCAAGTCTAGCTATGAAATGTATGAAAAAGGAGGTCAAAGAGCAGGAGCTTAACTCTATCAGACATCAAAATATGTTATTATAAAGCAATTGGAATTAAGTATATAGTGTGATATGGGAAAGGAAACCGGACTGATAAGAGTCCAGATAAGAATAGTATTTTAGATATGCCTGGGTGGCTGAGTGGTAGAGCATCTGCCTTTGACTCACAGGGTGAACCCGGGTCTGGGGATCAAGTCCCACATTGGGCTCCCTGAGACGAGCCTGCTTTTCTCTCTGCCTATGTCTCTGCCTCTCTATTTGTGTGTCTTATGAATAAATAAAATCTTACAAACAAAAAAGAATAGTATTTTAAATCTGTTCAGAAAGAATGAACCACTCCATCAAAGATTTGAAAGTAAGTGGATCTTTCTGTAAGGGGAAATTGTATAATCAAAATCATTAGATCCTCTATCTCAACCATACCAAAAAACTAAACAGATTCTATACAGGTTAAAACATATAAATTACAACAAATATAAGTATAGAAGAAGACAATATAAAGGCAACAAAGGCCTCGCTAACAAGCCGGACATCCCATAGGCCACAAAGAAAGAACTCGCAGATACGGTGACAGACTCAAAACACTTCCCATTTCTTGTGGTCTTGCCCCCTTCACCCTTGGATTATTGGTTATCTTCTGGTGACTGATAAAACTCTCTTCATATTAAATATATTAATCCTTTCAGTGGCTTCCACTGAATTTCAGTGTTTCAAATGCTGGCCAGTGTTTTCATCTTTAAGGAGACAGAACAGTGGAATAAGAGCACAGGGTTTGCAGTTAAGCAAAACTGGGTTCTGCCTTGGGTTTTGCCACCGGAGCCTTATGCTGATCCCCTTTTATGTATGAAAGAGGGATGGTAATATTGTCCTCCCATGGTTGTGGGCATGAAATTCGATATGGGAAACTCTCCATCCTATGCTTGGCATAAACCAGTGCCAAGTCATTATGGAATTGAAGAAAAGGTAAACAGGCAACCTCCAGGAACAGGTGACTATAGACATGACATGCTTTGGAGTAGCCTGATGCAGGATTTTAGCTGCAGTGTTTTAACCAAAACTCTTCACATAATTCAGCGTGTGGAAAAACTGCTGAGTAAATCTAATTTATCAACAAGATTATATTTTTATCCTAAGCCATGTCCTTTTTTCCAGGATGACTGATATAGCTCCATGAGGGTGGATACTATCTCTCATCATTTCAGCCAAGGAAAGAAATCACTGATAGTCTGAAAGTGACTGGTGAGTACATCTAACCAACAGAATTTTGAGTTGAAGAAATGTTACTATCATGTTAACTTGGCCTTCTTAAACCTAATGTCCCAAAACAGTCTAATGGCTTGTTGCCTTGTTTATAATCCGTAAATCTCCTGGCATCTCCTGCTTCTCCCTCTGCCAGTGTCTCAGCCTCTCTGTGTCTCTCATGAATAAATAAAATAAATCTTTTAAAAAATTGCTTCTCTTTAAAAAAATAAAATAAAATAAAAATCCCCAGAATATACTTTGCAATAAAATAACGAAGTACATGTCAGTCTGTGAGACAGAAGAGGAATAACAAGTAGTAGTAAGTGAGAAAGTGGCTTTGATTTTAAGTTTGTAAATTCTGAATCTATTATAAAGACAAAAGATTTTCTGGAAATCTGAATTAATGGTTGTCCTTACCTCAATGATACAGAAAACTATAATCAAAATCATTACTACTACAGTCACAGATATTGCCAAGATGAGTTTGTTGTTATAGCCATAACCTGGAACTTCTTTTGTGAGCTAAAAAAAAAACAAAAACAAAAACAAAAAAACAAAACAAAAAACAAAGAACAATTTTTTAGAAATCAAAGAAATAGGATGAAAGCTAACTATTCTTAAGCTACTCTAAAACCTCATTCTTTCAGAGGAGTGGCTTATAGGTTCTTAAGAAATATACCAAATCTAATGTGTTATGTAATTTTATCATTAGCCCTTTCTCCAATAATATATTTATCTTGTATGTGAAGTCCTCTTCTCATCTACCTGGGAACAGTGGCACCATTCTCTAAATGAGCAAAGTGGCACATCACTGTCTCAGCCAACGTTAATGGCTAAGACAAGACCCAGACTGGGAGGCCCTGGTCCTTGTGCGTGGGTGCTTTAATTGCATGTCCTAAACTGACTAAAAGTTCAGACCCCATTGTTCAGGAGTTATCCTCACATCACTTGACACTCATTTCTGTTCACTTTCTGTTCACTCTGAGCTTCTGTGCTCTCATTGATACAGTTCTCAGTCTTCCATTGGTCTGTATCCCACTCTGCCTTGGACACCTTTGCTTCCTGCTGCTCGCTGAGAAGCTTCATCAGGAGGCCTGTTCTGGAGATAAGCTTGGCACAGGCCAGTTGCACATTGGTCTCAGAACAGTCCATTTTCAAAGTCCGGATAACATGAGAAATGAGCCTTCTCACGTCATTATTCGGGATGAGGGACCGTAGCTGCTGGTTTAGCTGAATTTCAAATAGATCACCTGCGGATGAGAGCTTTGCAACACTGTGGGCTTTGGGGGCAAGTCAGTGACCAAGTTGTGGTATTCCCATTGTGTTTCATTGGTTTGTTTAACAGTCGTCACAAAGTTGTCTCTGGTGGTAGTAGAATATGTAGTGGAAAGATTCCTGCGGTTTGTGAATTCAGGGAGAGTTTGTTCTGATACAGTAGTGCTTCCTGGAGAAATAATTTCTTCAGAAATATTCTGTGCAGTAGTAGTGTTTTCTACAGTACTGTTTTCTTGAGAAGGTTCTGAAAGAGTAAATAATTCTGGAAAAGGATTTTCCTGAGTCCATTCTCCTGAAGATGAAATAGCCTCCCGTGAAGGGGAATCTATAAGGCTCCTGACTGCAGGCAATGGAGGCCTCTGTGCAGGCATCAATATATTCGAGAGTGAGTTTTTCTTGCTGAACTTTTGACTTTGTTTGGTCTTGGGTGTTCTTCGGACTATACGTGAGCGAATTGTGCGGAAAATATACTTTTTCCCAGAATGTGAGACTGGTCTGGAAGCCTCCATTTCCCTAACTCTAGCATTCGCATATTCTAAAACAACAATGGGGTAGGTTAAGTCTTTTGATTTGTTTCTCACCTTAGGTAGGGATTTTGGAGCAGTGGAGGCAGAAGGGCTGCCCATTATGTATTGCTTCAGGAAAGAAGAGGTTGCTGCCTTGTGCTCCTCTATTAATGAAGGCTCTGTGTGGACGGAGTTTCCCACTAATTTCCTGGGCCTCTGGGCCATGCGAAGCTGCTCCAGCTCCCTTGGGGATGGTCTACTGTGCCTTCTTTCTTTGGCCATGTTCTTCACAAATGACTGGGCACTGTGTTTCCCTTGGGTGCTCTGAACGTCCACTTCCTTGTAGTGCCTTTTCTGTAGGTCCTTGGGGCCCTTGAGAACCCTGTTTTTTCTAAACCGCCTCTTCCATACATTCTTAGCCTTGGGAAGGCTCTTTTCCTGTCCTTGGGCAGTTTCCAATTTCTTTGGAAAGATTTGGCGTTTAAATTTGGGACCTAAAAGCCTGGGAGGTATAAGCATGGCAGTTTTCTCTTTCTTTTTTACCTCATCAATTTTTTCTTGAATTTCTGCATCTAACAAATTTTCCAGGAAAGAGAGTTTCCTCAGTTTATTTTTGTAAGTTGAATTGTTGGGTCCAGGTTCAAGAGAAGGGCTCTCTGTGTTGTCAAGTAACGCACAGACTTGTCTCCATCTTGGACATTTGAAAACAGAATTTTAATGAATGGTAATAACGTTGATTCTACATCTTCTAGATTTCCCTCTGACAAATAAGGTAATATGTAATTCAGTGCACTAATAACATCACTTTCATCATTAAAGTCTAGCTGCTGATTCATAAGGGCTGACAGACCGATGCCATTTTTGTCTGAGGATGCCTTCTCTAGCTCAATTGTCAGCGCATTACTGGTCTTCTTCTTCCTTCCAGGCTTTTAATACCTTCATGAATGATCCTTCTGCATTCCTTATAGATACTTCTTCATCTGTCAGAAAAAGAAGAACTAGTTTTGATAATGAAAGGCTGATAGAACAGCTTTTTGTCAGTTGTGGGCGACCATGGACTAGCTGGAATAACTGAACCAAACCGGGCCCGGACTTGCGTCCCTCATTCACTCAAAAGGCTCGAGAGCCTAAAGGGTGAATAGTTGGTAGACGCTTGACAAAGGTCTTGAGCAATGGTTCTCAGGGCTCGCTTGTACATGATCACCCACATAACACAATAGATAAAACTTATTCTGACCTGGTCATAAATATAAATAAGGGTCTGTCTGTCCTTGCTGGTCTGTTTACCATACCTAACATTCCTTTGAAGTATGCACATCTGGAGCAACAAGCTTATCTATTTACCAAGGTCTTCTGGCACCCGTGAGTCTGTCTTGCATGCTGAGAAAAGGGAACTTTGGAGAATTTCACAAACCGACTAAAAATAAACACCTTTTTGGCTTTATTTTGCACATTCTATAAAATGCTGTAAAACCTTGAATAAAGCTGGCACTGCTTGGACATCATCCACTGTGTCCCTCCTGTCCCCATCTCTTTACTTTTCTTTTATTTTCCTCATCCCCTTATCCTCAGGACCCTGATCATGTTGCGCAGCACACGCAACAGTCAGTCCGCAGTCATACATCCCAGTCATATAAATTAAGAACCAGCAAATATCTGAGTACCATTATCAAGGACACAAACTCAAACTTGAACCTATATTGGCAACAACAAAAGGAGAAAAGGGCATTTTTTTAAATGGCTATTTCCTCAGAACCTTCCACAACTTGAATCACTACATTTAGGATTATTCCATAATCCTTGGTCTCCAAGGGCCAATTGTCTAGTACTTAAGAAAAGCCAAGTCTGGAAGACACTCAGCTAAACTGTCTGCAAATCTACTGTGACTCCTAGTATTCATATACCCTGTCTGTACTGCTTCAGATGCAGTGGGAGCAGGGGGTTTCCTCCTTCTATCTCTTCAGTGTGCTTGTTTTCTTGCTACTATCACAGATGCCCATGAAAATACCCATTGCTAGTAGGGCCTCATCTGGACATGCCCTCTCCATCTACCCATCAATTACCATGCTTGGTCCCTGCTCCCGTGTACTGCAGCTCACACAAAACATAAGCTCCAGACAGAAAAAAAGCACTAAGTCCACCCTGGCTCTTTGCTTAAATTGGGCAGGGAACAAGTGTAGGCTAAGAGATTTTCCAGGTATGAGATATATGCCAATGTGGAATGTTCGATAAATCAATGGAATAATACTTGAGGTTTTAAAATGCAGAAGGGATAAAGAAATTTTTTGTCAGAATGTGAAGAAATATACTTCACTTTAATTTCTAATATTTCTAGCTTTATTTATTAGGGTACCATCCAGAGATTCCCACTACATGAAAGTCAGCATATGGCTTGTGTATATGCACAGTATTATCCAACCAAGTTTCTTTTCCAGAGGAATTAGAAGTATTTTCAGCAGTGTTGATGAGAGTCAGAGGAGGAGGTAATAAAGGTCACAAGAAAGGAGGAGCAACAGGCTTGTAGAGAGCCCTAAACGATACTTGAGTGCTAGACAACAGTTCTTAACACCTCTGATATCATTTTTCCTCACCTGTAAAAGGAGGTTAAACATGCCTATTCTGCCCACCACTAAGAGATAAGGGAGTAATTAGTAAAAAATTGTTTTGAAAAATAAGCAACACTATTTACAGAGGTAGCAAAGTGTTATTTATTATGTACCCTAGATCATTGATAGGGAACCATATTCAAGCTATCTGGGTGCAGAAGCACATTTGGGAAGTCATGAAGTTAGTGCCAATAAAACATAGTATACAGAAAAATACTTAAAAGTATCTGAGTGTTTTTGGATAGAAAAGGTTATGATTCAGAACAAGTTCAGAGTTGGACAGTCCAAGAATAGAAGAGTGCTCTCTATCCATAAGAAGGCAGCAGCTTCTGGTTAGGGAACAGAAACTCTCAGGCTCTGAATAAACTTTATCTATAAATCAGCATCACTTTTACTCTTAATAACTTGTAAAAACAAACAGAATAAACAAAAATGTATCTCCACCTGTCATATAAGACAATGGGGACCTGAGATCTGATACATATGAAATCAGTTTACAAACTATGATGCATATGAACATGTTTTCATTTGGGAGTAATTAATTTAATAATGTAACCGAGAATCTGACTTATAACAAAGGAATAGTTCTTAGAAATTTAGGGATTTGAAGGGTGCCTGTGTGGCTCAGTGGGTTAAGCATACAACTCTTGGTTTCAGCTCAGGTCATGATTTCAAGGTCACGGGATTGAGCCCTGCATTGGGCTCCACACTCAGCGGGGAATCTGTTTAAGATTCTCTCCCTCTGCCCCTCCTTCGACTCACATATCTCTCTCTTTCAAATAAATCTTTGAAAAAAAAAGAAATTTAGGGGTTTGACTCTGAGTGAATAAAAATAATGCAGTGACATCATTAGTTAAAAATTTATCATTGTTGATTAAAAATAAAAATTAAAACATAAATAAAATTTAAAAATTTAAAATATATCATGAGGTGATTCCGGTTGGCTCAGTGGTTTAGCACCTGCCTTCAGCCTAGGGCATGATCCTGGAGTCCTAGGATCAAGTCCCACGTCAGGCTCCCTGCATGGAACCTGCTTCTCCCTCTGCGTCTCTCTCTCTCTCTCTCTCTTTCTCTCTCTCATAAATAAAATCTTTATATATATATATATATCATGAGGCAATTCGAACTCACCACAACGTGTGGCATTTGTCAGACATTCACCGTCACAATGCAGCTTGACTGTCTTGCAAACAACCTCAATATTATTTATGAATTGGCAGAGACAACAGGACATACAGCTGGGTAAAATCCTATAAATGGAAACACAGAGAATTATATTAGTGGTAAAGGAGTTACTTGAGTAGAATATTCAGGCCAAGGTCTTCACAGGGCTATGCAAAAAGGAATTCTTGAGGCATATGATGGTTGGGTAGGGTTGGGGAGGGACCAGTTGGCCAATTGTTGCTCATGAATATTGTAAATAAAGAGAAGGACAGAGGTGCTCAACAAATAGGTAAGGATGGTAGGGGTATGATATACCTAAAACAAGACAGAGATAAGAACTGGGTGACATTGATCAGTAGTTTAGTTCAGAAGTAACTCCTTCTGACCCAAAAGTCTCACTTTGGGTTAAGAACATACAGGAAGAGGGTAGACTCCTAAGAAGAGTATGAGTAAGTCTAAAATATGGCCCACATCAAGGATAGAAAGCAATCAATCAAAACTAACCCATAATCTACACAGGTGTTACAACTAGCAGACAAGGATGTTTAAAAAGTTATTATAACTGGGGTGCCTGGGTGCCACTGTTGGTTAAGCATCTGACTCTTGGTTTCAACTCAGGTCATGATCTCAGGCTCACAAGATCAAGCCCCTCACTGGGCTCCTAGATCACCGTAAATCTGCTTGAGATTCTCTCTCCCTCTGCCCACCCACTTGTGCTCTCTTCTTTCTCTCTCTTAAATAAATTACAAAATCTTTATAAAAAATTTATAACAATATTTCATATGTTAAAGAAAACCAGACTGATGAGGCACCAGGGTGGCTCAATCAGATAAAAGTCCACCTTTGGCTCAGGTCATGATCCCAGGGTCCCAAGATTGAGCTCCACATCAGTTTCCCTCCTCAGCAGAGAGCCTACTTATCCCTCTCCTCTGCTCCCCCTGCTTGTGCTCTCTCTCTGTCAAATAAATAAAACCGTAAAAAAAAACAAACAATCCCAGACTAAGAAACCCATGTCTCTACTTAACTCAGCGAGTTATACAACAACTTCAAGGGGCCTAATATATGCATATGTAGAGTCTACAAGGGAGAAGAAATATAATTTGAAAAATAATAGCCCCCAAATTGTCCAAACAGGTAACCCTATTAAACCCACAAATCCAAGAAAGTCAATGAACTCTACGCACAAGAGATATGGACAAAACTATGCCAAAGCACATCATAATCAAACTTCTCAAACCATCAATAAAGAGAAAATGTTAAAAATAAGCCAAAGGAAAAACCTCCACACAACATATAGGGAAATAGAGATAATAATGATAACATATTTCTTGTTGGAATTAATGGAACTCAGTAGAGCAACATCTTTAAAGCAGTGAAGTGGAGAGGGGACCAACAATTATCAAACTAGAATTCTATATCCAGATCTTTCAAAAATAAAAGCAAAACAAAAGACTGAGACATACAAAAGCTGAAAGAACTCATCATTAGTAGATTTACACTGTAGAAAAGCTAAAGAAAGTATTTTCAAGCAGAAGGAAAATGATAGCGATAGAAATGTGGATCCACACAAAAGAAAGATGAACATTAGAACTGGTAACTCCAAAGGTAAATACATAAGGTTTTTCTAACTATTTAAATACCTGAATACAATATGATTTCACTTATATGTAGAATCTTAAACAAATGAAAAATGACAACAAAAAGAAAGAGAGAAACAGATTCATGAATATGGAGAACAAGCTGTTGGCTGTTAAAGTAGAGAGTGGGGATATGGTCAAAATGAGTGAAAAGACGTAAGAAGTACAAACTTCTAGTTATAAAATAAGTCTCCAGATGAAAAGTACAATGTAGGGAATATAGTTAATAATACCGTAATACACTTACTGTGGTATTAATTGTTCAAACACTATGTTGTACATCTGAAACTAATTTAATATACATCAACTATACTTCCTAAAGGAGTTAACTTATTGTTTCAACAACAAAAAATAATATAGTGTGCTGTTTAGAAGTAAAAGCAAAATGTATGAAGACATTAGCACAAAGGCCAGTAAGGGAGAAATGAAGTACACTATATATTGTAAGGTTCTTATAGCAATCATAAAATCATATATTATTTGAAGATAGACTGTGAAAAGTTAAAGATGAACACTACAAACCATTAAACTACTACTAAACTAACAAAACCAGAGTTGTAATTAACTAGCCAACAAATAAAATTTAATTTAATTTAATTTAATTTAATTTAATTTAATTTAAAAGTGTATTCAGTCATCCATAATTAGGAAAAGAAAAAAATAGCAAAACAAAGAACAGATGGGACACATAGAGAGTTTAGTAGCATTAAATGTAGCCATGTTAATAATTACATTAGGTGTAATGGTATAATCACCCTAATTAAAATACAAAAAAGCAAAAGCCAACCATATGCTGTCTATAAGAATCATCTTCAATAGAAAGATACAAGTAGGTTAAAAGTTAAGAAAAAATTGTGCTATGCTAACAGTAATCAAAAGAAACCTTGGGTATCTACATTAGTGTAAGACAAAGTCAATTTCAAAGTAAAAAAATATTACCAAGGATAAAGGAGGTTATTCCATCATTATAAGAATATCAACTAATAAAAAAGACATAACCTAAAAATTTATGCATCTGATAACAGAACTTCAAAATATATGAAGGAGAATGGCAAAGAGAGACAAATAAATACACAATTATAGTTGGAGATTTCAATATTGCTTTCTAAATAATTGACAGAAAAATATATAGAAAATCAGTAAAGATATAGCAGACTTAAATAACACTATCAACATACTTGACCTAACTGACATTATAGAATGCTCCACCCAAATTCAGAGTACACATATTTTTCAAGTAGATACATAATAGTTACCAAAATAGATCATAGGCTCATCTAATACCAGAATTCATGGGTACAAAACAAGCCTCAATAAATTTAAAAGGATTTCAGTCATTCAATATATGTTCTGTGACTCCAATGGAATTAAATTAGAAATTAACAGATTTGAAAAATCTCCAAATTTTTATAAACTAAACAACATACTTCTAAGTAACACTGCCAGTCAAAGATACAAAAGGGAAATTAAGGACTATTTCGTACTAAAACTGAAACCATGTCAACATATGGGATGTTGCTAATGCGATGTTCAGCTTCCCCAGTATCCACTTTTAAGAACTAAAAAAAGAAAAGAAAATTAATCATTGAATAAGGAGAAGAAATAGCATAATAGAGATCAAGGCACAAATAAAGAAAACGGAAAACAAAAATAGAGGCCAGTGAAATGAAAAGAGAGTTTTTATTTATTTATTTTAAAGATTGTGTTTATTTATTCATGAGAGACACAGAGAGAGGGGCAGAGACATAGGCAGAGGGAGAAGCAGGCTTCCTGTGGGGAGCTTGATGAGGGACTTGATTCTAGGACCCCAGGATCACGACCTGAGCCAAAGGCAGATGCTCAACCACTGAGCCACGCAGGTGCCAAAAGGCGGTTTTGGAGAAGATAAATAAAACTGATAAACCTCTAGGCAGACTGATTAAGACAAGACAAAACAAGAGAAGACATAAATTATCAGTATCAGAAATGAGAGGGGTCAGGGATTCCTGGGTGGCTCAGCGGTTTAGCGCCTGCCATCCGCCCAAAGCGTGATCCTGGAGTCCCGGGATCAAGGCCCCCATCAGGCTCCCAGCATGGAGACTGCTTTTCCCTCTGCCTGTGTCTCTGCCTCTGTCTCCCCTCTCTCTCTCTCTGTTTGTGTCTCTCATGAATAAATAAAATCTTAAAAAAAAAAAAAAAAGAAACAAGGTGTGACATGTCCCTTGTTTATTTTCTTTTTTTTTTTAAGATTTTATTTTTATTTATTCATGAGAGACACAGAGAGAGGCAGAGGCAGAGGGAGAAGCAGGCTCCCTGCAGGGAGCCCCATGTGGGATTCAATCCCAGAATCCCAGGATCATGAGCTGAGCCAAAGGCAGATGCTCAACCACTGAGCCACCCAGGCGTCCCTGCAGTTATTAAAAGGATAAGAAGGGAATATTATAAAATAGTTTGTCAATCAATTCAAGATGAAATGAACAGATCATAAAAGATGTAAACTACTCAAACATAAATATGTAACTGAAATATCACTATTAAAGAAATAGAGTGTGTAATTTACAACTTTCTCACAAAGAAAGCTTCAAATCCACAGGGCTTCACGAGTGATTCTACCAAACATTTACGGAAGAAATAATGCCAATTCTACACAAACTCTACCAGAAAGTTGAAGAGAAAAGAATATTTCCCAAGTCATTTTTAAGGCCAGCTTTTCCCTTATCATAAGTAGGCAAAGACAGTACAAGAGAAGAAAACAATAGACCAATATCTCTCATGAACACAGATGCAAAATACTAAACAATGTTTCACCATATCAAACAATATATGAAGTTTCTGTATTGTAAAGGAAACAATCAAAAAAAAAAAAAAAGACTACCTATCAAATAGGAGAAGATATTTGCAAGTGACATATTCAATATAGGTTTAGTATCCAAAATATATAAAGAATGTCTACAGATCAACACCAAAAACCCCCAAATAATCCACTTAAAAACTGAGTGGAAGAAACAAACAGACATTTCTCCAAAGAAGATGCACAGGGGTGCCTGAGTGGCTCAGTTGGTTAAGTGTCTGCCTTCAGCGTAGGTCATGATCTCAGGGTCCTGGGATCGAGCCCTGCGTAAGGCTAGGTACTCAGAGGGGAATCTGCTTGGCATCCTTTCTCTCTCCCTTTTTCTCTGCCCCTCAGGTTCTTTCTCTCTCTCTCAAATAAATAAATAAAATCTTTAAAAAAAAAAAAAAAAAGAAGACATGCATATGGCCAACAGACACATGAAAAAATGCTCAGTATCATCAGGGAAATGCAAATAAAAACCACAATGAGATATCACTTCACACCTGTCAGAATGGCTAAAATAAAAAAACACAAGAAACAACAAATTTTAGTGAGGATATGGAGACATACGAACTGATGCACTGCTGGCGGGAATGCAAACTGGTAGAGCCACTGAGGAAAATGGTATGGAGGTCCCTCAAAAAATTAAAAATAAAACTACCCTATGATCCAGTAATTGCACTTCTGGGTATTTAACCAAAAAATACAAAAACACTAATTCAAAGGGATACATGCATCTCTATGTAGCATTACTTACAATAGCCAAGTTATGGAAAGCAACCTACCAGTCCATTGATAAATGGATGGATAAAAAATATGTGGTATATATAAACAATGGGATATTATTCAGCCATAAAAAAGAACGAAATCCTGCCACCTGCAACAACATTAGAGTATAATGCTAAGCAAAGTAAGTCAGTCAGTGAAAGACAAATACCAGGTGATTTCACTTATATGTGGAATTTAAGAAACAAACAAAAAAATGAGCAAAGGGGAGAGAGAGAGAGAGAGAGAGTCAAGAAACAGACATTAGGGGAACAAACTATAGTTGTCCCCAAAGGGGACAAGGGGTGGAATGATGGGTGAAATAGGTGAGTTTGTCAACATTTAAAAATTAAGAATTCTGGTCTTCAGAGATAGAACAGAATGAAGACAAGCCACAGCCTGGGAGAAATTTGCTAAACACATGAGAGAAAAGACTTTTTCCAGAATATATAATATACTCTTAAAACTCAATAGTATGTATCCAACTGAGCGATGGATTTGGAGGTACCAGGGTGGCTCAGTTGGCTGCGTGTATGACTCTTGATTTTGGCTCAGGTTATGGTCTCAGGGTTGTGGGATTGAGCCCCAAATCAGGCTCCAAGCTCGGTGAGGAATCTGATTCCCTCTCTCCCTCTCTGACTCCCTTTACCCTTTACCCCCCCCCCCCCCCGCCACATTTGGTCTCTCTCTCTCTCTCTCTCTCTCTCTCTGTCTGTCTGAGATAAATCTTTAAGAAAAAAATAAAAGGAAAAGGAAAAGAGATTTGAATAGACACATCATTTAAAAAGATATTGGTACATGAATAGACACTCAACATCATGAGCTATTAGAGAAATGCAAATTAAAGATACAAAGTCTAAAAAAATAAAGATACAAAGTCTCAAAAAATTTTAGCTGAAATATAAAGTAAAGATGTCATACACTGCTGGTTGGAATGCAAAATGGTACATCCACTTTATTTTTATTAAAGATTTTATTCATTTATTATGAGAGACACTGAGAGAGGGAGAGAGGCAGAGACACAGGCAGAGGGAGAAGTAAGCTCCATGCAGGGAGCCCCACTTGGGACTCTATCCTGGTCTCCAGGATCACGCCATGGTCCGAAGGTGGCGCTAAATGGCTGACCCACCTGGACTGCCCTACATCCACTTTAGAAAAGAGGTAAGCAGGTTTTTTGTTTTTGTTTTTTTGAGAGAGAGCAAGCACATGTGTATGAGTGGGGTGGGGAGGAGGGGCAGAGAGAAAGGGAGAGAAAGAATCTTAAGCATGCTCCACGTTCAGCATGGAGCCCCACTGGGGGCTTGATCTCACAACCCTGAGATTATGACCTAAGCCAAAATCAACAGTTGGACACTTAACTGACTAACCCCCCAGGCACCCCTAGGAAGCAGTTTCTTAAAAAGTTAAATATACACTTAGCACATGATGTAGTAATCCTACCATTAAGTATTTCACCTCCCCCAGAATGAAAGCATATGCTCACACAAAGGCCTGCACGTGACTGCTTTTAGCAGCTTTATTTATCATAGCCAAAAGGAAAATCAGAACAACTCAAATGTCCATTAAGTGATGCATGCATAAACAAACTGATATATCCACACAACTGTAACACTACTCAGTAATAAAAAGGAGTGAATTACGGGTTGATGCAATCACATGGATGAATCTCAAAAGGATTATGCTGAGTCAAAGGAGCCAATCACACAAGACTGCATACTGTATGATTTCATTTATGAGACACAGTGGAGGGGCGCCTGGGTGGCTCAGCAGTTGAGCATCTGCCTTTGACTCAGGGAGTGATCCCGGAGTCCCAGGATCAAGTCCCACCTCAGAATCCTTGTATGGAGCCTGTTTCTCCCTCTGACCTCTCACTCTCTCTCTCTCTTTGTCGCTCATGAATAAATAAATAATATCTTTAAAAAAAAGACATGGTGGAAAAAATACTATAGGGACAAAAATCAGGTTGGTGGCTGTCAGGGGCTGATAGTGGGAACAGGGGATTAACTACAAACAGAAATGTTCTGTATCTCAAACGTGGTGGTGGTTACACAACTATAGATTTGCCAAAGCTCATTAAAAACTGCATACTTAAAAACAGTACATATTAAATGAAAATTATGCCTCAATAAATCTGACTTAAAAATTAAACAAACCTAAATACACAACAAAGTGATAATAAACATAAGAAAAATCAACTTACAGTTTTTCAATTCAAGGGTCATCATGAGAACGCTCTCAATTGTTGAAAGTGACACCTGTGTTGTTCCCATGTCTCTGAAAGAGAAAGCCCAAACATGCATGATACCAAAGACTAAAATTCCACACCAAGTACAAAAAGGTACTTAATAGTACGTGATTATTTAAATTCTGGCTTCTCTGTCAAGCTAGCTCAAGAGTTTACTTGCTATGGAAGATAATTTCAGAGCATTCTTATTGAAGAAATTAAAATTTATTTGCATCACGAACATAATCACCTTGGTGCTAAACAGTACAATCTCTTTTTACCCTTTTTCTACTCATTCTCAGTTGCATCCACTTTTCTTGATTTGTCTTTTGTTTTAAATAATGTATACCTTATTCCAGTTTGCTTTTTGAGATAAATGATATTTCTACATATGTGGTAAATATTTCCATATACACTTGCATGTTCCATATCTCTATGTGTTCTTCAATACTGCTCTCTTCTACTACAGGCTGTCTTGTCCATATACATTCTTTCTTTGCCAATAATTCTTATTGAAATAACCCAGCTAAAATTTAAATTATGACTTTTTATTCAAAATGCAAAAGATTTAATCTTTCACAAAAGTAAAAAAAGAGCAGAAATCATCTCATGAGCCATGAGATTGTTGTAATACTTACAAATATTTTAATGCTGGCAATTTAAAAAGATAGGAATCTTCAACAGTTGTCAGAGGGTTACGACTGAGAATTCTGAAAAATGCAATGGAATTAAAATTATTGCATTTTCAGTAACTACCATGAAAATTTATGTTCATTTATTTTGGTATAGAACTTGAAGTTTAAAAGCAATCATTTTCTGCCTTTGCCTATAAATCACCCTTAGAATGTGTAAAACATTCTTCCTTTGGGCACTACCCAGGTCTCTGAATGATAAAGTGGGAAGAGAAAGAGAAAAAACATTTTAAGTGGATGGCAAAGAAAAAATATGCCAAAGAACGTTTCAGGTTGAAAACCTCAGAAGTGACTATACCAGTAGGAAGTAATTTCTGTAGGAAATACTATTTCTACTGTCCTCCATAATTCACAGTGCCTTTCTTTTATCTCTAGAAAGTTTAAAAATCCTACAGTTTAAACCACCCAGTTAAAGACAAAAAAGATAACCAATTCTTTAGTTTTGGAGCCAAACAAGAAGGGCTAAATCTATGAGCAGCCAGGGAAAGCTATATTCCCACCACATAGCCTGTGTGTATTCTTGCATTACAGCCTTTGTCATGGCATGTATCACCTGTTTCCTTATCAATCTCCTGGATTCTCGGCTCCTGGAAGGCAGGGACCATACTTGATTGTCATGTTGTCCCTGTGCCTGACATACTATAGTGCTTGTTATTGACTATTTAATGTTTGTTGAATAAAGGACATCTTGTCATTTTTTGACACAAGCTTTTATTCCAAAATGCTGAACAGACCTTCTTCCCAATTCTTTAAAATGAAAAAAGGTAAAAGAAATAGGAAGAAAAGAAAAGACAATCTGCCTTGAGGTTGACTCTACTCAAGAATCATTAACTATACTTTTACCAAGTATTAGAAAGATAATCTTCATAACCAATACTATTATTGGGCTGTAAGGCATCTGTGATCAGCATTTCACATTTAATCCTCACAATAACCTTATGTGATAGATACTATCATCACCTCATTTTACAAATGAGGAAACTGAGGTACAGAGAGGTTACATAATTTGTCCGAGGTTGTCAAGACAGTTAGAAGCAGAGCTGGAATTTGAACTGAGTTCTGACTCCAAAGCCTGTGTTTAACTCATATGAAGAAAAGGGGGTTTATAAAACAGCTGTTACCATGAACTTTGAGAGCACTAAGTATAGAAACTGTATTCATGTTGAACTTCATCTCTCCATCTGGGAGGGCTCCTCTGAGAATTACATTTTCTATTTTTATTCCTTTTCTCTAATCGACTCCCATGATGAAGTATTTAATTAGCTGATGGTCATTGAGACTTTAGGGGTTTTTTGTTGTTGTTGTTTTGTTTTTTTTTTGTTTTTTTTATTTATTTATTTGTGATAGTCACAGAGAGAGAGAGAGAGGCAGAGACACAGGCGGAGGGAGAAGCAGGCTCCATGCACCGGGAGCCTGATGTGGGATTCGATCCCGGGTCTCCAGGATCGCGCCCTGGGCCAAAGGCAGGCGCCAAACCGCTGCGCCACCCAGGGATCCCGACTTTAGGGGTTTTAAACCATGTTATAGGCGAATCAGTGAAAATGGGAAAGTGAGGACATTTGAAAATTCACCCTTCCATAAAAGCAACGACAATGACAAAAACTGGCAAACATAGAATCAATGTTTTCATCAGTTTGGAAATTTTAACCAATGGGTCTACAGCAACCCAGAGAGCATTCATTAAGGGATAATGTATTAATTTCTATAAGAACAGTGAGATCTGTTGTTTTAACTTGTCTTAGACCTCTCCTCTGTATCCTGATGGTAGCCTTGAAAAATAGCCCACATCCCAGGGGAGCAAAATGGAGCTGGAGTTCCTTAAAGCCTCCTTCCCAAAGAACTGTCATTGTTTTACCTGTCTAGTGAGTTTCCTGGAAAACCTCAATTGAGAAGCTTGTCCTTTTTTTTTAATTTTTAATTTAATTTTATTTATTTATGATAGGCACACAGTGAGAGAGAGATAGAGGCAGAGACACAGGCAGAGGGAGAAGCAGGCTCCATGCACCGGGAGCCCGACGTGGGATTCGATCCCGGGTCTCCAGGATCGCGCCCTGGGCCAAAGGCAGGCGCTAAACCACTGCGCCACCCAGGGATCCCGAGAAGCTTGTCCTTTACCTCACTGAGTACTGCACAATGCTAGAAGCCTCTTCTCAAGGGGCATTTAAAAAATATATTCATTTATTTATTCATGAGAGAGACTGAGAGAGAGAGAGAGAGAGGCAGAGACACAGGCAAAGGGAGATAGTGAGAGGCAGAGACATAGGCAGAGGGAGAAGTGGGGTCCCAATGGGGAGCTGGATGTGAGACCGGATCCCAGAACTACAGGATCATGCCTAGAGAGGAAGGCAGACAACCAACCGCTGAGTCACCCAGATATCCCAAGGAGCATTTTTAAAAACAATTACAGGTAAATGTTTTAAACTGGCAGCTGTGTAAGGCAATGGATAACAGTTGGGACAAAAAAAAAAAAAAGCCTAATCTAAAAGTTTAAAAGAAAAAGCTGAGAAATTAGATATCCACAGAGAGTTTGAAATGCTCCAACATATTCCTGGGAAAGTAGAAGACCACAAGACATATTCCTAGGAATGTAGAAAAAAACCTTAGCACTAACAAATGGGTTCGGCAAGGTTGCAGGATACAAGATCAATATGTAAAAGTTGGCTGTATTTCTATGTATTACCAATGAGTAATCCAAAATGATATTTAGAAAAAAATTCCATGTATAACAATATTAAAAAGAATAAAATACTTAGGAAAAAATTTAACCAAAGAAGTATAAGACCTATACACTGAAAACTACAAAACATTGTTGAAATTAAAGAAGATTGAAATAAATGGAAAAAATGCCATGGACATGGACCAGAAGAAAATATTGTTAAAATGGCACTATGCCCCAAATTGAACTATGGCTTCAGCACAACCCTTATCAAGATCACAGCTGACTTCTTTCCAAGCTAATTCTAAAATTCTTATTCTATTCAAAGCACCCAGAATAGCCACACACACGCACAAAATCTAGATAAAGAACAAAAAAGTGGGAAGATTCACATGCTCTGGTTTCAAAACCCAATTCAAAGCTACAGTAATCGTAGTGTGGCATTGGCATAAGGATAGACATATACAGTCGGAGAAGGACAAACATTATATGGTCTCATTCATTTGGGGAATATAAATAATAGTGAAAGGGAATAGAAGGGAAGGGAGAAGAAATGAGTAGGAAATATCAGAAAGGGAGACAGAACATGAAGACTCCTAACTCTGGGAAACGAACTAGGGGTGGTGGAAGGGGAGGAGGGCGGGGGCTGGGGGTTAATGGGTGACGGGCACTGAGGGGGGCACTTGACGGGATGAGCACTGGGTGTTATTCTGTATGTTGGCAAATTGAACACCAATAAAAAATAAATTCATTATTTAAAAAAATAAAAATAAAAATGCTAACACTGGAAAAAAATGTAAATCTATGATGTTCTGTAAATTAAAAGTGAATAAACTGAGTGTGAAGATTAAGAAAAAAAAGGATAGACATAGAAACCAATGGAACAGAACTGACAGTCCAGGAATAAATCCTCACATTTATAGTTTACTGATTTTCAACAAGAAAATCATTTCAAAGCAATTCAATGTGGGAAGACTAGTCTTTTCAAATGGAGCTGGGACAACTATATATTCATATACAAAATAAGGATTCCTACACTTCATTCTATATATAAAAATTAACTCAAAATGGATCAACTACCTAAATGGAAGTGCTCAAGCTATAAAAACTCTTAGAAATCTTTATGACAAGAGTTGGATTAGGCAGGAGTTTCTTAGACATGACACCAAAAACACAAATAATAAAAGGAAAAATAGACAAATTGGACTTTATAAAAAAATTAAACAGATTTTTGTGCTTCAAAAGACATTATCAAGAAAGTAAAAGACAACTCACAGAATGGGAGAAAATATTTGCAAATCATATGTCTGATAAAAGTCTAGTATCCAGAATATCCAGAACACATAAAGAACTCTTACAAATCAATAAAAGACTAATAATTGAACTTTTAAATGGGCAAAGGATTTAGAGAGACATTTCTCCAAAGAAAATACACAAATGGCCAATAAGCACATGAAAAGATGTTCAATGTCTTAAGTCATTAGGGAAATACGAATCAAAGCTATAATAAGATACTACTCTATACTCACTAAGATGGCTATAATCAGATGGAGAATGATAAGTGGTAGCAAGATTATGGAGAAACTGGAATCTTCATACATTGGTGAGAACATAAAATGGCATAGTTACGTGTGGAACACAGTTTGGCAGTTCCTCAAAAGGGTTAGACATAGAGTTACTACATGACTCAGCAATTCCACTCCTAGGTATGTATCCAAGAGAATTAAAAACATATGTCCACACAAAACCATGTATGTGAATACTCATAGCAGCATTATTAATAATAGTCAAAAGTGGAAACAACTGAAAAGTCCAATAACTGAGGAACAGATGAACAAAAGGTGATGTGTCTATGCAAGGGAATATTATACAGCCTTAAAAAAGAATGAAGTGCTGGTATCTATGCTACGACATGGAAAAACTTTGAAGCTAACATATTATGTGAAAGAAGCTAGACACACATTTGTATGAAATGTCCAGAAGAGGCAAATCTAGGATACAGAAGGGGAATTAGTTGTTGTCTGGGAGGAGGGAAGAAGGGGGTGGTCACAGCTGATGGGTATGGTATTTATTTTGGGGGTGATGAAACTGTCCTGGAATTAGGGTGACTGTTGTCTATCAAAGTATACTGTATGCAACAATGTTGCATAGTCTATTATGTGGATTATATCTCAATTAAAAATAAAGACCTGTGATGTGATAAATAGAGCACTGGGTGGTAGAAGACAAATTTGTTGGTAGGTGGAGAAAAGAAGAGTAAAGACTTGGACTCTTCTACAACTGAGGTCAGAGGGAGCCAGTGGTAGTGAGGTTGGGAGACATACTTTTTGGTGGGGGGAGCCATACATTTTTGTTCTTGCCTTGGAAACTCCCCTATTCTTCCTTCCCATTCTTCTAGATTTTTTTTTCAGTACCATTAATGTATTGGATTTGTAATGCTAGTTATTATTCAGGAAGATAATGAAGAGGAAGAATATGAGTGTCACATATCTGGTTAAGCACAGTTCCTCAACTTTGAGACGTTGAATGTCCTTTCCTTTTATTTTTATTTTTTAAAATATTTTATTTATTTATTCGTGAGAGACACATAGAGAGAGAGAGAGGCAGAGACAGAGGCAGAGGGAGAAGCAGGCTTCATGCAGGGAGCCCAATGTGGGACTCAATCCCGGGTCTCCAGGATCACGCCCTGGGTGAAGGCAGCGCTAAACCCCTGAGCCACCAGGGCCGCCCTATCCTTTGCTTTTAAAAAACAATTGGCATTAAAATCTTTCGGCTCACTGATGGGCTGTGTGCAAGTGAGCTCCTCCACCTCTGCATCCTTCCCTCCACGCGTTTTAAAACAATGACTATAAACCATTATGTAGCCAAAACATTTTGTTTTAACAGTTTGTTATCGTTCCCCCAAATTATCTCAGTTCTCTAACCGTCCACTCTTTCCTGGGTGTTCACCCATGGTCTTGTACCCATCAGCTCAATGTTTCCTCTTAACCAGACAGCCCTTGTCCTACTGAGATTAACATCCCGCATTTATCACTAGTGAAACCAAAATATGGGGCCACTCTAAATTATCCTTGTTCCTCCTCCTGTCTTTAGTGCTGTCTTTTCCTCATGAAGGCTGTGCCTGGAGGAAGGACAGAATGAGAACTGACCCAAAAGTTTATAGGTGGAGTACTCGATAGCAACTGCTTTTCTACAAACCACAATACGAGTGGTTTAGATTCACTGAGGACATCACACTAGAGACCATTTTCCTTTCGGTTCAATTCCTTCATTTTGCAGATAAAAGATGTGCTGACCCCTAGTCCATTGGCTTTTTGACATTCACAGGGTTATCTTTATGGAAGTAAAATAAAACAACAGTTTTTATTAGCTTTAAAGGCTGTCTTGTCATCAAAGTTGAAGAGATATTATGCTAAATGATTTTTTTTTGAAAAATATACCTTATTTGAAGAGGAAAACTAAAGTGTTTTGGCAAAAGCCGTTGCTGTAGAGCAATGGGGCAGATTAAAGGTAGCTCACAAAATAGCTAACAGGTAGCTCACGTCTTACCTGTTTTTATTTTCTTCTCCAAAAATCTTCTTTACGGGTCCAGACAGGTGGACTATGTTTCTTTTCTATTAACTAAGGAGACAGAGACGAATTTAGGACTGAAGCATGTCTTCACTGTCCCGAATGTACTGAAATCCTAACAGCTTTAGCTGAAAAACTATCCAAAGTAGGTATTGAAAATAAATTTAAAATAGGACAGACTCCAAACTATCTATCCTAGAATACCAAGACAGGCAGGGAAAACTGGCTCCTGGAAGGAAGACAGTCGAAGAAATAAGTAGAGTGACCTAGACCCTGTTCCAGTATGTTTGAAGTACTTGGGGATGGAGTAACCCCTTTCGTTTATTCATCTACATATGTCCATGAGCCATGAGAACATGACTCCCCACGTGAAGCTCCTCAATACAAGACTTCTAACTAACTTTATACACATAAATCCTTTCTTGGGGTAGGGGAGGGGCCAAGTCTAAAGAATCTGAAATGGTAAGCCTATATCTTAATCAAAGTTCTGAGAATATTTTAAAGAAGAGTTCCTGGCGGTGAGGAACAGCAGAAGAAGCAAGGGCCCTTGGAACCAGGCAGACCTAGGCTTGAATTCTGGCTGTCACTTCCTGGTGAAGTGACTTGAATAACAAACAACTCGGAGTCTTACTTAGTACCATTTACCTCATAAGGCGATTTGAGGATTAAATGAAAGACCATATGCAAAGCATCTTGCATAAGGCTGAGCATAGAGTAGGTGCCTAGTAGTAATGGTGTTATGTTTGCCCTGGGGCAGTGAGCAGAAAGCCTGGGGATACCCACAGGTGGCATGGCCAGGAGCTCCAGAAGCATGGGATTGTCATAGGGAAAAGGAGTTCTCTGGTCTAAAGCTCTTATTCCAGTTAGAAACCAACTCCAAGAGACAATGCACCAAAAGCCAAATAGTCATCATTCAGCTCCTAGTACAAGGGAAAGCGGAGCTCTATTACTTGCAAATCTTGTAAGTGGTTTTGCCACTTATTAACAATGTGAACCTAGGCAAGTTACCCAATGTCTCTGAGTTTCAATTTCCTTGTCCCCAAAGTGGGGATAACAATATCTACATCACAAGAGCTGTTGGAAAAACAAAAATGAGATACAGTGTCAGGGAGCATGTATTGAGTATTTTCCACGTGCCAGGCACTATCTAAGAGTTTTGGTCACACTATCTTGCTTGTACAATACATAAAAGTCCTTAGTGTAGTGCCTGGAACACAGTAAGCACCTAATAGAGGTAGGTATTAAAGAAATATTATGGGGCAGAGGAGGAACTGCTATGGTTCCGAGAGAAAGAAGATACGTCAATAACGTGCATGGGAAGAATAAGATGCAGTTGGGAGAAGGAAATATAGTGGTTGCTGGGTATGACTGTCTGAAACCTTTTGAAGTATTACAAATAGAAAATAATAAAACAGCCACCCTGAGTCCTCCCAAAGGACAGACCGAGTTATTATTTTCACCCTTAATGTTTATGCCTTTCTGAATCTGAAGAAGAAGCTGCCAGGATTTCCAGTACATACCAAAAAGTGATGACAACCCTGAAGTGTATAAACTTGTGGGTGCACACAGCTATCTAAAGGAAACCAATGCTGGATGACTGGGGAAGCATTAGGGTATCTCTGTGACTGCAGCTCAATTTGCCTTCATAGTATGGCCACACCTGCCTCATTGGTATTCTCAACACTGGGGTAAAAAATTCAATAGAATTCAATAGAATCACCTTATTCTCTCTTAGTGCTTATGTTCTTAGCACAACACTGAGGTACCACAGACAAGCCAGCATGTGAATGTACTCTACTTGCATAAGATATAGCCCTTCTACATGGTAGAGTCCTTCAGTTTCTAAAATCATGGAGCTTGTATTGTTAGAACCAATGAAGTGTCTAAAAGAATTTTTAAAAATAATCCATCAGTCTGGACCTGTGTAGGTGAATGAAGAAGAAGCACTTTAAAGTCAGAAAGGAAAAAAGTATACTTAACATTTTGGATTATCAACCACTGCTGGTTTTCCATAATCTATTTCATTCCTGATTTTATCTGAAAGAGATATGATTATTACTACCATTCAAAGAGTGGTACCTTAGTAAAGCCAAATAAAACAAAAACCCCCAAAGGTGGATTTCAGATTGAAAATAGACTTTACCACACTGCTGACTTGTTCACTCGGTATTTATCAATAACTTAGAGGCTTCATTCAAGAAGCTTACTGAGTTATAACTACCTGAAACCCAGGGTGAATCAAGGTCTTGTGGGGCCTGAACCTCATCTACTTTGGGAAATCCTGTCTAATAAAAACATGCAACAGTATGAGTATAAAAATTGCTAGGACTCCTCTCAAGACCTTGGAAGGGGCCTATGGAAGTGAGGTGCCCTGAAGTTCAAGCTTTGGTCAGTTCAAAATAAATCCACCTCAGCTAGGGCCTATATATTTTACAGACTTCTTTAATGCCAGAGAAAATATTGTTTCAACTTATTAACACCTTGGTAACATGTCACACAGGTGAAAACATGACTAATTCAAGGGGTGGCATCTTCCTTTGGCAACTTGCCTTTGGAAAGAAAAGCAATGAAGTTTATATTTCACTATGGCAGAGATTTCCTAAAGCAGACTAGCTTTGTCTATTAGAAAAATTTAACCCCAAACCATAAAGGAGACTAACCCCCAGTACACACTTACTGTATCGTGATAATCTTTCAGAAGGAAAGGTGAATTAGTTTTCGAAGCTCTATTCAAGTCACATGACATGAGTATTAATTTATTATCAATACTGGCTAGGGGATCCCTGGGTGGCGCAGCGGTTTAGCGCCTACCTTTGGCCCTGGGCGCGATCCTGGAGACCCGGGATCAAAGCCCACGTCGGGCTCCCGGTGCATGGAGCCTGCTTCTCCCTCTCCCTCTGCCTGTGTCTCTGCCTCTCTCTCTCTCTCTCTCTCTCTCTCTGTGTGTGTGTGACTATCATAAATAAAATAAAAATAAAAATAAATACTAGCTAGCACTGGTTATTTAATTACATTACCTTTTTCTGTTATTTAAGATGCACACAGAAACTCGACACAAACAAGCTGTTGCCTCATCCATTAAGAGTCTTTTCTATCCCACAACCTGTTCCCTACTTTGTCAACCCCCTACCTTGTTACCCTGCTGCAGGGATGCCCGCAAGGCTCCCGTGTGTTTTCCCGTCAACATCTTTCTCCTTCCAGTATAAAAGTTTCTTGGGGACAGTCCCTGTCCTATTCTTTGTACCCCCAGTACTTAGTACAGTGTTGACATGTATTGGACATGGCACTCACTGAATGTTTTTCAATGAATTCATTGATTTTTATCAACTGATTCCCCCATATTCTTTCTTATGTTGTCCATATAACTATAATGAAAGTCAGATTCTTTTTTTTTTTTTTTGAAATTCAGATTCATCATAGAGTCTTGGTGTGATAGCATGCTTAGAAATAAAGATGGTGAGTTTAAGGCACTATATTGATGCACCAAATCCTCTTGGTGCAGAAACCCAATGAGCCTTTTCTCCGGGGTGTTCGCAAGCAAAAAACTGACCCTCTGTATTCTTTCTCCAAGTTAGGCAACAGCAAATTAATGGGAGGAGAGAGGAGCCTTCAACAGATAGGCATGTGCAGGAACTGTCCCTCTAGCTCCAGACACACCCTCAACACCTTCATCTATCCTAAAATAAACTGTGTGAAATAATATTTCTGAACTACAAGACAGGGAAGATAATCTTTTCCAAAGTCAGGTTTAAAGGAAGATCTTCACCTTGAGTCTAAAATGCCCCTCAGGCCATTGAACATCCCCCACTATGATTTGTTTATATCACCAGGAAATCACAGAATTTTCCAGCCGAAAGGGAATAACACACTTCTTATGGAAGAAGAGTCAGGAAATAGCCACATGGAATTATGCTACAGCAATGTATTTCATGAACATTTTTCACACAACTTAACACAAACAACATCTTTTACCATACCTCAAAGGTTCTTATGGCCCCCAGATGATTTACTCAGAGGTATACATTTTTTGAAAAATAATGTTCTGGGTAACTGGTGAGAGAAGTGCCCTGTGGCAGGTTCTCAGCAGTTCTTTCTGCTTTACCAATTAAGAGAAACTGATGGCTGAGGAAGCACCCACACTTTTGCTCCCTGGAGCATTCCCCTACACTTAGTTCTTTGAAGCTTTATTTTGCATGCATTGAAGCAGTTAGGAACTTTGCACATTAGCAGGAATCAAAGTTAAATTCAAAGGTGGAATTTCAAGGACCATGCCCCTATTGGAGAAGCATCATTGTCATGGATTCCCAGGATAATGTTGATTTGGGTGTTATTTGCTTGGGGCCTTTTATTGCCCATACCAAAGCTGAGTACAGGGGAAGCTGAGAGTGCCATTTATGAGATAGATAAGCCTCTTGGCCTCTTTGTACCTCAGTTTCCTCATTTGAAAAAAAAAGAATGGATTTTAAGACATACTTTTCAGAGTTCATACTGGGCTTATTAAATCCACTGAACCAATAAATGTATGATGTTTTTACATATTGTTTGTCTGTTTATTTTTTACATGTATTCATTTTCTATTTCACTTACAGCTTATGTAAAAACTGCATTCCATGCCAGGCCTGAAATGTTCCAAAGCTCAGTTCTGTGAGTAAATTGCAATGAAGATTTCTACAAAAAAAAAGACACAAGCAAAAGAAGAAGAAAAAAAGATATTCTTTCAGAACATTTGTCCTTTGGCAGTGATTCCAATTTATATAGGATGAAACATAATCTCAATACCCTCTCCATATACTGAAAATATCTCACTATGGAAGATATGCTTTTTAAAAATTTTTTAAAAATTTAAATTAAAAAAATTTGCATGAAAGATTTATATTTTCATGTTTCTACATGTGTTGCATTAGATACAAATCAGTAACTGCTCCATAAATACTTGTGTTAAGTAATCTTTATTTCGCTAGAAAAATATTTCACATCAGCACTATTGACATTTATGGTTGGATCCTCTTTTTTAGGAGGGGCTGTCCTGTGCATTATAGGGTGTTTAGCACCATCTCTGGCCTCTGCTGACTAGTTGCCATTAGCACATCTATAGTCTGACAACCAAAAATGTCTCCAGACACTTCCAAATGTCACCTGGGTGCAAAATCACCCTAGCTGAGAACCACTGCTCTAGAATGATTCAGTCTGATCTGTATAATAATTCTTACACTAATCTTTGCTACAGACAAATAAGATTCGCTACATAATTTTAATAGCTTTCTAGTAATAAAATTACAATCGTATTTCAAAATGATTGTAACAGAGAGGTTTACAATTAAGTTTAACAAAAATTCCAAATATAATGAAATTATATTTGTAACTTACATATACTGCAAAAAAAGGTAGTGGTTCAAATGTACATCTTTCAATAGATTGTATCTTATTGCAGGATAAATCTCTAGGAAAAGTAAAAGGAAAATATTGCCTCCATTAGCCATTAGATTCCTAATTAGTAGGCTGATAGTATTGAATAAGTAGCTTTTGCCTAAACTCTGAACCTTAGGAATTGTTATTTGAACCTTCCAGAGCCCCTAACTCTCCTCATCTCTCTTAAAAGAGTCTCACTTTCATAAATGAAACAAGTAACTACAGCTCTTGATAGATTCTGGAAGTAATCTTTCCTGAGAGCAGAAGAATTGATTAGAGGACATTTGAGGCCTCATCAATTTCTAGATTATGAGCTCAAAGTTTTGACCTCCACATAGAATTTCTTTCTTTATTTTTTAAAAGATTTTATTTATTTATTCATATAGACACACAGAGAGAATGAAAGGCAGAGACACAGGCAGAGGGAGAAGCAGGCTCCATGCAGGGAGCCTGACATGGCACTGGATCCAGGGTCTCCAGGATCACACCCTGGGCTGAAGGTGGCGCTAAACCGGTGAGCCACTCGGGCTGCCTCTATAATTTCTTTTTTAAAAATATTTATTTATTAGAGAGTGTATGTGTGTGCACATGCACAAGTGGGAGGAGCAGAGAGAGAGGGAGAGAAAATCCCAAGCAGACTCCTCACTGAGTGCAGAGCCCAACAGGGGGCTCCATTTCAGGATCCAGAGATCGTGACCTGAGACAAAACCAAGAGTCAGATGCTCAGCTAACTGCACCAACCAGGTGCCCCTATAATTATAATTTCTAATATTAAAAGGGATATTCTCATTTTGGAACACCTTCTTGGTTTAGTTCTATTTTTCTAGGCCAATTCAATATCAGAAAAAATAAAAGATATCCTTTCATTTAAATTGAAAGTAAGTTACTCCTCTAATCAATACATAAATTTGAACTAACTCAGAATCATATCATCATGTTAATAGAAATTCTTTTTTGGTTGTATATTTGCCTTAATATTCCATGAATTTATTAATTGCTTCAGTTGCAAGTGGTGAGACAACAAAAAACCCACATAGTACTGGATTTTTATTTTAAATCACCCATTCTTGATAATAGTTGACCCTCATACTTCCATTGATTCCAGCTTAGTCCTCCTTTTCCACCTACTCTTCAGACTGGCATTGCCATCTCTAGTCTCTCCCTTTCTAATCCATCCTGCACACAGTCACCAGACGAATTCTCCACAAGTGGTTCTCAAATGCCAGCATCATTTGGGCACTTACTCAAGATGCAAATTCTCAGCCTCTCTATAGACTGATGGAATCAGTAAGTGTGGAGGTGGAGCTTGTTTTCTGACAAGCCTTCCAAGTGACTCTGTTGCAGTTTATTTATTTATTTATTTTTCTGTTGCAGTTTAAAGCTTGTCCTGGAGCACTGCTGTGATAATCCAGGAGTGTGGCATGTTAATCCACAGCCTTCAAAATCCTAGAAGACTAGCTCTAATCTCCTACTCTACAGGCACTCAAGATATTTTTCCTGTATTTTGCCTTTCTCCCATTCTCCTTTTTAACCTTATTCTCCCTAAAATGTCTCTCTGATGATACCCAATAGCTTTTCAAGGTCCTGTTGAAACAGCATTGCTCTAATAGCTTCCCTGATCCAATGTGAAGTCTTTAATCCCTCATCTGTGTTCCAAAACCAATTTATACCTCTCATTGCCCATATCCATTTCTTCTTCTTTTGAAAAAAAATTTAAAGTAGGCTTCATGCCCAACCTGGGGCTTGAACTCATGACCCTGAGATCAAGACCCACATGCTCTACCAACTCAGCCAGCCAGGCATTCCAATTTATTTTTAATACAGTTAATTTTGCATCCTTTTTCCTCTGAGCATAAAATGCTTGAAAGTATGGACTAGTTGTATTCATCTGCATTGTCTACCATGTTTAAAATTGACACGTTTCTCTGGTGTTGAGTTTAGTAAGTTCTTTATAGATGCTGGAAACTAGCCCTTTATCTGATACGTCATTTGCACCAAAGAAACAAACAATCCAATCATGAAATGGGCAAAAGACATGAACAGAAATCTCACAAAGGAAGACATAGACATGGCCAACACGCACATGAGAAAATGCTCTGCATCACTTGCCATCAGGGAAATACAAATCAAAACCACAATGAGATACCACCTCACACCAGTGAGAATGGGGAATATTAACAAGGCAGGAAACCACAAATGTTGGAGAGGATGCGGAGAAAAGGGAACCCTCTTACACTGTTGGTGGGAATGTGAGCTGGTGCAGCCACTCTGGAAAACTGTGTGGAGGTTCCTCAAAGAGTTAAGAATAGACCTGCCCTACGACCCAGCAATTACACTGCTGGGGATTTACCCCAAGGATACAGATGCAATGAAACGCTGGGACGCCTGCACCCCGATGTTTATAGCAGCAATGTCCACATAGCCAATGTGTTAGGAGCCTCGGTGGCCATCGAAAGATGAATGGATAAAGAAGATGTGGTTTATGTATACAATGGAATATTAATCGGCCATTAGAAATGACAAATACCCACCATTTGCTTCAACGTGGATGAAACTGGAGCCTATTATGCGGAGTGAATTAAGTCAATCGGAGAAGGACAAACAGTGTATGTTCTCATTCATTTGGGGAATATAAATAATAGTGAAAGGGAATAGAAGGGAAGGGAGAAGACATGGGTAGGAAATATCAGAAAGGGAGACAGAACATGGAAGACTCCTAACTCTGGGAAACGAACTAGGGGTGGTGGAAGGGGAGGAGGGCGGGGGCTGGGGGTGAATGGGTGACGGGCACTGAGGGGGGCATTTGACGGGATGAGCACTGGGTGTTATTCTGTATGTTGGCAAATTGAACACCAATAAAAAATAAATTTATTATTAAAAAATATAATAAAATTGACAATGGACATAAAACAAACTCAAATATTTATAAAATATAAAGAGCTGGCTAGTGAATGGCAGAAACAAAATGACTGTGTAAAAAGAAATGTGGTTTTATGACTTTATGGCTCCCTCTTCTGCACCTCTTCAGCACTTTGTCATCCACTTAGTGCTTTATGCATTATGGTTTGAGCTTCTGTTTATCTTCCTTGTGGGATCATGAGTTCCTACAGGGGTAGGAAGCCTGTCTTAATCATCTGAGTGCATATGATATTGGGCATAGTGCCTGTCATATTAGCTTTTGATTGACCTTTTTTTTTTAATGAATGAGAACACTTAAGCTAACATAAAATTATTGGCTTACAAAGTATTTCATAGTAGTAGTAACGAAGTGCCGAATCCTTTGAGCAGTTTATCTCATTTGATTTTCTCCAACTGGTGTTTATAAAGTTTAGAGTCCAGATAGCAGAAGTAGCCAAGAAAACCAATACAAGAGTGGCTGTCCCCTAAGACTTGGACGGTTTGATAACTCAAAAGACTATTCATAGTATCATATCATGCTCTTTTTTATCCACTATCCTTAAACCTTCTACATTTGCAAGAAGAATCTATTTGCTCTAGAGCATCATTAATAGGGATTAATGATTTACACAGCTCTGGATGCCACAAAGATAAAAATTGAACCTTTATAGCCAAGAACATGGTATCTCTGTATGTATACCTAGAAATACTAAAGAAGCATTTCCTCCTTGACAATGAGGCTGGGGAGATTTTATTTTATAATTAGTGAAATTAGGGGCATTTCTGATATGTTTCCTTAATGGAAAAATTTTTAACCATACCACTTAACCATCATTTTATTTTACTTTAAAGATTTTTTTTCTTTAAGTAATCTCTATACCCAATGTGGGTTTCAAACCCACAACCTCAAGATCCAAAGTCACTTGCTCTATCAACTGAGCCAGCCAGGTACCCCTTAACCATCATTTTAAACATCTATTTTTAATACTGATGCTAGAATTCCCACTGAAATCCTTAATCTGTTCTCTTGGTAACTTAATAGGTACTTGATAATACTGCTTACATAATTCACCTGCTTAAATATTTAATATTTAAATGTTTAATTTAGATTAAATTATTAAAAACATTCTGGGTTAATGGCATTCAAAATAATGTAAGTGTTCTATATTTTCTTGTCCTGTAGGTGACAATTTGAGGTTAATTTTAATTCCTCTCATTTTACTAAACCAATTTTTTCAAACCGTTTCTGGAAAGGCCAGATAGTAAACATTTTGGGCTTTGCAGGCCATATATGGTCTCTGTCTTATATTCTTCTCTTTCTGTTCTCTTTTCCAGCCCTTTAAGAATGTAAAAATCATTCTTAACTCATAGGTTGTGTAAAGACAGACCTGAGCATGATTTGATACATGAGCCATAAACTAAGTATAAATGTAAGCACACGGTATATGGACACTTACAAGACAGGTTCATATGTGCATCCATAATTGCTCAGACATAATTACCCCTTTTCCTCTATAACTGAAGGGTCTTTTTCTATCTTTATCTTGTCTATAGAATTAAAAAACTGAAAATGCATGTGAGATATTTAATGCTAGAGATGGAATTTTATTGTTAGAAGAAATTGTAGTGATTATCTAATTTGAACCCCATATTTATTTTGCAGGTAATATAACTAAAAACCCACAATAAGTGATTAATTAACTTACAAATACTGTAGGGATAGCAGGCCTTCAAATGAGTCCTTATGTAATTCAGTCAAATAATTTTCACTGAGAATTCTGAAAAATGAAAAGGTTATTTCTGCATCAAAATGCAAAACAACTACAACTATTTACTACACAGGACTAACCCCCATCTAGGAGAGAAACCTGTGTAATGGTTCCACCTAAATATACTAATTCTTCTTTAATTTAGGAGTACTGAGCTCTGCGCTGTTTCCACTCAAATCCTTTTTTTTTCTTTATTTCTCTCTCTCTCTATCTCTCTCTCTCTCACACACACACACACACACACACACACGCAGCCATCTACTATTTGAACCAAAATGCATATTTAATGTCTACTCTCTGGATCTCAAAGTCTCTGCTAGAACCCTGGTTTAGATGACAACAATACTGGCAGAACTGACATTTCCTCCTCTCTTTTTCTAAATTCTATGTTGGAAGCCCCATACACAAATAGAGCAGCACTATAGGTAAAGCCATTTGATTTTTTTTCCCCCAACCAAAAATAAAAAGTTTTTGAGAACTAAAAAAGTCACATCAAGTGTACATAAATATTCAGTTTAATAATTATAAAGCAAATACCCATGAAACACCACTTGTATCAAGAAAAAGCCCTGCCAGCATCCCAGAAGGCTTCAGTGTGCCCCTTCCAATCACAACACTCTCTCTGATTCCCCAGAAGTAACCATTATCCTGACTTTAATAATTTCTTTGCCTTTTTTAATTTTTAAAAAAGATTAATTGATGGGAGAGGGGCAGAGGGAGAGAAAGAATCTCCAGCAGACTCCTGGCTGAGTGTGGAGCCCTATCCCATGACCCTGAGATCATGACCTGAGCCCAGTCAAGAGTTGGACACTTAACTGACTGAACCACCCAGGGACCTCTAATTTCCTTGCTTTTTTAAATGTAGTTTTACCTATCATATGTCAGCCATAAACAACATAATTTAGTTTTGTCGCTTCTTGAACTTTATAGAAATGGAATCACAGGTATTATTTTCTATGTTGCTTCTTTCACTCAATATTATCTTATAAATTCATTATTTGTTGCATGTAGCTGAGGTTGGTTCATTTCAATACCTAGTATTGCATGTCTAGCTACATGTGGCTACTGAATACTTGGGAGTGGCTAGTGTGACTGAGGAGCTGAATTTTTAATTTAATTAATTTTAATTACTTTAACATACAAAGGAAAAAACTGATACTCAACAGTTATTAGAAAATGTTTAAATATGTTTGCAACAATGTAGGTATGTGATATTACTTTTTCAACTGTAATTTTTATGAAATCTAAATACAGATCAAGTATTCTTGATAAAAGACTAGCAATCAAATTGAGATTTCAATGAGTTACTGTGGAAAAAAGAACATAAACTCTCAATAATTTTTATACTGATTACATGTAGAAATGATATTGGATATTTTAAAGACAGTATAAAACATAGACTATCTTAGTAATAATGGGTATAATAATTATATGTCGAAATAATATTTTGGCTATAAGAGCTAAACAAAATATATTAACATTTATGTCATCTCTCTCTTTTTACTTTTAATTTTTAAGTGGCTATCAGAAAATTTGAGATTACTTATGTGGCTTATATGGTTCAAACAAATAGTGTTCCATTTTATGACTATACCACACTTTATTCATTCTACTGTTGGCAGATATCACCCAATAGATATATATATAGAAAAACAGGTTAAAAATCCGGCCCCAGGGGAGCAGTGATCTATAGTTAGGAACCTCTGCCTACAAGGTGTAACCCTCAAGTTGAACCAGACATCTGCAGACCTTACCACATTCATGTTCTAGTATATAAATTCCCAAACACATGCTTCTTAAAAATTAATTTTTTAATTTCAATTCATTTTTTAAAAATATGTAATATATATTCACATGGCCCAAAATTCCAAAGGTATATAGTACACAACTCAAAGTTTTTCTCCTACCCTTGTCCTCAGCCCACCCATCCCCCTCCATTCCCTAAAGAAAACAAACGTTATTTATTTCTTGTGACAATTATTTTCAGTCTTCTTATAAGTTTGGGAAATAAAATCTCCCAGTCAGACACTATCAGGGAGAAATGTAAACTACACATAGTATTTAAGAAATTCACAAAATAAAAAACAACTGCCTAGTTCTAGCATTTCTCCCTTACCAATAAGATATCAGACTGAGGGTGGAAATCTACTTTAGAGAGATCATAATCCCTATTTTTAGATTGCTATGATTACTATGTCTTTTATTGTTAATTCAGGAGTCATTTGTGACTTCTCTGCTCAAGTTGCACTAATGATATGACACAAAACTCTCATAAAAACAACAGTTAATTCCTTTGACTGTAATATTTTTTGTCCAAAAACACTTGTGACTACATTGACTTTTTCTACAGATCAATTTTTAAGAAACATAACAGAAAATTAGCAAAGGACAGAAAATTCACTCAAGAAATACAAATGTTCAGTAAACATAGGTATTTAAATTTACAAGTAATCAGAAAACTTCAAATTCACATGGGACCCCTTTTATTCACCCATCAGATCAGCCAAGAAATGGAGAATATCCAGTAGTGGGTGGTATGAGGATGTGAATGCTGTCATGGTCTATGGGTTGGAGTTTAACTTGGCACAACTTTTTTGAGGGCAATTAAAATTTTACATGTACATAGTCTTTAGTCAAACAATTCCATTTCTAGATATCTATTCTACAGAAATACCTGCCCACATACACAAAGATGCATGGTTGAGGCAGTTCACTACAGCAGCGCATGTGACAAGAAAATGGGACACAGTCTAAACATTCATCAATAGGAGAATTACTATATACATTCATACTATGGAATATATTACACAGGCATATACATGAATGGGGTAACCCCCTATCTATGTACCAAAAGAAATCTAAGACATAAGATAAAATAATCAAAAGATTCATTTATAAGCATAAGCATAAGCAAAAGAATTAAGTTGTAGGAAGTTACCATTCATGTAAAGACAAAAAACAAAAACAAGGTAAGAAAATCCCAAAACAAACCTATTTTGTTGTCTATAAATATGTATGTAGACAAATGCATGGAAAAAGATCTGGAAGGATATATACTAAATCCAGAGTAGTGGCTATCTCAGTGGTAGGGGATCAGAACACAAAGAAGATGTTCACTTATCTATTCTTTCATTTTTATATATTGAGGATATCATCATGTATTCCTATATAATGGAAAATAAGTTTAGATTGACTCTAAATTTTAAAATTTAAATTCAATTTAAAAGATAAACATAGAATTGCCATCAATAGAGGTTGATTTGGGATATGGAGGGGGAAGTACCTTTCCTCCAAGATACTGACTTCAAAATTCTTGACTAAGAAGGATCTTAGGATGCAGTTTTTTGTATTCATATTTGGAGAAAATATACTCACAATTTCTCAGTCCAACGGTATGGCTTCCATGTATTTTCCTCAATGTAAGATATAGAGTTTCCTTGGAAATTTCTGTGAAGAAACACAGTTCAGATCCTTGACTAGTTAGGAAAAGAAGGAACAGAATAAGTAAAAGAATCATTGGCAACCTTGGGGGAATATGCAAATGCAGAAAATACCAGCTTCTTAATATCCATAGCTATCAGCATCCCAGTTTGCACAAATAAGGAAATGTGGGGCCATTAGTGTAAACAAGCCATCTCCTTAGAACCGGAACTTCCTATCTGTCTAATTTCTTGGATAGATAATGCCAGTTAATTACTTTATGAATATAGGTATTTTTCTCCAAATCACCTCTATGTGTCTAAAATGGTTCTCTGTAAATCAATGAGAAAATAATTCAACCGAAAAATGGCAAAAAAAAAAAAAAAAGTAGCAAACAAAGGTAAAGAAATCCTATGCCAGGAAACAAAGGTAAAGGAATCCTATGCCAGGAACACCAAAGCTTTGGCCCAGTGACTTCTTTTGAAATCTCTCCAGCTGTTACGAGAAGTTAGAAATGAGAGGAACTAATATGGAGAGATTTCTTAGTCATGTTACATAGGGAAAAGCAACAAATCACTGAGAAGGAATAAAAAGTATTACCTGATTAGGGAAAAAATTGCAAAGGAAAGTGATGGGAAGGACAGACACCAAAATGGTAACAGGAGTTTTCTGATGGGTGGTAGGGGGGGTTGGGTGGGATTTTCACATTTTATCCTATATGCTTGTGACATTAAAAAAAATGAGAATGTATCCATGAATTGCAAGTATTACAAAGAAGCTATGAAATGCCTGAGTTCAGTTTTAATCACTAATTCCGTATATGACTGAATCTTACCTTTAACTTATCATCTTCCCTCAGCAACAACTTACCTATTCATTTTTTAAGGTGTTATTTATTCATGAGAGACAGAGACAGAGAGAGAGAGAGAGAGCGGCAGAGACACAGGCAGAGGGAGAATCAGTCTCCACGCAGAGAGCCCGACACGGGACTCAATCCCTGGACTCCAGGATCTCGCCCGGGGCTGAAGGCAGGCACCAAACCACTGAGCGACCTAGGAATCCTCCCCCCTATTCAGTTTATATACACATTTTTTTTTCAGGGGAGTCAGAAATAAGGCCAAACAGATAGCCATCTGCCCATCATCTGCCTAGTGGCCATTTCCAGTCAACCAAAATGCCTTCTGGTTGCTTTATGTTCCCTGATAAAAGATGCCTAAACCTGAATTTATCTCCCTCCACCTGGCTGTCCTTCCCAACTGCTGTATTTCCACCTGCTCATCCGGGACAGAAATTTCTGAGAGTTATAGTTGATTTTTCTCTTTTCTGGATGCACCCTACCCACTACTCCCCTCAGCAGTTACGCAGTCTTGTTGCTTCTTCCTCTGGGGTGCTCTCAGGATTTTCTTTCTACTCCTATCACAGCCATTCTGATCTGGCCCCTTGTCACTTTACTCCCAGCTTTTGCTAGACCATTCTTTCTGGTTTCCCTGGATCAAGCTTTCCTCTTTAGATCTCTGTACATAGGGAATAGAAAACAATCCTCTTGTTCTGGTGATACATATGTCTTTCTGGAAAACTTTCAATGACTCTCTATATCTCAGCATAACTTTCAGACCCTTCTAGCTGATAGTCAAGGGTTTTCATAATCGTATCTTTCACTGTTTCCTAAGCTAATGCTTTTTTTCAGATTTTATTTATTTATTCCTGACAGACACAGAGAGAGAAAGGCAGAGACACAGGCAGAGGGAGAAGCAGGCTCCATGGAGGGAGCCGATGTGGGACTCAATCCCGGGTCTCCAGGATTACGCCTCGGGCTGAACGTGGCGTTAAATCGCTGAGCCACTGGGGCTGCTCTCCTAAACTAATTCTTTTTTTTTTTTTCTAAGCTAATTCTGAATTCCTGATCATTCTTTCAGCTGTGCCTTTGCTTAGACTATACTCCCTATTCTTGCTGTATTTAACAAATCATAGCCACTCTAAATCTCAGCTGAAGTTTTAGCTTATCCATGCAGCTTTCTCTGACCCCTACACTCCATTGATTACAGATTCTGGTGACTTACAGCACCTATAGTCTGTACTTAATCATAGGTCACCTGTCTTTCTATGCCTATTTCCTTTCTTCCCACCTATTATTTCATATTCTAAAGACAATGCCATACTTGCATGGCTGCCACAGTACTGAGTCCTGGGCTGGGCACACAATGAGAAAACCAAGGGACAAAGATGAGTTCTAAACATAGCTGAGGAATCAAATAATAGCTAACACTCACATATATGCGAGGCACTGAAAACGTGTTTTATATGTATTAACTCACCAAATCTCACAATAATCCCACAAGGTAGTAACGATTATCCCATTTTATAGGTAAGGAAATTGAATCAAAAGCAAATAAGAGACAGAATTCAATTCAAACCCAGACAGTCTAATTCTAGATCTCTACTCTTAACCACTTTTTTGTATATTGCCAAAGAGATGGAAAGAGGGACATGTTGTTATAAAGATGGGAGAGTAGAGGTTAAGGGATGAAATCATGGGGCTAAAAAACTGGATAAAGAATAAGGACAATTACAAGTAAACGAGTGCAGACGTGGGAACCACAGCAAACAGGAAAATGAAGATAAGGACAGGTGACAAAGAAAAGGTAAAAAGAGAGAGTCAGTCAACATGGTTGGGGAGATGACAAAGGCCCAGGAAGACCTCAAAGAAAGGCTGCTATGTCAAGCAGGAGGCAGGGAACAAATGAGAAAAGGCAATTCTTACAAGATGGTGAAGGTGTTGTTGTCCGTGTTGGGCTCTGGCACAGGCACTCTGCAGAGCCTCTGCTTTGGGCTGAAACCACTACACGACAGCGTCTCATCTTTGCAGGTACAGAGCTCACATATGCTGACGTTTGTGGTAACGTTCTGTTCCGGCTGCTCAGTTAAAGTTGTATATGCCTTTTCTGGGGAGTATTTTGCAAAATGCACCACTGAGTGCTGAGTCGTTGGGGGGAGAACCGACTCAGATGACTCTGGTTGGTGACTTACAGTAATTTCCAAGACCATAGGTGGAACAGTGACTTCAGTCAAATTTGGCTGTTGACTCTGAACACGCTCTCGATGTGCAAGTGTCACCTCAAGGTCCACTGGAGAAGGATCTGTAGTCTTCTTCGTGGTTGCAGAATGTTTAGCCTCTGTAATAGGTTCTGGAGTAATGGTAAGCCCCAAGCCCACATGATGAAATGTGATGCTGGGTGATTCTGGATGCTGGCCTTCACCCTTACTTTACTAAGCAGATCCTTACTTGGAGTTGGAATCATCACTTCCTGCTGAAATGGATATTGAACTACGACCTCCTTAGGTGGCTCTGGAGGCTGACTTGGGGTCTCTTGCATGGCTGGAGAAGGTTCAACTTCCATATTGGATCCTGCAGTTACAGTAATTTCCAGGTCCATAGGTGGAACAGTGACTTCAGTCAGGTTTGGATGTTGACTCTGCATCTGCTCTAGATGCGCAAGCATCATCTCAAGGTCCCTTGGAGGGGCAGTTGTAGTCTTGGTGGTTGTAGAACGTTCAACCTGGGTAGTAGGTTCTGGAGTTATGGTAAGTCCCATGTCCACAGGATGAGCTTGACACTGGGTAAAGTTGGATACGGAGCCTGATCCTGACCTAGGGTTGGAACTGTCTCTTCCTGATGGAATGGATATTGAACTACAATCTCCTTAGGTGGCTCTGGACGTTGAGTTGGGGTCTCTTGCATGGTTGGAGAAGGTTTGGTCTCTGTAGTAGGTTCTGGAGTTATGGTAAGCCCCAAGTCCAAAGGTTTAACTGTGACTTTATTTAAGGTTGAATGCTGAACCTGAACCTGCTCTGATGGTGGAAATGTCACCTCAAGATCCTTTGGAGGAGCTGTAGTCTGATGCAGAGTTGTAGACTGTTCAACCTCTGGAGAATGAGCTGAGACTGCATACTCATTTGCAGATGGTTCAATCTCCTTAGGGGGCTCTGATGTCTCAGCTGGGACCTCCTGTTGGGCTGAAGTAGGGTCCATCTCTTTTGGAGGTCTCGAGTCTGAAGTATGAGTTCTTCTTGTCCTGGAGGAAATTCATCTTCAGGGGTCTCTGGAGACTGGAAAAGAAGCTTGGACTGGGCTGGAGAAAATTCAACCTGCTCAGGGGGAACTGGAGCTTGAGCAGTGGCATCCTGCTATCCTGGAGAATGTTCAAACTTAGTGGGCACTGGAGTTATGAAAACCTCCAGATCTACACGTTTTACTGTGATATTGGGCAACATTGGATGCTGAGCTTCACCAGGACCTAGAGGTGAGAATGTCACCTCATGATGTACTGGAGGCCGAGCTACAATATCTGTAGAGGACTCTGGAGGCTGAGCCTGGTGCTCAGGCTGGACTGGAGAAGGTTTTACACCTACAACAGGCATCTGAGGCAGAGATGAGCTTCACTGCTGGCTTGGAGAAAGTTCAGTTTCCTCAGGAAGATCTCCAGTCTGTGTTGGGACTCCCTGCTGGACTGGAGAAGGTTCAACATTTTCAGCAGGGGCTGGATGATGTTCTGGAAACTCCTGCTGGATTACAGAAGGTTCCAACTGTCCAACCAGGGACACGGCAGACTGAGCTGAGGCCTCTTGTTGGGGTAGAGAAGTTTCAACTTCATTAGTGGACTCTGCAGTTATGATAAGTGCCAGATCCACAGGTTTAACAGTGACTTTGGGGAAGAGTAAAAGCTCAGCTTGACTCTGACCTAGAGGAGAAACGGTTACCACATGATGCTCTGGAGAGTGAGCTGGGACCTCCTGCTGGGTTGGAGAAGGTTCAACCTCACCAGAAGGTTCTGGATGCTGAGCTGTGGCTTCTTGCTGGGTGGCAGAAGGGTTAACTACCTCATAGGTCTGTAGATGCTGACTTGGGGCTTCCTGATGGGTTGCAGAAGGTTTAACCTCCCCTAGGGGATTTGGATGTTGATCTGTGGCCTCTGACTGGCCCAGAACAGGTTCAATGCCCTCAAGGGACTCTGGATACTTAGCTGGGGTCTCTGTTTGGGTTGGAGAAGGCTCACCCTCCTCTGGGGTCTGAGGGTGCTGAGTTGGGTACTCCTCCTGGGTTAGAGGAGGTTTGATCCCCTTGGAGGCATGTGGGTGCTGAGCTGGAGCTTCTTGTTGGATTGGAGAAGGTGCAACCTCCTCAGAGGTCTGTGGATGCTGACCCTAGCTTTCCTCCTGGGTTAAAGATTCACTCTTCTCAGACATCTGTGGAATTGAGTGGGAGCCTCTTCCTGAGCTGGAGATGGTTCTCCCTCCTCGGAGGCCTGTAGATCCTGGGTTGGGGCCTCCTGCTGGGTTGAAGAAGGTTTAGCTTTCTCAGGAGTCTGTGCATGATGACCCTGGCTCTTCTCCTGTATTGAGGAAGGTTCACCCTCCTCAGGGATATGTGGAAGCTCAGTAGGGGCCTCCTGCTGGGGTGGAGAAGGTTCCTTCTCTTCCTGAGTCCCTGGAAGTTGAGCCAGGGCCTCCTCCTGGGTTGAATGTGATTCACCCTCCTCAGGGGCCTGTGAATCCTGAGCTAGGGTGTCCTGCTGGGTTGTGGAAAGTTTAACCTCTTCAGTGGTCTGAACAGGGGTCTCCTGCTGTGTTAGAGGTTTCTCCTGCGTGGGAGATTCTGGGGACTCAGTTGCAGTCTCCTGTTGAACTGGCAAATGTACAATCTCAGGGGACTGTGGAGGCAGAGTTGGGGCTTCATGCTGGGTTGCAAAAGGTTCCACATTAAGGGGCACAGAGGGCTGAGCGACAGACTCATGCTGAACTGGCAAAGGTCCCACCTCTGTAGTGGGTTCTGGTGTAACAGTACTTAGTACCATTTACCTCATAAGGCGATTTGAGGATTAAATGAAAGACCATATGCAAAGCATCTTGCATAAGGCTGAGCATAGAGTAGGTGCCTAGTAGTAATGGTGTTACATTTGCCCTGGGGCAGTGAGCAGAAAGCCTGGGGATACCCATAGGTGGCATGGCCAGGAGCTCCAGAAGCATGGGATTGTCATAGGGAAAAGGAGTTCTCTGGTCTAAAGCTCTTATTCCAGTTAGAAACCAACTCCAAGAGACAATGCACCAAAAGCCAAATAGTCATCATTCAGCTCCTAGTACAAGGGAAAGCGGAGCTGTATTACTTGCAAATCTTGTAAGTGGTTTTGCCACTTATTAACAATGTGAACCTAGGCAAGTTACCCAATGTCTCTGAGTTTCGATTTCCTTGTCCCCAAAGTGGGGATAACAATATCTACATCACAAGAGCTGTTGGAAAAACGAAAATGAGATACAGTGTCAGGGAGCATGTATTGAGTATTTTCCACGTGCCAGGCACTTATCTAAGAGTTTTGGTCACACTGTCTTGCTTGTACAATACATAAAAGTCCTTAGTGTAGTGCCTGGAACACAGTAAGCACCTAATAGAGGTAGGTATTAAAGAAATATTATGGGGCAGAGGAGGAACTGCTATGGTTCCGAGAGAAAGAAGATACGTCAATAACGTGCATGGGAAGAATAAGATGCAGTTGGGAGAAGGAAATATAGTGGTTGCTGGGTATGACTGTCTGAAACCTTTTGAAGTATTACAAACAGAAAATAATAAAACAGCCACCCTGAGTCCTCCCAAAGGACAGACCGAGTTATTATTTTCACCCTTAATGTTTATGCCTTTCTGAATCTGAAGAAGAAGCTGCCAGGATTTCCAGTACATACCAAAAAGTGATGACAATACCCTGAAGTGTATAAACTTGTGGGTGCACACAGCTATCTAAAGGAAACCAATGCTGCATGACTGGGGAAGCATTAGGGTGTCTCTGTGACTGCAGCTCAATTTGCCTTCATAGTATGGCCACACCTGCCTCATTGGTATTCTCAACACTGGGGTAAAAAATTCAATAGAATTCAATAGAATCACCTTATTCTCTCTTAGTGCTTATGTTCTTAGCACAACACTGATGTACCACAGACAAGCCAGCATGTGAATGTACTCTACTTGCATAAGATATAGCCCTTCTACATGGCAGAGTCCTTCAGTTTCTAAAATCATGGAGCTTGTATTGTTAGAACCAATGAAGTGACTAAAAGAATTTTTAAAAATAATCCATCAGTCTGGACCTGTGTAGGTGAATGAAGAAGAAGCACTTTAAAGTCAGAAAGGAAAAAAGTATACTTAACATTTCGGATTATCAACCACTGCTGGTTTTCCATAATCTATTTCATTCCTGATTTTATCTGAAAGAGATATGATTATTATTACCATTCAAAAAGTGGTACCTTATTAAAGCCAAATAAAACAAAAACCCCCAAAGGTGGTACCTTATTAATAAGCTCTTGGCATGTCTTTGAGGTGGATTTCAGATTGAAAATAGACTTTACCACACTGCTGACTTGTTCACTCGGTATTTATCAATAACTTAGAGGCTTCATTCAAGAAGCTTACTGAGTCATAATTACCTGAAACCCAGGGTGAACCAAGGTCTTGTGGGGCCTGAACCTCATCTACTTTGGGAAATCCTGTCTAATAAAAACATGCAAAATCATGATTATAAAAATTGCTAGGACTCCTCTCACGACCTTGGAAGGGGCCGATGGAAGTGAGGTGCCCTGAAGTTCAAGCTTTGGTCAGTTCAAAATAAATCCACCTCAGCAAGGGCCTATATATTTTACAGACTTCTTTAATGCCAGAGATAATATTCTTTCAACTTATAAACACCTTGGTAACATGTCACACAGGTAACATGACTAATTCAAAGGGTGGCATCTTCCCTTGGCAATTTGCCTTTGGAAAGAAATGCAATGAAGTTTATATTTCACTATGGCAGAGATTTCCTAAACAGACTAGCTTTGTCTATTAGAAAAATTTGGCCCCAAACAAAAAAGGAGCCTAACCCCCGGTACACACTTACTGTATTGTGATAATCTTTCAGAAGGAACTGTGAATTAGTTTTCGAAGCTGTATTCAAGTCACATGACATGAGTATTAATATATTATCAATACTGGCTAGCTCTGGTTCTTTAATTACCTTTTTCTGTTATTTAAGATGCACACAGAAACTCAACACAAACAAGCTGTTGCCTCATCCATTAAGAGTCTTTTCTATCCCACAACCTGTTCCCTACTTTGTCAACCCCCTACCTTGTTACCCTGCTGCATGGATGCCCGCACGGCTCCCGTGTGTTTTCCCGTCAACATCTTTCTCCTTCCAGTATGAAAGTTTCTTGGGGACAGTCCCTGTCTTATTCTTTGTAACCCCAGTACTTAGTACAGTGTTGACATGTATTGGACATCGCACTCACTGAATGTTTTTCAATGAATTCATTGATTTTTATCAAATGATTCCCCCATATTCTTTCCCGTGTTGCCCATATAACTATAATGAAAGTTCCTTTTTTTTTTTTTTGAAATTCAGATTCTTCTAAGAGACTCTTGGTGTGATAGCATGCTTAGAAATAAAGATGGTGAGTTTAAAACACTATATTGATGCACCAAAACTTCTTGGTGCAGAAACCCAATGAGCCTTTTCTCCGGGGTGTTGGCAAACAAAAAACTGACCCTCTGTATTCCCTTTTTTTTTTTTTTTTTTTTTTTTTGACCCTCTGTATTCTTTCTCCAAGTTAGGCATCAGCAAATTAATGGGAGGAGAGAGGAGCCTTTAACAGATAGGCATCTGCAGGAACTGTCCCTCTAGCTCCAGACACACCCTCAACACCTTCATCTATCCTAAAATAAACTGTGTGAAATAATATTTCTGAACTACAAGACAGGGAAGATAATCTTTTCCAAAGTCAGATTTAGAGGAAGATCTTCACCTTGAGTCTAAAATGCCCCTCAGGCCATTGAACATCCCCCACTATGATTTGTTTATATCACCAGGAAATCACAGAATTTTCCAGCCGAAAGGGAATAACACACTTCTTATGGAAGAAGAGTCAGGAAATAGCCACATGGAATTATGCTACAGCAATGTATTTCATGAACATTTTTTCACACAACTTAACACAAACAATATCTTTTACCATACCTCAAAGGTTCTTATGGCCCCCAGATAATTTACTCAGAGGTATACATGTTTTGAAAGATAATGTTCTGGGTAACTGGTGAGAGAAGTGCCCTGTGGCAGGTTCTCAGCAGTTCTTTCTGCTTTACCATTTAAAAGAAGCTGATGGCTGAGGATGCACCCACACTTTTGCTCCCTGGAGCATTCCCCTACACTTAGTTCTTTGAAGCTTTATTTTGCATGCATTGAAGCAGTTAGGAACTTTGCACATTAGCAGGAATCAAAGTTAAATTCAAAAGTGGAATTTCAAGGACCATGCCCCTATTGGTGAAGCATCATTTTCATCGATTCCCAGGATAATGTTGATTTGGGTGTTATTTGCTTGGGGCCTTTTATTGCCCATACCAAAGCTGAGTACAGGGAAAGCTGAGAGTGCCATTTATGAGATAGACAAGCCTCTTGGCCTTTTGTACCTTAGTCTCCTCATTTCAAAAAAAAAAAAAAGAAGAATGGATTTTAAGACATACTTTTCAGAGTTCATACTGGGCTTATTACATCCACTGAACCAATAAATGTACAATGTTTTTACATATTGTTTGTTTATTTTTTACATGTATTTATTTTCTATTTCACTTACAGCTTATGTAAAAACTGCATTCCATACTAGGTCTGAAATGTTCCAAAGCTCACTTCTGTGAGTAAATTGCAACCAAGATTTCTACAAAAAAAGACACAAGCAAAAGAAGAAGAAAAAAAGATATTCTTTCAGAACATTTATCCTTTGGCAGTGATCCAATTATATAGGATGAAACATAATCTCAATACCCGCTCCATATCCTGAAAATATCTCACTATGGAAGATATGCTTTAAAAAAATTTTTTTTAATTTAAATTTAAAAAAGTTTGCATGAAAGTATTATATTTTCATGTTTCTACATGTGTTGCATTAGATACAAATCAGTAAGTGCTCAATAAATACTTGTGTTAAGTAATCTTTATTTCTCTAGAAAAATATTTCACATCAGCATTATTGACATTTATGGTTGGATCCTCTTTGTTAGGAGGGGCTGTTCTGTGCATTATAGGGTGTTTAGCAGCATCTCTGGCCTCTGCCCACTAGATGCCAGTAGCACATCTACAGTCTGACAACCAAAAATGTCTCCAGACATTTCCAAATGTCACCTGGGTGCAAAATCACCCTAGCTGAGAACCACTGATCTAGAATGATTCAGTCTGATCTGTATAATAATTCTTACACTAATCTTTGCTACAGACAAAAAAGATTCACTACATAATTTTAGTAGCTTTCTACTAATAAAATTACAATCATATTTCAAAATGATTATAACAAAGAGGTTTACAATTAAGTTTAACAAAAATTCCAAATATAATGAAATTATATTTGTAACTTACATAAACTGCAAAATGGTAGTGGTTCAAATGTACGTCTTTCAATAGATTGTATTTTATTGCAGGATAAATCTCTAGGAAAAGTAAAAGGAAAATATTGCCTCAATTAGCCATTAGATACCTAATTAGTAGGCTGATAGTATTGAATAAGTAGCTTTTGCCTAAACTCTAAACCTTAGGAATTGTTATTTGAACCTTCCAGAGCTCCTAACTCTCCTCATCTCTCTTAAAAGAGTCTCACTTTCATAAACGAAACAAGTAACTACAGCTCTTGATAGATTCTGGAAGTAATCTTTCCCGAGAGCAGAAGAATTGATTAGAATTGATTAGATTTGATTAGAATTGATTAGAGGACATTTGAGGCCTCATCAATTTCTAGATTATGAGCTCAAAGTTTTGACCTCCACATAGAATTTCTTTCTTTATTTTTTAAAAGATTTTATTTATTTATTCATATAGACACACAGAGAGAATGAAAGGCAGAGACACAGGCAGAGAGAGAAGCAGGCTCCATGCAGGGAGCCGGACTTGGCACTGGATCCAGGGTCTCCAGGATCACACCCTGGGCTGAAGGTGGCGCTAAACCGGTGAGCCATTCGGGCTGCCCCTATCATTTCTTTTTCAAAAATATTTATTTATTAGAGAGTGTATGTGTGTGCACATGCACAAGTGGGAAGAGCAGAGGGAGAGGGAGAGAGAATCCCAAGCAGACTCCTCACTGAGTGCAGAGCCCAACAGGGGGCTCCATTTCGGGACCCAGAGATGGTGACCTGAGACAAAACCAAGAGTCAGATGCTCAGCTAACTGCACCAACCAGGCGCCCCTATAATTATAATTTCTAATATTAAAAGGGATATTTTCATTTTGGAACACCTTCTTGGTTTAGTTCTATTTTTCTAGGCCAATTCAATATCAGAAAAAATAAAAGATATCCTTTCATTTAAATTGAAAGGAAGTTACTCCTCTAATCAATACATAAATTTGAACTAACTCAGAATCATATCATCATGTTAATAGAAATTCATTTTTGTTTGTACATTTGCCTTAATATTCCATGAATTTATTAATTGCTTCAGTTGCAAGTGGTGAGACAACAAAAAATACCACATAGTACTGGATTTTTATTTGAAAACACTCATTCTTGACAATAGTTGATTTACCCTCATGCGTCCATTGATTCTAGCTTAGTCCCTCCTTTTCCACCTACTCTTCAGACTGGCATTGCCATCTCTAGTCTCTCCCTTTCTAATCCATCCTGCACACAGTCACCAGACTAATTCTCCACAAGTGGTTCTCAAATGCCAGCATCATTTGGGCACTTACTCAAGATGCAAATTCTCAGCCTTACTCTATAGACTGATGGAATCAGTAACTGTGGAGGTGGAGCTTGTTTTCTGACAAGCCCTCCAACCGACTCTGTTGCAGTTTATTTATTTATTTATTTTTCTGTTGCAGTTTAAAGATTGTCCTGGAGCACTGCTGTGATAATCCAGTAGCGTGACATGTTAATCCACGGCCTTCAAAATCCTAGAAGGCTAGCTCTAATCTCCTACTCTACAGGTACTCAAGATATTTTTCCTGCTTTTTGCCTTTCTCCCATTCTCCTTTGTGAGCTTATTCTCCCTAAAATGTCTTTCTGATGATACCCAATAGCTCTTCAAGGTCCTGTTGAAACAGCATTGCTGTAATAGCTTCCCTGATCCAATGTGGTCTTCTCTCCCTCATCTAATTCCAAAACCAATTTATACCTCTCATTGCTCATATCCATTTCTTCTTCTGCTTTTGAAAAAAAATTTAAAGTAGGCTTCACGCCTAACCTGGGGCTTGAACTCATGACCTTGAGATCAAGAGCCACATGCTCTACCAACTCAGACAGCCAGGAATTCCAATTTATTTTTAATATAGTTATTTTTGCATCCTTTTTCCTTTGAGCATAAACTGCTTCAAAGTATGGACTAATTGTGTTCATCTGCATTGTCTACCATGTTTAAAATTGACACATGTTTCTTTGGTGTTCAGTTTAATACGTTCTTTATAGATCTTGGAAACTAGCCCTTTATCTGATACGTCATTTGCACCAAAGAAACAAACAATCCAATCATGAAATGGGCAAAAGACATGAACAGAAATCTCACAGAGGAAGACATAGACATGGCCAACACACACATGAGAAAATGTTCTGCATCACTTGCCATCAGGGAAATACAAATCAAAACCACAATGAGATACCACCTCACACCAGTGAGAATGGGGAATATTAACAAGGCAGGAAACCACAAATGTTGGAGAGGATGCGGAGAAAAGGGAACCTGTTGGTGGGAATGTGAACTGGTGCAGCCACTCTGGAAAACTGTGTGGAGGTTCCTCAAAGAGTTAAAAATAGACCTGCCCTACGGCCCAACAATTGCACTGTTGGGGATTTACCCCAAAGATACAGATGTAATGAAACGGCCAGACACCTGCACCCCGATGTTTCTAGCAGCAATATCCACAGTAGCCAAACAGTGGAGGAGCCTCGGTGTCCATAGAAAGATGAATGGATAAAGAAGATGTGGTGTATGTATACAATGGAATATTACTCAGCCATTAGAAATGATAAATACCCACCATTTGCTTCAACATGGTTGGAACTGGAGGGTATTATGCTGAGTGAAATAAGTCAATCGGAGAAGGACAAACATTATATGGTCTCATTCATTTGGGGAATATAAAGAATAGTGAAAGTGAATAAAGGGGAAGGGAGAAGAAATGGGTAGGAAATATCAGAAAGGGAGACAGAACATAAAGACTCCTAACTCTGAGAAACGAACTAGGGGTGGTGGAAGGGGGGGGGGGGTGAATGGGTGACGGGCACTGAGGGGGACACTTGACGGGATGAGCACTGGGTGTTATTCTGTATGTTGGCAAATTGAACACCATAAAAAATAATTATTAAAAAAATAAAATTGACACATGGACATAAAACAAACTCAAATATTTATAAAATAAATATAAAGAGCTGGCTAGTAAATAGCAGAAACAAAATGACTGTGTAAAAAGAACTGTGGTTTTATGACTTTATGGCTCCCTCTTCTGCACCTCTTCAGCACTTTGTCATCCACTTAGTGCTTTATGCATTATGGTTTGAGCTTCTGTTTATTTTCCTTGTGAGATCATGAGTTCATACAGGGGTAGGAAGCCTGTCTTAATCATCTGAGAGCCTATGATACTGGGCATAGTGCCTGTCATATTAGCTTTGGATTGACCTTTTTTTTTTTTTTTTAAATGAATGAGAACCCTTCAGCTAACATAAAATAAGTGGCTTACAAATTATTTCATAGTAGTAGTAATGAAGTGCCTAATCCTTTGAGCAGTTTATCTCATTTGATTTTCTCCAACCGGTGTTTGTAAAGTTTAGAGTCCAGAGGGCAGAATTAGCCAAGAAAACCAATACAAGAGTGGCTGTCCCCTAAGACTTGGAAGGTTTGATAACTTAAAGGACTATTCTTAGTGTCATATCATGCTCTTTTTTATCCACTATCCTTAAACCTTCTACATTTGCAAGAAGACTCTATTTGCTCAAAAGCATCATTAATAGGGATTAATGACTTACACAGCTCTGGATGCCACAGACAAAGATAAAAATTGAACCTTTATAGCAAAGAACATGGTATCTCTGCATGTATACCTAGAAATACTAAAGAAGCATTTCCTCCTTGACAATGAGGCTGGGGAGATTTTATTTTATAATTAGTGAAATTAGGGGCATTTCAGATATGTTTGCTTAATGTAAACATTTCTAACCATACCACTTAACCATCATTTTATTTTACTTTAAAGATTTTATTTCCTTAAGTAATCTCTATACCCAATGTGGGTTTCAAACCCACAACCTCAAGATCCAAAGTCACTTGCTCTATCAACTGAGCCAGCCAGGTACCCCTTAACCATCATTTTAAACATCTATTTTTAATACTGGTGCTGGAATTCCCACTGAAATCCTTAATCTGCTCTCTTGGTAACTTAATAGGTACTTAATAATACTGCTTACATAATTCACCGGCTTAAATATTTAATATTTAACTGTTTAATTTAGATTAAATTATTAAAAACATTCTGGGTTAACGGCATTCAAAATAATATAAGTATATTTTCTTGTCCTGTAGGTGACAACTTGAGGTTAATTTTAATTCCTCTCATTTTACTAACCCAACTTTTTCAAACCTTTTCTGTAAAGGCCAGATAGTAAACATTTTGGGCTTTGCAGGCCATGTATGGTCTCTGTCTTATATTCTTCTCTTTCTCTTCCTTTCTCTTTTACAGCCCTTTAAGAATGTAAAAATCATTCTTAACTCATAGGCTGTGTAAAGACAGACCTGAGCATGATTTGATCCATGAGCCATAAACTAAGTATGAATGTAAGCACACGGTATATGAACACTTACAAGACAGGTTCATATGTGCATCCATAATTGCTCAGACCTAATTACCCCTTTTGCTCTATAACTGAAGGGTCTTTTTCTATCTTTATCTTGTCTATAGAATTAAAATCTGAAAATGCATGTGAGATATTTAATGCTACAGACGGAATTTTATTGTTAGAAAAAATTGTAGTGATTATCTAATTTAAACCCCATATTTATTTTACAGATAATATAACTAAAAACTCATAATAAGTGATTAATTAACTTACAAATACTGTAGGGATAGCAGGCCTTCAAATGAGTCCTTATGTAATTCAGTCAAATAATTTTCACTGAGAATTCTGAAAAATGAAAAGGTTATTTCTGCATCAAAATGCAAAACAACTACAACTATTTACTACACAGGACTAACTCCCATCTGGGAGGGAAACCTGTGTAATGGTGCCACCTAAATATACTAATTCTTCTTTAATTTAGGAGTACTGAGCTCTGCACTGTTTCCACTCAAATCCTTTTTTTTTTCTTTATTTCTCTCTCTCTCTCTCTCTCTCTCTCTCTCACACACACACACACACACTCACACACACTCACACACACTCACACACACACACATACAGCCATCCACTATTTGAACCAAAATGCATATTTAATGTCTAGTCTCTGGATCATAAAGTCTCTGCTAGAACCCTAGTTTAGATGCAACAATACTGGCAGAAGTGACATTTCCTCCTCTATTTTTCTAAATTCTATTTGGAAGCCCCATACACAAATAGAGTAGCACTATAGGTAAAGTAATTTGATTTTTTTCCCCCAACCAAAAAAAAAAAAAAGTTTTTGAGAACTAAAAAAATCACATCAAGTGTACATAAATATTCAGTTTAATAATTATAAAGCAAATACCCATGAAACACCACTTGTATCAAGAAAAAGCCCTGCCAGCATCCCAGAAGGCTTCAGTGTGCCCCTTCCAATCACAACACTCTCTCTGATTCCCCAGAAGTAACCATTATCCTGACTTTAATAATTTCTTTGCCTTTTTTAATTTTTAAAAAAGATTAATTGATGGGAGAGGGGCAGAGGGAGAGAAAGAATCTCCAGCAGACTCCTGGCTGAGTGAGGAGCCCTATCCCATGACCCTGAGATCTGAGCCCAGTCAAGAGTTGGACACTTAACTGACTGAACCACCCAGGGACCTCTAATTTCCTTGCTTTTTAAAATGTAGTTTTACCTATCATATGTCAGCCGTAAACAACATAATTTAGTTTTGTCGCTTCTTGAACTTTATATAAATGGAATCACAGGTATTATTTTCTATGTTGCTTCTTTCACTCAATATTATCTTATAAATTCATTATTTGTTGCATGTAGCTGAGGTTGGTTCATTTCAATACCTAGTATTGCATGTCTAGCTACATGTGGCTACTGAATACTTGGGAGTGGCTAGGGTGACTGAGGAGCTGAATTTTTAATTTAATTAATTTTAATTCCTTTAAAATACAAATGAAAAAACTGATACTCAACAGTTATTAGAAAATGTTTAAATATGTTTGCAACAATGTAGGTATGTGATATTACTTTTTCAACTGTAATTTTTATGAAATCTAAATACAGATCAAGTATTCTTGATAAAAGTCTAGCAATCAAATTGAGATTTCAAAGAGTTACTATGGAAAAAAGAACATAAACTCTCAATAATTTTTATACTGATTACATGTAGAAATGATATTGGATATTTTGAAGACATTATAAAACATAGACTATCTTACTAATAATGGTATAATAATTATATGTTGAAATAATATTTTGGCTATAAGAGCTAAACAAAATATATTAACATTTATGTCATCTTTTTACTTTTAATTTTTAAGTGGCTATCAGAAAATTTGAGATTACTTATGTGGCTTATATGGTTCAAACAAATAGTGTTCCATTTTATGACTATACCACACTTTATTCATTCTACTGTTGGCAGATATCATCCAAGAGATATATATAAAAACAGGTTAAAAATCCTGCCCCAGGAGAGCAGTGATCCATAGTTAGGAACCTCTGCTTACAAGGTATAACCCTCAAGCTGAACCAGACATCTGCAAACCTTACCACATTCGTGTTCTAGTATATAAATTCCAAACACATGCTTCTTAAAAATTAATTTTTAAATTTCAATTCATTTTTTAAAAATATGTAATATATATTCACATGGCCCCAAATTCCAAAGGTATATAGTACACAACTCAAAGTTTTTCTCCTACCCTTGTCCTCAGCCCACCCATCCCCCTCCATTCCCTAAAAAAAAACTAACGTTATTTATTTCTTGTGACAATTATTTTCAGTCTTCTTATAAGTTTGGGAAATAAAATCTCCCAGTCAGACACTATCAGGGAGAAATATAAACTACACATAGTATTTAAGAAATTCACAAAATAAAAAACAACTGCCTAGTTCTAGCATTTCTCCCTTACCAATAAGATATCAGACTGAGGGTGGAAATCTACTTTAGAGGGATCATAATCCCTATTTTTAGATTGCTATGATTACTATGTCTTTTATTGTTAATTCAGGAGTCATTTATGACTTCTTTGCTCAAGTTGCACTAATGATATGACACAAAACTCTCATAAAAACAACAGTTAATCCCTTTGATTGTAATATTTTTTTCTAAAAACACTTGTGTCTACATTGACTTTTTCTACAGATCAATTTTTAAAAAAGATAACGGAAAATTGGCAAAGGACAGAAAATTCACTCAAGAAATACAAATGTTCAGTAAACATAGGTATTTAAATTTACAAGTAATCAGAAAACTTCAAATTCACATGGGACCCCTTTTATTCACCCATCAGATCAGCCAAGAAATGGAGAATATCCAGTAGGATGTGAATGAGGATGTGAATGCTGTCATGGTCTATGGGTTGGAGTTTAAGTTGGCACAACTTTTTTGAGGGCATTTAAAATTTTACATCTACATAGTCTTTATTCAAACAATTCCATTTCTAGATATCTATTATACAGAAATACCTGCCCACATACACAAAGATGCATGGTTGAGGCAGTTCACTACAGCAGTGCATGTGACAAGAAAATGGGACACAGTCTAAACATTCATCAATAGGAGAATTACTATATACATTCATACTTTGGAATATATTACACAGGCATATACATGAATGGGGTAACCCCCATCTATGTACTAAAAGAAAAGAAATCTAATACATAAGATAAAGGAATCAAAGATTCTTTTATAAGCATAAGCATAAGCATAAGAATCAAGTTGAAGGAAGTTATCATTTATGTAGAAACAAAAAACAAATAAAAACAAGGTAAGAAAATCCCAAAACAAACCTATTTTGTTGTCTATAAATATGTATGTAGACAAATGCATGGAAAAAGATCTGGAAGGATATATACTAAATCCAGAGTAGTGGCTATCTCAGTGGTAGGGGATCAGAACACAAAGAAGATGTTCACTTTATCTATTCTTTCATTTTTCTAAATTGAGGATATAATCATGTATTCCTATATAATGGAAAATAAGTTTAGATTGACTCTAAATTTTAAAGAGAGCCTGTCAAATTCAATTTTCAAGATAAATATAGAATTGCAATCAATAGAGGTTGATTTGGGATATGGAGGGGGAAATACCATTCCTCCCAGCTCCTGACTTCAAAATTCTTGACTAAGAAGGATCTTAGGACGCAGTTTTTTGTATTCGTATTTGGAGAAAATATACTCACAATTTCTCAGTCCAACGGTATGCCTTCCATGTATTTTCCTCAATGTAAGAAATAGAGTTTCCTTGGAAATTTCTGTGAAGAAACACAGTTCAGATCCATGAATAGTTAGGAAAAGAAGGAACAGAATAAGTAAAAGAATCATTGGCAACCTTGGGGGAATATGCAAATGCAGAAAATACCAGCTTCTTAATATCCATAGCTGGGATCCCTGAGTGGCGCAGCGGTTTGGCACCTGCCTTTGGCCCAGGGCGCCATCCTGGACACCCTGGATCGATTCCCACGTCGGGCTCCCGGTGCTTGGAGCCTGCTTCTCCCTCTGCCTGTGTCTCTGCCTCTCTCTCTCTCTCTCTCTCTCTCTCTGTGTGTGTGTGTCACTATCATAAATAAATAAAAAAATTAAAAAAAAAGATTTAATATCCATAGCTATCAGCATCCAAGTTTGCACAATTAATAAGGAAATGTGGGGCCATTGGTGTAAACAAGCCATCTCCTTAGAACCGGAACTTCCTATCTGTCTAATTTCTTGGATAGATAATGCCAGTTAATTACTTTATGAATATAGGTATTTTTCTCCAAATCATCTCTATATGTCTAAAATGGTTCTTTCTGTAAATCAATGAGAAAATAATTCAACAGAAAAATGGCAAAAAAAAAGTATAAAATAAAGGTAAAGAAAACAAAGGTAAAGAAATCCTATGCCAGGAAACAAAGGTAAAGAAATCCTATGCCAGGAACACCAAAGCTTTGGCCCAGTGACTTCTTTTGAAATCTCTCCAGCTGTTAGGAGAAGTTAGAAATGAGAGGAACTAATATGGAGAGATTTCTTAGACGTGTTACATAGGGAAAAGCAACAAATCACTGAGCAAGGAATAAAAAGTATTACCTGATTAGGGGAAAAATTGCAAAGGAAAGTGATGGGAAGGACAGACACCAAAATGGTAACAGGAGTTCTCTTATGGGTGGTAGGGGGGGTTGGTTGGGATTTTCACATTTTATCCTATATGCTTGTGACATGAAAAAAAAATGAAAATGTGTTCATGAATTGCAAGTATTTCAAACAAGCTATGAAATGCCTGAGTTCAGTTTTAATCACTAATTCTGTATATGACTGAATCTTACCTTTAACTTATCTTCTTCCCTCAGCAACAACTTACCTATTCATTTTTTAAGGTGTTATTTATTCATGAGAGATAGACAGAGAGAGTCCCGATGTGGGACACAATCCCTTGACTCCAGGATCATGCCCTGGGCTGAAGGCAGGCACCAAACCACTGAGCCACCCAGGAATCCCCCCCCTTTTCAGTTTATATCCACATTTTTTTCAGGGGAGTCAGAAATAAGGCAAAACAGATAGCCATCTGCCCATCTGCCTAGTGGCCATTTCCAGTCAACCAAAATGCCTTCTGGTTGCTTTATGTTCCCTGATAAAAGATGCCTAAACCTGAATTTATCTCCCTCCACCTGGCTGTCCTTCCCAACTGCTGTATTTCCACCTCCTCATCCGGGACAGAAATTTCTGAGAGTTATAGTTGATTTTTCTCTTGTCTGGATGCACCCTACCCACTACTCCCCTCAGCAGTTACGCAGTCTTGTTGCTTCTTCCTCTGGGGTGCTCTCAGGATTTTCTTTCTACTCCTATCACAGCCATTCTGATCTGGCCCCTTGTCACTTTACTCCCAGCTTTTGCTAGACCATTCTTTCTGGTTTCCCTGGATCAAGCTTTCCTCTTTAGATCTCTGTACATAGGGAATAGAAAACAATCCTCTTGTTCTGGTGATACATATGTCTTTCTGGAAAACTTTCAATGACTCTCTATATCTCAGCATAACTTTCAAACCCTTCTAGCTGATAGTCAAGGGTTTTCATAATCGTATCTTTCACTGTTTCCTAAGCTAACGCTATTTTTTTTTCAGATTTTATTTATTTATTCATGGCAGTCACAGAGAGAGAAAGGCAGAGACACAGGCAGAGGGAGAAGCAGGTTCCATATGTGGGACTCAATCCCGGGTCTCCAGGATCACACCTTGGGCTGAATGCGGCGTTAAATCGCTGAGACACTGGGGCTGCCCTCCTAAGCTAATTCTTAATTCCTGATCATTCTTTCAGCTGTGCCTTGCTTAGACCATACTCCCTATTCTTGCTGTATTTAACAAATCATAGCCACTCTAAATCTCAGCTGAAGTTTTAGCTTATCCATTCAGCTTTCTCTGACCCCTACACCCATTGATTACAGATTCTGGTGACTTACAGCACCTATAGTCTGTACTTAATCATAGGTCACCTGTCTTTCTATGCCTATTTCCTTTCTTCCCACCTATTATTTCATATTCTAAAGACAATGCCATACTTGCATGGCTGCCACAGTACTGAGTCCTGGGCTGGGCACAAAATGGGGGCTGTATATAGAAAACCAAGGGACAAAGATGAGTTCTAAACATAGCTGAGGAATCAAATAAGAGCTAACACTCACATATATGTGAGGCACTGAAAACGTGTTTTATATGTATTAACTCACCAAATCTCACAATAGTCCCACAAGGTAGTAACGATTATCCCATTTTATAGATAAGGAAATTGAATCAAAAGTTAATAAGTGACAGAACTCAATTCAAACCCAGGCAGTCTAATTCTAGATCTCTACTCTTAACCACTTTTTTGTATATCACCAAGGAGATGGAAAGAGGGACATGTTGCTATAAAGATGGGAGAGTAGAGGTTAAGGGATGAAATCATGGGGCTAAAAAACTGGATAAAGAATAAGGACAATTACAAGTAAACGAGTGCAGACGTGGGAACCACAGCAAACAGGAAATGAAGATAAGGACAGTTGACAAAGAAAAGGTAAAAAGAGAGAGTCAGTCAACATGGTTGGGGAGATGACAAAGGCCCAGGAAGACCTCAAAGAAAGGCTGCTGTGTCAAGCAGGAGGCAGGGAGCAAATGAGAAAAGGCAATTCTTACAAGATGGTGAAGGTGTTGTTGTCCGTGTTGGGCTCTGGCACAGGCACTTTGCGGAGCCTCTGCTTTGGGCTGAAACCACTACACGACAGCGTCTCATCTTTGCAGGTACAGAGCTCACATATGTTGACGTTTGTGGTAACGTTCTGTTCCGGCTGCTCAGTTAAAGTTGTACATGCCATTTCTGGGGAGTATTTTGCAAAATGCACCACTGAGTGCTGAGTCGTTGGGGGGAGAACCGACTCAGATGACTCTGGTTGGTGACTTACAGTAATTTCCAAGTCCATAGGTGGAACAGTGACTTCAGTCAGGTTTGGCTGTTGACTCTGAACACGCTCTGGATGTGCAAGTGTCACTTCAAGGTCCGCTGGAGAAGGAGCTGTAGTCTTCTTCGTGGTTGCAGAATGTTTAGCCTCTGTAATAGGTTCTGGAGTAATGGTAAGCCCCAAGCCCACATGATGAAATGTGATGCTGGGTGATTCTGGATGCTGGCCTTCACCCTTACTTGGAGTTGGAATCATCACTTCCTGATGAAATGGATATTGAACTACAACCTCCTTAGGTGGCTCTGGAGGCTGACTTGGGGTCTCTTGCATGGCTGGAGAAGGTTCAACTTCCATATTGGATCCTGCAGTTACAGAATTTCCAGGTCCATAGGTGGAACAGTGACTTCAGTCAGGTTTGGATGTTGATTCTGAATCTGCTCTAGATGCGCAAGCGTCATCTCAAGGTCCTTTGGTGGGGGAGTTGTAGTCTTGGTGGTTGTAGTACGTTCAACTTGGGTAGTAGGTTCTGGAGTTATGGTAAGTCCCATGTCCACAGGATGAACTGTGACACTGGGTAAAGTTGGATACTGAGCCTGATCCTGACCTAGGGTTGGAACTGTCCCCTCCTGAGGGAATGGATATTGAACTCCAACCTCCTTAGGTGGCTCTGGAGGTTGAGTTGGGGTCCCTTGCATGTTTGGAGAAGGTATGGTCTCTGTAGTAGGTTCTGGAGTTACGGTAAGCCCTAAGTCCAAAGCTTTAACTGTGACTTTATTTAAGGTTGAATGCTGAACCTGACCTGCTCTGATGGTGGAAATGTCACCTCAAGGTCCTTTGGAGGAGCTGTAGTCTGATGCAGAGTTGTAGACTGTTCAACCTCTGTAGTGGGTTTTGGAGTTATGGTAAGCTCCAGGGCCAAAGGTTGTGTTGTCACATTTGGTGACCACAGGTGCTGAGCTTGATCCTGAGCTGACGTTGGAGCTGCTGCCTCTTGATACATGGAAGGTTGAGCTACAAGTTCCTTAGGCAGCTCTAGACGCATTGCTGGAGAAGGTTCAATCTTTGTAGTGGATTCTGGAGTTATGGTAAGTTCCAGGTCCAAAGGTTGACCTGTGATGTTAGTCAAGTTTGGACGGTGAGACAGAACCTGCTCGAGATGTGCAAATGTCACCTCCAGGTGTTTTGGAGGAGCTGTAGTCTTTTTCAGGGCTGTAGAATGTTCAACTTCTGTAGTGTGTTCTGGACTTACAGTAAGCTCCAGGTCCAAAGGTTGAACTCTTACATTGGGTGATGATGGATGCTGAGTTTGATCCCAACCTGGTGTTGAAATGGTCTCCTCCTGATATACTGGAGATTGAGCTATAGTAACCTACTTACGTGGCTCTGGAAGCTGAATTGGAGTCTCCTGCATAGGTTGAAGAAGTTCAATCTCCTTAGTGAATTCTGAAGTTACAGTAAGCCCCAGGTCCAACTGCTGAACTGTGACTTCAGTCAAGATTGGATGCTGAGCTTGAACCTGCTCTTGATGTGCAAATGTCACTTCCAGGTCCTTTGGAGGAGCAGTAGCTTTTTTCACGGTTGTAGAATGTTCAACTTTCGTGGTGGGTTCTGGAGGTATGGTAAGCTCCAAGTCCAAAGGCTGAACCGTTACATTGGGTAACAAGAGATGCCGAGCTTGATCCTGACCTGGAGTTGGAACTGTCACCTCCCGATACATGGGAGGCTGAACTACAAACTCCTCAGGTGGCTCTAAAGGAGGACCTGGAGTCTCTTGCATGGTTGAAGTTTCAACCTCTGTAATGGGTTCTGGTGTTATGGTAAGCTCCAGATCTAAAGGTTGAACTGTGGCTTCAGACAAATTTGGACTCTGAGCCACAACATGTTCTGGATGTGCAAGTATCACCTCTGGATCCTCTGGAGGAGCTAGAGTCTGCTGCAGGGTTGTAGAAGGCTCTGAAGTTACAGTAAGCTCCAGGTCAACAGGTTTAGCAGTGACACTGGGCAAGCTTGAATGCTGAGCTTGATCTTGTCCTTGAGGTGGAACTGTCACCTCCTTATGGACTGGAAGTTGTGGTTCAACCTCCTTGGATTGCTCTGGAGTCTGAGCTGGAGAAGGTTCTGCCTCTTGATGGGGCTCTGGGGACTGAGTTGAAGCCTGCTGCAGAATTGGAAATGACTCTAGCTTCTCAGGGAGCTCTGAAGGCTGAGTCTGTGCCACCTGTTGGGCTGGAGAAAGTTCTACCTCCTTAATGGGCTCTAGAGGTAGAGATGGAGCTTCTTGCAGGACTGGAGAGGATTCCACCTTCTCAGGAAACTGTAGAAGGTGAGAAGAGGTCTCTTGAGAGACTGGAAAAGGTTCCACTTTGTCATCAAGTTCTAAAGACTGGGCTGGGGATTCCTGTTGTGTGGGAGAAGGCTCTGCCTCCTGAGGGGGCTCAGGAGATATCGCTGGGACCTGCTGGGGAACAGGAGGCTGAGCTGGAACCTCTGGTTGGGCTGGAGGTTTGCCGTCTTCAGTGGGCCCTGGAGAATGTGCTGAGACTGCATACTCATTTGCACATGGTTCAATCTCCTGAGGGGGCTCTGATGGCTCAGCTGGGACCTCTTGTTGGGCTGAAGTAGTTTCCATCTCTGTAGGAGGGTCTTGAGTCTGAACTATGAGTTCTTGTTGGCCTGGAGGAAATTCATCTTCAGCGGTCTCTGGAGACTGGAAATGAAGCTTGGACTGGGCTGGAGGAAATTCAACCTGCTCAGGGGGAACTGGAGCTTGAGCAGGGGCCTCCTGCTCCCCTGGATAATGTTCAAACATAGTGGGCACTGGAGTTATGAAAACCTCCAGATCTACAGGTTTTGCTGTGATATTGGGCAACATTGGATGCTGAGCTTCACCAGGACCTAGAGGTGAGAATGTCACCTCATGATGTACTAGAGGCTGAGCTACAATATCTGTAGAGGACTCTGGAGGCTGAGCCTGGTTCGTAGGCTGGACTGGAGAAGTTTCTACAGCTACAACAGGCATCTGAGGCAGAGATGAGCTCCACTGCTGGCTTGGAGAAAGTTCAGTTTCCTCAGGAAGATCTCCAGTCTGTGTTGGGACTCCCTGCTGGACTGGAGAAGGTTCAACATTTTCAGCAGGGGCTGGATGTTGTTCTGGAAACTCCTGCTGGATTGCAGAAGGTCCAGCTGTTCCGGGGACACAGCAGACTGAGCTGAGGCCTCTTGTTGGGGTAGAGACGTTTCAGCTTCATTAGTGGACTCTGGAGTTATTATACGTTTCAGAACCACAGGTTTAACAGTGACTTTGGGGAAGAGTAAAAGCTCAGCTTCACTCTGACCTAGAGGAGAAACTGTTACCACATGATGCTCTGGAGAGTGAGCTGGGACCTCCTGCTGGGTTGAAGAAGGATTAGCTTTCTCAGGAGTCTGTGCATGATGACCCTGTGTCTCCTCCTGTATCCAGTAAGGTTCACCCTCCTCAGGGATTTGTGGAAGCTCAGCAGGGGCCTCCTGCTGGGGTGGAGAAGGTTCCTTCTCTTCCTGAGTCCCTGGAAGTGGAGCCAGGGCTTCCTCCTGAGTTGAAGGTGATTCACCCTCCTCAGGAGCCTGTGAATCCTGAGCCAAGGTGTCCTGCTGGGTTGTGGAAGGTTTAACCTCTCCAGGGGTCTGAACAGGGGTCTCCTGCTGTGTTGGAGGTTTCTCCTGCGTGGGAGATTCTGGGGACTCAGTTGGAGTCTCCTGTTGAACTGGCAAATGTTCAATCTCCTCAGGGGACTGTGGAGGCAGTCTGGGGCTGTTGGGGGTTCATGCTGGGTTACAAAAGATTCCACATTAAGGGGCACAGAGGGCTGAGCGACAGATTCATGCTGATCTGGCATAGGTCCTGCCTCTGTAGTGGGTTCTGGTGTTACAGTAACCTGCACGTCTGCAGGTTTCACAGTGATATTGGGCAGGTTTAAATGTTGAACCTGATGGTGTCCTGGAGGGGCAACTGTCACCGCATGATGCTCTAGAGGTTGAGCTGGGTGCTCCTGCTGGGTTGGAATAGGTTCAACTTCCCCCAAAGACAGCTCTGGTGGCTGAGCTGCTTGTTCTTGCAGGGTTGCAGAAGATTCTATCTCCCCTGGAGATTGACCTGGGGTTTCCTGCTGGGTTGAAGATTCTGCCTCATTAGGGAGCTCTGCAGGCTCAGCTGAGGCCTCCTCTTGGGGGGAAGGTTTTACCTCTTCAGGATTCTCAGGGGGCTGAGCTGGGGTCTCCTGCTGAGTCACAGAAGCTTCAACTTCCCCAGTAGGCTCAGAAAGCTGAGCTGGTGGTTTCTGTTCGCATAGATTAGGCTGAGCTGGGGTGTCCTGCTGAATTAGGGAAGATTCAATCCCCCCAGGAGGCTCCAAAGGCTGAGCTGGTTGCTCAGTGGGGAGGGGAGCGCACTTTACAGTTACTCTGAAATGCTGCCATTTCCTCTAAGTTCTCAATATGCATGTCTGATTTTTAATTCACTACTGTGTTAGGAGGAGGCTACCTACCACTGAATCAGTGGTGGCTCCAAATTATTGTGGGAGGGGCTTGGGGGCATGGGGTAGGGGAGAGGTGAGCAATTCATTCTGGGAATGAGAGTCTGAAACCAAGGGACTAGCCCTCAGCTTACATTAGTATGGAAAACTTCCCAGTCCCACCTACACTCAACACACCTGTCAATCTAGAACAAGTAACCACCATTTCTCAGAGGTCTACCCCGTGTGCACGCCTGGAGAAGGCACTTAAAATGTTGAGGTCAGCGTGTTAAACTTTCTGGAAATACTGTAACTAGCACCCCGTTTACTTCCTTCACTGTCCTTTCTATAATCTGTTTCATTTTGGTCCGTGTTTATGGTCTGGCACAAGCTCTGGAGAACGTCCTTTTTTTTTTTTTTCTTTTCTTTTCTTTTCTTTTTTTTTTTTTTAAGATTTATCTATTCAGGGAAACAGAGGCAGAGAGACACAGGCTGAGGGAGAAGCAGGCTCCATGCAGGGAGCCCGATGTGGGAGTCGATCCCAGGATCCAGGATCACACCCTGGGCTGAAGGCAGGCGCTAAACCATTGGGCCACGGAGGTGTCCTTCCTTTTATTGATATTATAAATGGAACCATTCTTCCATTTGTTAATTAGTTATTTGTGGAACATAAGAAAGCTATTGCATTTTGCATGTTGAGCTCTTGATTTTGTGTCTAACCATCTTACTGAATTCTCATATCACTTCCAGTAAATTTTTTTTTTATTTTTTTAAAGATTTTATTTATTCATGAGAGACACAGAGAGAAAAGCAGATACACAGGCAGAGGGAGAAGCAGGGTCGATTCAGGGACCCTGATAGGGGACTCGATCCCAGGACCCTGGGATCATGCCCTGAGCCAGAGGCAGGCGCTCAACTGCTGAGCCACCCAGGCATCCCACTTCCAGTAAAACTTAAGTTGATTCTCTTGGGCCTGTTAGGTTGTCCATAAATTCATATGCAAATATGTTTTGTTTCTTCCTTTCCAATACTTAATTTCTCCTATTGCATTGAGAGGCCTGGAATCTTTAAAAGAATTTTTTTTCTATTGCATTGATTAGGACCTCTTCAACGTGATGAATAGTAACAGGAACAATAGGCATTCTACTCTTGTCCTTGACTTTATTTTTTTTTAATTTTTTTATTTATTTATGATAGTCAAACACAGAGAGAGAGAGAGAGGCAGAGGGAGAGGGAGAAGCAGGCCCCATGCACCAGGAGCCTGACGTGGGATTCGATCCTGGGTCTCCAGGATCGCGCCCTGGGCCAAAGGCAGGCACCAAACCGCTGTGACACCCAGGGATCCCTTGTCCTTGACTTTAAAACGATCTTGCTATTTAGGTTTCTGGTAGATACTTTTCTTTTTCTACTTCTAAGAAGTTTTATTAGGAATTACCTGTTGGATGTCATCTAAAACAGTCAATAAAATGTATTGCCAGCTGCACACAAGATCCCAAGTTGGGACTATGGAAGAGTCAAAGGACTACTAAACAGAAAGAATTCCTGCCCTCAAAAAAGGCTGAATAAGACTCAAAATACAAAGGAATGAATACAGATTTGGAGGCATGGTCATTGAGATGGGTACCTGTGATATGTTTTCTTCCAAAACAGATTTATTCTCATAGAGCAGCACCAGAGGAAGACGAAGAAGGAGGCTCAAGGTAAATTGGCAATTATTAAAGCAGAATTTCAGAACTAGATTTTAGAACTCCTATTTCACTCCCCTTGTTTTACACCCAGGAAACTACCAAAGGCAGAAAGAATATTGATTTGGTCTAATGCTTTGCCTGGATCCAGCCAAATTAGCTTCCCAGACAAATCTGAGTTAGAATGGAACTGACACAGAGCATCTACTATCACTACTCCTTTAAAGAAAAAGGGTGGAGACGGGTTGGGTGCACCTGTTCCTGCTGGTACTGACCATCAGGCCTGGCTACAGAGTCTTGGGCTAAGAGGGCTAGTCTTCAAGGCTGATGGAAGGCAGAAAAATAGGACTCCTTCCTGTAAAGTGGCAGGAAAACTTCCCTCCTCCTCCTAGTTTTTGATCCACCACTCTCCATTCCCTTTGTCCAGACCCCACAGACTTAACTGGGAGAGGCCTTAGGTAATAGTTTGTCTCTTCCTTTTATACTAAAGAAATGGAGAAGAAAGGGAAGGTAAATTGCCCCATGGGCATACTGCTACTGAGTGTCAGAAGAGGGTTCCTTTCCAGAGGGGCACTTCTCCTCTGATTATACTGTTCTTGGGCTACGAGCTACATTTTAGGTCACAACTCAGTACATACATACTGTAAAGACATAAGCAGGATTTTTAAAATATTTTTTAATTTCTTCATGAGAGACGCAGAGAGAGAAGCAGAGAGATAGAGGGATAAGCAGGCTTCTCTCATGGAGCCTAATGTGGAGTCGATCCCATGCACGCCCTGAGCCAAAGGCATTACTCAACTGCTGAGCCACCTGGGCGACCCAACATAAGCAGTTTCTAAGACAAACTTACTATACACTCTGATTTTTTCAATGTTGTTTGTATTCAAAAATAATATTTTAGGGATCCCTGGGTGCCGCAGCGGTTTGGCGCCTGCCTTTGGCTCAGGGCGCGATCCTGGAGACCCGGGATCGAATCCCACGTCAGGCTCCCGGTGCATGGAGCCTGCTTCTCCCTCTGCCTGTGTCTCTGCCTCTCTCTCTCTCTCTCTCTCTCTCTCTCTCTGTGACTATTGTAAATAAATAAAAATTTTTTAAAAAAATAATATTTTATGTTTTACTGCTGGCTGTGACCTTTAAGCTGATTTCACGACTCACTCACTCATTAGCCACAGCCTGCAGTGAGAAAGTCAGTGAGTTAGGTAACTTTGTTAGTTGGACTCGTGCATTTATTTGGTGTGAATCAACTTGTAGGATAAAGCAGCTAGGAAAATAGAAACACCTCTCTCTCCTCCTCTGCAGCAAATGATGCCTATGAGACAAAGCCCAAAGGGGACCAAAGTAAACTGCTTCTGGAGAGAGTAAGGTGCTTCTGTATTATACTTGCACAGTTTGTTCACTGCACGAGGGCACTTGGCCAATGGCCCAGGTGAGCAGGATGAAAATCTTGCTTATACTCAATGCCAACCCACATACAAAGGCCACTCCAGAGAAATTGTGGAGCCATTATGGACAGAGATGGGAAAATTCTGGAAGTCTAGAATGCATGGGATTATTTTCAGGATCCCAGGTCTGTAGTGATTTTGCTTCCTGTGATTATGGACTGAGATGTCCTAATAGGACCAGAGATACACATTGTGAGAGGCATGGGAAATGGCATGAATCACTAATTGTCTGCATATGTGTTTCCTCCAAGGCTCTTCTTTCATTCTCTGCTACATAAGAGATGTTCAATCCAACGTGAGAGTCAGGTAAGTCTGAGGAAGATAAAGTCCCATGGCTGGAGAGAGCAGGGGAAATGCAGAATTAACAATTCTGCAGAATTGAAGAGGTGGTGTATGTATACAATGGAATACATTTCTGTTGCAGAAACAGAAATGCAGAATTTCTGTTTTCTAGGAGGGCTTTTTCTGGAGAAGGCGGCCACTTTGCCTTAGGGACATGTACAGACCTCTCAATGCCAAACGGAAGAAAAATATGGCACAGAAGCTACAGGACAGGGATTCTTCTGATGAGGATGAGATTTTCATCAAGGAACCAGGGTACCTAATTGGGAACAATTTATAATTCTTTTCTAAAATGAGTTAATTATGAAGAGTTTAATTGTTCCTTTACATTGTTAAAGGCATTCTTTTTTGCAGAGAGAAATGTGATGCCCCAGCAGAGATGCCTCAGGCTGTCTATAAAATGTATTTTCTTTTTATTTTTATTAATAAATTTACTTTTTATTGGTGTTCAATTTGCAAGCATATAGAATAACACCCAGTGCGCATCCCTTCAACTGCCCCCATCAGTGCCCATCACCCAGTCACCCCCACCCCCTGCCCTCCTCTTCTTCCACCACCCCTAGTTCGTTTCCCAGAGTTAGGAGTCTCTTATGTTCTGTCTCCCTTTCTGATATTTCCCACTCATTTTTCCTCCTTTCCCTTTATTCCATTTCACTATCCTTTATATTCCCCAAATGAATGAGACCATATAATGTTTGTCTTTCTCTGATCGACTTATTTAACTCAGCATAGTACCCTCCAGTTCCATCCATGTCGAAGCAAATGGTGGGTATTTGTCGTTTCTAACAGCTGAGTAATATTCCATTGTATACATACAGCACCTCTTCTTTATCCATTCATCTTTGGATGGACAGCGAGGCTCCGCCTCCTCACCTATTAACCATACTGAATGCTCTCAGCCTCATCTAGTCTAAAACCGAGAAGTGGTTCTCACTCCCGGAGAGATTATTACCAGGGAAGCTGCCCCCACACACTCAGGTGCCACATCTCCACCAGCCATTTTTTATAAACGGCACCGGGCACTGAACCCGAACCTTCCCAGAAACGGCCACAGAACCCTGGCCCAGGTCAGTGGAGCTTGCTTCCAAGAGCTCCCTGTTCCCAGGCCAGCCCTGTAAATACTCCCAAAGTCCCCCTGGACCTGCAGTTAGTAGTACCTCTGCCGCCGGGCACTGCCCGCACACTCAGGCAGGCCCCAGGCTCCCCGCTGGACCAAAGCCTGCAGGTGAGAAGCGACCAAAGCAGACATCCCCCCTCCCACACACTTTGGACCCTTTGTTCTGAGTCCACCTGCAAAAGAAACGTCAACTCCACCGAGGAAAGCAAACACACAAGTACCTGGCGAGATGAGAAGAAGCAGATCCTGGAGCTTCCTGCCTCAGGGGCTGACGGGCGGGTACAGCAGAAAGTCCAGGAGGAGGGAGCGGGGAGCTAAAGACGCCCTGTTGGTATAAGATATGGTCAAAACACGTACACTTTTGTTCCTCAGAGCGCCCGGGCTGGAAGCACCACCAGCGCCCATGCCCTCAGGGAGGCAAAAATAGCGTAGACGTCACTGGTCTGCTTTTACCAGGGGGAACCTACCCTCAGGAGGCCAAGGTTCCGCGGATGGGGCTGTGGCCAGGCGAGATCAGGAACCCAGAAGCCGGGATCTAGGTGACGCAGACACTGCGAGAGGCGGGCGTTAGGCCAAGCTCCGCTTACGTCGTCATCGGTGACCTCGCTTAGTGGCCTCACCTCAGCAGGCGGATCTCCCTCTCCCTAGTGGAGTCGCGAGCCTCCCAGATAGCTCCCCAGCTGGCCCTTTGCCAACTCGGGGTCGGGGACGTTGGCCCCGCCCCGCGGCTTCTCCCGCCCCGCCATTGGCTCCGCGGGCCGGGGGCGGGGCCGAGCGCCCAACCGCCGGGATCGCGTCAGGCGCCAGGAGCGCAGTTTCCGGGTGTCGGTGGTGGAGAGGCCGGCGCGTCGGGTCAGAGGCGCAGAGGCTGCAGCGGCCAGGAGCGACCCCCGCCCCCTCCCCGCTCCCTCTGGTGACCCCGGGGTCAGGGGGGAGGGGGGGAGGGGCGGCGGGGTCGAGATGCGAACGGGCGGCGGGCGCGGTCCGTGGTCCCAGCCCCCTGGTTCCTTTGCGCCGTCCTGCTTCCGGACCCTTTGCCTTCCCTGTTCCAGCCCCGCACCCTGCCCCCCTCGGAGCCGAGCCTTCAGCCCGCACAGCCCCTGCTGACCGCCCCCTCCATCTTCTCCCGACGGGGACCCGCGCCCAGCACGTACCCCCACCCCTCACCTCTGGTGTTGCTGCTGCAGCCACACCCTTGAGCCCTGGTAGTCCAGTTCCAACCCCGAGCGCAGACACATCCTCCTCCGCCCTCTGAAGCATCACGTCCTCACCCCTCAGCCCCTGTGGCAATCCCGGTGCTCCACGCCAACCTCCTCTGAGCCCCACCGCCTTGGCTTTCCCCTTTTCTGACTCAGCTTTCTTATCCCAGTCCCCCAAGGTCTGCTCAGCCCTAACACCCCACCTCCACCCCCCCTTATTCAATGCCTGCCATCCAAGCGGATGCCCTGCTGAGCTCACCCCTTCTTGATAGCTCTGATCTCAGCCCTATCCCAAGTCTTCAATGCATCTTCTTGTCCACACCGACTCAACCCTTCACTTCCCAGCCCACCACATACTTTCTTCCCGCCTCCAGCCATCCTGAGAACACTTCATCTTTGCTAAACTGCGCCAGACTCTTGCCGCCCCAGTCCAACCACCCCAACCCAATCTTCTTAAAATGAGGCCTCCGTGCCCCCATCTCTTCCTCTCAGCTCTGTGCCCATTCTTCCCTTAATGCGGTCCCCATGTGATCTGAACACTTAGTGCAGTCTCTTGCCAGCCTCACCTGCTGCCCCCCAACAACCAATCCAGGTGCTTTTTCAGAGCCGGGTAGTTACTGAGTAGCTCGATTGGTACAGGGCCTCAGATGGTAAGTAAGTGTGAAGGAGTAGAGATCTATGTCCCGTGGGTCAAGAGGTTTTCCTGAATGTCTGGTCTCCTGTACCTGTCCTCAAGGATTGTGTTTCTAGCATTCATATTACGTTACTTGTGTTGGCTGCTGCAGTGGTACCTCATCATTGTCCGGAAAATGAGGCCTCAGGTTGAGAGAAAGTTATAGCAGGAGAAGGCTCTGAGGAGATCCTACCCTTTCTAGAAAACCTTTTTGGTGATAAAATGGGAATTTACAAAAAAATGGTGGTGATTTAACATAGGCTACCTAAAGAGCAAGGATTTCTCCAAAGCAGAGATAGGTATGACCCATAAGTACATGAAAAGATGCCTGACATCACTAGACATTAGACAAATGCATTCAAAATCACAAGAGACATCTCCACACTCTCTGGGACGCCTCCAATCAAAATGACATAATAGTAAGTGGTGACGTTGTAGAGAAATTAGAACCTTGGCACACTGCTGGCAGCAATGTCAAATGGTACAACCATTATGGGAAGGTATGGCAGTTGCTCAAAAAGTTAAACCTGGAGTCAACACACAACCCAGCAGTTCCACCCCTAGGTATGTACCCAGGAGAACTGAAAACGTCTGTCCACACAAAAACTTGTGTTTGAATGTTCATAGCAGCATTATAGCCAAAAAGTGGAAACAACCCAAATATCTATTAAATCAATGAATGGGTAAATAAAATGTGGGGTGTCCACACAATGGAATATTATTTGGCAGTAAAGAAGAATGAAGTCCTGTTACGTCCCACAGCATAGACAGGCCTTGGAAACATGCCAAGTGAAAGAAGCCAGATCCAGGAGGCTACACCCTGTATGACTTCACTTAGGCAAACTGTCCAGAATTGATAAATCCACAAGATAGAAAGTAGATGAGTGGTTGCTTGGGGTGGGGGGAGAGAGGTACAGGGAGTGACTGCTGATGGGCACAGTGTTTCTTTCTGAGGCAATGAAAATTAGGTAGTGGCTATAGTTTCACAATTCTGTGAATATACCAAAACCATTGAACTGTGTATTCTAAATGAGTGAATTTTATGCTATGTAAATTATGCCTCATTCAAGCTGTGGTAAAAAAAGAACATTGGACTTTTCAGAGAACATGAACCGTTTGGGCTAAAATAAAAATAAAACAGTAAAATATTTATCCATAACTCTATCAGCTAATAATTCCAACCAGTTTTTCTGCATTCCCTTCTAGTCCTTTTCCAAACACTCAGGACATGTTGACATGCTCAGATTATGACTGAACTGCCTTTAAATTTCCAAAGGATTTTATGTATATGTATTTTATAATTTACTTACTCAACAAAAATTCACTGAGTACTTATATGTGCCAGGAACCGTGCCAAGTGTCGAGAACACAAAGATGATTAAAAGACAAGTCCTGCCCTCAAGGTAATGCTCTACAGTGCTGAAGTTCAGGAGGTATTTTTTTTCCATTTAATGGATGAGGACATTAAGCTCAGCGAGGTTAAGTGAAATGTCTGAGGTGACCCAGCTGGTGACAGAGAAAGCTGACACTAACCTGGACCTATGCCAGGTGTTGTATCTTTCTCAGTGTAGACCATGCTCTTGTTTTATTTCTTTCTTTTTTTTTTTAAGATTTTATTTATTTATTCATGAGAGACAGTGAGAGAGCCAGAGACATAGGCAGAGAGAGAAGCAGGATCCATGCAGGGAGCCTGATGTGGGACTCAGTCGCAGGACTCCAGGATCACGCCCTGGGCTGAAGACAGGTGCTCAACCACTGAGTCACCCAGACGTCGTCCCTATGCTCTTATTTTCATGTTTGAAAACAGCACTTGGTGCCTCTTGACAGAGTCATAGTCATAACAAGCCTCACCGCTGCCCTAGGTGGATTGCCTGAGCTCCAATAGCTCTAATGGTGATGGAACCAGTACTTAAACACAGGATGTATGGCTATCAATTCACTCAAATTCGGTTCCTTTTTTTGTTGTTGTTTTTGTTTGAAGTTTAGTTTAATAATATAAAATATAAAATATGTTTGCAAAAAAAATGCTATCTCTGGATGATATAAGTATGTGATTTTTCCTTTTTTTCTCCATGCATTGTCTTTGTTTTCTATAATTAGCCATGAAAGTTTTGCTCCATGTCTATGTACTGTATAGATGCATACACATTTGTGGGTGTTTGTGTATTTGGCAATAAGCAGTTACATGGCAGGATCTTCTAAAGCCTGTGTTATCTCTGACACTGATAGGTCATCAAGAAGAAGCTAGTGGGATCCGTGATGGCGTTACAGAAGCAATAAGTGTCCTCGGACACAGTGGTCACTAGCAAGGATGGATATGCCAACACCAGGTGCAGTGCCCTTGAGGCCGTATTTATCCACGGCCTGCTCGCCAAGCACATCCGAGCTGAGACTGGAGGGAAAAGGAAGAATAGCAGCCACCAGAAGCCTCTTCCTCAGCCTGTCTTCTGGCCCTCCTGAAAGCTGTCACCCACAAGTGAGATCAGCTGGAGACCTGTGGGTGGGGGAGGAACTTCACAGTGTGGGACTTGGGGCTCTCCTTGTCCAGCGGCATGGGAAAGCAACAGAGACACTCTGTGTTCTAGAACGGAGACGGGGCGGTAGGGGTTTTGTTAGACTAAGCCTCAGGAGCCCCTCCGCCCTCAGCAATGGCTAGGGGGTGCTTCAAGCCCATGTCTGGTCACCTTTAGCAAGAGCCACCTCTGTACCACAGTGTAGCAAACTTCAGTCGTTGCAACAGAGAATGTGTGGTCCACTAAGCCTAGAACCTTTACCATGTGGCCCTTTTACAAAAGAAGTTTGCTGACCCTGCCTTAGAATGTTTCAACAGCTATATTATACTCCGGACAAGGTATGGCATTTTTTATAAAAAGTGGAATCCAGAGTATCTGAATATTGACCCTAGGACGCTTGCCTCTGTGGCCCTGCTGCTAAGTGCCTGGGCTGTGGAGCAAGTAGCTGGCACTATTCCTCCCGGGGCTACTAAACTTCTAACTCTACAAAGTTGTTTCTTCATCTTTAAAATGGAGACTCCCTCATAGGACAGTCTGAGAATCCAATCAGATGCCGGGGAGTGCACTGCACACATAACAGTGTCTGGTAGACCCCTGAAGCGGCTTCTGAGCACTGAGCACATGACATAGAACTTTTGAACATCAAACGTGAGAATATTTTTATTTTATTTATTTTTAAAATATTTTATTTATTTATTTATGGGAGACACAGAGAGAGGCAGAGACATAGGGAGAAGCAGGCACCCCGCAGGGAGCCTGCTGTGGGACTCAATGTCAAGACCCTGGGATCATGCCCTAAGCTGAAGGCAGACGCTCAACCACTGAGCCACCCAGGCACCTCTAAGTGGGAGAATTTAGATAGAACATACTGGAAAGGAGCAATCTCTACCTATCCACTGGGCTGGTGGCGTGATTTGGGTTCATTCACCTGTTGGAGTCCTCGTTCTCCCTCCTTCCTCCCATAGGCCAGCCATGTGTCTTTGTCATGTGTCTGGCTTTTATCTTTCATGAGTCTTGTCATTGGAAAATTCCAGCTGCAGGTCACTGAATCAGTGACTGTCCGCCCTGGGTGGGAAGTGTTGTCCTGGGCGTGATGGGAAAACTCAAGGGAAGAGGGTCAGGATGTACAGACCAGTGCTGGGCAGTGGTATGAGGAAGCAGCAATCACTGAACACATGCAAATGAACAAATACTCATCCAGCACCATCCCTCTGAGAGCTGGGCTGGAAGTTGGTCTTTGCGTATCCCCAGACACCAGCTCTTCTTAGAGGGTATGTCTTAAGGGTAAAGAGTGTCATCAACATTTAAGAGTTCACTTAATTTTATTATATTTGTGACTTAAAATTAGGCATATATACCATGTGCTTATACCTCTTACAACCTTAAAATCACGACATCTACAAATTAAACATAAAGTATAAAACACATAACATTCCAAATGAGAGGTATTAATTTAATGTTTTCTGGAAATCAAATTGCAGTTTGCTTTGTGAATAGAGGATTGATGCCCTGAATGGCTTCTTTTGTGTTGGTTGGGTCTGAATTACCTCGACCACTGAGTAGCAGGACTCCAGTCCAAAGGTTAGGAATGTGGAGTCAGAAGATGGCAGAAGAGTAGGGTCCCCAAGTCACCTGTCCCCACCAAATTACCTAGATAACCTTCAAATCATCCTGAAAATCTACGAATTCGGCCTGAGATTTAAAGAGAGAACAGCTGGAATGCTACAATGAGAAGAGTGCAGGCTTCTATCAAGGTAGGAAGACGGGTGGGGGTGGGGGTAAGAAATAAAGAAACAAAAGGCATCCAAGGGGGAGGAGCCTTGCGAGGAGCCAGGCTAAGGCTGGGGAGAGTGTCCCCAGGACTGGAGAGCCCCGCCTGGAGAAGCAGGAGCTTCACCAATCTTCCCTGAGGTGAAGGCGCTTGCAGGGAGTTAGAGCAGGACCTCAGGAGGGGCGGGGATGCCCTCAGGCTCCCCGGGACACTAACAGCACCTGTGCACCGGGGAGAGCGCCATACCCCCAAGGTTGAGCTCCCTAAAGGGCTGCAGCGCACGCAAGCACGGCAGGGCCTGGGAGCAGCTTGGAGGGGCTCAGGCCGCAGCTCCGCGTGGAGGGGGCTGTGTGGCCCTGGGAGCAGCTGGGAGGAGCTCTGGAGGAGGCTCCGTGCAGAGGGGGCTGCGCGGCCCCGGGAGCAGCTCCGGGGAGGCTCAGGCAGCGGCTCCACGGAGAGGGGCTGCGCAGCCGGGAGCGGAATCCAACAGCGCAGGCCCGGGAGCACAGGGCGCCAGGGACACAGCCCAGGATCCGACCTCCCCCCCGAGACAGGCAGAGGCCAGGAGGGCACAGGACAGCAAGGACACTCCTGCCCCAAGCTGAGCAGATCAGCGGCCCCGCCCCCGGAGCATCCAGGCCCTGCAGACTGAGAGCTCCATAGTGACTGCCGGAGCTGAATCCAGGGCTCCAGAGCTGGCCGCCAACACACCGGTTGTTCCTCCTGGGGCCTCAGGGGGTAAACAACCCCCACTGAGCCTCACAGTGGCCACCCCGGACAAGCAGCTTAAACATCTTTCACTGAGCCCTGCACCAGGCAGGGGGCTGAGCAGCTCCCCCAAGTGCTAACACCTGAAAATCACAGCAGGCCTCTCCCCCTGAAGACCAGCTAGACAGGGGAAAAACAAATTATGGACCAAGCAGCACTGGAAAGTTCCAGGGGAAGTCGAGGGACTTACAGTATACAGAATCAGAGGATACTCTCCCTTGTTTTTTTTTTTTTTGTTGTTGTTGTTGTTTGTTTTTTTGTTTTATTTTTGTTTTTGTTTTGATTTCTGTTTGCTTTCCCAGCCCCCCTCTTTTTTTTATCTTTACCTTTTTTCTTTTTTTCTTCCTTTTTTCTTATCTCTTTTATCTTCTTTTTTTTTCCTCCTTTCTCTTCTCTCTTTTTCTCCTTTTCCCAATACAACTTGTTTTTCGCCACTCTGCACTGAGCAAAATGACTAGAAGGAAAACCTCACCTCAAAAGAAAGAATCAGAAACCGTCTTCTCTCCCACAGAGTTACAAAATTTGGATTACAATTCAATGTCAGAAAGCCAATTCAGAAACACTATTATAAAGCTACTGGTGGCTCTTGAAAAAAGCATAAAGGACTCAAGAGACTTCGTGACTGCAGAATTTAGATCTAAATAGGCAGAAATTAAAAACCAATTGAATGAGATGCAATCCAAACTAGAGTTCCTAATGACCAGGGTTAACGAGGTGGAAGACTGAGTGAGTGACAGAGAAGACAAGTTGATGGCAAAGAGGGAAACTGAGGAAAAAAGAGACAATTAGAAGATCATGAGGATAGATTAAGGGAAATAAGTGACAGCCTGAGGAAGAAAAACCTACGTTTAATTGGGGTTCCCGAGGGCGCCAAAAGGGACAGAGGTCCAGAATATGTATTTGAACAAATCATAGCTGAAAACTCTCCTAATCTGGGAAGGGAAACAGACATTCAGAACCAGGAAATAGAGAGATCCCCCACTAAAATCAATAAAAACCGTTCATTTAATAAAATGAAATAAAAAACCTCGACATTTAATAGTGAAGCCTGCAAATTCCAACACCTCGACATTTAACCTGCAAATTCCAACACCTCGACATTTAATGGATAAGCTTGCAAATTCCAAAGATAAAGAGAAGATCCAGCGATCTCTGGGTGGCTCAGCGGTATAGTGCCTGCCTTTGGCCAAGGGCGCGATCCTGGAGTCCCAGGATGGAGTCCCACGTTGGGCTCCAGGCATGGCGCCTACTTCTCCCTCCTCCTGTGTCTCTGCCTCTCTCTCTCTCTCTCTCTCTCTCTCTCTATGTCTATCATAAATAAATAAGTAAATCTTTAAAAATAAATAACTAAATAATAAATAATAAATAAATAAAACTATCCTCCATCAGCACGTCTCATAAAAAAATTTTTTACATGAAAAATGAAGGTCATATTTTTAGGATAATGGGATTTTGTTTTATATATATATACATTTATTTTATAAATAAATTATATATATATATATATATATATATATATATATATATATATATATATATATAGTAAACCCTGATTATATGGTCCTTTTCTTGTTTTGCCAAGGACTGGTGAAAACTTCATCTGAAATGACCAGCTCCTGTCTGAAAACCACTGTTTAGAAACCCCAGGACATTTTTTAAAAAAGATTTTAAGAATTTATTTATTCATGAGAGACACACAGAGAGAGGCAGAGAGACAGGCAGAGGGAGAAACAGGCTCCCTGCAAGGAGCCTGATGTGGGACTCAATCCTGCACCCCAGGATCGCACCCTGAGCCGATGGCAGATGCTCAACCATTGAGCCACCCAGGCGTCCCTCATGAAAGCATTAAGCCAAAGTATTCTATCTTTAGTGATCATTTCCCACACGGAGTTGAGAAATCTAAAAAAAATTTTAAAGATTTTATTTATTGATTCATCAGAGACACACAGAGAGAGGCAGAGACATAGGCAGAGGGAGAAGCAGGCTCCCCCAGGGGAGCCCGAGGTGGGACGGATCCTGGCATCCCGGGATCACGCCCTAGCCCTAGCGGAAGGAAACCCCCAACCACTGAGCCAGCCAGGCGACAGGAGCAATCTAAATGTTTAAAGGTCAGTAGGTAACTACTAACTGCTTAGTACTCTAAATCTTCTCTGGCAGTGCCGCTGACGCCAGTCGCTGTAGAGATGACCGTACCCTGGGATCCTGGAAGCTCACCCTTTGGACTCTACCCTAAAAATACACTTGAAGAGAAGAAGGAAACTCTAGGACTCTGGCGCGGTGGGGCTGCGGGAGGGAAGTCGAGTTAGAGACCCGCCCAGAGTGGGGGGCCAGGGCGGGCGGGGGCGGGGCGGTCCCCTCCCCACTCCCGCCGAGCCGGCCCCGCCCCCCGGCCCCGCCTCTCTTGAAGAAGCGCGGGGGCACCTTGGAGCAGTGACCCGAGGGTGGCGGAACTGGTCTCTTGCGGTTCCCACCGACAGTGATAAAACCTTGCTGGTGTGGGAGCTAAGTTCCGGACCCTCGGCCGGCCGAGGCCTTGCCCCTGAGCCGAGCCAGGATGGAGCGGGGAGGGAGAAGGCCGCCCCCTCGGTGACCCGGAGCCCTGGAGACTGGCCTTAGCCGCTCAGTCGCTTTGTAGGCTCCGCTGAGAGGCACCCGGGTTCTAGAGGGGACCTCGGCGGTCTCCCAGCCCCAGGAGATGTTTGAGGGGCAGCGCTCCACAGCCAGCGCCTGTTGCCTTCTAATGCTTTTCGAATCTTAGGGTTGCAGAGGAAAACCTGTTCGTGAAGTGAGAAGTGCAGAGGCTTTAGGGAATATGAGGGAACGGGCAGTTTTGGCTTCTGGGCGTGAAATTTCATGTACCTAAATAGGTGTGGGACCAGCATTCTCCCAACTCGGCCTTCTGTATTCCGGAGGAGTCTTCCCAAAGGCGGCCGTGGCCCGCCCTGGTTTCTGTGCCATCATCAAGCTTTATTCAGCAAGGGATGCTCACAGAGCACAACAGGCATGTCACGAGAAGCATCTGTTTCAGAATTCTCCAGTGAAGGTGGGTCAAGTAGGAAATTCCTAACTCCACTGGTACAAAGTGCTGAATTCTGTGATAACAGACTAGCACTCACAGAGCACTCCTGATTTACAGGATGCTTCCAGGTGCATTGCTACATCGATCCTCTGGTTTCCTTGGGTGGCTGTGGGTTACTTGTTTTCCTTTTTTAGACGAAGAAACTCAAACTCAGGATAGATTTTTTAAATTTATGATCGTCACACACACACACACACACACACACAGAGAGAGAGAGACAGACACAGAGAGAGAGAGAGAGAGAGAGGCAGAGGGAGAAGCAGGCGGCATGCACCAGGAGCCCGACGTGGAGCCCGACGTGGGATTCGATCCTGGGTCTCCAGGATCGCGCCCTGGGCCAAAGGCAGGCGCCAAACCGCTGCGCCACCCAGGGATCCCGAACTCAGGATAGTTAAGTGACTTACTTAGGGTTCATGACAACAACTGGAAGCGAGAGATCAAACCCGGATTGATGTTAAATCCGGTGTCCGGGATCCCTGGGTGGCTCAGCGGTTTAGCGCCTGCGTTGTCCAGGGCGTGATCCTGGAGTCCCACATCGGGCCCCCTGCATGGAGCCTGCTTCTCCCTCTTCTTGTGTCTCTTTATCTCTCTTTGTCTCTCTCATGAATAAATAAATGAAATCCTTTTTTAAAAAAAATAATGAATCCCGTGTCATTTTCTGCTGCCTCTTAATTTAGGAAATCTTCACAAGAAGAGTGTTGCTTATATTTACTATTATGTGAATTTATTTTTTTTTATTTTATTTATTCATTTGAAAGAGAATGAGACCATGAGAGGGAGAAGCAGACTCTCTCCTGAGGAGGGAGCCTGATGCAGGCAGGACTTGATCCCAAGACCCTGGGATCACAACCTGAGCCGAAGGCAGGTGCCCAACCATCTGAGCCATCCAGGCACCCTCTTTATTTATTTAACACAGAGCCTTGGGTTATTACTCCTGCTTTCCAGAACTGTTATCCAGTTTACTTATGTGTTCTTTAATACTTTTGCAACTACACATAGTTCCTGGTTGGGCTTTTTGTTGTTGTTTTTTGCCTTTTATAAATACAGAAAAAAGAATAATGTCTTAAATAAAATAAATCAAGGAAAGGTCTAAGGCACCTGAGAACGTTTTTCAGTAGCATGAAGAAAATTGGTTGGCAAGCTTATCCGAGGTGACAGCTATCTCTCCAACTCGGGGGCTCAGGGCCCTTCTGAAGCTTCCTTGATGTCCAGAACAGCTCCACTATGCCTCACTATTAGCCTCCCCAGCAGCTCTCAACATTTAAAAGTTTGTCTTCATTTCTCCTTCCCAGCAGGCAGCTTAAGCTAGAGAAAGTAGTTTCATTTTCTTATCACTCATTCTTTCATTCATTCGCTCAATCAACAACAGAATGTACTTGGTTCTAGGAATGAGAAAAGAATAAGATATGGTTCCTTCAAGCACTTAAGGAGCTTATAAACTAGTGATAGAGAAGGATGCAGGAACAAACAGTGAACAATTAATAGGGCAGCCCTGGTGGCTTAGTGGTTTAGCGCCGCCCAGGTGAAGCTCCCTGCATGGAGCCTGCTTCTCCCTCTGTCTCTCTCTGTGTCTCTGTCTCTCTCTGTCTCTCTAATAAATAAATAAATAATCTTTAAAAAAAAAAAAAAGAATTAACAGTGCTGGGACACGTAGGTGGCTCAGTGGTTGAGCTGAGGGCGTGATCCTGGGACTGTGGGATCCAGTACTGCATGGGGCTCCCCAAGGGAGCCTGCTTCTCCCAATAGTGCTATGACTTATTTGCATTATTTAAATATCTATGAATATGTTAATATACTACATCCTGCCTAAAGTTGACATAGGCATTTAAGATGAAACTAGTGGATGTAAGATATTCACCTCAGAATATGAGTTATTTAGCGAGTTAACACTGGAGGCGTTTGCATTCTCAAAGGAGCTATTTAACGCAAATAACCTCTAATTGTTTCGTTGCTTATAAAATTTATAGAAGTATGTATATTCCTTTCTAACAGGTTAGTAACTTGGGGAGAGGAGTGTTGCAGATTAAGGTCCTTTGTCCCTGTTAGGTCCATCTTGTCTGCTCTTCAGGTTGTGTTCTCAGACAGGAGCTACAGGATGGGACAACAAAAACAATTTACTTCCTTTGCTCACCTACAGCCCTATCATTTGCTTCTGGAGGGCTTCCTTGCTTTCATCATCTCTCTCACCACCAGAGGTGAAGGAAATCTTCCAATTAATCAGAGGCCCTAGAAATGATGCAGAAAAGTCCTGTAGCTTAAAAATGATAAATAACATTCATTTAGGGCTTACTATGAGCTCATTGCTTACAATGTTGTTCCCTATTTAATCTTCGCAATCAGTTCATGAAATAGGTATTGATAACTCTCGGGTGTATCCAAAACTAGCCTATGTGGCAGGTTGTGATATTTTTCGGTCTCTCTCTCATGTCTTTTGGTTCATGTTGGCACCAAACATAAAGCGGTTCAACATCAGGCCCTTGCCCTAAACAGCTCCCAATGCCAAGAATTGGCAAATTATTATTTTGATTTCAATGGATGGTCAAAATGGATCATCAAGGCAAACTTTATAGATTTTCTTTGACTAATCAGACTCACTTCAACATTGAAATCCTGGACATTAGAGAAGAGAGAACTGGGAGTGGGGAGATGTGAGAGTTCTCTAAGTGGAAACACCTGAACATTGGCCTGCCACCTAAAATTAATAATACTCTCAATGATTTGGGTGGCAGTGTTCATAATTTTCACCAATATTTGTAGGGTGTAGAATAAAAAACAATTGTCTATATCTAATAGTTCATTTGCAAGTCTTACTTGATTTTGAAGCTATAGGATACTTCAACTGTTAGCTAGGTTTGCTGGAGTTTAGTTTTTATTTCTAATAACAAAACATCTTGAGATCCTAGGAAGGACCTTTAATTGAAAATCCCAACAGCTTCAGGATCTTTCTGACTTTGAAGAAAGGGAAAATGAAGATACCACGGAACCCCTTCAGAAGCAGAGCCTGAAATTCTTCTGTGCTTTAGAGGTGGTGTTGCCATCCTATGAGGGCAAGAGTCTTGGAGTTGGCATGGTCGAGGAGCCTTTGGATAAGCTGCAGGAAGGTCTGTTTACAGTGGAGGTAGAGGTGGAGGTAGAGTGGAGAGGAGGTAGAATCTTTCATCTTTCTAAAACTCATCTTTTCAGATATATCATCAAGTCTTTCCCCTTGCTGAGCTACTAAAGCCCTGGGGGAAGTGGAGTTTTCTGCCCTACAATACAGTTTTGTTTTGTTTTTGTTTTTGTTATTTTTTTATCATAGACAATACCTGAAAGAACCTTTAGCTTTAAAATCAAAAGCTGACTCTCTGCCTAGAAGTTTAGGAAGAGGGAAGTAATATTTTTCCTATTTTTGGTTAAGAATTTGCCTTTTCCTAGTCCTTCAAATACAGTTCTCTTGTAGCCTTCAATTATGCCAGCAAAATTATCAACTAAAGATTTAAATAAACTCTTTGTAAATGTTCAGTCCTTTGCCTCCGATAAAAGGGCTGCTGTGTAAAGAAACAAATACAGATTCTTAGAAAAGGTATTCCGATTGATACCGATTTTTTCCCAGAGTTCATAGCACTTAAGCTCTGGGTTGTTTGTTTGTTTTTGAAGATTTTATTTATTTATTTATTCATGAGAGACACACCCCCACATACACACAGAGGCAGCAGAGACATAGGCAGAGGGAGAAGTATGCTTCATGCAAGGAGCCCGATGTGGGACTCGATCCAGATCCCAGGGGCCCCAGGATCACGCCCTGGGCTGAAGGCAGACACTCAACCCCTGAGCCACCCAGGTGTCCCTAGGCTTAGTGTTTTAAGGCAGGGACAGGGCTGTTAGCAAATAGGCTCCTGTGGGTGATGCTTAGGAAGAGACCAGGTCATGTGCACTAACACCAAATGTTCCTTACTGTGTGATTCCAGCCCTTGATGCACAGGAGAGTAGGTAAGGTCTGTAGAAGTAGAGTTTCAACTTGTCCATTTGAAATCTGTGATGTGAGATTTGTGCCACCTTTTTTGGCTTGCATCTCCCTTCTGGTACTTCAGGAACTTCTGGGAGAGATCAGGGCAGTAGAATGTGCCCTTCCAGGATACACCTACAGCAGAGCCATTCCACCAAACTCTTGTGTTATGCCTGCCCTTAGTTGCTAGGATAATGATCTAAGAATCATGGATGCACTTTCCTTTTAAACATACAACAATAAAAATCAGTTATCTTTCAGTTATAAATTTTAAGTTCATTTGTTTTGTTTGGATTTAGGGCCATTATCATTTCTGATGAAAAGGAACCCAGAAGCTTGCTTTTCAGAAGTCTATATCTGATGTATTCCAGAAACTGTTGGTTGTGGTTTTAGGTAAGACTTGTTTGATTGTTCTTTTTTTTTTTTTTTTTTTTTGTCCTTAAAGTACTTCATGTTCCTTAAGCAAATAAATTCATTTTGAAAAGTTAGTTGATGAAAACACTTCATATTCTTTTATTCACCAAATGCTTCCAAAGCGGCAGTCTCAAATTTGTTGTTTGTTGTATGTGTGAGACAAATGTGTGAGACAGCAAATATTTTTGTCCCCAGTGTATAGGTATACAATGACTTGCCTCCACATAGGAAGTGTTTGACCCAATCTTCTTTCTTGATTGCTTGCCCATAACACAAAGTAGTGATATAGTGATTAGAAGCTTTGGGTATCTGTTGTCCATTTCTGTCTCTAGATTTCTTATGCAATTTTAGGTTTTAGAGTCAAATTTGTAGGTATTTATTCTTGCTAGGCTGCTATTTCTTTATCTGCAAAGTAAGGTAATTCAACTTACATCATGAGGGATATTGTAAGAGTAAACGAGATGACAAATATAAAAAGTTTAGAACTATCCCTGGAACATGGTAAGCAGACAAAACATGTCAACTTCTTATCATTATTGCTTTCCTCTTGGAGAATTTATTAGATTATGTTTTTTGAATCAGTTCGGTTTCATTTTTTGTTTCTGGCACTGACATATTGAGTAAATATGATTCTGATATAATGATCAACTATGTTTTTGTGAACCTTGAAAGTGGTCATCCTATTGAATAGTGTTGATTGTATTCCCTATTGAGTTCTACAGTGCTGTGAATGTTACAGGCTGTGCTCAAAGGAAATTTTATTTTTTAATATTATTTTATTCATTTATTTTCTTAGAGAGGGAGGCAGGGGAGGAGTACAGGGAGAGGAAGAGAGAGCTAATCTTCAGCAGGCTCCAAGTCCAGCATGGACTCCAATGTGGGGCTTAGTCTTACAACCCTGAGATCATGACCTGAGCCAAAATCAAGAATCAGACACTCAACAGACTAAGCTACCCAGGACCCCCCCCCCCTTTTTTTTTTTTTTTTTTGCCAATTTTACAATTAGTAGAGAGTCCCCAAATAGTTCTTCCCCTGCTTCAGAGCCTTGAGTAAGAAATCCTGGCAGCCCTCCTGGCTCAGCGGTTTGGCACCACCTTCTGCCCAGGACCTGATCCTCACGACCTGAGATCTAGTCCCTGGTCAGGCTCCCTGCATGGAGCCTGCTTCTCCCTCTGCCTGTGTCTCTGCCTCTCACTCTCTCTCTTATGAGTGAATAAATAAAATCTTAAAAAAAAAAGACTAAGAAATCCTAGCTAAGTATTAGAAGCTTTGTTTGCTTGTAAGAAGTGACCCTAACGCTGGATTAGTCACAGGTTTCCAGCTTGGGTAGCTCTTCCAGTGAAGATTGACTTCCGTGGTCATCAGATGGAATCTCCATTAGCTGTCAACTCTACAACCTTTAAGAACCAAACTAAACGTTTGGGTTGTTGGCCTCGCCCTAATATTCCAACCCTCGCCCTAATATGCTGTGGTATCCTTATACACATTCAAAACTCCTTAGGCGGGATCCCTCGGTGGCACAGCGGTTTGGCGCCTGCCTTTGGCTCAGGGCGCCATCCTGGAGACCCAGGATCCAGTCCCACGTCTGGCTCCCGGTGCATGGAGCCTGCTTCTCCCTCTGCCTATGTCTCTGCCTCTCTCTCTCTCTCTCTCTCTCTCTCTCTCTCTCTCTGTGCGACTATCGTAAAAAAAAAAAAAAAATTAAATACAAAACTCCTTAGGCTAAAAAGTCTTGTAGCTCTAGTTTGCCTTAAGGGAAATTGTATTGTCTATAAGGTACATAGGCCTGTTTCTGCCAGTAAAGTGTTCAGATGCTTGCCCGCCCCCTCTCCAAAGTATTGTATATTGTATCTGCAAGAAGAGGAAAACTGGACTCCAGCTGGATTGAAAGCAGTAGGGAAGGGATCATCTCAATAGGCTTCCAGAATAGAAGAATGGTGGTTGCCAGGGGCTGGGCTGTGGGTGGGATGGGGAGTTATTGTCGAGTGGATACAGAGTCTCTGTTCAGACACATGGAAATGTTCTGGAAATGGTTGCAAAACAATGTGAATGTACATAATGCCACTGAACTATACCCTTAAAAATAGTTAATATGAGAGACAGGGTCACAGATTTAGAAAGATACTTAATCCAGCCTCAAGATTGGTGTTGAATTAGGTAACATCTAGAAATCTCTTGAAGATACATACATTTATGTTTGTATCTGCATATCTATCTGTATCTTTGTAGGTAGATAGATTATAGGTAAATACAGACATGTTTTGGTGGGGGGGAAGATATGCTTTGGGGAGAGGATTGGGACAAACTGCTTTTAAATGTATTCTGGAAAAAAATCCAAGGATATACAGGAATCATTAGTAAAAAAAAAAAAAAAAAGAAAGAAAGAAAAGAAAAGAAGGGTAATGAGAGAGAATAGAGCTATCAGATATTAAAGCATATTGTGCAGCATAATGATTTTTTAAGTGTGATTGGTTTATCACTAAATGAGATGGAGGGACTTGTGGGTGGCTAGATGGGTCCAACATTGGACCTCTGATTTTGCTTAGGTCATGATCTCAGGGTCCTAGATCCAGCCCTGAATTGGGGGTTCCACACTTAGCAGGGAATCTGCTTGGATGCTCTCCCTCTCCTTCTGTGCCTCCCCCTACCAGTGCCCTCACATGTATTCTTTTTTTTTTTTTCTCTTTCTCAAATCTTTTTTAAAAACTGAGATGGAGGAGTGCCTTGGTGGCTCAGTGAGTTAAGTGTCTGCCTTTGGTTCAGGTCATGATCCCAGGGTCCTGGAATCAAGCCCCAGTCAGACTCCCTTGTTCAGTGGAGAGTCTGCTTTTATCTCTCCCTCTGCCCCTCGCCCCCGCTTATGCCTGCTCTCTCTCTCTCTCCCCTTCTCTTACTCTCTATCTCTCAAATAAAGTCTTTAAAAAATAGTTATGATAAAAACAGAAGTGTGAGATGAGAAAACTTCTAGGAAAATGCTTTTATTTTCTGCTTTTAAATCCAAAAGAATGTCTAATAATGGGTTCTATTATTGTATATGGCAAATTTTATTTTATTTTTATTTATTTATTTTTATTGGAGTTCTATATGCCAACGTATAGCATAACACCCAGTACAGCACATTTTAGAACAAGAAAAACTCTGAATTGATCCTCGTTAACTTTATTACAGAAAGTGGTAAAATAACTGTGGAATACAGACCCTGTGAAGAGATTACAGATGCCAGAACCCAAGAGGAGCTCCACGATTTAATTCAAGCATGTGGTTATTAAAGCTCAAGGGTTCCACATCCACTATAACCATAATTTAAAGCAACTGACAGGATTTGGAAGACTATTGTTAGCTCTGTCATCTTTTGGGAAATGTGAAACTCTGAAACTGCTTTTGAGTGCGGGGAATTTGTGGGGCTTCTCTTGAAGTCTTGGCCCTTGGATCTGACCCCTTATTTGAACTTTGGAGAGCCAATTGCATCAGAGTGCTCCTAGAGTTGTGGACATAGAAGAGGACACAGCCTTTTAAAGCTCCCCTCAAACAGAATCTCAGGGACTTGGGAACAGAGTAACTAACTATGGCCTTAAGTGAGATGATGCTACAGCATTTGAAATCCTTTATGTGCATTGGGACAGTGGTTGAGCATCTGCCTTGGGTTTGGGGCGTGATCCCAGGGTCCTGAGATGGGAGTCCCACATCCCTCCCCTCAGGGAGCCTGCTTTTCCCTCTGCCTATGTCTCTGCTTCTCCCTGTGTGGCTCTCATGAATAAATAAAATATATTTTTAAAAAATTGTCTTTCAAATAAAGTATATTACCCAGATATCAGTATCTCATACACATCTTGTATGAAATATTTTGACGAACTTTTCTGTAACCCTAACGCTGAATTATGGATTAAGTTGACAAAGTAATTTCTAAAATAAAATACCAATGTTCTACATATTGAATGTTAATAAAAAAAATAAAAGAAGCAAAGAAAGTGTTTCATGTCGTTAATAATTTGGGGCTAGAATTCTGATTATTTAACTAACTCCTAGTTGCAGCCTTTGTTTTGAAGGGAAGAGAGTAGAGAAAGAAAAGATCGTTACTTTCTGAAAAAGTATTTGACATTTTGTCTGTGCAAAAATTCTTCTAATTCAATTTAAATCAAACCAGTCAAGGAAATTTCAGACTTATCCAAGTTTACACTTTAAGAAGTCTAGCTTCCTGTGAAATGTGAGAGAAAGAGATTCAGTACTGATGCTATAGATTTCAGAAACCTGACTCTAACAACAGATCCATTCCTAAATAAGAGCAGTTTTGGAATTAGTTCCATTTAAAACCATTACTATGTGCTAGACACTGGGAATAGGATAAAATCCATTCTCTTGGGCAGCCCAGGTGGCCCAGCGGGTTAGTGCCCCCTGCAGCCTGGGATGGGATCCTGGAGACAGGGATCTAGTCCTGCATCGGGCTCCATGCATGGAGCCTGCTTCTCCCTCAGCCTGTGTCTCTCTGCCTCTGTTTCCCTGAATAGATAAATCTTAAAAAAAAAAAAAAAAAAAAGGACGTTCTCCAGAGCTTGTGCCAGACCATAAACACGAACCAAAATGAAACAGATTATAGAAAGGACAGTGAAGGAAGTAAACGGGGTGCTAGTTACAGTATTTCCAGAAAGTTTAACACGCTGACCTCAACATTTTAAGTGCCTTCTCCAGGCGTGCACACGGGGTAGACCTCTGAGAAATGGTGGTTACTTGTTCTAGATTGACAGGTGTGTTGAGTGTAGGTGGGACTGGGAAGTTTTCCATACTAATGTAAGCTGAGGGCTAGTCCCTTGGTTTCAGACTCTCATTCCCAGAATGAATTGCTCACCTCTCCCCTACCCCATGCCCCCAAGCCCCTCCCACAATAATTTGGAGCCACCACTGATTCAGTGGTAGGTAGCCTCCTCCTAACACAGTAGTGAATTAAAAATCAGACATGCGTATTGAGAACTTAGAGGAAATGGCAGCATTTCAGAGTAACTGTAAAGTGCGCGCCCCTCCCCACTGTCCCCCTTATTCTTCACGTCAGCCTCTTTTCTTAGAAACAGTATAGCCAGGGGGAGGAGGAATGTGTCTGGGATTTAAGCTCTGAAGAGGACAAGTTCGATCCGCCAGAATTGGACTAGCATTTTGAATCTCCCGGGACGCCAGGTCTTCTGCTTCCTTGGGAAACTGCTCCACACCCCGACCCTTACACCTCAGAGCGCTGGAGTCTGGGTCCATGCAGACTCCAGCAGCCCAAATGCTTCCCCTTAGCTCAGCGGGAGGTAGTGGTGGCCTTTGCAGGGGAAGGGAGGCTTGGCCTGGGGATTCTGGGGAAAAGGCTTGAAGGAGGGGCTTCAGGGCCCAGCCGCACCCCAGCTGTGCCAAGCTACTAAAGGTGTCATAAATAAAGGGTGGGACTTGGGCGGGGGAGGGGCGCGCAGTTGCTAACAATGGGGGCATCCCAGGGCTCCCTGAACACTTCCGTTTCTATGGCGAGACCAAGCACCCCACTGGCTTGGGTCTCTGCTCCGCAGAGTATCATGACCCGTCTTTGCTTCTGCGTTTTATTACTTCTCTTTACCTGACAACCATTGTGGTTGTTGGGCCAGGCAGCTCCCCTTCGGGAGTGGGCCCGTCGGACCTGAAGCCTTCGAGATCCCCTGAACCCTGGTCTTCCCACTCTTTTGAACTCCTGCATGAATCGCTCCAGGAACTTACCCACCCCGCAGAGCCGGGGGCTTTAATAACTTGAGGTCCTCTGCTCCAGCCCAGATATCGCCCCGCCTAAGCAGTTGACTGAGACTTTGGTTCCATTCCTGGACACGGATACAAATGGTGAGCTGCCCCCAGACACAGATCAGTATCTGAATGACAAGCCAACCCTGCACGAGAGGCTCTTACAAGTGGTTCCAATGTTAGGTGATGAGAATCAGGCCATAGTTCTGCCTCCTCCACTCAAAGGCAAGATGAAACCTGGAGATGAGCCAGAATATCACCAGTCATTGGAAATACTTGCTCCACCTCTGGACAGTCAGAGTTTAAACCAAAGAAAGTTTTTTGTTTCATCCCCAAACCTGGACAAAGATCTAGTTCAGCATCGAAGGCTTGCCAAAGTTCTTATTGGAACTCCAAACCAATTTGCAAATAAAGAGCTCCTAGAACAACTACAGGACGATTATTCAGATTCTGGTACGGATATCATATATCCTGAGGAAAACCGACCAATGGATTCCCCAGGGGGACCAGATCAACCCCCAAAGCACCCTGAGGAGCTTGAAATTTCTTCACTCCTGCAGCAGACCCCTGCAGGACCTCTCCAGTCCACTTGAGAGGAACCTGAACCTTTTCTGCCTGGGGTGGAGGCCCAGGCCAAGCATCCAGAGTCCCCCGAAGAGACAGAAACACCTCCACTGCTTCAGGACGCTCTATCTCAGCCTCCAGAGATCCTTAAGGAAGCTGGACATTCTGTAGGCCCACAGGAGGCCCCAGCTGAACCTTCAAGTACCCCTGAAGTCCAAAAGGAAGCCTCAGCTCAACCTACAGAGGCACCTGAGGAAGTAGAACCTTCGACCCCTCAGGAGGCCCCAGCTCAGCCACCAGAGGAGGAGGTACCACCTCAGGAGGTAAATGTGCCATCTCTGAGTCAGAATGAAGCTCAGCGGCCAAAATTACACAATGTCGTGTTAAACCTGTAGATTTGGCACTTACTGTAACTGTGACTCAGCCTCCACAGCACCCCGAGAAGGCTGAGCCTTCTCCAGTCCCATAGGAGGTCGCAGCTCAGCCTGTAGAGCTCCCCGAGGGGGCTGGGCCTACTCTAGTCACACAGGAGGCCCCAGAACAGGCTGTAGAGCTCCCTGAGGAGGCTGGGCCTACTCTACTCACACAGGAGGCCCCAGCTGGGCCTGCAGAACTCCCCGAGGAGTCTGGGCCTACTCTAGTCACACAGGAGGCCCCGGCTCAGCCTGTAGAGCTCCCCGAGGAGGCTGGGCCTACTCTACTCACACAGGAGGCCCCAGCTGAACCTGCACGGCTCCCTAATGAGGCAGAATCTTCAACCGAGCAGGAGACCCCAGGTCAATCTCCAGGGGAGATAGAATCTTCTGCAACCCTGCAAGAGCAATGATCTCAGCCACCAGAGCTGTCTTTGGGGGAGGTGGAACCTATTCCAACCCAGCAGGAGCACCCAGCTCAACCTCTAGAGCATCATGAGGTGACAGTTGCACCTCCAGGTCACCATCAGGTTCAACATTTAAATCTGCCCAATATCACTGTTAAACCTGCAGACGTGCAGGTTACTGTAACACCAGAACCCACTACAGAGGTGGGACCTTTGCCAGTTCAGCATGAGTCTGTCGCTCAGCCCTCTGTGCCCCTTAATGTGGAACCTTTTGCAACCCAGCATGAAGCCCCAACTCTGCCTCCACAGTCCCCTGAGGAGATTGAACTTTTGCCATTTCAACAGGAGACTCCAACTGAGTCCCCAGAATCTCCCACACAGGAGAAACCTCCAACACAGCAGGAGACCCCTGTTCAGACCCCTGGAGAGGTTAAACCTTCCACAACCCAGCAGGACACCCTGGCTCAGGATTCACAGGCCCCTGAGGAGGGTGAATCACCTTCAACCCAGGAGGAGGCCCTGGCTCAACTTCCAGGGACTCAGGAAGAGAAGGAACCTTCTCCACCCCAGCAGGAGGCCCCTGCTGAGCTTCCACAAATCCCTGAGGAGGGTGAACCTTCCTCAATACAGGAGGAGAGCCAGGGTCATCATGCACAGACTCCTGAGAAAGCCAAACCTTCTTCAACCCAGCAGGAGGCCCCAACCCAGTATCCACAGGCCTCCGAGGAGGGAGAACCATCTCCAGCTCAGGAAGAGGCTCCCACTCAATTTCCACAGATGTCTGAGAAGAGTGAATCTTTAACCCAGGAGGAAAGCCAGGAGGAAAGCATCCACAGACCTCTGAGGAGGTTGCACCTTCTCCAATCCAACAAGAAGCCCCAGCTCAGCACCCACAGGCCTCCGAGGGGATCAAACCTCCTCTAACCCAGGGGGAGTCCCCAACTCAGCACCCTCAGACCCCAGAGGTGGGTGAGCCTTCTCCAACCCAAACAGAGGCCCCAGCTAAGTATCCAGAGTCCCTTGAGGGCATTGAACCTGTTCCGGCCCAGTCAGAGGCCACAGTTCAACCTCCAAATCCCCTAGGGGAGGTTAAACCTTCTGCAACCCATCAGGAAGCCCCAAGTCGGCATCTACAGACCTATGAGGAAGTTAACTCTTCTGCCACTCAGCAAGAAGCCACAGCTCAGTATCCAGAACCTTCTGGTGAGGTTGAACCTTCTCCAACCCAGCAGGAGGTCCCAGCTCACTCTCCAGAGCACCATGTGGTAACAGTTTCTCCTCTAGGTCAGAGTCAAGCTGAGCTTTTACTCTTCCCCAAAGTCACTGTTAAACCTGTGGATCTGGCACTCATCATAACTGCAGAGTCCACTAATGAAGCTGAAACATCTCTACCCCAGCAAGAGGCCTCAGCTCAGTCTGCCATGTCCCCGGAACAGTTGGAACCTTCTGCAATCCAGCAGGAGTTTCCAGAACAACATCCAGCCCCTGCTGAAAATGTTGAACCTTCTCCAGTCCAGCACGGAGTCCCAACACAGACTGGAGATCTTCCAGAGGAAACTGAACTTTCTCCAAGCCAGCAGTGGAGCTCATCTCTGCCTCAGATGCCTGTTGTAGGTGTAGAACCTTCTCCAGTCCAGCCTGAGCACCAGGCTCAGCCTCCAGAGTCCTCTACAGATATTGTAGCTCAGCCTCCAGTACATCATGAGGTGACATTCTCATCTCTAGGTCCTGGTGAAGCTCAGCATCCAATGTTGCCCAATATCACAGTAAAACGTGTAGATCTGGAGGTTTTCATAACTCCAGTGCCCACTAAGTTTGAACATTCTCCAGGGCAGCAGGGGACCCCTGCTCAAGCTCCAGTTCCCCCTGAGCAGGTTGAATTTTCTCCAGCCCAGTCCAAGCTTCATTTCCAGGCTCCAGAGACCCCTGAAGATGAATTTCCTCCAGGCCAACAAGAACTCATAGTTCAGACTCAAGACCCTCCTAAGGAGATGGAACCTACTTCAGCGCAACAGGAGGTCCCAGCTGAGCCATCAGAGCCCCCTAAGGAGATTGAACCATGTGCAAATGAGTATGCAGTCTCAGCACATTCTCCAGGGCCCACTGAAGACGGCAAACCTCCAACCCAACCAGAGGTTCCAGCTCAGCCTCCTGTTCCCCAGCAGGTCCCAGCGATATCTCCTGAGCCCCCTCAGGAGGCAGAGCCTTCTCCCACACAACAGGAATCCCCAGCCCAGTCTTTAGAACTTGCTGACAAAGTGGAACCTCTTCCGGTCTCTCAAGAGACCCCTTCTCAGCTTCTGCAGCTTCCTGAGAAGGTGGAATCCTCTCCATTCCTGCAAGAAGCTCCATCTCTACCTCTAGAGCCCCTTAAGGAGGTAGAACTTTCTCCAGCCCAACAGGTGCCACAGACTCAGCCTTCAGAGCTCCCTGAGAAGCTAGAGTCATTTCCAATTCTGCAGCAGGCTTCAACTCAGTCCCCAGAGCCCCATCAAGAGGCAGAACCTTCTCCAGCTCAGCCTCCAGAGCCATCTAAGGAGGTTGAACCACAACTTCCAGTCCATAACGAGATGACAGTTCCACCTCAGGGACAAGATCAAGCTCAGCATTCAAGCTTGCCCAGTGTCACTGCTAAACCTGTTGACCTGGAGCTTACTGTACCTCCAGAGCCTTCTACAACCCTGTAGCAGACTCCAGCTCCTCCAGAGGATCCAGAGGTGACACTTCCACATCTAGAACATGTTGAGGCTCAGAGTCCAAGTTTGTCTGAAGTCACAGTTCAACCTTTAATCTGGAGCTTACCATAACACCAGAACCCATTACAGAGGTCGAAACTTCAACCATGCAAGAGACTCCAGGTCCTCCTTTAGAGCCACCTGAGGAGTTTGTAGTTCAGCCTCCCATGTATCGGGAGGTGACAGTTCCAACTCCAGGTCAGGATCAAGCTCGGCATCTCTTGTTACCCAATGTAACGGTTCAGCCTTTGGACTTGGTGCTTACCATGACTCCAGAACCCCCCACGAAAGTGGAACATTCTACAACCGTGAAAAAAACTACTGCTCCTCCAAAGGACCTGGAAGTGACATTTGCACATCAAGAGCAGGTTCAAGCTCAGCATCCAATCTTGACTGAGGTCACAGTTCAGCCTTTGGACCCGGGGCTTCCTAGGACTCCAGAATTCACTAAGGAGATTGAGCATCCTCAACCTATGCAGGAGACTCCAATCCAGATTCCAGGGCCACCTAAGGAGGTTACTGTAGTTCAATGTCCAGCATATCAGGAGGAGACCATTCTGCAGTATATCAGGGGGAGACCGTGCCCTGGTCTGGACCCTGCCCTTCTGACCTCCGGCCTTCGGGGATCCCCCGAACCCTGGTCTTGGCACTCTCCTGAACTCCTGCATGAATCGCCCCAGGCACTTACCCCCCAGCAGAGCCGGGGGGGGGGAGGCTGTAATACCTTGAGGTCCTCTGCTCCAGCCCAGATGTCGGCCCTCCTAAGCAGTTGACTGAGACTTTGGTTCCATCCCTGGACACGGATTCAAATGGTGAGCCGCCCCCAGAGACAGATCAGTATCTGAATGACAAGCCAACGCTGCACGAAAGGCTCTTACAAGTGGTTCCCACGTTGTGTTGGGATGAGAATCAGACCATAGTTCTGCCTTCTCCACTCAAAAGTAAGATGAAACCTGGAGATGAGCCAGAAGATCACCCACCAGTCATTTGAAATACTTGCTCCACCTCTGGACAGTCAGAGTTTAAAACCAACCAAGGTTTTTGTTTCATCCCCAAACCTGGACAAAGATCTAGTTCAGCATCGAAGGCTTGCCAAAGTTGTTATTGGAACTCCAAACCAATTTGCAAATAAAGAGCTCCTAGAACAACTACAGGACGATTATTCAGATTCTGGTACGGATATCATATATCCTGAGGAAAACCGACCAATGGATTCCCCAGGGGGACCAGATCAACCCCCAAAGCACCCTGAGGAGCTTGAAATTTCTTCACTCCTGCAGGAGACCCCTGCAGGACCTCTCCAGTCCACTTGAGAGGAACCTGAACCTTTTCTGCCTGGGGTGGAGGCCCAGGCCAAGCATCCAGAGTCCCCCGAAGAGACAGAAACACCTCCACTGCTTCAGGACGCTCTATCTCAGCCTCCAGAGATCCTTAAGGAAGCTGGACATTCTGTAGGCCCACAGGAGGCCCCAGCTGAACCTTCAAGTACCCCTGAAGTCCAAAAGGAAGCCTCAGCTCAACCTACAGAGGCACCTGAGGAAGTAGAACCTTCGACCCCTCAGGAGGCCCCAGCTCAGCCACCAGAGGAGGAGGTACCACCTCAGGAGGTAAATGTGCCATCTCTGAGTCAGAATGAAGCTCAGCGGCCAAAATTACACAATGTCGTGTTAAACCTGTAGATTTGGCACTTACTGTAACTGTGACTCAGCCTCCACAGCACCCCGAGAAGGCTGAGCCTTCTCCAGTCCCATAGGAGGTCGCAGCTCAGCCTGTAGAGCTCCCCGAGGGGGCTGGGCCTACTCTAGTCACACAGGAGGCCCCAGAACAGGCTGTAGAGCTCCCTGAGGAGGCTGGGCCTACTCTACTCACACAGGAGGCCCCAGCTGGGCCTGCAGAACTCCCCGAGGAGTCTGGGCCTACTCTAGTCACACAGGAGGCCCCGGCTCAGCCTGTAGAGCTCCCCGAGGAGGCTGGGCCTACTCTACTCACACAGGAGGCCCCAGCTGAACCTGCACGGCTCCCTAATGAGGCAGAATCTTCAACCGAGCAGGAGACCCCAGGTCAATCTCCAGGGGAGATAGAATCTTCTGCAACCCTGCAAGAGCAATGATCTCAGCCACCAGAGCTGTCTTTGGGGGAGGTGGAACCTATTCCAACCCAGCAGGAGCACCCAGCTCAACCTCTAGAGCATCATGAGGTGACAGTTGCACCTCCAGGTCACCATCAGGTTCAACATTTAAATCTGCCCAATATCACTGTTAAACCTGCAGACGTGCAGGTTACTGTAACACCAGAACCCACTACAGAGGTGGGACCTTTGCCAGTTCAGCATGAGTCTGTCGCTCAGCCCTCTGTGCCCCTTAATGTGGAACCTTTTGCAACCCAGCATGAAGCCCCAACTCTGCCTCCACAGTCCCCTGAGGAGATTGAACTTTTGCCATTTCAACAGGAGACTCCAACTGAGTCCCCAGAATCTCCCACACAGGAGAAACCTCCAACACAGCAGGAGACCCCTGTTCAGACCCCTGGAGAGGTTAAACCTTCCACAACCCAGCAGGACACCCTGGCTCAGGATTCACAGGCCCCTGAGGAGGGTGAATCACCTTCAACCCAGGAGGAGGCCCTGGCTCAACTTCCAGGGACTCAGGAAGAGAAGGAACCTTCTCCACCCCAGCAGGAGGCCCCTGCTGAGCTTCCACAAATCCCTGAGGAGGGTGAACCTTCCTCAATACAGGAGGAGAGCCAGGGTCATCATGCACAGACTCCTGAGAAAGCCAAACCTTCTTCAACCCAGCAGGAGGCCCCAACCCAGTATCCACAGGCCTCCGAGGAGGGAGAACCATCTCCAGCTCAGGAAGAGGCTCCCACTCAATTTCCACAGATGTCTGAGAAGAGTGAATCTTTAACCCAGGAGGAAAGCCAGGAGGAAAGCATCCACAGACCTCTGAGGAGGTTGCACCTTCTCCAATCCAACAAGAAGCCCCAGCTCAGCACCCACAGGCCTCCGAGGGGATCAAACCTCCTCTAACCCAGGGGGAGTCCCCAACTCAGCACCCTCAGACCCCAGAGGTGGGTGAGCCTTCTCCAACCCAAACAGAGGCCCCAGCTAAGTATCCAGAGTCCCTTGAGGGCATTGAACCTGTTCCGGCCCAGTCAGAGGCCACAGTTCAACCTCCAAATCCCCTAGGGGAGGTTAAACCTTCTGCAACCCATCAGGAAGCCCCAAGTCGGCATCTACAGACCTATGAGGAAGTTAACTCTTCTGCCACTCAGCAAGAAGCCACAGCTCAGTATCCAGAACCTTCTGGTGAGGTTGAACCTTCTCCAACCCAGCAGGAGGTCCCAGCTCACTCTCCAGAGCACCATGTGGTAACAGTTTCTCCTCTAGGTCAGAGTCAAGCTGAGCTTTTACTCTTCCCCAAAGTCACTGTTAAACCTGTGGATCTGGCACTCATCATAACTGCAGAGTCCACTAATGAAGCTGAAACATCTCTACCCCAGCAAGAGGCCTCAGCTCAGTCTGCCATGTCCCCGGAACAGTTGGAACCTTCTGCAATCCAGCAGGAGTTTCCAGAACAACATCCAGCCCCTGCTGAAAATGTTGAACCTTCTCCAGTCCAGCACGGAGTCCCAACACAGACTGGAGATCTTCCAGAGGAAACTGAACTTTCTCCAAGCCAGCAGTGGAGCTCATCTCTGCCTCAGATGCCTGTTGTAGGTGTAGAACCTTCTCCAGTCCAGCCTGAGCACCAGGCTCAGCCTCCAGAGTCCTCTACAGATATTGTAGCTCAGCCTCCAGTACATCATGAGGTGACATTCTCATCTCTAGGTCCTGGTGAAGCTCAGCATCCAATGTTGCCCAATATCACAGTAAAACGTGTAGATCTGGAGGTTTTCATAACTCCAGTGCCCACTAAGTTTGAACATTCTCCAGGGCAGCAGGGGGCCCCTGCTCAAGCTCCAGTTCCCCCTGAGCAGGTTGAATTTTCTCCAGCCCAGTCCAAGCTTCATTTCCAGGCTCCAGAGACCCCTGAAGATGAATTTCCTCCAGGCCAACAAGAACTCATAGTTCAGACTCAAGACCCTCCTAAGGAGATGGAACCTACTTCAGCGCAACAGGAGGTCCCAGCTGAGCCATCAGAGCCCCCTAAGGAGATTGAACCATGTGCAAATGAGTATGCAGTCTCAGCACATTCTCCAGGGCCCACTGAAGACGGCAAACCTCCAGCCCAACCAGAGGTTCCAGCTCAGCCTCCTGTTCCCCAGCAGGTCCCAGCGATATCTCCTGAGCCCCCTCAGGAGGCAGAGCCTTCTCCCACACAACAGGAATCCCCAGCCCAGTCTTTAGAACTTGCTGACAAAGTGGAACCTCTTCCGGTCTCTCAAGAGACCCCTTCTCAGCTTCTGCAGCTTCCTGAGAAGGTGGAATCCTCTCCATTCCTGCAAGAAGCTCCATCTCTACCTCTAGAGCCCCTTAAGGAGGTAGAACTTTCTCCAGCCCAACAGGTGCCACAGACTCAGCCTTCAGAGCTCCCTGAGAAGCTAGAGTCATTTCCAATTCTGCAGCAGGCTTCAACTCAGTCCCCAGAGCCCCATCAAGAGGCAGAACCTTCTCCAGCTCAGCCTCCAGAGCCATCTAAGGAGGTTGAACCACAACTTCCAGTCCATAACGAGATGACAGTTCCACCTCAAGGACAAGATCAAGCTCAGCATTCAAGCTTGCCCAGTGTCACTGCTAAACCTGTTGACCTGGAGCTTACTGTACCTCCAGAGCCTTCTACAACCCTGTAGCAGACTCCAGCTCCTCCAGAGGATCCAGAGGTGACACTTCCACATCTAGAACATGTTGAGGCTCAGAGTCCAAGTTTGTCTGAAGTCACAGTTCAACCTTTAATCTGGAGCTTACCATAACACCAGAACCCACTACAGAGGTCGAAACTTCAACCATGCAAGAGACTCCAGGTCCTCCTTTAGAGCCACCTGAGGAGTTTGTAGTTCAGCCTCCCATGTATCGGGAGGTGACAGTTCCAACTCCAGGTCAGGATCAAGCTCGGCATCTCTTGTTACCCAATGTAACGGTTCAGCCTTTGGACTTGGTGCTTACCATGACTCCAGAACCCCCCACGAAAGTGGAACATTCTACAACCGTGAAAAAAACTACTGCTCCTCCAAAGGACCTGGAAGTGACATTTGCACATCAAGAGCAGGTTCAAGCTCAGCATCCAATCTTGACTGAGGTCACAGTTCAGCCTTTGGACCCGGGGCTTCCTAGGACTCCAGAATTCACTAAGGAGATTGAGCATCCTCAACCTATGCAGGAGACTCCAATCCAGATTCCAGGGCCACCTAAGGAGGTTACTGTAGTTCAATGTCCAGCATATCAGGAGGAGACCATTCTGCAGTATATCAGGGGGAGACCGTGCCCTGGTCTGGACCCTGCCCTTCTGACCTCCGGCCTTCGGGGATCCCCCGAACCCTGGTCTTGGCACTCTCCTGAACTCCTGCATGAATCGCCCCAGGCACTTACCCCCCAGCAGAGCCGGGGGGGGGGGGGAGGCTGTAATACCTTGAGGTCCTCTGCTCCAGCCCAGATGTCGGCCCTCCTAAGCAGTTGACTGAGACTTTGGTTCCATCCCTGGACACGGATTCAAATGGTGAGCCGCCCCCAGAGACAGATCAGTATCTGAATGACAAGCCAACGCTGCACGAAAGGCTCTTACAAGTGGTTCCCACGTTGTGTTGGGATGAGAATCAGACCATAGTTCTGCCTTCTCCACTCAAAAGTAAGATGAAACCTGGAGATGAGCCAGAAGATCACCCACCAGTCATTTGAAATACTTGCTCCACCTCTGGACAGTCAGAGTTTAAAACCAACCAAGGTTTTTGTTTCATCCCCAAACCTGGACAAAGATCTAGTTCAGCATCGAAGGCTTGCCAAAGTTGTTATTGGAACTCCAAACCAATTTGCAAATAAAGAGCTCCTAGAACAACTACAGGACGATTATTCAGATTCTGGTACGGATATCATATATCCTGAGGAAAACCGACCAATGGATTCCCCAGGGGGACCAGATCAACCCCCAAAGCACCCTGAGGAGCTTGAAATTTCTTCACTCCTGCAGGAGACCCCTGCAGGACCTCTCCAGTCCACTTGAGAGGAACCTGAACCTTTTCTGCCTGGGGTGGAGGCCCAGGCCAAGCATCCAGAGTCCCCCGAAGAGACAGAAACACCTCCACTGCTTCAGGACGCTCTATCTCAGCCTCCAGAGATCCTTAAGGAAGCTGGACATTCTGTAGGCCCACAGGAGGCCCCAGCTGAACCTTCAAGTACCCCTGAAGTCCAAAAGGAAGCCTCAGCTCAACCTACAGAGGCACCTGAGGAAGTAGAACCTTCGACCCCTCAGGAGGCCCCAGCTCAGCCACCAGAGGAGGAGGTACCACCTCAGGAGGTAAATGTGCCATCTCTGAGTCAGAATGAAGCTCAGCGGCCAAAATTACACAATGTCGTGTTAAACCTGTAGATTTGGCACTTACTGTAACTGTGACTCAGCCTCCACAGCACCCCGAGAAGGCTGAGCCTTCTCCAGTCCCATAGGAGGTCGCAGCTCAGCCTGTAGAGCTCCCCGAGGGGGCTGGGCCTACTCTAGTCACACAGGAGGCCCCAGAACAGGCTGTAGAGCTCCCTGAGGAGGCTGGGCCTACTCTACTCACACAGGAGGCCCCAGCTGGGCCTGCAGAACTCCCCGAGGAGTCTGGGCCTACTCTAGTCACACAGGAGGCCCCGGCTCAGCCTGTAGAGCTCCCCGAGGAGGCTGGGCCTACTCTACTCACACAGGAGGCCCCAGCTGAACCTGCACGGCTCCCTAATGAGGCAGAATCTTCAACCGAGCAGGAGACCCCAGGTCAATCTCCAGGGGAGATAGAATCTTCTGCAACCCTGCAAGAGCAATGATCTCAGCCACCAGAGCTGTCTTTGGGGGAGGTGGAACCTATTCCAACCCAGCAGGAGCACCCAGCTCAACCTCTAGAGCATCATGAGGTGACAGTTGCACCTCCAGGTCACCATCAGGTTCAACATTTAAATCTGCCCAATATCACTGTTAAACCTGCAGACGTGCAGGTTACTGTAACACCAGAACCCACTACAGAGGTGGGACCTTTGCCAGTTCAGCATGAGTCTGTCGCTCAGCCCTCTGTGCCCCTTAATGTGGAACCTTTTGCAACCCAGCATGAAGCCCCAACTCTGCCTCCACAGTCCCCTGAGGAGATTGAACTTTTGCCATTTCAACAGGAGACTCCAACTGAGTCCCCAGAATCTCCCACACAGGAGAAACCTCCAACACAGCAGGAGACCCCTGTTCAGACCCCTGGAGAGGTTAAACCTTCCACAACCCAGCAGGACACCCTGGCTCAGGATTCACAGGCCCCTGAGGAGGGTGAATCACCTTCAACCCAGGAGGAGGCCCTGGCTCAACTTCCAGGGACTCAGGAAGAGAAGGAACCTTCTCCACCCCAGCAGGAGGCCCCTGCTGAGCTTCCACAAATCCCTGAGGAGGGTGAACCTTCCTCAATACAGGAGGAGAGCCAGGGTCATCATGCACAGACTCCTGAGAAAGCCAAACCTTCTTCAACCCAGCAGGAGGCCCCAACCCAGTATCCACAGGCCTCCGAGGAGGGAGAACCATCTCCAGCTCAGGAAGAGGCTCCCACTCAATTTCCACAGATGTCTGAGAAGAGTGAATCTTTAACCCAGGAGGAAAGCCAGGAGGAAAGCATCCACAGACCTCTGAGGAGGTTGCACCTTCTCCAATCCAACAAGAAGCCCCAGCTCAGCACCCACAGGCCTCCGAGGGGATCAAACCTCCTCTAACCCAGGGGGAGTCCCCAACTCAGCACCCTCAGACCCCAGAGGTGGGTGAGCCTTCTCCAACCCAAACAGAGGCCCCAGCTAAGTATCCAGAGTCCCTTGAGGGCATTGAACCTGTTCCGGCCCAGTCAGAGGCCACAGTTCAACCTCCAAATCCCCTAGGGGAGGTTAAACCTTCTGCAACCCATCAGGAAGCCCCAAGTCGGCATCTACAGACCTATGAGGAAGTTAACTCTTCTGCCACTCAGCAAGAAGCCACAGCTCAGTATCCAGAACCTTCTGGTGAGGTTGAACCTTCTCCAACCCAGCAGGAGGTCCCAGCTCACTCTCCAGAGCACCATGTGGTAACAGTTTCTCCTCTAGGTCAGAGTCAAGCTGAGCTTTTACTCTTCCCCAAAGTCACTGTTAAACCTGTGGATCTGGCACTCATCATAACTGCAGAGTCCACTAATGAAGCTGAAACATCTCTACCCCAGCAAGAGGCCTCAGCTCAGTCTGCCATGTCCCCGGAACAGTTGGAACCTTCTGCAATCCAGCAGGAGTTTCCAGAACAACATCCAGCCCCTGCTGAAAATGTTGAACCTTCTCCAGTCCAGCACGGAGTCCCAACACAGACTGGAGATCTTCCAGAGGAAACTGAACTTTCTCCAAGCCAGCAGTGGAGCTCATCTCTGCCTCAGATGCCTGTTGTAGGTGTAGAACCTTCTCCAGTCCAGCCTGAGCACCAGGCTCAGCCTCCAGAGTCCTCTACAGATATTGTAGCTCAGCCTCCAGTACATCATGAGGTGACATTCTCATCTCTAGGTCCTGGTGAAGCTCAGCATCCAATGTTGCCCAATATCACAGTAAAACGTGTAGATCTGGAGGTTTTCATAACTCCAGTGCCCACTAAGTTTGAACATTCTCCAGGGCAGCAGGGGGCCCCTGCTCAAGCTCCAGTTCCCCCTGAGCAGGTTGAATTTTCTCCAGCCCAGTCCAAGCTTCATTTCCAGGCTCCAGAGACCCCTGAAGATGAATTTCCTCCAGGCCAACAAGAACTCATAGTTCAGACTCAAGACCCTCCTAAGGAGATGGAACCTACTTCAGCGCAACAGGAGGTCCCAGCTGAGCCATCAGAGCCCCCTAAGGAGATTGAACCATGTGCAAATGAGTATGCAGTCTCAGCACATTCTCCAGGGCCCACTGAAGACGGCAAACCTCCAGCCCAACCAGAGGTTCCAGCTCAGCCTCCTGTTCCCCAGCAGGTCCCAGCGATATCTCCTGAGCCCCCTCAGGAGGCAGAGCCTTCTCCCACACAACAGGAATCCCCAGCCCAGTCTTTAGAACTTGCTGACAAAGTGGAACCTCTTCCGGTCTCTCAAGAGACCCCTTCTCAGCTTCTGCAGTTTCCTGAGAAGGTGGAATCCTCTCCATTCCTGCAAGAAGCTCCATCTCTACCTCTAGAGCCCCTTAAGGAGGTAGAACTTTCTCCAGCCCAACAGGTGCCACAGACTCAGCCTTCAGAGCTCCCTGAGAAGCTAGAGTCATTTCCAATTCTGCAGCAGGCTTCAACTCAGTCCCCAGAGCCCCATCAAGAGGCAGAACCTTCTCCAGCTCAGCCTCCAGAGCCATCTAAGGAGGTTGAACCACAACTTCCAGTCCATAACGAGATGACAGTTCCACCTCAAGGACAAGATCAAGCTCAGCATTCAAGCTTGCCCAGTGTCACTGCTAAACCTGTTGACCTGGAGCTTACTGTACCTCCAGAGCCTTCTACAACCCTGTAGCAGACTCCAGCTCCTCCAGAGGATCCAGAGGTGACACTTCCACATCTAGAACATGTTGAGGCTCAGAGTCCAAGTTTGTCTGAAGTCACAGTTCAACCTTTAATCTGGAGCTTACCATAACACCAGAACCCACTACAGAGGTCGAAACTTCAACCATGCAAGAGACTCCAGGTCCTCCTTTAGAGCCACCTGAGGAGTTTGTAGTTCAGCCTCCCATGTATCGGGAGGTGACAGTTCCAACTCCAGGTCAGGATCAAGCTCGGCATCTCTTGTTACCCAATGTAACGGTTCAGCCTTTGGACTTGGTGCTTACCATGACTCCAGAACCCCCCACGAAAGTGGAACATTCTACAACCGTGAAAAAAACTACTGCTCCTCCAAAGGACCTGGAAGTGACATTTGCACATCAAGAGCAGGTTCAAGCTCAGCATCCAATCTTGACTGAGGTCACAGTTCAGCCTTTGGACCCGGGGCTTCCTAGGACTCCAGAATTCACTAAGGAGATTGAGCATCCTCAACCTATGCAGGAGACTCCAATCCAGATTCCAGGGCCACCTAAGGAGGTTACTGTAGTTCAATGTCCAGCATATCAGGAGGAGACCATTCTGCAGTATATCAGGGGGAGACCGTGCCCTGGTCTGGACCCTGCCCTTCTGACCTCCGGCCTTCGGGGATCCCCCGAACCCTGGTCTTGGCACTCTCCTGAACTCCTGCATGAATCGCCCCAGGCACTTACCCCCCAGCAGAGCCGGAGGGGGGGGAGGCTGTAATACCTTGAGGTCCTCTGCTCCAGCCCAGATGTCGGCCCTCCTAAGCAGTTGACTGAGACTTTGGTTCCATCCCTGGACACGGATTCAAATGGTGAGCCGCCCCCAGAGACAGATCAGTATCTGAATGACAAGCCAACGCTGCACGAAAGGCTCTTACAAGTGGTTCCCACGTTGTGTTGGGATGAGAATCAGACCATAGTTCTGCCTTCTCCACTCAAAAGTAAGATGAAACCTGGAGATGAGCCAGAAGATCACCCACCAGTCATTTGAAATACTTGCTCCACCTCTGGACAGTCAGAGTTTAAAACCAACCAAGGTTTTTGTTTCATCCCCAAACCTGGACAAAGATCTAGTTCAGCATCGAAGGCTTGCCAAAGTTGTTATTGGAACTCCAAACCAATTTGCAAATAAAGAGCTCCTAGAACAACTACAGGACGATTATTCAGATTCTGGTACGGATATCATATATCCTGAGGAAAACCGACCAATGGATTCCCCAGGGGGACCAGATCAACCCCCAAAGCACCCTGAGGAGCTTGAAATTTCTTCACTCCTGCAGGAGACCCCTGCAGGACCTCTCCAGTCCACTTGAGAGGAACCTGAACCTTTTCTGCCTGGGGTGGAGGCCCAGGCCAAGCATCCAGAGTCCCCCGAAGAGACAGAAACACCTCCACTGCTTCAGGACGCTCTATCTCAGCCTCCAGAGATCCTTAAGGAAGCTGGACATTCTGTAGGCCCACAGGAGGCCCCAGCTGAACCTTCAAGTACCCCTGAAGTCCAAAAGGAAGCCTCAGCTCAACCTACAGAGGCACCTGAGGAAGTAGAACCTTCGACCCCTCAGGAGGCCCCAGCTCAGCCACCAGAGGAGGAGGTACCACCTCAGGAGGTAAATGTGCCATCTCTGAGTCAGAATGAAGCTCAGCGGCCAAAATTACACAATGTCGTGTTAAACCTGTAGATTTGGCACTTACTGTAACTGTGACTCAGCCTCCACAGCACCCCGAGAAGGCTGAGCCTTCTCCAGTCCCATAGGAGGTCGCAGCTCAGCCTGTAGAGCTCCCCGAGGGGGCTGGGCCTACTCTAGTCACACAGGAGGCCCCAGAACAGGCTGTAGAGCTCCCTGAGGAGGCTGGGCCTACTCTACTCACACAGGAGGCCCCAGCTGGGCCTGCAGAACTCCCCGAGGAGTCTGGGCCTACTCTAGTCACACAGGAGGCCCCGGCTCAGCCTGTAGAGCTCCCCGAGGAGGCTGGGCCTACTCTACTCACACAGGAGGCCCCAGCTGAACCTGCACGGCTCCCTAATGAGGCAGAATCTTCAACCGAGCAGGAGACCCCAGGTCAATCTCCAGGGGAGATAGAATCTTCTGCAACCCTGCAAGAGCAATGATCTCAGCCACCAGAGCTGTCTTTGGGGGAGGTGGAACCTATTCCAACCCAGCAGGAGCACCCAGCTCAACCTCTAGAGCATCATGAGGTGACAGTTGCACCTCCAGGTCACCATCAGGTTCAACATTTAAATCTGCCCAATATCACTGTTAAACCTGCAGACGTGCAGGTTACTGTAACACCAGAACCCACTACAGAGGTGGGACCTTTGCCAGTTCAGCATGAGTCTGTCGCTCAGCCCTCTGTGCCCCTTAATGTGGAACCTTTTGCAACCCAGCATGAAGCCCCAACTCTGCCTCCACAGTCCCCTGAGGAGATTGAACTTTTGCCATTTCAACAGGAGACTCCAACTGAGTCCCCAGAATCTCCCACACAGGAGAAACCTCCAACACAGCAGGAGACCCCTGTTCAGACCCCTGGAGAGGTTAAACCTTCCACAACCCAGCAGGACACCCTGGCTCAGGATTCACAGGCCCCTGAGGAGGGTGAATCACCTTCAACCCAGGAGGAGGCCCTGGCTCAACTTCCAGGGACTCAGGAAGAGAAGGAACCTTCTCCACCCCAGCAGGAGGCCCCTGCTGAGCTTCCACAAATCCCTGAGGAGGGTGAACCTTCCTCAATACAGGAGGAGAGCCAGGGTCATCATGCACAGACTCCTGAGAAAGCCAAACCTTCTTCAACCCAGCAGGAGGCCCCAACCCAGTATCCACAGGCCTCCGAGGAGGGAGAACCATCTCCAGCTCAGGAAGAGGCTCCCACTCAATTTCCACAGATGTCTGAGAAGAGTGAATCTTTAACCCAGGAGGAAAGCCAGGAGGAAAGCATCCACAGACCTCTGAGGAGGTTGCACCTTCTCCAATCCAACAAGAAGCCCCAGCTCAGCACCCACAGGCCTCCGAGGGGATCAAACCTCCTCTAACCCAGGGGGAGTCCCCAACTCAGCACCCTCAGACCCCAGAGGTGGGTGAGCCTTCTCCAACCCAAACAGAGGCCCCAGCTAAGTATCCAGAGTCCCTTGAGGGCATTGAACCTGTTCCGGCCCAGTCAGAGGCCACAGTTCAACCTCCAAATCCCCTAGGGGAGGTTAAACCTTCTGCAACCCATCAGGAAGCCCCAAGTCGGCATCTACAGACCTATGAGGAAGTTAACTCTTCTGCCACTCAGCAAGAAGCCACAGCTCAGTATCCAGAACCTTCTGGTGAGGTTGAACCTTCTCCAACCCAGCAGGAGGTCCCAGCTCACTCTCCAGAGCACCATGTGGTAACAGTTTCTCCTCTAGGTCAGAGTCAAGCTGAGCTTTTACTCTTCCCCAAAGTCACTGTTAAACCTGTGGATCTGGCACTCATCATAACTGCAGAGTCCACTAATGAAGCTGAAACATCTCTACCCCAGCAAGAGGCCTCAGCTCAGTCTGCCATGTCCCCGGAACAGTTGGAACCTTCTGCAATCCAGCAGGAGTTTCCAGAACAACATCCAGCCCCTGCTGAAAATGTTGAACCTTCTCCAGTCCAGCACGGAGTCCCAACACAGACTGGAGATCTTCCAGAGGAAACTGAACTTTCTCCAAGCCAGCAGTGGAGCTCATCTCTGCCTCAGATGCCTGTTGTAGGTGTAGAACCTTCTCCAGTCCAGCCTGAGCACCAGGCTCAGCCTCCAGAGTCCTCTACAGATATTGTAGCTCAGCCTCCAGTACATCATGAGGTGACATTCTCATCTCTAGGTCCTGGTGAAGCTCAGCATCCAATGTTGCCCAATATCACAGTAAAACGTGTAGATCTGGAGGTTTTCATAACTCCAGTGCCCACTAAGTTTGAACATTCTCCAGGGCAGCAGGGGGCCCCTGCTCAAGCTCCAGTTCCCCCTGAGCAGGTTGAATTTTCTCCAGCCCAGTCCAAGCTTCATTTCCAGGCTCCAGAGACCCCTGAAGATGAATTTCCTCCAGGCCAACAAGAACTCATAGTTCAGACTCAAGACCCTCCTAAGGAGATGGAACCTACTTCAGCGCAACAGGAGGTCCCAGCTGAGCCATCAGAGCCCCCTAAGGAGATTGAACCATGTGCAAATGAGTATGCAGTCTCAGCACATTCTCCAGGGCCCACTGAAGACGGCAAACCTCCAGCCCAACCAGAGGTTCCAGCTCAGCCTCCTGTTCCCCAGCAGGTCCCAGCGATATCTCCTGAGCCCCCTCAGGAGGCAGAGCCTTCTCCCACACAACAGGAATCCCCAGCCCAGTCTTTAGAACTTGCTGACAAAGTGGAACCTCTTCCGGTCTCTCAAGAGACCCCTTCTCAGCTTCTGCAGCTTCCTGAGAAGGTGGAATCCTCTCCATTCCTGCAAGAAGCTCCATCTCTACCTCTAGAGCCCCTTAAGGAGGTAGAACTTTCTCCAGCCCAACAGGTGCCACAGACTCAGCCTTCAGAGCTCCCTGAGAAGCTAGAGTCATTTCCAATTCTGCAGCAGGCTTCAACTCAGTCCCCAGAGCCCCATCAAGAGGCAGAACCTTCTCCAGCTCAGCCTCCAGAGCCATCTAAGGAGGTTGAACCACAACTTCCAGTCCATAACGAGATGACAGTTCCACCTCAAGGACAAGATCAAGCTCAGCATTCAAGCTTGCCCAGTGTCACTGCTAAACCTGTTGACCTGGAGCTTACTGTACCTCCAGAGCCTTCTACAACCCTGTAGCAGACTCCAGCTCCTCCAGAGGATCCAGAGGTGACACTTCCACATCTAGAACATGTTGAGGCTCAGAGTCCAAGTTTGTCTGAAGTCACAGTTCAACCTTTAATCTGGAGCTTACCATAACACCAGAACCCACTACAGAGGTCGAAACTTCAACCATGCAAGAGACTCCAGGTCCTCCTTTAGAGCCACCTGAGGAGTTTGTAGTTCAGCCTCCCATGTATCGGGAGGTGACAGTTCCAACTCCAGGTCAGGATCAAGCTCGGCATCTCTTGTTACCCAATGTAACGGTTCAGCCTTTGGACTTGGTGCTTACCATGACTCCAGAACCCCCCACGAAAGTGGAACATTCTACAACCGTGAAAAAAACTACTGCTCCTCCAAAGGACCTGGAAGTGACATTTGCACATCAAGAGCAGGTTCAAGCTCAGCATCCAATCTTGACTGAGGTCACAGTTCAGCCTTTGGACCCGGGGCTTCCTAGGACTCCAGAATTCACTAAGGAGATTGAGCATCCTCAACCTATGCAGGAGACTCCAATCCAGATTCCAGGGCCACCTAAGGAGGTTACTGTAGTTCAATGTCCAGCATATCAGGAGGAGACCATTCTGCAGTATATCAGGGGGAGACCGTGCCCTGGTCTGGACCCTGCCCTTCTGACCTCCGGCCTTCGGGGATCCCCCGAACCCTGGTCTTGGCACTCTCCTGAACTCCTGCATGAATCGCCCCAGGCACTTACCCCCCAGCAGAGCCGGGGGGGGGGGGAGGCTGTAATACCTTGAGGTCCTCTGCTCCAGCCCAGATGTCGGCCCTCCTAAGCAGTTGACTGAGACTTTGGTTCCATCCCTGGACACGGATTCAAATGGTGAGCCGCCCCCAGAGACAGATCAGTATCTGAATGACAAGCCAACGCTGCACGAAAGGCTCTTACAAGTGGTTCCCACGTTGTGTTGGGATGAGAATCAGACCATAGTTCTGCCTTCTCCACTCAAAAGTAAGATGAAACCTGGAGATGAGCCAGAAGATCACCCACCAGTCATTTGAAATACTTGCTCCACCTCTGGACAGTCAGAGTTTAAAACCAACCAAGGTTTTTGTTTCATCCCCAAACCTGGACAAAGATCTAGTTCAGCATCGAAGGCTTGCCAAAGTTGTTATTGGAACTCCAAACCAATTTGCAAATAAAGAGCTCCTAGAACAACTACAGGACGATTATTCAGATTCTGGTACGGATATCATATATCCTGAGGAAAACCGACCAATGGATTCCCCAGGGGGACCAGATCAACCCCCAAAGCACCCTGAGGAGCTTGAAATTTCTTCACTCCTGCAGGAGACCCCTGCAGGACCTCTCCAGTCCACTTGAGAGGAACCTGAACCTTTTCTGCCTGGGGTGGAGGCCCAGGCCAAGCATCCAGAGTCCCCCGAAGAGACAGAAACACCTCCACTGCTTCAGGACGCTCTATCTCAGCCTCCAGAGATCCTTAAGGAAGCTGGACATTCTGTAGGCCCACAGGAGGCCCCAGCTGAACCTTCAAGTACCCCTGAAGTCCAAAAGGAAGCCTCAGCTCAACCTACAGAGGCACCTGAGGAAGTAGAACCTTCGACCCCTCAGGAGGCCCCAGCTCAGCCACCAGAGGAGGAGGTACCACCTCAGGAGGTAAATGTGCCATCTCTGAGTCAGAATGAAGCTCAGCGGCCAAAATTACACAATGTCGTGTTAAACCTGTAGATTTGGCACTTACTGTAACTGTGACTCAGCCTCCACAGCACCCCGAGAAGGCTGAGCCTTCTCCAGTCCCATAGGAGGTCGCAGCTCAGCCTGTAGAGCTCCCCGAGGGGGCTGGGCCTACTCTAGTCACACAGGAGGCCCCAGAACAGGCTGTAGAGCTCCCTGAGGAGGCTGGGCCTACTCTACTCACACAGGAGGCCCCAGCTGGGCCTGCAGAACTCCCCGAGGAGTCTGGGCCTACTCTAGTCACACAGGAGGCCCCGGCTCAGCCTGTAGAGCTCCCCGAGGAGGCTGGGCCTACTCTACTCACACAGGAGGCCCCAGCTGAACCTGCACGGCTCCCTAATGAGGCAGAATCTTCAACCGAGCAGGAGACCCCAGGTCAATCTCCAGGGGAGATAGAATCTTCTGCAACCCTGCAAGAGCAATGATCTCAGCCACCAGAGCTGTCTTTGGGGGAGGTGGAACCTATTCCAACCCAGCAGGAGCACCCAGCTCAACCTCTAGAGCATCATGAGGTGACAGTTGCACCTCCAGGTCACCATCAGGTTCAACATTTAAATCTGCCCAATATCACTGTTAAACCTGCAGACGTGCAGGTTACTGTAACACCAGAACCCACTACAGAGGTGGGACCTTTGCCAGTTCAGCATGAGTCTGTCGCTCAGCCCTCTGTGCCCCTTAATGTGGAACCTTTTGCAACCCAGCATGAAGCCCCAACTCTGCCTCCACAGTCCCCTGAGGAGATTGAACTTTTGCCATTTCAACAGGAGACTCCAACTGAGTCCCCAGAATCTCCCACACAGGAGAAACCTCCAACACAGCAGGAGACCCCTGTTCAGACCCCTGGAGAGGTTAAACCTTCCACAACCCAGCAGGACACCCTGGCTCAGGATTCACAGGCCCCTGAGGAGGGTGAATCACCTTCAACCCAGGAGGAGGCCCTGGCTCAACTTCCAGGGACTCAGGAAGAGAAGGAACCTTCTCCACCCCAGCAGGAGGCCCCTGCTGAGCTTCCACAAATCCCTGAGGAGGGTGAACCTTCCTCAATACAGGAGGAGAGCCAGGGTCATCATGCACAGACTCCTGAGAAAGCCAAACCTTCTTCAACCCAGCAGGAGGCCCCAACCCAGTATCCACAGGCCTCCGAGGAGGGAGAACCATCTCCAGCTCAGGAAGAGGCTCCCACTCAATTTCCACAGATGTCTGAGAAGAGTGAATCTTTAACCCAGGAGGAAAGCCAGGAGGAAAGCATCCACAGACCTCTGAGGAGGTTGCACCTTCTCCAATCCAACAAGAAGCCCCAGCTCAGCACCCACAGGCCTCCGAGGGGATCAAACCTCCTCTAACCCAGGGGGAGTCCCCAACTCAGCACCCTCAGACCCCAGAGGTGGGTGAGCCTTCTCCAACCCAAACAGAGGCCCCAGCTAAGTATCCAGAGTCCCTTGAGGGCATTGAACCTGTTCCGGCCCAGTCAGAGGCCACAGTTCAACCTCCAAATCCCCTAGGGGAGGTTAAACCTTCTGCAACCCATCAGGAAGCCCCAAGTCGGCATCTACAGACCTATGAGGAAGTTAACTCTTCTGCCACTCAGCAAGAAGCCACAGCTCAGTATCCAGAACCTTCTGGTGAGGTTGAACCTTCTCCAACCCAGCAGGAGGTCCCAGCTCACTCTCCAGAGCACCATGTGGTAACAGTTTCTCCTCTAGGTCAGAGTCAAGCTGAGCTTTTACTCTTCCCCAAAGTCACTGTTAAACCTGTGGATCTGGCACTCATCATAACTGCAGAGTCCACTAATGAAGCTGAAACATCTCTACCCCAGCAAGAGGCCTCAGCTCAGTCTGCCATGTCCCCGGAACAGTTGGAACCTTCTGCAATCCAGCAGGAGTTTCCAGAACAACATCCAGCCCCTGCTGAAAATGTTGAACCTTCTCCAGTCCAGCACGGAGTCCCAACACAGACTGGAGATCTTCCAGAGGAAACTGAACTTTCTCCAAGCCAGCAGTGGAGCTCATCTCTGCCTCAGATGCCTGTTGTAGGTGTAGAACCTTCTCCAGTCCAGCCTGAGCACCAGGCTCAGCCTCCAGAGTCCTCTACAGATATTGTAGCTCAGCCTCCAGTACATCATGAGGTGACATTCTCATCTCTAGGTCCTGGTGAAGCTCAGCATCCAATGTTGCCCAATATCACAGTAAAACGTGTAGATCTGGAGGTTTTCATAACTCCAGTGCCCACTAAGTTTGAACATTCTCCAGGGCAGCAGGGGGCCCCTGCTCAAGCTCCAGTTCCCCCTGAGCAGGTTGAATTTTCTCCAGCCCAGTCCAAGCTTCATTTCCAGGCTCCAGAGACCCCTGAAGATGAATTTCCTCCAGGCCAACAAGAACTCATAGTTCAGACTCAAGACCCTCCTAAGGAGATGGAACCTACTTCAGCGCAACAGGAGGTCCCAGCTGAGCCATCAGAGCCCCCTAAGGAGATTGAACCATGTGCAAATGAGTATGCAGTCTCAGCACATTCTCCAGGGCCCACTGAAGACGGCAAACCTCCAGCCCAACCAGAGGTTCCAGCTCAGCCTCCTGTTCCCCAGCAGGTCCCAGCGATATCTCCTGAGCCCCCTCAGGAGGCAGAGCCTTCTCCCACACAACAGGAATCCCCAGCCCAGTCTTTAGAACTTGCTGACAAAGTGGAACCTCTTCCGGTCTCTCAAGAGACCCCTTCTCAGCTTCTGCAGCTTCCTGAGAAGGTGGAATCCTCTCCATTCCTGCAAGAAGCTCCATCTCTACCTCTAGAGCCCCTTAAGGAGGTAGAACTTTCTCCAGCCCAACAGGTGCCACAGACTCAGCCTTCAGAGCTCCCTGAGAAGCTAGAGTCATTTCCAATTCTGCAGCAGGCTTCAACTCAGTCCCCAGAGCCCCATCAAGAGGCAGAACCTTCTCCAGCTCAGCCTCCAGAGCCATCTAAGGAGGTTGAACCACAACTTCCAGTCCATAACGAGATGACAGTTCCACCTCAAGGACAAGATCAAGCTCAGCATTCAAGCTTGCCCAGTGTCACTGCTAAACCTGTTGACCTGGAGCTTACTGTACCTCCAGAGCCTTCTACAACCCTGTAGCAGACTCCAGCTCCTCCAGAGGATCCAGAGGTGACACTTCCACATCTAGAACATGTTGAGGCTCAGAGTCCAAGTTTGTCTGAAGTCACAGTTCAACCTTTAATCTGGAGCTTACCATAACACCAGAACCCACTACAGAGGTCGAAACTTCAACCATGCAAGAGACTCCAGGTCCTCCTTTAGAGCCACCTGAGGAGTTTGTAGTTCAGCCTCCCATGTATCGGGAGGTGACAGTTCCAACTCCAGGTCAGGATCAAGCTCGGCATCTCTTGTTACCCAATGTAACGGTTCAGCCTTTGGACTTGGTGCTTACCATGACTCCAGAACCCCCCACGAAAGTGGAACATTCTACAACCGTGAAAAAAACTACTGCTCCTCCAAAGGACCTGGAAGTGACATTTGCACATCAAGAGCAGGTTCAAGCTCAGCATCCAATCTTGACTGAGGTCACAGTTCAGCCTTTGGACCCGGGGCTTCCTAGGACTCCAGAATTCACTAAGGAGATTGAGCATCCTCAACCTATGCAGGAGACTCCAATCCAGATTCCAGGGCCACCTAAGGAGGTTACTGTAGTTCAATGTCCAGCATATCAGGAGGAGACCATTCTGCAGTATATCAGGGGGAGACCGTGCCCTGGTCTGGACCCTGCCCTTCTGACCTCCGGCCTTCGGGGATCCCCCGAACCCTGGTCTTGGCACTCTCCTGAACTCCTGCATGAATCGCCCCAGGCACTTACCCCCCAGCAGAGCCGGGGGGGGGGGAGGCTGTAATACCTTGAGGTCCTCTGCTCCAGCCCAGATGTCGGCCCTCCTAAGCAGTTGACTGAGACTTTGGTTCCATCCCTGGACACGGATTCAAATGGTGAGCCGCCCCCAGAGACAGATCAGTATCTGAATGACAAGCCAACGCTGCACGAAAGGCTCTTACAAGTGGTTCCCACGTTGTGTTGGGATGAGAATCAGACCATAGTTCTGCCTTCTCCACTCAAAAGTAAGATGAAACCTGGAGATGAGCCAGAAGATCACCCACCAGTCATTTGAAATACTTGCTCCACCTCTGGACAGTCAGAGTTTAAAACCAACCAAGGTTTTTGTTTCATCCCCAAACCTGGACAAAGATCTAGTTCAGCATCGAAGGCTTGCCAAAGTTGTTATTGGAACTCCAAACCAATTTGCAAATAAAGAGCTCCTAGAACAACTACAGGACGATTATTCAGATTCTGGTACGGATATCATATATCCTGAGGAAAACCGACCAATGGATTCCCCAGGGGGACCAGATCAACCCCCAAAGCACCCTGAGGAGCTTGAAATTTCTTCACTCCTGCAGGAGACCCCTGCAGGACCTCTCCAGTCCACTTGAGAGGAACCTGAACCTTTTCTGCCTGGGGTGGAGGCCCAGGCCAAGCATCCAGAGTCCCCCGAAGAGACAGAAACACCTCCACTGCTTCAGGACGCTCTATCTCAGCCTCCAGAGATCCTTAAGGAAGCTGGACATTCTGTAGGCCCACAGGAGGCCCCAGCTGAACCTTCAAGTACCCCTGAAGTCCAAAAGGAAGCCTCAGCTCAACCTACAGAGGCACCTGAGGAAGTAGAACCTTCGACCCCTCAGGAGGCCCCAGCTCAGCCACCAGAGGAGGAGGTACCACCTCAGGAGGTAAATGTGCCATCTCTGAGTCAGAATGAAGCTCAGCGGCCAAAATTACACAATGTCGTGTTAAACCTGTAGATTTGGCACTTACTGTAACTGTGACTCAGCCTCCACAGCACCCCGAGAAGGCTGAGCCTTCTCCAGTCCCATAGGAGGTCGCAGCTCAGCCTGTAGAGCTCCCCGAGGGGGCTGGGCCTACTCTAGTCACACAGGAGGCCCCAGAACAGGCTGTAGAGCTCCCTGAGGAGGCTGGGCCTACTCTACTCACACAGGAGGCCCCAGCTGGGCCTGCAGAACTCCCCGAGGAGTCTGGGCCTACTCTAGTCACACAGGAGGCCCCGGCTCAGCCTGTAGAGCTCCCCGAGGAGGCTGGGCCTACTCTACTCACACAGGAGGCCCCAGCTGAACCTGCACGGCTCCCTAATGAGGCAGAATCTTCAACCGAGCAGGAGACCCCAGGTCAATCTCCAGGGGAGATAGAATCTTCTGCAACCCTGCAAGAGCAATGATCTCAGCCACCAGAGCTGTCTTTGGGGGAGGTGGAACCTATTCCAACCCAGCAGGAGCACCCAGCTCAACCTCTAGAGCATCATGAGGTGACAGTTGCACCTCCAGGTCACCATCAGGTTCAACATTTAAATCTGCCCAATATCACTGTTAAACCTGCAGACGTGCAGGTTACTGTAACACCAGAACCCACTACAGAGGTGGGACCTTTGCCAGTTCAGCATGAGTCTGTCGCTCAGCCCTCTGTGCCCCTTAATGTGGAACCTTTTGCAACCCAGCATGAAGCCCCAACTCTGCCTCCACAGTCCCCTGAGGAGATTGAACTTTTGCCATTTCAACAGGAGACTCCAACTGAGTCCCCAGAATCTCCCACACAGGAGAAACCTCCAACACAGCAGGAGACCCCTGTTCAGACCCCTGGAGAGGTTAAACCTTCCACAACCCAGCAGGACACCCTGGCTCAGGATTCACAGGCCCCTGAGGAGGGTGAATCACCTTCAACCCAGGAGGAGGCCCTGGCTCAACTTCCAGGGACTCAGGAAGAGAAGGAACCTTCTCCACCCCAGCAGGAGGCCCCTGCTGAGCTTCCACAAATCCCTGAGGAGGGTGAACCTTCCTCAATACAGGAGGAGAGCCAGGGTCATCATGCACAGACTCCTGAGAAAGCCAAACCTTCTTCAACCCAGCAGGAGGCCCCAACCCAGTATCCACAGGCCTCCGAGGAGGGAGAACCATCTCCAGCTCAGGAAGAGGCTCCCACTCAATTTCCACAGATGTCTGAGAAGAGTGAATCTTTAACCCAGGAGGAAAGCCAGGAGGAAAGCATCCACAGACCTCTGAGGAGGTTGCACCTTCTCCAATCCAACAAGAAGCCCCAGCTCAGCACCCACAGGCCTCCGAGGGGATCAAACCTCCTCTAACCCAGGGGGAGTCCCCAACTCAGCACCCTCAGACCCCAGAGGTGGGTGAGCCTTCTCCAACCCAAACAGAGGCCCCAGCTAAGTATCCAGAGTCCCTTGAGGGCATTGAACCTGTTCCGGCCCAGTCAGAGGCCACAGTTCAACCTCCAAATCCCCTAGGGGAGGTTAAACCTTCTGCAACCCATCAGGAAGCCCCAAGTCGGCATCTACAGACCTATGAGGAAGTTAACTCTTCTGCCACTCAGCAAGAAGCCACAGCTCAGTATCCAGAACCTTCTGGTGAGGTTGAACCTTCTCCAACCCAGCAGGAGGTCCCAGCTCACTCTCCAGAGCACCATGTGGTAACAGTTTCTCCTCTAGGTCAGAGTCAAGCTGAGCTTTTACTCTTCCCCAAAGTCACTGTTAAACCTGTGGATCTGGCACTCATCATAACTGCAGAGTCCACTAATGAAGCTGAAACATCTCTACCCCAGCAAGAGGCCTCAGCTCAGTCTGCCATGTCCCCGGAACAGTTGGAACCTTCTGCAATCCAGCAGGAGTTTCCAGAACAACATCCAGCCCCTGCTGAAAATGTTGAACCTTCTCCAGTCCAGCACGGAGTCCCAACACAGACTGGAGATCTTCCAGAGGAAACTGAACTTTCTCCAAGCCAGCAGTGGAGCTCATCTCTGCCTCAGATGCCTGTTGTAGGTGTAGAACCTTCTCCAGTCCAGCCTGAGCACCAGGCTCAGCCTCCAGAGTCCTCTACAGATATTGTAGCTCAGCCTCCAGTACATCATGAGGTGACATTCTCATCTCTAGGTCCTGGTGAAGCTCAGCATCCAATGTTGCCCAATATCACAGTAAAACGTGTAGATCTGGAGGTTCTCATAACTCCAGTGCCCACTAAGTTTGAACATTCTCCAGGGCAGCAGGGGGCCCCTGCTCAAGCTCCAGTTCCCCCTGAGCAGGTTGAATTTTCTCCAGCCCAGTCCAAGCTTCATTTCCAGGCTCCAGAGACCCCTGAAGATGAATTTCCTCCAGGCCAACAAGAACTCATAGTTCAGACTCAAGACCCTCCTAAGGAGATGGAACCTACTTCAGCGCAACAGGAGGTCCCAGCTGAGCCATCAGAGCCCCCTAAGGAGATTGAACCATGTGCAAATGAGTATGCAGTCTCAGCACATTCTCCAGGGCCCACTGAAGACGGCAAACCTCCAGCCCAACCAGAGGTTCCAGCTCAGCCTCCTGTTCCCCAGCAGGTCCCAGCGATATCTCCTGAGCCCCCTCAGGAGGCAGAGCCTTCTCCCACACAACAGGAATCCCCAGCCCAGTCTTTAGAACTTGCTGACAAAGTGGAACCTCTTCCGGTCTCTCAAGAGACCCCTTCTCAGCTTCTGCAGTTTCCTGAGAAGGTGGAATCCTCTCCATTCCTGCAAGAAGCTCCATCTCTACCTCTAGAGCCCCTTAAGGAGGTAGAACTTTCTCCAGCCCAACAGGTGCCACAGACTCAGCCTTCAGAGCTCCCTGAGAAGCTAGAGTCATTTCCAATTCTGCAGCAGGCTCCAACTCAGTCCCCAGAGCCCCATCAAGAGGCAGAACCTTCTCCAGCTCAGCCTCCAGAGCCATCTAAGGAGGCTGAACCACAACTTCCAGTCCATAACGAGATGACAGTTCCACCTCAAGGACAAGATCAAGCTCAGCATTCAAGCTTGCCCAGTGTCACTGCTAAACCTGTTGACCTGGAGCTTACTGTACCTCCAGAGCCTTCTACAACCCTGTAGCAGACTCCAGCTCCTCCAGAGGATCCAGAGGTGACACTTCCACATCTAGAACATGTTGAGGCTCAGAGTCCAAGTTTGTCTGAAGTCACAGTTCAACCTTTAATCTGGAGCTTACCATAACACCAGAACCCACTACAGAGGTCGAAACTTCAACCATGCAAGAGACTCCAGGTCCTCCTTTAGAGCCACCTGAGGAGTTTGTAGTTCAGCCTCCCATGTATCGGGAGGTGACAGTTCCAACTCCAGGTCAGGATCAAGCTCGGCATCTCTTGTTACCCAATGTAACGGTTCAGCCTTTGGACTTGGTGCTTACCATGACTCCAGAACCCCCCACGAAAGTGGAACATTCTACAACCGTGAAAAAAACTACTGCTCCTCCAAAGGACCTGGAAGTGACATTTGCACATCAAGAGCAGGTTCAAGCTCAGCATCCAATCTTGACTGAGGTCACAGTTCAGCCTTTGGACCCGGGGCTTCCTAGGACTCCAGAATTCACTAAGGAGATTGAGCATCCTCAACCTATGCAGGAGACTCCAATCCAGATTCCAGGGCCACCTAAGGAGGTTACTGTAGCTCAATGTCCAGTATATCAGGAGGAGACCATTCCAACACCAGGTCGGAATCAAACTCAGTATCCATCATCACGCAATGTAAGAGTTCCACCTTTGGACCTGGAGCTTACTGAAAGTTCTGAACCCACTACAGAAGTTGACCATTCTACAGCCCTGTAAAAGACTACAGCTCCCCCAAAACACCTGGAGGTGACAATTGCACATCTCGAGCAGGTTCTGTCTTACCGTCCAAACTTGACTAACATCACAGGTCAACCTTTGGACCTGGAACTTACCATAACTCCAGAATCCACTACAGAGAATGAACCTTCTCCAGCCATGCGTCTAGAGCTGCCTAAGGAACTTGTAGCTCAACCTTCCATATATCAAGAGGCAGGAGTTCCAACGTCAGCTCAGGATCAAGCTCAGCACCTGTGGTCACCAAATGTGACAACACAACCTTTGACCCTGGAGCTTACCATAACTCCAAAACCCACTACAGAGGTTGAACAGTCTACAACTCTGCATCAGACTACAGCTCCTCCAAAGGACCTTTAAGTGACATTTCCACCATCAGAACAGGTTCAGGTTCAGCACTCAACCTTAAATAAAGTCACAGTTAAACCTTTGGACTTGGGGATTACCATAACTCCAGGACCTACTACAGAGACCAAACCTTCTCCAACCATGCAAGAGACCCAAACTCAACCTCCAGAGCCACCTAAGGAGGTTGTAGTTCAATATCCATTCCATCAGAAGGGGACAGTTCCAACCCTAGGTCAGGATCAGGCTCTGTATCCAACTTTACCCAGTGTCACAGTTCATACTGTAGACATGGGACGTACCATAACTCCAGAACCTACTACCCAGGATGAACGTTCTACAACCACCAAGACTACAACTCCCCCTCCAAGGGACCTTGAGATGACGCTTGCGCATCTAGAGCAGATTCAGAATCAACATCCAAACCTGACTGAAGTCACTGTTCCACCTATGGACCTGGAAATTACTGTAACTGCAGGATCCAAATGGAAGTTGAACCTTCTCCAGCCATGCAAGAGACCCCAGCTCAGCCTCCAGAGCCACCTAAGGAGGTTGTAGTTCAATATCCATTCCATCAGAAGGGGACAGTTCCAACCCTAGGTCAGGATCAGGCTCTGTATCCAACTTTACCCAGTGTCACAGCTCATCCTGTAGACATGGGACGTACCATAACTTCCAGAACCTACTACCCAGGTTGAACGTTCTACAACCACCAAGACTACAACTCCCCCTCCAAAGGATCTTGAGATGACGCTTGCACATCTAGAGCAGACAGAATCAACATCCAAACCTGACTGAAGTCACTCTTCCACCTATGGACCTGGAAATTACTGTAGCTGCAGGACCCAATATGGAAGTTGAACCTTCTCCAGCCATGCAAGAGACCCCAAGTCAGCCTCCAGAGCCACCTAAGGAGGTTGTAGTTCAATATCCATTTCAGCAGGAAGTGATGATTCCAACTCCAAGTAAGGATCTGCTTAGTAAAGTAAGGGTGAAGGCCAGCATCCAGAATCACCCAGCATCACATTTCATCATGTGGGCTTGGGGCTTACCATTACTCCAGAACCTATTACAGAGGCTAAACATGCTGCAACCACAAAGACTACAGCTCCTTATCCAGCGGACCTTGAGGTGACACTTGCACATTCAGAGCGTGTTGAGAGTCAACAGCCAAACCTGACTGAAGTCACTGTTCCTCCTATGGACTTGGAAATTACTGTAAGTCACCAACCAAAGTCATCTGAGTCGGTTCTCCCCCCAACGACTCAGCACTCAGTGGTGCATTTTGCAAAATACTTCCCAGAAACGGCATATACAACTTTAACTGAGCAGCCGGAACAGAATATTACCACAAACGTCAACATATGTGAGCTCTGTACCTGCAAAGATGAGACGCTGTCGTGTAGTGGTTTCAGCCCAAAGCAGAGGCTCCGCAAAGTGCCTGTGCCAGAGCCCAACATGGACAACAACACCTTCACCATCTGGTAAGAATTGCCTTTTCTCATTTGTTCTCTGCCTCCTGCTTGACACAGCAGCCTTTCTTTGAGGTCTTCCTGGGCCTTTGTCATCTCCCCAACCATGTTGACTGACTCTCTCTTTTTACCTTTTCTTTGTCAACTGTCCTTATCTTCATTTTCCTGTTTGCTGTGGTTCTCTCGTCTGCACTCGTTTACTTGTAGTTGTCCTCATTCTTTATCCAGTTTTTTTAGCCCCATGATTTCATCCCTTAACCTCTACTCTCCCATCTTTATAGCAACATGTCCCTCTTTCCATCTCCTTGGTGATATACAAAAAAGTGGTTAAGAGGGATCCCTGGGTGGCGCAGCGGTTTAACCCCTGCCTTTGTCTCAGGGCGTGATCCTGGAGACCCAGGATCGAATCCCACGTCGGGCTCCCGGTGCATGGAGCCTGCTTCTCCCTCTGCCTGTGCCTGCCTCTCTCTCTCTCTCTGTGTGTGACTATCATAAATAAATAAATAAATAATTTAAAAAAAAAGTGGTTAAGAGTAGAGATTCTGGAATTAGACTGCCTGGGTTTGAATTCAGTTCTGTCACTTATTAACTTTTGATTCAATTTCCTTATCTATAAATGGGATAATAGTTACTACCTTGTGGGATTATTGTGAGATTTGGTGAGTTAATACATATAAAACCCATTTTCAGTGGCTCGCATATATGTGAGTGTTAGCTATTATTTGATTCCTCAGCTATGTTTAGAACTCATCTTTGTCCCTTGGTTTTCTATATACAGCCCCCATTTTGTGCCCAGCCCAGGACTCAGTACTGTGGCAGCCATGCAAGTATGGCATTGTCTTTAGAATATGAAATAATAGGTGGGAAGAAAGGAAATAGGCATAGAAAGACAGGTGACCTATGATTAAGTACAGACTATAGGTGCTGTAAGTCACCAGAATCTGTAATCAATGGAGTGTAGGGGTCAGAGAAAGCTGCATGGATAAGCTAAAACTTCAGCTGAGATTTAGAGTGGCTATGATTTGTTAAATACAGCAAGAATAGGGAGTATAGTCTAAGCAAAGGCACAGCTGAAAGAATGATCAGGAATTCAGAATTAGCTTAGAAAAAAAAAAAAAGAATTAGTTTAGGAGGGCAGCCCCAGTGGCTCAGCAATTTAACGCCACGTTCAGCCCGAGGCGTAATCCTGGAGACCCCGGATTGAGTCCCACATCGGCTCCCTCCATGGAGCCTGCTTCTCCCTCTGCCTGTGTCTCTGCCTTTCTCTCTGTGTGTCTGTCATGAATAAATAAATAAAATCTGAAAAAAAAGCATTAGCTTAGGAAACAGTGAAAGATACAATTATGAAAACCCTTGACTATCAGCTAGAAGGGTTTGAAAGTTATGCCGAGATATAGAGAGTCATTGAAAGTTTTCCAGAAAGACATATGTATCACCAGAACAAGAGGATTGTTTTCTATTCCCTATGTACAGAGATCTAAAGAGGAAAGCTTGATCCAGGGAAACCAGAAAGAATGGTCTAGCAAAAGCTGGGAGTAAAGTGACAAGGGGCCAGATCAGAATGGCTGTGATAGGAGTAGAAAGAAAATCCTGAGAGCACCACAGAGGGGAAGCAACAAGACTGCGTAACTGCTGAGGGGAGTAGTGGGTAGGGTGCATCCAGACAAGAGAAAAATCAACTATAACTCTCAGAAATTTCTGTCCCAGATGAGCAGGTGGAAATACAGCAGTTGGGAAGGACAGCCAGGTGGAGGGAGATACATTCAGGTTTAGGCATCTTTTATCAGGGAACATAAAGCAACCAGAAGGCTTTTTGGTAGACTGGAAATGGCCACTAGGCAGATGGGCAGATGGCTATCTGTTTGGCCTTATTTCTGACTCCCCTGAAAAAAATGTGGATATAAACTGAATAGGGGGGAGGATTCCTGGGTGGCTCAGTGGTTTGGTGCCTGCCTTCGGCCCCGGGCATGATCCTGGAGTCCAGGGATTGAGTCCCATGTCGGGCTCCCTGCCTGGAGCCTGCTTCTCCCTCTGGCTGTGTCTCTGCCGCGCGCTCTCTCTCTCTCTCTCTCTCTCTCATGAATAAATAACACCTTAAAAAATGAATAGGTAAGTTGTTGCTGAGGGAAGAAGATAAGTTAAAAGTAAGATTCAGTCATATACGGAATTAGTGATTAAAACTGAACTCAGGCATTTCATAGCTTCTTTGAAATACTTGCAATTCATGGATACATTCTCATTTTTTTTAAATGTCACAAGCATATAGGATAAAATGTGAAAATCCCACCAGACCCCCCCTACCACCCATAAGATAACTCCTGTTACCATTTTGGTGTCTGTCCTTCTCATCACTTTCTTTTGCAATTTTTCCCCTAATCAGGTAATACTTTTTATTCCTTGCTCAGTGATTTGTTGCTTTTCCCTATGTAACATGTCTAAGAAATCTCTCCATATTAGTTCCTCTCATTTCTAACTTCTCCTAACAGCTGGAGAGATTTCAAAAGAAGTCACTGGGCCAAAGCTTTGGTGTTTCTGGCATAAGATTTCTTTACCTTTGTTTCCTGGCATAGGATTTCTTTACCTTTGTTTTTTTTACCTTTGTTTGATACTTTTTTTGCCATTTTTCGGTTGAATTATTTTCTCATTGATTTACAGAAAGAACCATTTTAGACACATAGAGGTGATTTGGAGAAAAATACCTATATTCATAAAGTAATTAACTGGCATTATCTATCCAAGAAATTAGACAGATAGGAAGTTCCGATTCTAAGGAGATGGCTTGTTTACACCAATGGCCCCACATTTCCTTATTAATTGTGCAAACTGGGATGCTGATAGCTATGGATATTAAGAAGCTGGTATTTTCTGCATTTGCATATTCCCCCAAGGTTGCCAATGATTCTTTTACTTATTCTGTTCCTTCTTTTCCTAACTAGTCAAGGATCTGAACTATGTTTCTTCACAGAAATTTCCAAGGAAACTCTATTTCTTACATTGAGGAAAATACATGGAAGCCATACCGTTGGACTGAGAAATTGTGAGTATATTTTCTCCAAATATGAATACAAAAAACTGCATCCTAAGATCCTTCTTAGTCAAGAATTTTGAAGTCAGTATCTTGGAGGAAAGGTACTTCCCCCTCCATATCCCAAATCAACCTCTATTGTTGGCAATTCTATGTTTATCTTGAAAATTGAATTTGACGGGCTCTCTTTAAAATTTAGAGTCAATCTAAACTTATTTTCCATTATATAGGAATACATGATGATATCCTCAATATAGAAAAATGAAATAATAGATAAAGTGAACATCCTCTTTGTCTTCTGATACCCTACCACTGGGATAGCCACTACTCTGGATTTAGTATATTTCCTTCCAGATCTTTTTCCATGCATTTGTCTACATACATATTTATAGACAACAAAATAGGTTTGTTGTGGGATTTTCTTACTTTGTTTTTGTTTTTTGTTTTTACATAAATGATAACTTCCTACAACTTGATTCTTTTGCTTATGCTTATGCTTATGAAATAATCTTTTGATTCTTTTATCTTATGTCTTAGATTTCTTTTCTTTTAGTACATAGATAGGGGGTTACCCCATTCATGTATATGCCTGTGTAATATATTCCAAAGTATGAATGTATATAGTAATTCTCCTATTGATGAATGTTTAGACTGTGTCCCATTTTCTTGTCACATGCGCTGCTGTAGTGAACTGCCTCAACCATGCATCTTTGTGTATGTGGGCAGGTATTTCTGTAGAATAGATATCTAGAAATGGAATTGTTTGACTAAAGACTATGTAGATGTAAAATTTTAATTGCCCTCAAAAAAGTTGTGCCAACTTAAACTCCAACCCATAGACCATGACAGCATTCACATCCTCTTACCACCCACTACTGGATATTCTCCATTTCTTGGCTGATCTGATGGGTGAATAAAAGGGGTCCCATGTGAATTTGAAGTTTTCTGATTACTTGTAAATTTAAATACCTATGTTTACTGAACATTTGTATTTCTTGAGTGAATTTTCTGTCCTTTGCCAATTTTCTGTTATCTTTTTAAAAAATTGATCTGTAGAAAAAGTCAATGTAGACACAAGTGTTTTTAGAAATAAAATATTAGTCAAAGCAATTAACTGGTGTTTTTATGAGAGTTTTGTGTCATATCATTAGTGCAACTTGAGCAGAGAAGTCATAAATGACTCCTGAATTAACAATAAAAAACACAGTAATCATAGCAATCTAAAAATAGGGATTATGATCCCTCTAAAGTAGATTTTGCCCCTCAGTATGATATCTTATTGGTAAGGGAGAAATGCTAGAACTAGGCATTTGTTTATTTTGTGAATTTCTTAAATACTATGTGTAGTTTACATTTCTCCATGATAGTGTCTGACTGGGAGATTTTATTTCCCAAACTTATAAGAAAACTGAAAATAATTGTCGCAAGAAATAAATAACGTTAGTTTTCTTTAGGGAATGGAGGGGGATGGGTGGGCTGAGGACAAGGGTTGGAGAAAAACTTTGCGTTGTGTACTATATACCTTTGGAATTTTGGACCATGTGGATATATATTACATATTTTTAAAAAATGAATTGAAATTAAAAAATTAATTTCTAAAGATCATGTGCTTGGGAATTTATATACTAGAACACGAATGTGGTAAGTCCTGCAGATGTCTGGTTCAGCTTGAGGGTTATACCTTGTAAGCAGAGGTTCCTAACTATGGATCACTGCTCTCCTGGGGCAGGATTTTAACCTGTGTTTCTATATATATATCTATTGGATGATATCTGCCAACAGTAGAATGAATAAAGTGTGGTATAGTCATAAAATGGAACACTATTTGTTTGAACCATAAAGCCACATAAGTAATCTCAAATTTTCTGATAGCCATTTAAAAATTAAAAGTAAAAAGAGAGAGATGACATAAATGTTAATATATTTTGTTTAGCTCTTATATCCAAAATATTATTTTGACATATAATTATTATACCCATTATTAGTAAGATAGTCTATGTTTTATACTGTCTTCAAAATATCCAATATCATTTCTACATGTAATCAGTACAAAAATTATTGAGAGTTTATGTTCTTTTTTCCATAGTAACTCTTTGAAATCCCAATTTGATTTCTAATTTTTTATCAAGAATACTTGATCTGTATTTAGATTTCATAAAAATTACAGTTGAAAAAGTAATATCAAATACCTATATTGTTGCAAACATATTTAAAAATTTTCTAATAAATGTTGAGTATCAATTTTTTCCTTTGTATGTTAAAGTAATTAAAATTAATTAAATTAAAAATTCAGCTCCTCAGTCACACTAGCCACTCCCAAGTATTCAGTAGCCACATGTAGCTAGACATGCAATACTAGGTATTGAAATGAACCAACCTCAGCTACATGCAACAATATAATGAATTTATATGATAATATTGAGTGAAAGAAGCAACTTAGAAAATAATACATATAATATGATTCCATTTATATAAAGTTCAAGAAGAGGCAAAACTAAATTATGTTGTTTATGGCTGACATATGATAGGTAAAACCAGTGGAAGACGAAGAAGGAGGCTCAAGGTAAATTGGCAATTATTAAAGCAGAATTTCAGAACTAGACTTTAGAACTCCTATTTCACTCCCCTTGTTTTACACCCAGGAAACTACCAAAGGCAGAAAGAATATTGATTTGGTCTAATGTTTTGCCTGGATCCAGCCAAATTAGCTTCCCAGACAAATCTGAGTTAGAATGGAACTGACACAGAGCATCTACTGTCACTACTCCTTTAAAGAAAAAGGGTGGAGACGGGTTGGGTGCACCTGTTCCTGCTGGTACTGACCATCAGGCCTGGCTACAGAGTCTTGGCCTAAGAGGGCAAGTCTTCAAGGCTGATGGAAGGCAGAAAAATAGGACTCCTTCCTGTAAAGTGGCAGGAAAACTTCCCTCCTCCTCCTGGTTTTTGATCCACCACTCTCCATTCCCTTTGTCCAGACTCCATAGACTGTTAACTGGGAGAGGCCTTAGGTAATTGTTTGTCTCTTCCTTTTATAATAAGGAAATGGAGAAGAAAGGGAAGGTAAATTGCCCCATGGACTACTGCTACTGAGTGTCAGAAGATGGTTCCTTTCCAGAGGGGCACTTCTCCTCTGATTATACTGTTCTTGGGCTGCGAGCTACATTTTAAGTCACAACTCAGTACATACATACTGTCAAGACATAAGCAGGTTTTTAAAAATATTTTTTAATTTATTCGTGAGAGATGCAGAGAGAGAAGCAGAGAGATAAAGAGATAAGCAGGCTCCTCTCATGGAGCCTAATGTGGGAGTCAATCCCCAACCTGGATCACCCGCACCCTGAGCCAAAGGCATTACTCAACTGCAGAGCCACCTGGGCGTCCCAACATAAGCAGTTTCTAAGACAAACTTACTATACACTCTGATTTTTTCTATGTTGTTTGTATTCAAAAATAATATTTTGTGTTTTACTGCTGGCTGTGACCTTTAAGCTGATTTCACGACTCACTCACTCATTAGCCACAGCCTGCAGTGAGAAAGTCAGTGAGTTAGGTAACTTTGTTGGTTGGACTCATGCATTTATTTGGTGTGAATGAACTTGTAGGATAAAGCAGCTAGGAAAATAGAAACACCTCTCTCTCCTCCTCCCCAGCAAATGATGCCTATGAGACAAAGTCCAAAGGGGACCAAAGTAAAATGCTTCTGGAGAGAGTAAAGTGCTTCTGTGTTATACTTGCACAGTTTGTTCACTGCACGAGGGCCTTGGCCAAGGGCCCAGGTGAGCAGGATGAAAATCTTGCTTCTACTCAATGCCAACCCACATACAAAGGCCTCCCCAGAGAAATTGTGGGGCCATTTTGGACACACATGGGAAAATTCTGGAAGTCTAGCATGCATGGGATTATTTTCAGGATCCCAGGTCTGTAGTGATTTTGCTTCCTGTGATTATGGACTGAGATGTCCTAATAGGACCAGAGATACACATTGTGAGAGGCATGAGAAATGGCGTGAATCACTAATTGTCTGCATATGTGTTTCCTCCAAGGCTCTTCTTTAATTCTCTGCTGCATAAGAGATGTTCAGTCGAACGTGAGAGTCAGGTAAGTCTGAGGAAAATAAATTCTCATGGATGGAGAAAGCAGGGAAATGCAGAACTAACACTATCCTTTCTGTTTTCTAGGAGGGCTTTTTCTGGAGAAGGCGGCCACTTTGGCGTCGGGACATGTACAGACCTCTTAATGCCACACGGAAGAAAAACATGGCACAGAAGCTACCCGACAGGGATTCTTCTGATGAGGATGAGATTTTCAACAAGGAACCAGGTACTTGATTGGGGACAATTTATAATTCTTTTCTAAAATGCGTTAATTATGAAAAGTTTAATTGTTCCTTTACATAGTTAAAGGCATTCTTCTTCATTTTTGCAGAGAGAAAGGTGATGCCCCAGCAGAGAAGCCTCAGGCTGCAGATTCAGCTGCTGAAGACCTGGGTGAGGAGAGGGACACTGAACTCCACACTGTCATCGTCCTCAAGTGACCTTGTCCTGCCTCAGGCTGTCTATAAAATTTGTTTTCTTCTTCTTTTTCTTAAAAACATTATTTTTTATTGGTGTTCAATTTGCTTACATATAGAATAACACCCAGTGCTCATCCCATCAAGTGCCCCCATCAGTGCCCGTCACCCCTTACACCCCCACCCCCTGCCCTCCTTCCCTTCCACTACTCCTAGTTTGTTTCCCAGAGTTAGGAGTCTATGTTCTGTCTCCCTTTCTGATATTTCCCACTCATTTTTTTCTCCTTTCCCCTTTATTCCCTTTCACTATTTTTTGTATTCCCCAAATGAATGAGATCATATAATGTTTGTGCTTTCCGATTGACTTATTTCACTCAGCATAATACCCTCCAGTTCCATCCACGTCGAAGCAAATGGTGGGTATTTGTCGTTTCTAATGGCTGAGTAATATTCAATTGTATACATAGACCACATCTTCTTTCTCCATTCATCTTTCGATGGACACCGAGGCTCCTTCCACACTTTGGCTATTGTGGACATTGCTGCTATAAACATCGGGGTGCAGGCGTCCTGGCGTTTCATTGCATCTGTATCTTTGGGGTAAATCCCCAGCAGTGCAATTGCTGGGTAGTAGGGCAGACCTATTTTTAACTCTTTGAGGATCCTCCACACAGTTTTCCAGAGTGGCTGCACTAGTTCACATTCCCACCATTAAGTTTATTTTCTGATATTGGCTTCTCAGTATTGCTTGTAAAATACTTATTTTTCTCATATTAAAAATGTATAATTAATAACCAATTCTAGCCATGTGGTAAGGAATTAAAATGGAAATAAACATGTATATACAGGTAACAGGGGCCATTGGTGAGAGGAACAGGCCTGAAGCTAGAATCCCTCGTGGGAGACTGTACTTCCACAAGAGGCAGTGCACGCAAGGAAGGATGAATAGGGGTATCTTCCCCTCATTTCTCCCATAAAATCAGTGTCTGAAAACTGGAAAATGTATCTCCAGGTGTACAGACTATTAAATCAATTGGCAGTTTATTCTGGTGCTCTCTCCCCTGGTTCACCAAATACAAGTTATTCACAACATGCTTGACCTGCCCATAGAAGATCATCTGTTTCTGGCCCCTATTGTAAGATTCTTAGCGTTACCAGAATATTTGGATCACTGAGCGTAGCTCCACAGTAGGGCTAAGGCCTCTTTTTCTTCCCAAGAGCTCAAACTCATGCACAAAATATGTGCCCCGTCTTGGCATAGGGGGGTTCTTCATTCATACAAGCTATAGATAATTCACATTGGGGTATTTTGTTTCTTTTCGTTAAAAAAAAATCCCAACCCTTGGATAGCTAGCGGGGGCAGGGGGGGGAGCCTGGAGGGCTAGGGTAAAGAAAAATGTATGAGGGTGGTAATTACCCAAGACTGCCCTCCTCAGCCCTTTATTTCAAGAAATATATTGGTGGTGCCACTTACCCATTCTCATGGACCACCCTACTGGCTTCTCCTGACTCCACTGAGGGTCAGATGTGTGCTACCAGGCTCTCTCCCAATGCCACCCAACACCAAACCTACTACTGCCTTCCTCAACCAACACAGATAATGAAGCACAGGGATAATGAAGCACAACCTGTGGAAGAAGCAAAACTCCCTCCGTTTCTGGGATGCCAGGGTGGCTCAGATGGTTAAGCATCCAGCCCTTGGTATCAGCTCCGGTCATAATGTCTTACAAGGAATGGATGCTCACCACTGTGGGGCTAGCAGTGGTGAATATCAGGTTACTCTACCACAGCTGCTTTCCATACATTCAAAGCTGCTGCTGCCACTCAAAAGTCAGTACACTTCGGGAACCCAGTGCTGAAGTCACTGCAGCCCTCCATGGTCCCAAGCCTGTGACTGGCAACAAGGAGCCCCAACATGTAGCCTGCACATCTGCTACTGCAGAGGAGGAAAGAATGGTTTCCACCTCCTTTTCAACCCCTAGATTTCACATAGGTACATTTTATTGGCAGAACTCTGCTGTCAAGGGAATCTGTGAAATGTGGTTTGTGGGCTTCTAGCACCTGCAAAGAAAGGGATAGAAGTGGGTAGCAAGAGCCAACCAATACTATCTAACAAATGGGTGGGTGTTAAAGTCTTTCTAAAAGGAAGGTGTTGTCTCCATGGAGTAGTAACATGGTGGAGAGCTGGCTAAGTCAGAAACACAAAAGGTGTCCTTCTAGCTGGGCAGCAGGTTAAGGTACCAGATACTGGATGCCAATCACATGCAGTCAACTCCAGAAGTGACTGGAGAAGCACTTGGAGTTGATTCTTAGCTTGGCCTCCAGAATGTTCTCACTGGAATGAAAGCTGCATGGACTAATGGCAGTGAGGTATCTGAGAAAACATAGCCCCCATTCAAAAGGCCTGCCAGAGGAAACGGTGCCCATAGGGAAACAGAGTTTCTGAAAATGTGGCCTTGTGGGGATCCCTGGGTGGCTCAGTGGTTGAGCGCCTGCCTTGGGCCCAGGGCATGATCCTGGAGTCCTGGGATGGAGTCTCGCATCGGGCTCCCTGCATGGAGCCTGCTTCTCCCTCTGCCTGTGCTCTGCCTCTCTCTCTCTCACACATGAATAAAAAAATAAAATCTTTTTAAAAAATTTGGCCTTTGGACCTCTAAACTCAAACATCCTTGGGATGCTTATTTAAAAGGCTGATCCTGAAAAATAAGCAAATTAATTTTAAAAGCTGATCCTGAACATCTCCCCCGTCAATAACTAACCAAACAAGGCACTACTTAAAGTGGTCCAGACAGATTTCCATAGTAATAGAATATTGCCCTGGCACAGGGGAAAGGGTCCATCGTGAACGGAACTCAACTGGGGCAAGTACAGAGGTGACTGAGTATTGCACAGGGAGATTGAGGGACTAGGGAAGGGAATGAGTAGGGGCTCCATAGTCAGAAGTGAGAGATTACAACAGGCAGGAAGGGGCAGGAAGGGGGTTAGCCCAGATGGAACCATCTGGATTTGCTAACTGGCACTCACCAAGGCTAGACTCCTTCTCTCTCACAGAAGCTGGGACACAGGGGCCCTATCTTCAGGTAGTGGCTGGAATAAGCAGCAAATTCTTTAGACAGCCTTGAGTTCCACGGGCAGGCACTTTAGGGGACGCTGGGGTCTTACTAGGGCAGAGGTCAGGAGCTGCTCAAAACTCTGTTAGCCTTTGCTCCAGGCTTCACGGGCTTCAGGAACGTTGGCCCCGCCCCGCGGCTCCTCCCGCCCCGCCATTGGCTCCGCGGGCCGGGGGCGGGGCCGAGCGCCCAACCGCCGGGAGGGCGTCAGGCGCCGCGAGCGCAGTTTCCGGGTGTCGGTGGCGGAGAGGCCGGCGCGTCGGGTCAGAGGCGCAGAGGCTGCAGCGGCCAGGAGCGACCCCCGCCCCCTCCCCGCTCCCTCCGGTGAGTCCGTGGTCAGGGGGGCGGGGGGGAGGGGCGGCGGGGTCGAGATGCGAACGGGCGGCGGGCGCGGTCCGTGGTCCCAGCCCCCTGGTTCCTTTGCGCCGTCCTGCTGCAGGACCCTTTGCCTTCCGCGTTCCAGCCCCGCACCCTGCCCCCTCGGAGCCGAGCCTTCAGCCCGCACAGCCCCTGCTGACCGCCCCCTCCATCTTCTCCCGACGGGGACCAGCGCCCAGCACGTACCCCCACCCCTCACCTCTGGTGTTGCTGCTGCAGCCACACCCTTGAGCCCTGGTAGTCCAGTTCCAACCCCGAGCGCAGACACATCCTCCTCCGCCCTCTGAAGCATCACGTCCTCACCCCTCAGCCCCTGTGGCGATCCCGGTGCTCCACGCCAACCTCCTCTGAGCCCCACCGCCTTGGCTTTCCCCTTTTTGACTCAGCTTTCTTATCCCAGTCCCCCAAGGTCTGCTCAGCCCTAACACCCCACCTCCACCCCCCCTTATTCAATGCCTGCCATCCAAGCGGATGCCCTGCTGAGCTCACCCCTTCTTGATAGCTCTGATCTCAGCCCTATCCCAAGTCTTCTAAGTATCTTCTTGTCCACACGGACTCAACCCCTCACTTCCCAGCCCACCACATACTTTCTTTCCACCTGCAGCCATCCTGAGAACACTTCATCTTTACAAAACTGTCCCTGACTCTTGCAGCCCCAGTTCCTACCACCCCAACCCAATCTTCTTAAAATGAGGCCTCCGTGCCCCCATCTCTTCCTCTCAGCTCTGTGCCCATTCTTCCCTTAATGCGGTCCCCATGTGATCTGAAAACTTAGTGCAGTCTCTTGCCAGCCCCACCTGCTGCCCCCCAACAGCCAATCCAGGTGCTTTTTCAGAGCCGGGTAGTTACTGAGTAGCTCGATTGGTACAGGGCCTCAGATGGTAAGTAAGTGTGGAGGAGTAGAGATCTATGTCCCATGGGTCAAGAGGTTTTCCTGAATGTCTGGTCTCCTGCACCTGTCCTCAAGGATTGTGTTTCTAGCATTCATATTATGTTACTTGTGTTGGCTGCTGCAATGGTACCTTATCATCCAAATACCTGGAAGGTGAGGGATGGCTACTCATTCAGCCTGGGACAGTGGAAGCTTATCACTTCCTTTTGGACTGTAATCTGTAGAAACTCAGGGGGTTGCACTACGTGGGGTTGACTGTGGTCACAGACCCATGCCCATGAAGGTTTTCCTGGCATTTAGAGATGACCCTCACCTGGGGCTCCTCCCAGCCAGAGCTGATTGCAAGTTAGTCCCAGTACTGAACACAGGGAACACAGTACTAGACGTGATGTTACATGTTGTGAAGAGTGTAGGTGAGTGGATCCTGGGGAAGCTGATGGCTAGGTGGCTTTGGAGGCTTTTGAATTGCTTCCTCTTTTTGTAGGTGCTGGATCGTTGAGTTTTGACCATTTTGATTGCCCTTGAACTGAGAGAACCAAGTTCCCCCAGAGTAGCTAGACATTCTTGAGGCACCCAGGCCCATTTGTTAACCTTTATAATTTATAATTTCCTGGGCTTTTTGGATACACATCCCCTCTAAGTTCTGGTGACCAGGCCCCAAGGGATTGCCTGACAGTAACTGTAAAGGGCCCCAAAGAGGACCCATCGTCTTTACTTGCCATTTATAGTCTCACTTCTTTGAAAATTGAATGCCTGTCTACCTTCAGTATCCCTCCGTAAAGGTGTCTATCCTCTTGCCTTTCTTCTGCTTCCTGATCTCCCTCTCTCCTCCATCTCCCTCCTCCTTCAGCTCAAAAACCCTAAAAAAAAAAAAAACCCTCTTCTAAAAACCTAAAAACCTAAAACCCCCTTCTCCCTGTTTGAAGGGCTATGTCTGGCTTTTGTGGAAAGCAGATTCAACATATCGAAGGGAAATGAAAACGCAGACGGCAGCTTCGACTACAGCATCTTCCAGATCTACAGGCATTACTGGTGCAACGATTACCGGAGTCACTCAGAAAACATTTGCCACGAGGACTGTCAAGGTCTGGCCAGGGCCCCAGGGTGGAAAAGCTCTACTCACAGAACTTCTCCTCCTATTCAAAGCCTGGGAGTGTCCCCAGAGGGACTTCCCATGGAGTTTTTGCTGAGCAGAGGACAAGTGGCTGTAGTGCCCATCCACTTAGCAGATTCTTTGGTGTACAGGATCAAGAAAAGCTCTGCATAGTCAATAGCAGAGCAGGAGCAACAGCAGCAGCCAATATTTTTGAGAGTGTGTCATATACTAAGCACTTTACCTGCAGAGCCCATTTCACCCAGCGTGTCATGTGATGGAAACTATTATGATGCCCGCTTTACAGATGAGCAAACTGAGGCTCATAGAACCAGTGCCAAATACCAGGCTGGTGGCCCTGAAGGCTCCACTCTAACCATCAAGTAATAACTTTGGCCAGTGTCTGATTAAAGGCCAAGTGCAAACTGCCCACCTCAGAGCCGCTCCAGGAGGCTCCATAGGTCCATGACTTGGACCTTCCCTCCTCTTTCATACTCTGATTCATATCCTGAGACTCTTCAGAGCCTAGCAGCACACATCTTACCCTCACTGGAGTCAGGAGAGGCTAGTAGGGTGGTCCATGAGAATGGGTAAGTGGCACCACCAATATATTTTTTGAAATAAAGGGCTGAGGAGGGCAGTCTTGGGTATTAACCACCCTCACACACAGACACACAGAGGGGCCCTCCAGCCCCTCCCTGCTAGCTATAGAAGGGTTCGGATTTTTTTGGGCGGGGGTATTTTTTTTTAAAGAAATGTAACAATACCCCAATGTGAATTATCTATAGCTTGTAAGATTGAAGAACCCCCTATGCCAAGACGGGGCACATATTTTGTGCATGAGTTTGAGCTCTTGGGAAGAAAAAGAGGCCTTAGCCCTACTGTGGAGCTAGGCTCAGTGATGCAAATATTCTGGTAACGCTACAAATCTTACAAGAGGGGCCAGAAATAGATGATCTTCTATGGGAGGTCAAACATGTTGTGAATAACTGGTATTTGATGAACCAGGGGAGAGAGCACCAGAATAAACTGCCAGTTGATTTAATAGTCTGTACACCTGAAGATACATTTTCCAGTTTTCAGACACTGATTTTATGGGAGAAATGAGGGGAAGATACCCCTATTCATCCTTCCCTGCGTGCACTGCCTCTTGTGGAAGTACAGTCTCCCACGAGGGATTCTAGCTTCAGGCCTGTTCCTCTCACCAGTGGCCCCTGTTACCTGTATATACATGTTTATTTCCATTTTAATTCCTTACCACATGGCTAGAATTGGTTATTAATTATACATTTTTAATATGAGAAAAATAAATATCTTGCAAGCAATGCTGAGTAGCCAGTATCAGAAAATAATCTTTATAGACAGCCTGAGGCAGGACAAGGTCACTTGGTGACGATGAAGGCGTGGAGTTCAGTGTCCCTCTCCTCACCCAGGTCTTCAGCAGCTGAATCTGCAGCCTGAGGCTTCTCTGCTGGGGCATCACCTTTCTCTCTGCAAAAAAAGAAGAAGAATGCCTTTAACTCTGTAAAGGAACAATTAAACTTTACATAATTAACTCATGTTAGAAAATAATTATAAATTGTCCCCAATCAGGTACCCTGGTTCCTTGTTGAAAATATCTTCCTCATCAGAAGAATCCCTGTCCTGTAGCTTCTGTGCCATATTTTTCTTCCGTGTGGCATTGAGAGGTCTGTACATGTGTCGAAGCCAAAGTGGCCGCCTTCTCCAGAAAAAGCCCTCCTAGAAAACAGAAAGGACATTGTTAATTCTGCATTTCCCCTGCTCTCTCCAGCCACGGGACTACTTTATCTTCCTCACATTTACCTGACTCTCACGTTCGATTGAGCATCTCTTATGCAGCAGAGAATGAAAGAAGAGTCTTAGAGGAAACACATATGCAGACAATTAGTGATTCATGCCATTTCCCATGCCTCTCACAATGTGTATCTCTGGTCCTATTAGGACATCTCAGTCCATAATCACAGGAAGCAAAATCACTACAGACCTGGGATCCTGAAAATAATCCCATGCATGCTAGACTTCCAGAATTTTCCCATGTCTGTCCAAAATGGCCCCACAATTTCTCTGGGGAGGCCTTTGTATGTGGGTTGGCATTGAGTAGAAGCAAGATTTTCATCCTGCTCACCTGGACCCTTGGCCAAGTGCCCTCGTGCAGTAAACAAACTGTGCAAGTATAACACAGAAGCACCTTACTCTCTCCAGAAGCATTTTACTTTGGTCCCCTTTGGACTTTGTCTCATAGGCATCATTTGCTGGGGAGGAGGAGAGAGAGGTGTTTCTATTTTCCTAGCTGCTTTATCCTACAAGTTCATTCACACCAAATAAATGCATGAGTCCAACCAACAAAGTTACCTAACTCACTGACTTTCTCACTGCAGGCTGTGGCTAATGAGTGAGTGAGGAAGGTCACAGCTAGCAGTAGAACACAAAATATTATTTTTGAATACAAACAATATAGAAAAAAATCAGAGTGTATAGTAAGTTTGTCTTAGAAACTGCTTATGTTGGGATGCCCAGGTGGCTCTGCAGTTGAGTAATGCCTTTGGCTCAGGGTGTGCTTGATCCGGGTCTGGGGGTCAACTCCCACATTAGGCTCCATGAGAGGAGCCTGCTTATCCCTCTATCTCTGCTTCTCTCTCTGCATAAACAAACTGATATATCTACACAACTGTAACACTACTCAGTAATAAAAAGGAGTGAATTACAGGTTGATGCAATCACAAGGATGAATCTCAAAAGGATTTGCTGAGTCAAAGGAGCCAATCACACAAGACTGCATACTGTATGATTTCATTTATAAGATATGGTGGAGGGGCACCTGGGTGGCTCAGCGATTGAGCGTCTACCTTTGGCTCAGGGAGTGATCCTGGAGTCCCGCCATCAAGTCCCACCTCAGAATCCTTGTATGGAGCCTGTTTCTCCCTCTGCCTGTGTCTCCACCTCTCACTCTTTCTTTGTCTCTCATGAATAAATAAATCTTAAAAAGAAAAACACTATAGGGACAAAAATGAGGTTGATGGCTGTCAGGGACTGATAGTGGGAACAGGAGATTAACCACAAACAGAAATGTTCTGTATCTCAAACGTGGTGGTGGTTACACAACTATATATTTGCCAAAGCTTATTAAATTGCATACTTAAAAATAGTATATATTAACTGAAAATTATGCCTCAATAAATCTGACTTATAAATAAAACAAACCTAAATACACAACTAAGGGGAAATACACATAAGAAAAATCAACTTACACTTTTTCCAATTCAAGGGTCATCATGAGAATGCTCTCAATTGTTGAAAATGACACCTGTGTTGTTCCCATGTCTCTGAAAGAGAAAGCCCAAACATGCATGATACCAAAGACTAAAATTCCACACCAAGTACAAAAAGGTACTTAATAGTATGTGATTATTTAAATTCTGGCTTCTCTGTCAAGCTAGCTCAAGAGTCTACTTGCTATGGAAGATAATTTCAGAGCATTCTTATTGAAGAAATTTAAATTTATGTGCATCGTGAACATAATCACCTTGGTGCTAAACAGTGCAATCTCTTTTTACCATTTTTCTACTCATTCTCAGTTGCATCCACCTTTCTTGATTTGTCTTTTGTTTTAAATAATGTATACCTTATTCCACTTTGCTTTTTGAGATAAAGGATATTTCTACATATGTGATAAATATTTCCATATACACCTGCATGTTCCATATCTGTATGTGTTCTTCAATAGATTTCATTTATTTATTCATGAGAGAGAGAGAGAGAGGCAGACACACAGAGGGAGAAGCAGGCTCCATGCAGGAAGCCCTACATGGACTCAATCCCGAGTATCCAGGATCACACCCCAGGCTGCAGGTGGCGCTAAACCGCTATGCCACTGGGGCTTGGGCAAAGGATTTAAAGAGACATTTCTCCAAAGAAAATACACAAATGGCCAATAAGCACATGAAAAGATGTTCAATGTCTTAAGTCATTAGGGAAATACGAATCAAAGCTATAATAAGATACTACTTTATACTCACTAAGATGGCTATAATCAGATGGAGAATGATAAGTGGTAGCAAGATTATGGAGAAACTGGAATCTTCATACATTGGTGAGAACATAAAATGGCATAGTTACGTGTGGAACACAGTTTGGCAGTTCCTCAAAAGGGTTAGACATAGAGTTACTACACGACCCAGCAATTCCACTCCTAGGTATGTATCCAAGAGAATTAAAAACATATGTCCACACAAAACCATGTATGTGAATACTCATAGCAGCATTATTAATAATAGTCAAAAAGTGGAAACAACTCAAATGTCTAATAACTGAGGAACAGATGAACAAAAGGTGATGTGTCTATGTAAGGGAATATTATACAGCCTTACAAAAGAATGAAGTACTGGTATCTATGCTTCGACATGGAAGAACTTGAAGCTAACATGTTATGTGAAAGAAGCTAGACACACATTTGTATGAAATGTCCAGAAGAGGCAAATCTAGGATACAGAAGGGGAATTGGTTGTTGCCTGGGAGGAGGGAAGAAGGGGGTGGTCACAACTGATGGGTATGGTATTTATTTTGGGTGGTGATGAAACTGTCCTGGAATTAGGGTGACTGCTCTCTATCGAAGTATACCACTGGACTGTATACTTTACAATGTTGCATAGTCTATTATGTGGATTATATCTCAATTAAAAATAAAGAACCGTGATGTGATAAATAGAACACTGGGTGGTAGAAGACCACATATGTTGGTAGGTGAAGAAAAGAAGAGTAAAAACTTGGACTCTTCCACAGCCGAGGTCAGAGGGAGCCAGTGGTAGTGAGGTTGGGAGACATACTTTTTGGTTTGGGGGGTCATACATTTTTGTTCTTGCCTTGGAAACTCCCCTATTCTTCCTATTCCCATTCTTCTAGATTTTTTTCAGTACCATTAATGTATTGGATTTGTAATGCTAGTTATTATTCAGCAAGATAATGTTAATGAAGAGGAAGAATGTGAGTGTCACATGTCTGGTTAAGCACAGTTCCTCAACTTTGAAACATTGAATGTCCTTTGCTTTTATTTTTATTTTATTTTTTAAAGATTTTATTTATTTATTCATGACACACACACACACACACACACACACACACACACACACAGGCAGAAGGAGAAGCAGGCTCCATGGAGGGAGCCGGATGGGACTCAATCCCGGGACTCCAGAATCTCGCCCTGGGCTGAAGGCGGTACTCAACCCCTGAGCCACTGGGTCTGCCCTATCCTTTGCTTTTAAAAAACAATTGGCATTAAAATATGTAAGTTCATTGATGGGCTGTGTGCAGGTGAGCTCCTCCACCTCTGGATCCTCCCATCCCCCTTGTTTTAAAACCATTATGTAGCCAAAACAATTTAACAGTTTGTTATCCTTCCCCCAAATTATCTCAGTTCTCTAACTGTCCACTCTTTCCTAGGTGTTCACCCATGGTCTTGTACCCATCAGCTCAGTGTTTCCTCTTAACCAGACAGCCCTTGTCCTACTGAGATTAACATCCTGCATTTATCACTAGTGAAACCAAAATATGGGGCCACTCTAAATTATCCTTGTTCCTCCTCCTGTCTTTAGTGCTGTCTTTTCCTCATGAAGGCTGTGCCTGGAGGAAGGACAGAATGAGAACTGACCCAAAAGTTTACAGGTGGAGTACTCCAGAGCAACTGCTTTTCTACAAACCACAATACAAGTGGTTTAGATTCACTGAGGACATCACACTAGAGACCATTTTCCTTTCGGTTCAGTTCCTTCATTTTGCAGATAAAAGATGTGCTGACCCCAGTCCATTGGCTTTTTGACATTCACAGGGTTATCTTTATGGAAGTAAAATAAAACAACAGTTTTTATTAGCTTTAAAGGCTGTCTTGTCATCAAAGTTGAAGAGATATTATGTTAAATGATTTTTTTAAACTATACCTTACTTGAGGAAAACTCAAGCATTTTGGTAAAAGCCTTTTGCTGTAGAACAATGTGACAGATTAAAGGTAGCTCACAAAATAAGGGAACATGTCTTACCTGTTTGTTTTTTTTTCTCCAGATCTTCTATACGGGTGCAGACAGATGGACTATGTTTCCTTTCTATTAACTAAGGAGACAGAATAATTGAGGACTGAAGCATGTCTTCACTGTCCCGAATGTACTGAAATCCTAATAGCTTTAGCTGAAAAAATGTCCAAAGCAGGCAGTGAAAATACATTTAAAATAGGACAAACTCCAAACTATCTATCCTAGAATCCGAAGACAGGCAGGGAAAACTGGCTCCTGGAAGGAAACCAGTCGAAGAAATAAGTAGAGTGACCTAGACCCTGTTCCAGTATGTTTGAAGTACTTGGGGATGGAAAACCCTTTTCCTTTATTCATCTCTATATGTCTGAGAGCCACGAGAACGTGACTCCCCACGTGAAGCTCCTCAATACAAGACTTCTAACTAACTTTATCATATATATCCTTTCTCAGGGGTAAGGGAGGGGCCAAGTCTAAAGAATCTGAAATGGTAAGCCTATATCTTAATCCAAGTTCTGAGAATAGTTTTAAAGAAGAATTCCTGGCAGTGAGGAACAGCAGAAGAAGCAAGGGCCCTTGGAACCAGGCAGACCTAGGCTTGAATTCTGGCTGTCACTTCCTGGTGAAGTGACTTGAATAACAAACATCTCTGAGTCTTACTTAGTACCATTTACCTCATAAGGCGATTTGAGGATTAAATGAAAGACCATATGCAAAGCATCTTGCATAAGGCTGAGCATAGAGTAGGTGCCTAGTAGTAATGGTGTTACATTTGCCCTGGGGCAGTGAGCGGAAAGTCTGGGGATACCCATAGGTGGCATGGCCAGGAGCTCCAGCAGCATGGGACTGTCATAGGGAAAAAGAGTTCTCTGCTCTAAAGCTCTTATTCCAGTTAGAAACCAACTCCAAGAGACAATGCACCAAAAGCCAAATAGTCATCATTCAGCTCCTAGTACAAGGGAAAGCGGAGCTGTATTACTTGAAAATCTTGTAAGTGGTTTTGCCACTTATTAACAATGTGAACCTAGGCAAGTTACCCAGTGTCTCTGAGTTTCGATTTCCTTGTCCCCAAAGTGGGGATAACAATATCTACATCACAAGAGCTGTTGGAAAAACGAAAATGAGATACAGTGTCAGGGAGCATGTATTGAGTATTTTCCACGTGCCAGGCACTTATCTAAGAGTTTTGGTCACACTGTCTTGCTTGTACAATACATAAAAGTCCTTAGTATAGTGCCTGGAGCACAGTAAGCACCTAATAGAGGTGGGTATTAAAGAAATATTATGGGGCAGAGGAGGAACTGCTATGGTTCCGAGAGAAAGAAGATACGTTAATAACATGCATGGGAAGAATAAGATGCAGTTGGGAGAAGGAAAGTATAGTGGTTGCTGGGTATGACTGTCTGAAACCTTTTGAACTATTACTAATAGAAAATAATAAAACAGCCACCCTGAGTCCTCCCAAAGGACAGACCGAGTTATTATTTCCACCCGTAATGATTATGCCTTTCTGAATCTGAAGAAGAAGCTGCCAGGATTTCCAGTACATACCAAAAAGTGATGACAATACCCTGAAGTGTATAAACTTGTGTGTGCACACAGCTATCTAAAGGAAACCAATGCTGGATGACTGGGGAAGCATTAGGGTGTCTCTGTGACTGCAGCTCAATTTGCCTTCATAGTATGGCTACACCTGCCTCATTGGTATTCTCAACAGTGGGGTAAATAATTCAATAGGGATAAGGCTTAGAATCACCTTATTCTCTCTTAGTGCTTATGTTCTTAGCACAACACTGATGTACCACAGACAAGCCAGCATGTGAATGTACTCTACTTGCATAAGATATAGCCCTTCTACATGGTAGAGTCCTTCAGTTTCTAAAATCATGGAGCTTGTATTGTTAGAACCAATGAAGTGAAAAAAAAAAAAAAGAACGAATGAAGTGACTAAAAGAATTTTTAAAAATAATCCATCAGTCTGGACCTGTGTAGGTGAATGAAGAAGCACTTTAAAGTCAGAAAGGAAAAAAGTATACTTAACATTTCGGATTATCAACCACTGCTGGTTTTCCATAATCTATTTCATTCCTGATTTTATCTGAAAGAGATATGATTATTACTACCATTCAAAAGTGGTACCTTATTAAAGCCACTAATCTTTGCTACTGACAAAAAAGGTTCGCTACATAATTTTAGTAGCTTTCTACTAATAAAATTAAAATCATATTTCAAAATGATTATAACAAAGAGGTTTACAATTAAGTTTAACAAAAATTCCAAATATAAGGAAATTATATTTGTAACTTTCATAAACTGAAAAAAAGGTAGTGGTTCAAACATACATCTTTCAATAGATTGTATCTTATTGCAGGATAAATCTCTAGGAAAAGTAAAAGGAAAATACTGCCTCAATTAGCTATTATATATACCTAATTAGTAGGATGATAGTATTGAATAAGTAGCTTTTGCCTAAACTCTGAACCATAGGAATTGTTATTTGAACCTTCCAGAGCCCATAACTCTCCTCATCTCTCTTAAGAGTCTCACCTTCATAAATGAAACATGTAACTACAGCTCTTGATAGATTCTGGAAGTAATCTTTCCTGAGAGTAGAAGAATTGATTAGAGGACATTTGAGGCCTTATCAATTTCTAGATTATGAGAGCAAAGTTTTTAACTCCACATAGAATTTCTTTCTTTATTTTTTAAATTTTTATTTAATTTATTCATATCGACACACACACACAGAGAGAGAGAGGCAGAGACACAGGCAGAGGGAGAAGCAGGCTCCATGCAGGGAGTCCGACGTGGGACTGGATCGGGGTTCTCCAGGATCACACCCCGGGCTGAAGGTGGCCCTAAACTGGTGAGCCATCCGGGCTGCCCCTATAATTTCTTTTTAAAAAATATTTATTTATTAGAGAGAGAGTGTGTGTGTGCGTGCGCATGCACAAATGGGAGGAGCAGAGGGAGAGGGAGAGAGAATCCCAAGCAGACTCCTCACTGAGTGCAGAGCTCAACAGGGTGCTCCATTTTAGGATCCAGAGATCATGACCTGAGCCTAAAACAAGAGTCAGATGCTCAGCCAACTACACCAACCAGGCGCCCCTATAATTATAATTTCTAATATTAAAAGGGGTATTGTCATATTGGAACACATTGGTTTAGTTCTATTTTTCTAGGCCAATTCAATACCAGAAAAAATAAAAGAAATCCTTTCATTTATATTGAAAGGAAGTTACTCCTCTAAGCAATACATAAATTTGAACTAACAGAATCATATCATAATGTTAATAGAAATTCATTTTTGGTTGTATATTTGCCTTAATATTCCATGAATTTATTAATTGCTTCAGTTGCAAGTGGTGAGACACAAATAACAAAAAACCCACATAGTACTGGATTTTGATTTGAAAACACCCATTCTTGATTATAGTTGACCCTCATACTTCCAGTGATTCCAGCTTAGTCTCTCATTTTCCACCTACTCTTCAGACTGGCATTGCCATCTCTAGTCTCTCCCTTTCTAATCCATCCTGCACACAGTCACCAGACTAATTCTCCAGAAGTGGTTCTCGAATGCCAGCATCACTTGGGCACTTACTCAAGATGCAAATTCTCAGCCTTACTCTAGACTGATGGAATCAGTAACTGTGGAGGTGGAGCTTGTTTTGTGACCAGCCCTCCAAATGACTCTGTTGCAGTTTATTTATTTATTTATTTTTCTGTTGCAATTTAAAGCTTGTCCTGGAGCACTGCTGTGATAATCCAGTAGTGTGGCATGTTAATCCCCGGCCTTCAAAATCCTAGAAGACTAGCTCTAATCTCCTACTCTACAGGTACTCAAGATATTTTTTCTGTATTTTGCCTTTCTCCCATTCTCCTTTGCAAGCTTATTCTTCCTAAAATGTCTGTCTGATGATACCCAATAGCTCTTCAAGGTCCTGTTGAAACAGCATTGCTCTAATAACTTCCCTGATCCAATGTGAAGTCTTTTCTCCCTCATCTGTGTTCCAAAACCAATGAGAGCATTGCCCATATCCATTTCTTCTTCTTTTGAAAAAAAATTTAAAGTAGGCTTCACGCCCAACCTGGGGCTTGAACTCATGACCCTGAGATCAAGAGCCACATGCTCTACCAACTCAGCCAGCCAGGCATTCCAATTTATTTTTAATATAGTTATTTTTGCATCCTTTTTCCTCTGATCATAAAATCCTTGAAAGTATGGACTAGTTGTGTTCATCTGCATTGTCTACCATGTTTAAAATTGACACATGGACATAAAACTCAAATATTTATAAAATAAATATAAGGAGCTGGGTAGTGAATAGCAGAAACAAAATGACTGTGTAAAAAGAAATGTGGTTTTATGACTTTATGGCTCCCTCTTCTGCACCTCTTCAGCACTTTGTCATCCACTTAGTGCTTTATGCATTATGGTTTGAGCTTCTGTTTATCTTCCTTGTGGGATCATGAGTTCCTATAGGGGTAGGAAGCCTGTCTTAATCATCTGAGTGCATATGATATTGGGCATAGTGCCTGTCATATTAGCTTTTTATTGACCTTTTTTTTTAATGAATTGGAACACTTCAGCTAACATAAAATTATTGGCTTACAAAGTATTTCATAGTAGTAGTAACGAAGTTCCTAATCCTTTGAGCAGTTTATCTCATTTGATTTTCTTCAACTGGTGTTTGTAAAGTTTAGAGTCCAGATGGCAGAAGTAGCCAAGAAAACCAACACAATTGGCTGTCCCCTAAGACTTGGAAGGTTTGATAACTTAAAGGACTATTCTTAGTGTCATATCATGCTCTTTTTTACCCACTATCCTTAAACCTTCTACATTTGCAAGAAGACTCTATTTGCTCAAGAGCATCATTAATAGGGATTAATGACTTACACAGCTCTGGATGCCACAGACAAAGATAAAAATTGAACCTTTATAGCAAAGAACATGGTATCTCTGCATGTATACCTAGAAATACTAAAGAAGCTTTTCCTCCTTGACAATGAGGCTGCGGAGATTTTATTTTATAATTAGTGACATTAGGGGCATTTCTGATATGTTTGCTTAATGTAAACATTTCTAACCATACCACTTAACCATCATTTTATTTTACTTTAAAGATTTTATTTCCTTAAGTAATATCTGTACCCAATGTGGGTTTCAAACCCACAACCTCAAGATCCAAAGTCACTTGCTCTATCAACTGAGCCAGCCAGGTACCCCTTAACCATCATTTTAAACATCTACTTTTAATACTGGTGTTAGAATTCCCACTGAAATCCTTAATCTGTTCTCTTGGTAACTTAATAGGTACTTGATAATACTGCTTACATAATTCACCTGCTTAAATAATTAATATTTAAATGTTTAATTTAGATTAAATTATTAAAAACATTCTGGGTTAACGGCATTCAAAATAATATAAGTATATTTTCTTGTCCTGTAGGTGACAACTTGAGGTTTATTTTAATTCGTCTCATTTTACTTAACCAACTTTTTCAAACCTTTTCTGTGAAGCCCAGATAGCAAACATTTTGGGCTTTGCAGGCCATATATGGTCTCTGTCATATATTCTTCTCTTTCTCTTCTTTTCTCTTTTACAGTCCTTTAAGAATGTAAAAATCATTCTTAACTCATAGGCTGTATAAAGACAGACCTGAGCATGATTTGATCCATGAGCCATAAATTAAGTTTAAATGTAAGCACACAGTATCTGAACACTTACAAAACAGGTTCATATGTGCATCCATAATTGCTCAGACCTAATTACCCCTTTTGCTCTATAACTGAAGGGTCTTTTTCTATCTTTATCTTGTCTATAGAATTAAAGAATTGAAAATGCATATGAGATATTTAATGCTAGAGATGGAATTTTATTGTTAGAAGAAATTGTAGTGATTATCTAATTTGAACCCCATATTTATTTTACAGATAATATAACTAAAAACTCATAATAAGTGATTAATTAACTTACAAATAGTGTAGAGATAGCAGGCCTTCAAATGAGTCCTTATGTAATTCAGTCAAATAATTTTCACTGAGAATTCTGAAAAATGAAAAGGTTATTTCTGCATCAAAATGCAAAACAACTACAACTATTTACTACACAGGACTAACTCCCATCTGGGAGGGAAACCTGTGTAATGGTGCCACCTAAGTATACTAATTCTTCTTTAATTTAGGAGTACTGAGCTCTGCGCTGTTTCCATTCAAATCCTTTTTTTCCTTTATTCCTTTTTCTCTCTCTCTCTCTCTCTTTCTCTCTCTCTCTCTCTCTCTCACACACACACACACACACACACACACACACACTCACACAGCCATCCACTATTTGAACCAAAATGCATATTTAATGTCTACTCTCTGGATCACAAAGTCTCTGCTAGAACCCTGGTTTAGATGCCAACAACACTGGCAGAACTGACATTTCCTCCTCTCTTTTTCTAAATTCTATGTTGGAAGTCCCATATACAACTAGAGCAGCACTATAGGTAAAGCCATTTGATTTTTTTTTCCCCAACCAAAAAAAGTTTTGAGAAGTAAAAAAATGCACATCAAGTGTACATAACATAAATGTTCAGTTTAATAATTATAAAGCAAATACCCATGAAACACCACCTGTATCAAGAAAAAGCCCTGCCAGCATCCCGGAAGGCTTCAGTGTGCCCCTTCCAATCACAGCCCTCTCTCTGATTCCCCAGAAGTAACCATTATCCTGACTTTAATAATTTCTTTGCCTTTTTAAATTTTTTAAAAAAGATTAATTGATGGGAGAGGGGCAGAGGGAGAGAAATAATCTCCAGCAGACTCCTGGCTAAGTGTGGAGCCCTATCCCATGACCCTGAGATCTGAGCCCAGTCAAGAGTTGGACACTTAACTGACTGAACCACCCAGGGACCTCTAATTTCCTTGCTTTTTTAAATGTAGTTTTACCTATCATATGTCAGCCGTAAACAACATAATTTAGTTTTGCCTGTTCCCTATGCCTATGTCTCTGCCTCTCTCTGTGGGTTTCTCATGAATAAATAAATAAAATCTCTTTTAAAAATTTTAGATTTCTCAACTCCGTGTGGGAAACGATCACTAAAGATAGAATACTTTGGCTTAATGCTTTCATGAGGGACGCCTGGGTGGCTCAATGGTTGAGCATCTGTCTTCCGCTCATGGTGTGATCCTAGGGTGCAGGATTGAGTCACATATCAGGCTCCTTGCAGGGAACCTGTTTCTCCCTCTGCCTATCTCTCTGCCTCTATGTGTCTCTCATGAACAAATAAATTATTAAAATCTTAAAAAAAAAAAAAGTCCCGAGGTTTCTAAACAGTGGTTTTCAGACTGGAGCTGGTCTTTGATGAAGTTTTCACCAGTCCTTGGCAAAACAAGAAAAGGACCATATAATCAGGGTTTACTTTTGTTTTCTTTTTCATAAAACAAAATCTATCCCATTTTGTTATCCTAAAAATATGACCTTAGTTTTTCATGCTAAAAAATTGTTTTATGAGGAGTTGCTGATAGAGGATAGTTTTAATGAGTGCTTTTACTTGAGCTTTAAAATAAAAAGTTGGAAATCTTAACGCAGCCTTAACTTTGTTGATGTTTTACTGGTCTGTGAAATCCAAGTGAAGGCCCAAAAGTAGGGATATCAGTGGCCCTAGTGGGACAGTTTAGTCAAACAGTGTTGTTAGCTATGTGCAGGACATTCCTCCAGCTGCCCCTTTTCTGTCTTTGCATTGTCCTTATGCACGTTTTACTCTGCATTAGCACCTTCAGATCCCAAATAGAGATGCCTTTATTTTTTAAACATCTGGATTTTAGCCCATTCTCTGAAAGCACCCCCAAATCATTGGCACCTGGCACCATCTCTTGACCCCAGCCAGCACTACTTTCTCCACCTCAATATACAAGACCCTTAGCCCCAAACATTATCTACTTAGGAATCTTCTTTTACTTTGAAAATAGTTCTCTTTGGAGGAATAACTGGGATCTTGATACTGTTTTAAACCAAAAATTGTAGATTTTATTACCCATCTCATTATCCATTGTATTCATTGTATGTATCCACTCAATTATTATACCCATTAGTTGAGTATGTCTCCACTTCTCTGGGTAGCTTATAAACACCTCAAGAACAATAGTTGTGGTTTATTTTCCTTCTTCAAGTGCCTGCCACACTCCAACTAGATTAGGTACTGGAATATATCTAGAATTAAAAATGAACAAATCAACACATTCTTTGCACAAGGAATGCTTTAATAATTATCCAAATATAACAACTTCTTCATTGTGGTCCTCTTGGTTTGCAAATGAGAGTCAGAACCAGAGGCCTGGGCTCAGATAGGTACAAGGAGGAAGCCCGAGAAAACCATTTATTCCTGGGGGCTCTGGTCAGGTTTATTTGTAAATGGGAAGGAAAGAAAATAACGTGAAGCAGAGGCAAGAGGAAGGAGAAATGAATTCCTGAGTGAGAAGAGGAGCTCTGGAATGACTCTACCACAGCCCTGTGTCCTGTCTCATCCCAAGAAACATCCTGTCATCCAGTAGGAGAGTGGCCGGCCTGCACAGTGCAACCTCCATGCTACCCTGTGGAAAGAAAACAGATTGGTTCTTGTTTTTACTACTCAGTAAGCTCCTTCTGCACCTACATGACCCAGATCTTAGAGCAGTGCTCAGAATCCCCTTCATTCCTAGCTCTCTGCTTTGTCCCCCTCTGGTCCTCTGATTCTTCCCTTAAATTTCCCCTATCTGTGGTCTTTGTCCTCTACTTCCCCCACCCAATATGCTTCCACATTTTCAAATCCTTCTCTTCCTCTGAAGTAGGAGAGCACCATTGTAGAAGGATGAGTGTTACTAAATAAATTAAAAGGTAAATAAATAAATAATCAATCTCAGGTGCAACCATTGACTCTTCCATCAGTGTCCCTTGTGCGTGGTGTTTCTAGAGTAGGCAAGGCACTTAACTCCCTCCATCCTCACAGATGCCTGGAGGCCAGTTGTAGTCAACTGGCCAGTTGTATATACAGCCAGTTGTATTCTGTATATATCCGGTTTGAAGCTCAGAAAAGTAAAGTAAACATCCTAATGTCCACCATCGTGGACAAATGCTGACAACTTGGGGGTATCTGCCCAGCTGAGGAGCATTTACATTTACAGGAAATGTTGCTGCCAATTAGCGAGAGGGGACCCTGTGGCAACCGTGACGGTATAGCTCAATTGCTCCCAGGCCTCCAGCTGATGAAACCAAGCAGGGATCTGCATCCAAACTGAACCAATCAGGTTCTTTATCCCAGGCACTTGGACAGGGACTAAGCCTAGGCAGTCTCTGTTGTTGCTCAGGCTTGGGCAGCCAGAGTGTGTGCTGGGGAATGTGGAGCAGAGAATGCTGCTCTCTGCCAAGAAAGTAGTGAAGCAAATGCACCAGGAGGCAGAAACTTGCCAGGAAAAGCTGGCTGACACTTTCCAGCTCTGCTTCCACTACCTTCCTGAGGTCTAGCCACACCTGTGTAAGCTCAGTGAGACACCTTGTGCCCTCAGGAAACAGCTCCCTCAACTCACTTGAGTTACTTTGTTACTGCATCCAGAAAAGTTTTATTTATTTTTTATTTTTTAAAGATCTATTTTTTTAAAGACTTTATTTATTCATGTGAGACACACAAAGAGAGACAGAGACATGGGCAGAGGGAGAAGCAGGCTCCCTGCAGGGAGTTGATGTGGGATTCGATCCCAGGCCCTGGGGATCACTACCTGACCTGAAAGCAGATGATCAACCACTGAGCCACCCAGGTGCCCAAATATTTATTTATTTATTTATTTATTTATTTATTTATTTATTTATTTATTTTGAGAGAGAGAGACAGCCCTAACGGGGTGAGGGTCAGAGGAGAGGGGGGAAATCCCAAGCAAACTCTGTGCTGAGTGTGGAGCCTGACTCCGTGCTTGGATCACGACTGTGAGATCATGACCTGAGTGGAAATCAAGAGTTGGACGCTCAACTGACGGAGCCACCCAGACGCCCCCTTCTAAAATAATTTTAGTACATCAGAAAAAGACCCAGGTCCTGGGTATTATAAGTCAGAGTTCCAAGCCCTGCCACTCTCCCACATTTTTCTAGGCTATAAACGGGTCTAGTCCTTGCCTACTGTGCCTTTCTCTGTCACTACAACCTTCCCAGGGCTCTGGCTGCTAACTTAGTCCCACAGTGTCCTCCTCACCAGTTCTTCATCCCCCCTGCTCCAGACACAATCTTTTTTGCACAGCTGATGGCTGAGAGAAGATTGGGGCTCAGTATGTCTGGAAGGAAGAGAGAGAGAGAGAGAGAGCACCTGTGAGAACAGAGGACTAAGACTGAGGCAGACACACTCGCTCCTGCTTGGCTTGTCCCTGCGCTGGCATGCACCCCCCAGGGGCTGAGTATTTCCAGATTAGGCAAAGCCTCCCTCCCAGAGGCCTATTTAGACATCCCCACAATGGCGACAGGGAGTGGCTGGGGGTGAGGCCAGGAGGGACAGGACAACTGTTTACCCCCATACTTCCTAGTCAGGGTAGATGGTAGTTCATGCCACGTTTGAGGGTTTCTAGGGAAAGGAGATGTCAAAACAGGCAGCATAGAGACCAGGGTAAATCTTGCCTGATCAGGGAGGCTCTTCAGATGAAGAGTCTCGGGATATGAATCAGAGTATGAAAGAGGAGGGAAGGTCCAAGTCATGGACCTATGGAGCCTCCTGGAGCGGCTCTGAGGTGGGCAGTTTGCACTTGGCCTTTAATCAGACATTGGCCAAAGTTATTACTTGATGGTTAGAGTGGAGCCTTCAGGGCCACCAGCCTGGTATTCGGCACTGGTTCTATGAGCCTCAGTTTGCTCATCTGTAAAGCGGGCATCGTAATAGTTTCCATCACATGACACGCTGGGTGAGATGGGCTCTGCAGGTAAAGTGCTTAGTATATGACACACTCTCAAAAATATTGGCTGCTGCTGTTGCTCCTGCTCTGCTATTAACTATGCAGAGCTTTTCTAGATCCTGTACACCAAAGAATCTGCTAAGTGGATGGGCACTACAGCCACTTGTCAAGTCCTCTGCTCAGCAAAAACATTCTTGGACTCCATGGGCAGTCCCTCTGGGGACATTCCCTGGCCTTGAATAGGAAGAGAAGTTCTGTGAGTAGAGCTTTCCCACCCTGGGGCCCTGGCCAGACCTTGACAGTCCTCGTGGCAAATGTTTTCTGAGTGACTCCGGTAATCGTTGCACCAGTAATGGCTGTTGATCTGGAAGATGCCATAGTCGAAGCTGCCGTCTGCGTTTTCATTTACCTTCGATATGTTGAATCTGCTTTCCACAAAAGCCAGACATAGCCCTTTGAACAGGGAGAAGAGGGTTTTTATAAGAGGGTTTTAGGTTTTTAGGTTTTTAGAAGAGGGTTTCTTTTAGGGTTTTTGAGCTGAAGGAGGAGGGAGATGGAGGAAAGAGGGAATCAGGAAGCAGATGAAAGAAACAAGGGCTAAGAGGCTGGATGGGGCAAGTGGGCTAGAAACATCCGTTAGCTTCTCCTCTCACCATTCGTGCCACCCACCCAGTACAACCAGTCATCACCCATCTGTCCATCGATGCTTCCTGCACTTAATGACCACCTACTGCATCCCAGGAACTGTACAAAGCCCAGTTTAGGGACATGTAGCTAGGTCAAATGTAGATGCTGCCTTCAAGGGGCCTATAGTACAAGAATGAAGATACATACCTTAAAAAGCCCGAAAACAAGATAAAAGGAGAAAGACAGCACAAGACCAGTGTGTACAAAGTCTGGGCAAAAGGCAGCTATCCCTATCATGGAGTAGGATGAAGCCTTAGAACCCTCTGTTCCCTTTGCCTGGAATGCTATTACCCTAGAAATTTGGGTGGCCAGGTCCTTTGCTTATTGAGTGCTGCTTGATGTTGCCTTCTCAGAGAGGCATTCCTCGACTTCCCCTTCTAGGACAATGTTACCAATCACTCCCCCTGCTTTATTCTTCTGCATGACATTTATCACCACCGGAAGTACTTCATCTATATGTGTATGTTTATTTCTTGCTTGCCTTTCCCTCTAGAATGTGAACGCTGTAAAGGAAGGGGCTTTGCTCATGTCTATATCCCCAGCACTGAAAATGGTTCCTGGCACATAAGTGCTCATTTAATAATTGTGGAATGAATATGGAATGTTGGGAAGGGCCTCTTGGGGAGGGCTGCCTTTTGAACTTGGCTTTGAAAGACGAATGACAGAAAGATGGCCACCCAGGGCATGACCAGGAGAGGAGGAGAAATGAGAGGGGTGTGAGAAGCAGCACTCACAGTCATTCAAGGAGTAGCCCTCAAACCCATCCAAGTCCTCCTTGCGCAGCACCCTGGCCAAGTCACAGCGATTGATGAGGCTGGCCTGATTTATGGCAATGAGGAAGCTGACCAAGGACATGAACAGCACCCTTGTCATCTTTGGAGGAGAGGAGGTACAGTCAAGGGCCTGTGTTTCTGAGGATCTCACAGACGTGCCTCTGGTCTTCTCCCAACACCTGAGGAATCTGGAGAGAGCAGCCACATGTCCCAGCTCACTCACAGCTCCCCACATGGCTATTTCTCTTCCCTCTCATTTATCATTATATAGTTGTTTATTATAGAAACTTTTAAATATTTACAAAATAAGAATAGTATCATGAATCTCCATGTACCCATTGCCCAATGTCAACAGTGAAAAACTGAGGCTGATCTCCTTTCATCTATAGGTCTTCAGCCCTTTTAGCTATCCTCACTCTTGTAATGGGCACCCCGCTATTGGCTGTATTTGAGCATAGGGTGGGGAGTGAGGGTGGCAAAGGAGATTAATGAGAACTGTACTTCATTGGTATTTGTGTGTGTGCATTTGAACATGTGCTGTGGAAGGGCTAGGACACTAGACACTGAACTCTCCACACCCCACACCCCCAGATACAAGACACATGACTTTTCCCAAGGGCATACACTGCCTTGTGTAATTCCTAGGAAGCTGTTTATGGGTCTAACACTTTCATTTCCACTCAAAGGTACAAATCATAAAGCAAATAAAAGTGACCTCGATGTAGAAATAACCTTCACCTTCACACTCTCTATGTTTAGGGGAAGGAGGGAAGAGCAAGTGTTCTAGATTCACACTGCCTACTTTCAAAGACAGGGCTGCTCTGTGACCTTGGGCAATACACTTTACCTCTCTGGGCCTCATTTGTAAAATGAAGATACACTAATACCTACTTAAAAGGGTTGTCATGATAATTAAAGGAAATTTGATCTTGGTTTTGCATTCCCCCAAAAGGAAGCAGGACTTTTAGGGAAAAAGTTGATTCCTAGGCTGGAGTAGGAAAGGATATGAGCTAAGTCTGGATTATTTTGTGCTGGGAAGTAAAGAAGGGCTAAAAATATGGATTGGAGCATGTCAAATGGACATGAGAGCTCCAAGGGGTACCCACAGGCTAAATCTGGAACACTATTTTTGGTAACAGCTTTATTGAGATAAAATTCACAATATATATTTCACCAAGCCATACAATCACTTCATTTAAAGTATATAATTCAGGGCAGCCCTGGTGGCGCAGCGGTTTAGCGCTGCCTGCAGCCCAGGGTGTGATCCTGGAGACCCTGGATCGAGTCCCATGTCAGGCTCTCTGCATGGTGCCTGCTTCTCTCTCTGCCTGTGTCTCTGCCTCTCTCTCTGTGTGTCTCTATGAATAAAGTCTTTTTTAAAAAAGTATACAATTCAATAGTTCTTTACTGTGTTTGCAGAGCTGTACAGCTATCACCACATCAATTTTAAAACATTTTCATCAACCCAAGAAGAAACCCTATGCCCATTAGCAGTCATTCCCTGTTCCATCTCCCTCCTGCCTCTGGCAATCACAAATCTACTTTCTGTCTCTACAGATTTGCCTCTTCAGGACAACTCACATAAATAGAGTCATACACTATGTGGCCTTTGTCCCTGGTTTCTTTCACTTAACAATGCTTTCAAGATTTATTCATGGCATAGCATGTATCAGGATCTCACTATGGCTGAATAATATTCCATTGTATGGATAGACCTCAATTTGTTCTCTATCATTTTATAGACATTTGGGTTGTTTCTACTTTGGGGCTGTTATGAATGATGGTGCTACGAACAAATTTTTGTGTGGACAAAAGTTTTCATTTCTTTGGTCATAAACTGAGGAGCGGGATTGGTGAGTCATATGGTAACTTAAAGTTTAAACTTTGGAAGAACTGGGGTGCCTGGATGGCTCAGTCAGTTGAGCATCCAACTCTTGATTTTGGCTTGGGTCATGATCTCAGGGTCATGGAATTGAGCCCAGGGTTGGGCTCCATGCTCACCAGGGAATCTGCTTGAGATTTTCTCTTTCCCCCCTCTCCCTCTGTCCGCTTCCCTCATTCTTTCTCTTTCTCTCTCTCAAATAAATCAATAAATCTTAAACTTTGGAGGAACTGACAGACTTCAAAGTGACTGTACCATTTTCCACTGATATCAGCGGTGTCAGTGTATGAAGTTTCAAAATTTTCCACAATTTTCACCGACACTTTCCCATTACAGCTATCCTAATTGGTGTGAAGTGGTATCACCTGCTGGTTTTGATTTGCATTTCCCTGGTGGCTAATGAAATTTTCATGTGCTCCTTAACCATTTGTGGATCTTTGGGAAAATATCTAGTATTCAGATCCTTTTCCCATTGTTTTAGTTATTTGTCTTCTTATGGAGTTGTGAAAGTTTTTTACTAGATACATGATTTGCAAATATTTTCTCATAGTCTCTGGGTTACCTTTCACTTGATTTTTTTCTAAGATTTTATTTATTTATTCACAAGAGACACAGAGAGAGAGAGAGCGAGGCAGAGACACAGGCAGAGGGAGAAGCAGGCTCCATGCAGGAAGCCCAATGCAGGACTCAACCCCAGGACTCCGGGATCACGCCCTGAGTCAAAGGCAGACGCTCAACTCCTGGGCCACTCAGGTGCCCTTTGATGGTGTTCTTTGAAACGAAGGAATTACATTTTGATGAAGACCAGTTTGTCTATTTTTTCTTTTGTTGCTGTGCCTTTAGTGTCATATCTGCAGAACTAATGCACAGTGGTTTCTAAGGGAATCTAGGACAATTTGACCATCAAAATAAATAACGATAGTGATGGATTATTATCTACTGAATGATATAGGAATCCATGAGTCCTTAATAGTAATAGACACATAATGGGGATGGGGTAGAACTCTTACTGACAATAATATATGATAAATGTGGAGGTAGTCATGAAGTTGGAAAGCCACCATTCTGCAACCATCAAAGATTGGTCTGAGCAAGAATCATCAATGGGGGCTAAATCTGAGGTGGTGGGAAGCTTGATGAAGAACTGGACATACACATGCTCTTAGAGTATCTCCCCACAGATCATGTATTAGTTGCATGGGAAAAACAGAAACTATGTAGCAAAGAAACCAGACAGTATGTGGACCTTGCAATCAAAATGAACACCTCCAATGAAAGAGAAAGATTCTGTGCCTCCAGAAGTGATACCCCAAGAAGGACACATATATCTTATATGGTATTCTGGCCAGGGATACATAACTTGTATCTAATCCTAAGGAAAAATTGGACAAAGTCAAACTGAGGGAAAATCTATAAAATAACTGGCCTATATTCTTCAAAACTGTCAACGTGATGAAAGCAAAGGATGGGGCTATTTCTGTCACTGTGTGTGTGTGTGTGTGTGTGTGTGTGTGTGTGTGTGTGTGTTTCCCCTTAAACTAAGTATATGTTCCCAAGGGCAAAGGCCTGTGTTCCTCCATCCCCAGGCTTCAGAGTCAGGCAACTTCTGCTTGGCCAAGATGACTCCCCTGATGGCCCTGTTTCCTCACAGATGTCTTCTAGGACTCACTTCATACCAGCCTGAGCTTGCGAACATTCTCTTGCTTCTCTCTCTCTCACTCTAGAGTTGCTAGATTTAGCAAATAAAATTAGAGGATGCCCAATTACATTAGCATTTCAGACAAACCACAAATAAGTTTTTAGTATGTCTCATGCAACCCTACTCTACTCTGACTTAGTAGATTCCTTGAGAGACAGGTGTCACTGAGCCTTGGCAAGCAGGGAGCTCTGTCTCTGCCCATGAAGTCCCCTCCCCTCTTAGGGTTTCCTTAGGGGAATACAGTACTTGTGGCAGGTGCATTCCCACACTCCCTTCCAAAGCTTACCTCTCTCCTAGCCTTCTCTGACCCCAGGTCCCAGACAGCCCAGTGTTTTCCTAGAGAGTCATTAGAACAAAGCCTCGTCCACAGGACCTATACTCTAGCCCCACCCAGTTCACAGCTCCCCATGTTCTAGGGAAGGTGCGAGTGCTGGGCCAGCCTGCCTTCTGGAACCTCAGTTCTGTGACATCATCATTCTCCTGGAAATACTCTGGTCTTAACCATGCAAATTGAGGCCCACTCAAGCTTCCAGCAGAAATTACACATGGGTCTAGGACTGGTGATAACTGTGATGAAGACCACTGGGTGGGGCAGGGCAGAGTGCTCTGGTTGTTCTATCTGCCCACTACCCTTCCCTTTGGTGAAGGTGAACCTTTGGGGGTAGCTCCTTCTCCCATGGGGTAAAGTAGTGGAAGCTGCCAATCACAGAGCCCTGAGATCCAGGTGACAGGGGGTGCCTATGGCCCCACTGCTATATTTTGAATTGAAACTAAATTGAGCAACTCAGCTTCTCACGGGAAGCCTTCAGGTAGGAGGCCAGAAGCTGACAGTTTGGAATCATATGGCTATAGCCCATTTGAGAGGATAAACCTTCTTGGAGAGAGAGCAGAGTCCACACAGGATGCCAATCCTAGAGTTCACCCTTCCTGAGACCTAAACACACACTTAACCTTATCACAATCCTGTGATTCATGAAATATCCTTTCCTGCAGAAAGGAGTTTAAATTGGGTTTCTGTCACTTGCAGCCAATGGAGACCTGCCTAGTAGAGAGAACAGGGTTAACTATCGGGGAACTGGGGACCCAACGACCTGTCACCTCCCCATGAAAGTTGCACATCTGAGTGTCATGAGTCACCAAAGAAATCAGAGATACTTCCAACTGTAGCAGAAAGGAAGCAAAGGAAAGTTTTGTGACTGATGGGCACTCTACCCTCTGAAGCAGGGTGGCAGGGGCCGACAGAAAGTAGGAAGAGCTTGTGGGTGGGCGGTGCTGCCCTGTTCCTTCCACCTTGAGACTTCCCTTCCCAGCAGGGCAGCAGGACATTGCAGCTTGGGCTAACAATGTTGGGGTGAATAACAAACATATACCTAGTATACCTACTAGAATTAGTAGCATTATGTTTAAAGTCTAGATACAGGAGCCGGGGGAGGGGTGCCTGCGCTGCGCAGGCGCGTGGGCTCTGCGAGCGCCTACTGCGCATCCCTGCGCTGCTCGTCCCGGGGCGCTGGGCTCCTCCCGGCTGGCGGGGCGCGCTGCGGGCCCGGGTTAGGCGCGTGCGGAGCAAAGGCAGTCCTTGCCGCAGAGGCGGAAAGCATTACTTCTCAAAAGTGTATTTGCAAAGATTTTATTTTCAAAGTCAAAATATGCAAGAGTGGGCAGTATGATGAACCCTCTATACCCATGGTTAGTACACTATTCGGATTTTCTTTGTTTTGAATCAATGTTGGGCCTTTTCATCGTCTAAAAATGCCCCTTTAGGGGGCACCTGGGTGGCTCAGCGGTTGGGCGTCTGCCTTGGGCTTAAGTCATGACCCCGGGGTCCTGGGATCCAGTCCCGCATTGGGCTCCCCGCGCGGAGCCTGCTTCTCCCTCGGCCTGTCTCTGGGTATTTCATCAATAAATAAAATCTTTTTTAAAAAAATGAAAAAAAAAAGGTCTAGATACAGATACAAATTTGAATAATGTATAATGTGGTTTATGTGATATCGCAAACATTTCCTCAGCTTCCATTTACAACCGAAGCAGATACTAATACAAATTCACGTGTAGCACCAGAATCACAAATAGGAACATGAAATATGAAGAAATTGTACACTCAGAGCCTACTAGAAAATGACACTTCTTTGTGCTCAAATCTACTGCATTCAGGCTGAGAGGAAAGACCTGACAAGTTAATTAATTTGTCTTTTCTCTTACCTAAGTTCTCTGCTCAAGGTCTCTGCTCTCTGAGATAGCACCTGGCAAGGGTCCTGTTAAGCTTTTGTTAAACCTTTCTATGCAGGTGCATGTTTTCTCCCATCCACATAGAGTAAGATGTGAAACATCCACCTGGGGCCTGAATGTTGTTAGTCATGAGCATAGAGCTTTAGGGTTAGATCTTGCTGTGCCAATGCTGATGATCTAAAAGGAAACATGCAGGTCCCCTGGGTGGCTCAGTGGGTGAACATCTTCCTTTGGCTCAGGTCATGATCCTGGGGTCCTGGGATTGAGTCCCCCATCAGGATCCCCGAGGGAAGCCTGCTTCTCCTTTTGCCTATGTCTCTGCCTCTCTCTCTGTGTCTCTCATGATTAAATAAATAAAATCTTAAAAAATAAATAAATAAAGGAAATATGCCTCCCTGATAGTCAGCCCTGTGAGAAAGAAATCTCAGTGAGCTGAAATCTAGCTGTGCCCACCTTCTCTGCTCTCTCTCAGTCCCCAAGCATCAGGCCACACAGCACTGTAACCCTTGGAGTGGCGGACTGCTGGGCTTTGGAGCCAAACTGAAGCTTCTGGCCAAGTGGGTTTACGAAACTGTACGTATAGATGAAGTGTCTGACTACATCATTGTATGTTCTATTGTGATCATGCCTGAGCACTTACATGGAATTTACCTGCTATTTTATTTATTATTTTATTTATTTTCCTTCAGCTTCTCTTATATTTAGGGCATTATGTTGATTTTTAAAAATTACCATCATTCTGAATGGATAAACAAAGGGTAGTACACTCATATAATGGAATGCTACTCAGCAATAAAAAGGAATGAACCATCAGTACACCCACCAACATGGATACATTTGCAAAATAATGCTGAAAGAAGCCAGAGCAAAAAGAAAGAAGTATATACTGCATGGTTCCATTTATAAGAAACTCCAGAAAATGTAAACTAATCTAGAATGACAGAAAGCAGTTTCTAGTTGCTTGGGATTGGGAGAAGCAGGACGGGACATAGGAATGAGTTATTGAGTGGCATAAGGAAACTTTTGGTAGTGAGGAGATGTTCACTATCTTGATCAGGATGGTGGATTCATGGGTACATACATATGTCAATAATTAACAAATCGTACACTATAAACATGTCATTTACCTGGATACCAATTACATGCCAATACCTGGATAAGGTATATTATAGTTACACGCAATATAATTTTATGAAAAGGGAGTTGTGAGTCTGCCATGGTTGAGAACCCCAGCGACAGGCCGATTGGTGGGGGGCGGGGGGGGGGGCGAGCGGAGGGGGGCTCCCATCGTTGTCCTCAGGCCAACTCCCGGTGCAATCTATCCAGTGGCCACTAGAGGCCAGCAGCGACCCACATACAGGATGTGTGGGTTGCTGGTCACCAATATTTTTAATTCCCTCCTCTGTGTTCTGCAGGTGAAGAGGTGGACCTTATCATCTCCACCTTACACAGTAGTAGAGCTGATATTTGGGCTGTCGTCTCCTTGGGTCCTGATTCCACTTTGTTGGTCCCTCAAGCCAGGACAACTGTGCTACCACATCTTGTGAAAGTGTGTCCTATCTCCAGTGGGGCAGCTAAGCTAGCCAATAGCTCCAGGCCAGTTAGCTGCAGGGCTGACACTGAGTAGCTGGAGATGGCACCAATGTCTTGTAATTCTCAAGATGCCTTTGGAAGACCTCCCGGGCCTGGAGTAGCCTCTGTATTGGCTTTCCACTTTCCCTGGAACCCCACCATTGTAAAACAAGACAAGATGCCATTAGCCAACCAAGCTAAAGAACAAAGCACTGGAAAGATTTTTACAAGGGAAAGTGTAATTGTGTAAAGAAGGTGTAATGGGGGCAGCCCTGGTGGCGCAGTGGTTTAGCGCTGCCTGCGGCCCGGGGTGTGATCCTGGAGATCCGGGATCGAGTCCCACATCGGGCTTTCTGCATGGAGCCTGCCTCTCCCTCTGCCTGTGTCTCTGCCTCTCTCTCGCTCTCTCTGAATGAATAAATAAATAAATCTTTAAAAAAAAAAAAAAAGAAGGTGTAATGGGGGCGGGGAGGAGATGGTGGAACACCCAGGGGATGCTACAATGGAGGCTTCCCTGTAAGAACTATTGCTAACACATGCCGAGCCCTCCCAGTGTGTGAGGCATGACGTCAACCATTGTATGCATTGTATGCAGCGAGCCATGTTGTCCTCACACCACTCTTGTGAAATTAGTTGCTGAGATGTTAAGTAACTGGCCCAAGATCACAGAACTAGTGGGAGGTAGAGTAAGGATTTGAATCCAGGTTTGATACCAACATAATGGGTTTAGTTGTTACTCTATCCATGCTCATTTTAACAGCATGGTCTTTCTTTCTCTTTTGGGCCAGGGTGTTATTTAGTTCCTGTGTTAAACTGGTTGGTGTTGGTAGCAGGTGGTTGTTATTTTAGTTGTACCTCCTGAAGATAAAGCTCTTGATGCTTCAAGAGAATTTTAAGCCTCTCTGAGGGTCCAGGAGGGAAATCTTCCCTCCTTATTTGCTGAGCATTTACACTGTGTAAGATTCCATGTTAAAACTGGTACTTTCTCAGTGATGGTACTTGAAGGGCAGGTGGGCAGAGGCCAGCAACAAGGAATCGAGGGGCAGGTGACCTGTAGCCATGCAGTGTTCATTTGTGCCCACAGGAGTGCATCAGAGGCAGCAGTCCCCCACCTCAACTGGAGTCCTGAGCAGATAACCAGATCAAGATACAGGTCAAGAGAACTCCCCAGGATGCCCAGTTATGAGAACAAGGCCAAAGCAGCCTGGTGAGCAGATACTCATGTCCATGGTTTTTGGGTAATTGAAGTCTTCCAGAGGTTTCTCTCCTGGAGAAAACACCCCACCTTGGATCATGCAGCTTGATTCTCCAAGCAAGGTGCCTCAAGGAGGTGGTCTCTTCTGTTCTAGGTTCTGCAGGGGTCAACAGCTCTGGGCTTCTGCCCATTCTGCTGCTTCTATGCTTCTATGGCCACACAGTGGGGTGGTTACAGGTACCAAGTAAAGGCTGCACATGTGAAGACAAAGCAAAAGGAGGCCAAAGCTAAACATTGGGTCCATTTGCTTCATTTCATAGATGGGGAAACTGGGGAAACTGAGGTCTGGGGAGGTGAAAGGACTCAAGTGAGCTAATGGTCAAACTGGGGGTAAGACATCCAGCAGTCTTTCCTCCCCACTCCCCAGCCATATTTTATAATAGGTCCCTGATGCTGGGTGCTTCTCTGCACTTTGTCAATTATTATTCACACATTATCTCTCTATTTCTTAAAAACAATCATCCTTTAATATTGTAACATATTCAGTATCCAAATTTCCAAAGATGTCATGTCAAAAAGCATTTTCAACAGTTTGATTTATCAAGATGGAAATAAGAATGCACTCAGTTGTGGTTGGTTGATGTCTCTTCAATCTCCCTTAATCCATAGGTTCTCTTTCATCCTTCTCTCTTTCCTTGTGATGTATCATTGAAGAAGGCATGTCATGTATACCATCGATTGTCCAGAGTCCAGGCTTTGATTATTGAAAATCCATGATGTAGTTAAACATATTGCTCTGTTTTCTGTATTTCCTGTATTTGAGCCTAGAAGTTTGATCAGATTAAGATTGGGGTGGGGGGTAAGACTACTTCATACTAGGTGTTGTGTTCTCCCACAGAAAGGACCTAATGTCTAGTTAGCTTCCTTCTTATGACATTAGCAGCTCTTGATGCTCAATGCCTACACCCAGTAATTCCCTGGGGGTTAAACATGGTGGCATCCCATCATTTCTTCATTTATTAGCTGGATTATTTCTATAAAGAGAAATTTCCCTCATTTACTCTCAGTTCCCCAAGGGATTATCTAGTAAATTCTGTGAGAATTCTGGGTACATGTGATTATCTCCACTTCCGTGTGAGCAAACTGAGGTCAGTGGAGTTAAGAGAACTGTCACCAGAACTGTCCAGCTGAGCCCCGTGCAACTCACGAAATCATAATAAATAAACAGGAGTTGTTTTATGGCCCCAAGTCAGGCAGAGCCCATGAGTAGCTAGCAAGGTTGAAGAGCTCCAGGGCCCTTTACTCCCTCCATAAGGAGACAGACTTGCAGAGTCATAAACATCACCCAATTCAGCCTTTTCATGCTCAGATGGGGGAGCTGAGGGCTGGAGATGGTAATGACTCACGCAGGCTTGCACAGGTAGCCAAGGTCATGGGCATATTGTTAAAGGAAACCCCTGAAAATTCTTGTGATGAGTTCTAGTGTCTTTGATGGCTGTGTCTGATCCTCTCATTCTACAGCCCACTTGTACCCACAGCACCAGGCCTGCCTCTCAACTTCATCTTACTGTTGTGTCCCCAGTGAGCATCTGTTGAATGGATAAATGAAGGTACCCTTGTCTTTATATCTCAGGAACTGGTTGCTCCTGGACCTGTCCACTGGGGAAGGTATTATAGGCACTGGCCCTGCTATAGATGCCCAGAGAGCAGCCAGTCAGGCACAGGGCAGGAGCCAAGGGTAAGGGGATGAGAGGGAAGCAGGGCTCACTCCAGGAAAGCAACTGGCTGTCTTCCACCTTGGCAAGAGGGAAGTCCAGCAATGCAAAATCCTGTGGGCAGCATGGATGGGGTGCACCAGCAGGTAGCCGGGTGCAACCACGGAGATGAGGTAGGGGGCAGAACTCCAGTCTGTAGGAGGAGCAAGCCAGGACCCTCATCCTCACACTGGGCGGGAACTCGGGCCAAAGGTCAAGTCAGAAGTCCTGAATGGTGTCAGTTAGGATTCAGTTGGGTTGATAGGAATGGAGAACCCCAAATGTCGTTGGCTCAAATAGAGTAGAAGCTCATTTCTCCCTCATGTTAAATGCCCTGAGGGAGTCAGTTCACAGCCAACAGGATGTTCCATAGGGCAAAGATGACAAAGGGCTCACCCATCATGTTGCTCTTTTACCCTAAAGCATGACTTTTGTTCCATAGCATAGTCTGGCTTCTGGAACTCATTCTTTTCATGCCTTATCCCAAGCAGCAGGAAAGAACAGTGGGAAAAGAAGAGCACTTTCCTTTTTAGGGCAATTCCCAGAATTGTGCAGACTACTTCACTTACATTCTATAGGCCAAAACTGAGGCACCTGATGACACCTAGCTGCAAATGACAATGGGAAATATAGTTGTCATCTCACACTCTCCAGCAAAAAACTGGAGAGTCTGTGAGTGAAGACCAGAGAAGACGTGTCCAGTGACTTGGATTATGATACAAGGCCGAAGTGAGCAGAGGATGCAGAGCTTAGGCCCAGACGCTGGACCCTAGCTGCTCACATTCCTGTTGTCCTAGGTCCTGGGACTGGGGCAGCATGAAGTCGTATGAGTCCAGCCGTGGCAAGTAGGGAGCTTTAGAGCCTAGCCATAGGGCCTGACTGTTGATGAGTACTGCCGCTGCAGCAACAGTGGGCATTCTGTAGCTAAGCATGGCACCGGCCCACGAAGAAGCATCAGCAGTAAGAAAGCAGGTGTGCTCATTGCCAAGGACAGGAGCACCCTCAAAGGCCAACAACTACCTGATGCCATGAAAAGCATCCTCAAGATTGATGAGTCCAGGGCCACAGACGGCCTTTTCCCAGGGGACAGTGAAGTAGCTGATGACAACTGCTTTTTTTATTTCCTTAAATAAATTTTTTTTACTATAGAGTAACACATAGAAAAGCACACAAATCATAAATGTACAATGCGACAATTTTCACAGAAGTGAACACACCCAAGTATCCAGCACCCAGATCAAAAAGTAGAACATTACCACAACCCCAGAAGGCCCTAAGTATCCCCTTCCAGTCACTACCTTCTCCCCCCTGCTCCCAACTCCACCCTTCCCCCCACACTGCTAGCATTTAGAAAAACTTTCCAGGCGATTCCATAGTTAATGCTGAGAATCAGTGCTTTTTTTTTTTTCTTTTTCTTTTTTCTTTTTTTAAGATTTTATTAAGGGCAGCCTGGGTGGCTCAGCAGTTTAGCGCCGCCTTCAGCCCAGGGCGTGATCCTGGAGACCCAGGATCGAGTCCCACATGGGGCTCCCTGCGTGGAGCCTGCTTCTCTCTCTGCCTATGTCTCTGCCTCTCTCTCTCTCTCTCTCTGTCTCTCATGAATAAATCTTTAAAAAAAAAAAAGATTTTATTGCTTGTGTTTTCTCCCTCTCTCTCAAATAAATAAAATCTTTTAAAAAAAAGTAATGGTTATCAAACTTGGCTGCATATTAGAATCACATAGGAGAATGTCTGCCTTTTGAAGTAGAAGGTGGAAAGAGATAGTTAAGCAGACAGTATGGTGCAGGGGAGAAACTTGGGAGCCAGAGGGGGCTGCCACTTACCAACTGTGTGACCTTGAATGAGTTCCTTCACCTCTCTGAGCCTCACCTATGAAATGGGAATCCTATCACAGGCCCTGCGGAGTTGAGACTGAGAGAGAGAGAGAGAGGGAGAGAGAGGATGTAAGCACAGGCCCAGGTAGGGTCAATATATGGCAGCCACGACTGTCATTTTTAAAGGTGAGCAACCCCAGGAAGACCAAAAGCCCTTCTTTATGCAGATGGGACCCAATCTGAGGATAGTGGACACAGGTTATATTGAGAAGAGAGGCAGCAGGTAGTGTTGATGAGAAGCCAGGGCCTTTCTGGGGAGCACAGGAAAATTCTAGGGGCAGCAGAGGTTCCAAGCCAGACCTGGGAAGTGGTGGCTGCCAGCCGGCACAGCTGCAACAGCACCAGGGAGCAGCAGTTGTGGATGACCCTGGACAGGCTCAGTTTGGGCAAAGCTGATCCTTTTCCTTCAGCAAGAACAAGGAAGCTGACTGCTGCAGGCTCTGACTCTGTGAGCTGCCTATGCAGAAAGAAGCAAACTTTAAAAAAAAAAAAAAAAAGATTTTATTTATTTATTCAACAGAGAAAGAGAGCACAAGCAGGGGGAGTGGGAGAGGGAAAAACAGGCTCCCCACAGAACAGGGAGCCTGACACAGGGCTCAATCCCAGGAATCTAGGATCATGACCTGAGCCAAAAGCAGATGCTTAACCAACTGAGCCACCCACCCAGGCACCTGAGAAAGAAGCCGACTTGGTTGAGCACACACCTTGTGCCAGAAATTGTACATTCATGCCTTTGATTCTGTGATGTGGGCACACTCGCCCCATTTAACATTTGAGGGGCTTAACCCCTGCTGCCTAACTCACAGAGCCCTGGTGTCTCCATGAGCCTGGGACCTGCCTCTCTGCCGGGCTGAAATGACAGTACCCTGAGGGTGTGCTGTATACACATGTGACCCAGGAACACCTCCCTTCATCAGGTGCTCATCTCTGTTTTTTTTTTTTTTTCCAAAACAAGAAGGATATTTTTAAGCTATCTATTTTCATACTTGTTACAAGGTATAATGTTCATTGTAAAACATACAGAAAATACAGGTAACCAAAAAGAAAATAAATTAAAGTGCTTCATAGCCACATGGTACAGAGATGGGCCTGGTCAGTGTTTCGGCATCCATTGTTCATATATGTGAGTCTGTGTGTGAGTTCCGGTAGAAAGGACCAAAAAGGGGTCATATGGTACACTGTTAGGTAATGTGCTCTTTTTCCCTTAACAATATATAGTGGCCATATTTCTACATCAGAGAATATCCCTCTACAGCAGCAGCTCCGTATTAGAACCCCCTGGGAAAGCTTAACAAATAATGTCTGTGCTCCACCCAGACATGGATTCATTTGGTCAGGGATGGGGTTGGACTAGGGAGGGACTTCTAGACTCCCTAGGTGGTTCCAATGTGTAGCCAAGTTTGAGAGCTGCAGCGTCATTTTTCAACAGAGGCTCTGCGTTCTATTTGCTGAAGGGATGCACTATAATTTGACCAATCCCCTTTGCTTAAACATTTAGATTGGTTCCAATTTTTCATCATTAAGAACCAGAGTTAGCAAGTGTTTCCTGTAAAGAGCCAGATAATACATGTTCTGATTTTTGGGGGGCCTGAGGTGTGTGTTGCAATGATTTAATTCTGCCATTGGAGTGCAAAAGTAGCCATCATGCATAAAGGAATTTATTTGTTTGTTTGTTTTAAATAAAACTTTATTACAAAAACAGGTGGTGGCTAAATGTAGCCCAAGGGCCATAGTTGGCTGACTCCTTTATACATAAAGCTGCAGTGAGTCTCCTTAAAGCTAAACCTTCCAGTATTGAAATGATCATTTTCTCAGGACAGTGGTTTGATACTGTTTATTTTTATTTTTATTTTTTTTAATTTTTTTTATACTGTTTATTTTTAGAAGTTGGACCCTTTTTCAAATGAAACTTTAAGTAGAACTCATGTTAACAACAGGTCAGAGAAGGATTTTTGTTAGCTAAATATATTTTACAAATGCAAATGTACGTTGCATATTTAGAAAGTCAGTTTGGGGTTGTAGATGATGGTAATGATTTTTTTTTTTCTGATCAGCCTCAGCACCTGTGGCATTCAAATCAAAGTTTTGCAGAACCAGCATAACATCTCTACAGAACCCTAGTGTTCCACAACGGACACAATTTGAAAACCACTGCAATAAGATAAATTCCTGGTGTAAGTGACCAAAAGTCAGCTGGAGGAAGCTTAAGTCATAAAGAGGGATTTAATGGCCTATATTACCAAACTGTGGGAGAGCTCAGGGTCCTACTTACTGGGACTTTCTCTTAAACCTGTTAAGCAGTGGTTCCCTCTTCCCCTCTGCCAGCCCCGGGCAACCATCAATCTACATTCTGACTCTATGGACTTGCCTATTCTGGATATTTCGTGTAAATGGAATTGCACAATACGTGATCTTTTGTGTCTGGCTTCTTGCACTTGGACGTAACATTTTCAAGGTTCATCCATGTTGTAACAGGTACCAGTACTTCATTCCTTTGTTTGAGCAAGATCCCACTGTATGGAGAGATCACACTTGGCTTGCCCATTCATCTGTTGATGGATATTTGGGCTGTTTCCACCTTGTGGCTATTGTGAACGGTGCTGCTATGAACATGTGTGAACATGCATTTGTACCAGTTTTCCATCCTTCTGGGAATATGCCTGTGAGCGGAGTTGCTCACCATTACCATTTGCCTAGTCAGTTGCAGTCCTCCAAACTGGCCTCCACATGGTTGTGAGGGTCATCCTTTTCCTTTTCAAAAGCACTATTTTCCTTCCTATAAATGAACATGCTTCTTTTAAAGCTATACATGTTCATAGTCAAAATTTTGAAAAATACAGAAAAGAGTGAGTATGAGGGTGTGTGCGTGTGTGTGCGCATGTAATACAGGGGATTATAACTGACATCTATGAATTTAATAAAGTCTCCAGCATTCTGGTGCCCACCCAGTCTTTCGCCTCCTCTCCTGACCATCGTCTGTACTACCACCCATCCCTGGGGCTCTGCCACCATGGCCCGGTGTTCCTGTGGGCTTCTGAGCCATAGCAGATGCTGTTTCTCTATGGGTTGCCTTTCCCTGCCTAAATTCTCCGACTCAGATCTCCCTGTCACTGCTCCCCCAGCATGTCATACTTACTTGAAAGGAGCCGAGAACAGTGTGCCCAGAACCATGAGAAAGGGAGGCTGATCCATGTGGGATGCTGTTGGGTTCTTCTGCTTGACTCTAAAGTGACACTGATCCTTACTTCTCCCCAATCTGCCTCTGAAATATGCCCCACAGCATCTGAGCCTAGCAGGGAACCTCAGACTCCCCCAAGCCTTGTCTTTAGGGGTTGGCATCTTGCTTCGTTCCCCTGTTGTGACAACTGGCAGTGAGGCTGGTGCACAAATGGACAATCCAGAAGGATCTTTCTCTTCCTTTTTCCTTCCTCTGGGCTTGTTCTTTCAACTCGGGAAGCCAGATGCTTTGGAGTTTAATTACATGCTGCAGTTGGAAGCTCAGAATGTCAGAGCTGGAAAGGAAGAACCTTATTATAAATAATAGCTACCAGCATTTATTGAACATTTACTCAGTGCCAGGCCCGTTTCCAGGCATTACCCCATTCAGCCTTCCCGACAATTTCAGCGGCAGGTGCTGTCATCATCCCTGTTTTACAGGGAAGGAAACAGACATTAGGGAGATCACAGGGCATTTCCCAAGCTGTGCTGAGTGGTACATAGTGCAAAAAAATATTACTTTGTTTTAGTTAAATGCTGCATCCTGCATCCTCCCTGGGAAATTCATAATGCACATCAACATATTAATGGCCCTGAGAAGTCCTGTATTGATCAGACCTCTTTAGGTCGGTGTCACCTCTGTTGAGTAGTTTGCAGAATGCAAGTATTAACATGCTTCTTATTTTATGGATGGGGTCATGGAGGCCCAGGCAGGGCTTTCAGTGCAGACCAGGCACAGATCTTGGGCTCCATGTTCTCTGAACCCCACAGGAAATGTAGAGCAGAGGAAGGCAGACTATGGCCCATCTGACCCACACCTGTTTTTGTAAGTATAGTTCTATTGAAGATGATTTGATCCAGGTCCCTTGATTTATAAATGAGCCAATTGAGGACCAGGGAGGATGGCTGACTTGCTCATGGTCACACAATTAGGAGCAGAGGCAGAAATAGACCCAAGATCTCCAGAATCCAGGTATTCTCCAAAATACAAAACAGACAGGTGGTGGGAGGTGAGGGGCAGGAGGCGGGGTGTGAAGCTCCACGATCCCTGTGATACCTGTCTCTCTTATCTGCTGCAAGGTACATACACAGGCACGGCTCCCTTTCTACACTACACAGATCTCTCCTAGGGGTCTCTCCCTCCTGCTGCTTTGGGTAAAGCTCCCGTGGCCTGAACTGCCTGCACCCCGCTCTGCCACGACCACCTGCTCTCTACTTCGTGTGGGGGGGCGGGTGGCAAAGGCTGAACTGGGTAACAGCATTTATTTTAATTCTGTGAGAGATGCAGTAAAACAGTATTAACTTCCTCTCTGCCGGTGTGAAACATGAGATCATTTGGACAGGAACCTGGCAGAAGGCAACCTTTGCCCGCTCCAGGGAGAGTTTGCCAAATAAATGAAGAGCGTAAACAGGATCCTAGAGCGTTGTTTGAGACCACTTCAGGAAATAAATTATGTCCAAAGGTTCTTTGACTTCCCCGAAGTATGTTATGCAATGGTCATCTATTTACATTTTTCACCTGTGTGTGTGTGTGTGTGTGTGTGTGTGTGTGTGTGTATGTGTGTGAGTGAGTGAGAGAGGGAGAGAGAGAGAGAGAGTAGTTTGAAGATGCAAATAAAATCATTCTTATCATTAAAATGGCTCATGCATAGGGCACTTCTTACTCTTGTTTGAAATGTGAATGATTTAAAATATCTGTAGATTTAAATATTTTAGTTCAGAAAGGTCCATCTACTAAGTGGTACTAATTAAGGAGGTTTTATTAATCCCTGAATCTAGGGGAGGGAGGCATCTAACTGACCCTGGGTGGCCACAGCATGCCAGAAAGCTAGAGGTTCATCTAGAAACAGCTGCTGGAGACAGCAGGGCATAAACGGTGGCCTCAGGGTGGAGGTTCTTCCTGGGACAGCCAGACTGCCCAGATGGCCTTTCCAGAGCTGGGAGATGCAGACTTGTCACTGAGGTGGAGGGTAAAAATAGTCCTGTGTGGGTGGCAGCTGGGCCCAGAGGCACCCGCTTCCTTGTCTCTAGAGTAGAGAAGGCAGCCCAGTTGACAGATAACTTCTTAGGCTCCTCAGGCCTTCCCCCAGCTCTGGGGGCTGGGGACGGGGTGTCCTTCCTTAACAATGAAGCTCATCCACAAACCCCTATCCACACGCCAGGTTCTGGAAAGAGCTGGGGTCGGGTTTTAAGGTAGCAAAGGGCTTATATCCCGGCTGTGTCCAGCTCTGTGTCCTCCGGCAAAATCTCTCTCCTTCCTGGGCCTCATTTTCTCATCTGTCAAATGGGGCTAATGATGTAAGGTGGCTGTGAAGCTTAAATAACAAAGACGGTGAGCACATTTTACACTGCCACCTCTCTTATATGCCCCTCTCCCTCCTACCAGTTGCTCACTATGCAGCACATCCTTTAAGAGTGGCTCTGAGGCAAGCCAGCTGCCATGTCAGCCCCATAGAAAGGTCTACATATACTGGAACTGAGGCCTCGAGACAACAGCCACGTCAGTCATCTTGGCAGCTCGGTAGCCAGTCCTCTACCCCCAGGCAGGCTCCCTGGCCACCACCCTGGCTGCAACCTCATGACATACTCTGAGCTGGAAGCTCCCAGCTAAGCTGCTTCCAGCTTCCTGACCTTCCGAAAGCCGTGGGAAGTCATAAATGTTTGCTACATTTGGGGATAAGCTGTGACGCAGCAGTAATAACTAAGACGCTTACCTTTCAGGGTTGTTACACGAATTAAGAGTTGATGCACATCAAAGAGCAACCAGACTTACTGAGACCAGTGGCTCCAGAAAGGGCAGAAGGGAGTAGCCAGGGAAGGAGCATGAGTTAGGAAGCCTCTGTCCAGGTCCACGCCAGGCAGGCCCCCCCGTCCAGAAGTCTGGCGAGGAGTCTGAGAGACCCAATATGCCAACAGACAATGGCCTCGCCGTCTATCAAAATAGAACTCTGATCCACTCCCTGCCACAACAGCCAGGGGGGCGAAGCCCTCTCTGCTGCAGGTAGCCCAGGCGGTCAGCCCAAACACAGCCAAAGCTGGACCGCTAGCTGACAGCCTCCCTAATTTTGCCCCCACATCTGATGTACGACAAACTGGAAAAAGTCCGATAGGCTCCCCTAACCAATCACATAGGGACCCTCCTTCTAGTTAGCCCACCTACAGCTTCCCCATGCTGCGAGCCTCTGATCTAAGCCTGAAGCCTTCCCTTTGTCCCACTATAAAGCTTTCCCATTCTCCTGCCGGCCTTCAATTCTCTGCCGAACTCAAGTGGTGGTGGCTGACTCCCTTGGAGTAGCAGCCTCGGGAAACACAGCCTTTGCATCTTCTCATTTGGGTGGTCTTTATTTCCACAAGCCTATGTTCTTTCTCTGCCTTCCCTACCCCCGGGGTCAAAGACATCTTCGTCTTCCCCCAGGCAGCCACAGAAACCAGCTCAGGGGTGACCGATGCGGGTGGGGCAGGAATAACGAAGAATGTAGCTTTGGAACAGGACAGATCCCGGCTCAAATTCTGGCTCTGATGCCTAACTAGCTGTGTGATCTTGAGTGAGCCAATTAACCACTCTGAGCCTCTGTTTTTTCATGTCAAAAGGACAATCCAATGGAACCCAAGGGCTGGGGTAAGAATTCAGTGAGGTGGTAACATATTTAATGCCCTGAGCATATAGTAGGTACTTCATAAATGGAAGGCCAGCCATCCTTCTCCTCCCAGCCTCCTGCTGGACAGGCAGGCCTCTGTTCCCCATGGTTCCTCCTCTCACTCCTGCTTTCTGTGCAGCAGGCAGCCTAACCTCAGGTGCATGGAGTCAATCAAGAGCATAGTCTCCACGTCCAGGGTATGTCAAAGCTCAGGGTTTGGTCTTGGGAGAACCATGGAGAAAGGACATAACCAAGCATTTCTCTAAAGAAATCCAACTGGTCAAAAGCAGAGGACAATATATCTGGCCAGAAATAATATCTGTTGTCTCCCTGTTTCATCCTGGCTCTAAGTGCCCTTGTGCCAGACAGCTTGCCCCGAACTGAGGAGGGTGAGCCAGGTCTTCTTCCCCCAATCTCTCCTGTGTGTCTGTGTGTGTCTAGTTTCTTTGTCTCTAAAATGAGAAATGTAATAGCTTCCCAGGAGACACATGCACAAGCACATGCACACACGTGAATCAGTTCTAATGGTGGAGCGGTGGCTTTGAAATGCTCTATGCTGGGGGCATCCAGAGTCTCCTCACTCCCACTTGCCAAGCCCTTTCCATCCCTGGGTCTCTCCGTCCATCAGCACCAGCAGAATCCAAGCTTCCAGCAGCATTTTCTGCCTGGATTATGGAAAAGACTCCTAAACGCTTTCGCTCTTTCGCCAGAGCTCAAAGAATGCAAATTACACAAGGATGAGAAACCATCTCACATCCCATAAACTCAGGCAAAGATTTTTAAAATAATGACAATAAACAGAATCAAGGGCAATGCCTTCCTTCCCCACAGGGCTGGAACATAAACTGGTATATTTCTAATACATTTTTTAAAAGATTTACATATATATATATTTTTTTTTTTTTGAGAGAGAGAGCACGCACGTGCATGGGGGTGGGGGCAGAAGGGGCAGAGGGAGGGGGGAGAAAATCCTCAAGCAGACTCTGCTGAGTAGGAAGCCCAAAGCAGAGCTGGATCCCAGGACCTTGAGATCATGACCTGAGGCAAAATCAAGAGTCCCATGCTCAACGGACTGAGCCATCCAGGTGCCCTCTAAACTGGCATATTTCTGCAGAGCAATTTGGTAGGATGTAACCTTTTGATTCTGCAGGTCCATTTTTTCAAAATGTAAAGAAAAAAATTCGACTATGGAAAAATCTGCACAGACTTCGTTAAAAGCTCTTTATGGTAATATTGCTCCCCATGTAAAAAAGTGAGGGGACAATGAAAATATCCAAGAATAAACACCTTCCTTAAATAAATTGTAGTAGTCTCTATCTTGAAACACCATTCCTTCACTTAAACTGGTATTACAGATGAGTAGTTCTCAAAGCATGACCCAGAGAAGCTGCAGCAAGAGTATCACCCAGGAATTTGTTAGAAATGCACGTCCTGGGGCCCCCACCCCCAATCTGCCGCTTCAGAATCTCTGATCTGGGTCCACCTGGGTTGTTGAGAGTCTGCCTTTGGCTCAGGTCCTGACTCTGGGGTCCTGGGATCGAGTCCCACATCCGGCTTCTCGCAGCAAGCCTCTGCCTATGTCTGCCTCTCTCTGTGTGTCTCTCATGAAAAGATAAAATCTTTAAAAAAAAGAAAAGAAAGAGAAACTCTAAAACTCAGCCATCTGGGTTTTAACAAGTCCTCCAGGATACTCAGAACCACTGTTGTAGATGAATATTTATCACTAAGAAAAGATACATAAGCGACAAAGGGTTGCAAAACAACAGGTACAAAGCAGTAGGTATGAACAGTGCATCTCTATTTGAATATACGTATGTTTTGAGACACACAAAGAAAAAAGCCTAGATTTTTTTTAAGGTTTCATTTACTTATTCATGAGAGACACAGAGACTCAAATCCCAGAATCACCACCTGAGCCAAAGGCAGATGCTCAACCACTGAGCCACTCAGGCGCCCCAGCCCAGAAGACTTTGTACCAAGGTGGTAAAGTCTACACTCTGGGTGTTACAGGATTATGAGGTTTTAGATTTTGTTCATTTTGCTAATCCATATTTTCTAAGCAGTTTACAATGATGCGTTTTTGTAAAAAGGAATGGAGGGGGGGGGACCGCAATAACTTCTTTTAAAATTAAAAAAAAAAAAAATCAAGTGGGGTGGGGTGGGGGCGAGGTGGGAAGGAGGCAGAGAGCGCGCCGGGCCGCCGCAGCCTGCAGCCCCGGGACAGCGGCGAGGCGCGGGCAGGGGCGCGCGGGACCGCTGGGGACGAGGGGAGAGGCCAGGGAGGCCGAGGCCGGGGTCGCAGCTACGCCTCGGAAGTCGAGGAAGATTTACTAGGAGCAGAGGAGCGGAGGAGAGACTTAGGGCAGACTTCAGGAAGAACTTCATCCCAGAACGGGCGCCTCGGGGAGGTCTTCCGCCCCGGAACCTCCCGCCGCCCCCCCGGGGGCGAGACCTCCGCCAGCCCGGGGCGGGGCCGCCCGCACCCCCCACGGCTTCCAGCCCCGGCAGCCCGGGGGGCGCTGAGCCTGCCGGTGGGGGCGCGGTGCCGCGCGGCCCGGGTGGGGGCGGGGAGGCGGCGTGGGGAGCGGGGGGCGGGGCCGTCGCTAGGGGAGGGGCGCGGGCGGGCGCGCACAGCGGCGGGCGGCGGGCGGCGGGCGGCCGAGGAGAGCGCTCGGCTCTCGCGCTCCAGCTCCCGCGCCGCCTGTTGCTCGTTCCTCCGGGCCGCCGCTTCCCGCGCGGTGCCCAGGGGCAGGCGGCCCGAGGGGCGCCGGCGCGCGGGCGGCCTCCCGCCGGCCCCTGTCCCCGCGCGCCGCCGGGCCCCGGCGTCTCCGTGAGCGCGGGTGCCGGCCGGCCTCCCCGTGCGCCCCGGGCCGCGCGCGCCGAGGGACCGCGGGCGCCGAGCGGCGATGAACGCGACCTTCCTGAACCACAGCGGCCTGGAGGCGGCCGGCGGCCTGGGCGGCGGCGGCGGCGGGGCCGCCCTGGGGAACCGCAGCCACGGGCTGGGCACGTGGCTGGGCTGCTGCCCGGGGGGCGCGCCGCTGGCCGCCAGCGACGGGGTCCCCGCGGGGCTGGCGCCCGACGAGCGCAGCCTGTGGGTGTCGCGCGTGGCGCAGATCGCCGTGCTCTGCGTGCTGTCGCTCACCGTGGTCTTCGGCGTGTTCTTTCTGGGCTGCAACCTGCTCATCAAGTCGGAGAGCATGATCAACTTTCTGGTGCAGGAGCGCCGGCCCTCCAAGGACGTTGGCGCCGCCATCCTGGGGCTGTACTGAGGCCCCCGCCCCCCGCCCCCCGCCCCCGGCCGCCGGCAGACGACGAGGGAGACCCGGACCCTCGTGCCCGGCACGGGCTGTGCCGCCGCCGCCGCCGCCGCCGCCGCCGCCGCCGCCGGGCCGGGCCGGCTGCGCCAGGGACTGCGACGGGCCTCGGGGCGCCCAGGACCGGGACAGCGCGGGACTCGAGGCGGCGGCGCGGGAAGGGACTTCCACACCCGGCTCGTCCTGTGTGCGCCTCGGCGGGGGCGGGGGCGGGGGCGGGGGGCGAGGTCGTGCGGGGCCGCCGGGGCCGAGGTCACGCGCGGGGGCTTCTGCGTGTCTGCAGAGGGCGCGACGCGGGACGAGCTGCGGGCTGGAGGAGGTTGAGGACCCCGAGGCGCTGAGCTTGTCGGCCTGGTTTTGCTTTTGAAAAGAAACCTCGTAATAAACCTGCAGCCGTCGGGCTCCCGCGGCTTCCCCCGGCGCCTCTGCGGGGTGTGTGTCTGTGTTGGGGTGTGCGTCGGCTGGGGCCGGTGTGGACAGGTGTGGGCGGCCCGTGTGTACCCCCTGGGCCGCGGGCCCGCCTGGCTGCAGAGCCGTGGGGGCCGGTCCGGGGCTCCTGAGACCCCACTCCGAGGAGGCCAAGGAGGCGGCAGCTTCGGAGGGGACGGGGCTGGCCTTGCAGGGCGGCCAAACCGCTGGTGAGATTATTTAAATCTTTGGGAAATTTTAATCTATTACGTGAGATTAAAAAAAAAAAAGTCCCAGTGATTTAAGTGCAAAAGGGGAAAACAGTAAAATGAATCTATCGGGACCGTGAACAAAATTTAATGGTGGGGGGAGCTAATTCTAGTTAAATTACAGGGCCAAAAGCCTCATCGAAGGGCTTGTCTGGACCTCACCTTCATATAGAGTGTGGACTAGTAGCAGTAGGGCGCTGAAGATATGCCTTCGGGGCACAGGAAGTGGGGGATGCAAGTTTGGGAGGGGGCTTTGTGGTGCAAAGCCCCTGGGAATGTTTAAAATGCAGAAAATGGCCTCCAAATGCAGCTGAGTTCAGGGAATTTGGAGCCTCCCATTATGAGATGCCTCCCGCTGCCCAGAACCCCGCCATTTATTGCAGATGCAGAATTAACTTAAAGCAGCGTTAATGCCTAAGAACCTAGGCACTACTGGCCCAGGGGAGTGGGTTGGCGCTGCTGTCTGGTTGGGGGGCGGGGGGAGGGGGGCTGGAAACCGGGAGGAGGGCAGACAGGAGGAAAGAAAGCTGGGCTTTGCAGTCTATATATAGACCCCATAGTCCTACCCTGCCCCCTCTAGGCACCTTGGTACTTGGAAGATTAGGGGATGGGGAGGGGGCTTTAATGGATTTCTCCCTATCCTCTCTTTGGCCATGAGTGGAACTGAAGGTGAACGATAAGGAAGATGGCTGAAGCCTTTCCTGGCTTTGGGAAAGGAAGCGAAGAGAAGACTATCCCCTGTTTTCAGCACTAGTTCCACACCAGGAGAGAGGACAGTTTCTCAACAAAACCATAGATGATCTCTGACAATGAAGAATCTGGAATCTTCCTGGGTCCTGAGTCCTCCTGGGTGGTCAGAATCCTCATCCCTGGGACATGTTACCTTCCCACCCACCTCCCCATCTCAATCTCAAACCCAGGAGAATTCATCCAGTTTGACGGTCAGGCCAGTAAACTATTAGTGAAGTGTCCATGGGGCAAAATGTTCTCTACAATGTGAAGAACATTCTGTTGACGGTTTGGACAGGCAGGTAGCCCGGCGCCATCTGGGGAGAGCAGCCTTTAATGATTTGGGCAGCCTGGGTATCCGGCCTCATGTAGTACAAGTGTCTGGGGCCTAGGCTGACCCACTGCCTGGAGCACAGAGCTCTGACAGCCACAGGGTTTCCCCTAAAACCAAAATGACTGGCAAGTGGAAGTTTTTGGAGGAAAAGAGGTTCAGACACTTTCTGGCTGACAGAGACTCAACACTGTGAGAACTTTCCTCTAATGACACGGATCTGGTACGGTGACCGAGGCAAGAGGAGGGCATTCAAGAGTTAAGTTTCCTGAATTTGCTGAAAAAGGAAAGTCGTAGTGGGGAAGCCTTATTCTCTCTGTAAGGGGGGGGAAAAAAGGCTAGTGAAGACATATCTGTGTGCCAACATGCATATCGGTGCTCTCCATTCCATGACTAGTACCCTTGCATGTGCAAATACACACGGTGCATGTGCATGAGTGTATGCTCTCACATGCAGGCCCACTCCAAGACAGGCTCAAGCCTTGAGGACAACAGCGAGCTTGAGCGGGGTCCTGGGAAGGGGTGGAAGGCTAGATCAGTCAGGCTTCATTCTTTCCAGGCCCTGATGTCCCCCAGTGTTTGCTGAGCTGTCTCATTTAAAGTGTGGGGGTGGGGCAGCCCCCCCCCCCCCCCCTCAGCGGTTTAGCACCGGCGTGATCCAGTCCCGCATCGGGCTCCCGGTATTCAAGAGGAGCCTGCTTCTCCCTCTGCTTGTGTCTCTGCCTCTCTCTGTGTCTCTAATAAATAAATAAGTAAAATCTTAAAAAAAAAAAAAGTGTGGGGGTGGGGGAGAAACGCCCAGTTACATAAGAGCGCTGGAGGTCCGGTGCTGTTGGGGTGGGGGGCAGCGGGGAAAGGTGAGGCTAGATCAGAATCCTGAGCCTGGATCTTGCAGGATGGAGGAGGGCCCTCCTTCTCCAAAGCCCTCCCCCCCCCCCCACTCTTGAACAAGGAGAGCTCCTACAAGACCTGCCCAGGATGCTGGGCCCAAATCTTCCCCAAACCACAAAAGATGACCTGGGATCCTGGTCTTTGAAATCTTAGCTGCCAAGCTTCCTAGCTCTGTGACTCTGGAGAAGTAATTCAACCGCTCTGTGCCTAGGTTTCCTCATTTATAAAATGGGAAGCAACTGACCCGAGAGCTCCCAGGAAATGATGTGTGTAAAGTAGCCAACACAGTGCCGGACATGTAATAGATAATAAAGATGATTGTTGTGATTATTGCTATTTTGGTTTATTGCGTGAACTTTTGCCTCAGCCGGATGTGTTTGGTTCTCTGAAATGGGATCCCTGGACAGAAAAATAGTCATTCATATTTGCATTTTGTAGTCTCCAAAGCACTTTCATAGGCAGGACAAACATCATGTATCATGTTAATAATGTATTAGACAATGTGCCAAAGACTGAGCTCCCACCCTTGTAAGGAGGGTTTCGTTATTACTCCCATTTTACAGATGAAGAAACTAAGGCTCAAAGAGGTGGCCTGATGTCACAGAGCTAAGAATGGGCAGAGCTAAGATTCAACCCTGCCTGTGTGACCTCAGACTCAACTCTATGTGGGCCCGCTTGCTCTCCACACCAGGTTAGTGAGCAAGGACAGGCATTCTCCCGTGTGCATGCTTGGAGGAGACTTGCCCAGGTTCATTCATTCACGCAGTGTCTATTGCGAATCCGCTGTGGACCGGGTATCGTGCCAGGACTGGTGTGAGCAAGGGGATGGTGGAGCTAGAGTCCGGCTCAACCTGCAGCCCTTGAAGCCCCAGATACTCACATCACTTCTCAGGCGCTGGAGGGCTGGTTGCCCTGATATCAAGGACTAGGGATAGTCTTCCCTCTGCTTCCCTCCCTCTGAGTCAGGGATGCAGTCTCTGGGGTCAGGTGCCCTCACTAGGAAGACAGCCCCTGGAATGGAGGACATAGGGAGGGCTTCCAACACAACATCCACCCAATTTCCCACTTGTCCGTTGGAGTCCACTTCACATGGTCATGCTCAGCAGGCTACTAGAAGTCCCCTCGCCCTCAACCCTCCCCAGACCCCAATTCAGCAGTAGACCAAGAGCAGCCTTGAGCATTAGGGAGGTTTTAGAGGCAAACAGGGAAGGGTGATGGTTGTGGGTACAAACAAAAATGGCCCACACAGAGCATTCCAGTCCGGGGAAAAGGTGTATGTGTGCATGAGCACAATCACGCATACACACACACTTTATACAAAGGACTTGAGTAGGATTTCTGAATAGCATCTGTTGAGGGCAAGTCATGATTTTCTCTTGGTAGTCCAGGTCACAAGGGGTGTGTGGGATGTCCAGATCCCTAAGCCCCCGAGGCTAGGTAAGCATCTAGGCCTCTGAGATGGCAGTTGAGGGAGTATCCAGAAGCAGCACCTGCTTCCTCTTGCAGCCATATGCCTTTCCACTCAGGCATCTATAACTCCAGTCCATAGATAAGGAGAGTTTAATCCATGGGGAACACTCTAGAATTTTCAGGAGAAAAAAAAAGAGGCCAACCAAGTCAGAAAACTAGCTCTTTTAAGATTGTCATCTGGCTTTCTGTGTGTCCCACCGTCTTAGAGGAGCCATCAGTGGGTACTGGCAGCCCTGGGAGGTACCCACACGTAACATGGAGCCATCCACACGTAGGCTGACCCAGGTGGGCAGGCCAGTGGACATCTCCTGACACAGACACACCTTCGGACACAAGAGGACTTGAATCGTTATTTGCACGCTTCCTTGTGCTGTATTCCACAAACCAGATTACAACAGTGCTAGACTATCTTTTTTTATATGGTTGCTCTGCTACTCACTTTAAGGACATTATCTAAATTCATCCCCATAACAATCCTTTTAGGCAAATATCAGCATTATCCCCACTTTACCTTTTACTGATGATGAATCTGAGGCCCAAAGAGTTTAGGTAGTGGGTTCAGGGTCACACCCGCACCTAAACCGTGGCACAGGTGACATGTAAACCTGGGTCTCAGGAGCATGCCAGCTGGTTCCAGTAGGGCCCAAGTGTGTCCTAGATAGCTCTCCTGATGCTGCTGCTGAGGACGTTACTAAGCTGAGGGCAACTCTGCCTTCAAGATGCCGGTAACTCGATTATGGAACAACCAATCACACGGGGACTCAGTGGGGTCCTCCTCTGTGCCTCCACTATTGGGGGGCAGTTAGCCAGTACCAGCCAGTAGGGTGCGGGGTTCTGGTGGGTGCCTGCAGGCTAGCTGTGAACGTGGGTTTCTCGTGGGGCCTGTCTGCAGCAGAATGCTTGGACAGAAAGCCCAGGACAGGGGACCAGGACGCTGATGATGACACAGCCAGCCGGGCAGAGGCCAGCCTCCATCACCGTTGGTCATGCCACACAAACTGCTGGTTGCCTGCTGAGCTGGGCCTGGCTGACAGGTCTCTGCTCCAAAGGTGAAGGTCAGCAAGGGCTCCAGGGACCCTACCTGTGACCCTTACCTTCTTCCTGGGGTTTCTTTCCTATTTCGGGTCCTGTCCCCATAGCAACACTGAGGGTGATTATGGCTAGGCTTCAAATAAAAAGCAGTTACCTGCCTTGAGGGGGCTTCCCTCCTCCCCATGTGAACTCTGCCCCCTGCCCACCACTCTAGGCCCAGGCCTCCCTGGAAGGGTGATCTTTCCTCAAAGCCAGGCCCTGGGCTCTGCCCCTCTCTCTACTTCCCAAAGCTTCATCCTCAGTGTGGGGAGGGAGAGGGAAGGAGGGCTGTACCATCACCCCATCCTGCCGAATCCAGCCAATCTCCCTGCTTTGCTGTGTGCAGGCCTCACAGAGGGGAACATGAGAGTGGTGCTCTGGCTGGGATCAAGGAGGCAAATGGAATCAACTTGGGTCTTGAGTCCTTTCCAGGAGGGCAGCCGGACTGGCCCCTCATGGGGATGGGGAACTTTGGGCCATAAGAAGCCTCTGGAGACCTGGGAAGGGAGAGGAAGAGGAAAGACTTAGGGCAGGAAGAGGGACCCAGAGCAGTGGAGGCCTGGAGGGAGGCCCAGCCACGGAGGCTTCCACCATGGCCCAGCTCCCTGCTGCAAGAGAGGCGCAGTCCTGAGGTACCGGAGCAGGTCTGGGGTAGCCACACAAGGGCCAGGCATCAGTAGTAATGATTTCAGCGCAAGGCCTCCCCTTGGACCCATGATTTCCAAACTTGGCGGCTCATGAGAATTACCTGGCTGAGCTTTAAAAGTCCTGCCACCCACGTTGCACCCCAGACCAATTACAGCAGAATCTCTGTGGGTGGAAGCAGGCTTCAGAATTAGAAGACCCTTCCCTGTTCAGTACTGTCAGGTGGTGCTGATCACTAGAGAGATGCCTCTGGCATTTCAGGCTTATGTAGTGCCGGCTTGCCACCTGTGTCCTCAAGACCCTTGTGACCATCTGTGTAGGGGCACCGGTGTCTGGGAAGAGGAGAAGGGAATAGAATGAGTTCAGACTTTACAGAAGCAGCTGCGTGTGCAGCAGCAAGTCAATTAAGTGCTCTGAGCCACAGTCTACTCATCTGACGAATGGGGATCATAAAGCCCGATTCCTGTGTTAGTTGAGAAGACTCCATGTGATCATGATGGCTGAGCTTGGCACAGGGCTCTGCCCACAGTAGGTGTTGGATAACTGGTTGTGGTGCCATGATGATGCCGGTTGACCTTGTAGAGTCTGCTTTAAGCCTCTGCACCAGCCCCTTTCCCGGCACTTCTCTCTCTGCTCTGATGATCCAGCCCTGCCACGGAGCCAGGATAGTTCAAGGCAACTAAACAAAGACTCAGAGTCTCATTGAATTTCAATCTGCGGGGCAGGGGGACTGAGAACACCCAGACTCAGACCCCGGGGCTTTATCTCATCCAGCTTTTATTAAGAGAGCTAGCAGATTAGCTATAGGAATGATTAACTTTGGGAAACAGAGAAAAACATGTTAACTTCAAAGGGTAAAAGAATTGTCCTGCACAATACTTTGCAATCACGCCACATGACGTGTAAGGAGGCTATTAACTCAAGGAGGGGGAGCGGAGGAGCTATATCTGGAGAACAATGTGGTCGAGAGTCAGTGTGCCGGCTCAGGACCTCACGTATCCCCAGTGTGCTGGGGGTAACGAGATTCAGTTCTCAGATAAGCTCGGCAGCTGATTACCCCCACAGCCCCCAAGCTCCACTCTGAAAATACTGCAGAGTTCACACTCCATGCCTTGGCTTCTGCTGCTCTGCTTCCCTCAAATGCTTTTTCTCCTCCTCCTTTGTCTCTTGATAACTACTCATTCTCCAAGGTCAAGCTCAAGTGCAATCTCATCCATGAAACAGAATTGCAATCACTTCTATCCCATAGCTTTGTACTTCTACACAACAGCTAATGTTTATTAAGCCCTCATATGTGTTAGGTTCTATTCATATATTAACTCTCCTAAGAGGTGGCTTCTATTAACATCCTTATTTTACTCTTGGGGACACTGAGGTCCAGCCAGGTTAAGAAACTCATCTGAGGTTGTACAGCAAGTAAGTAGAGCTGGGATCCAAACCTAGGGGGACTGGTTTCTGAGCTCACGCTCTGAACTATCAGGCACACTGCCAAGGTGCATGGCATGTGCCTTGCTCTGCCTCAGTTATGGTTCCTGTCGTTGGTGTCTCTCTCCTTCATTGTGTTTGTCCCTGAGGACCAGAACTATCTTCCCTGTGTGTGTACTTTCTACAGCACCCAGCCCGATGCTTTATTCAGCTTAGAAATATCACAAACCTTTGTTAAGGACACAACCCCTTTTTGCAAGGGGCCCTACTCATCATAGGGACCAAAAATATGTAATCAAATCAAACATGAGGAGGAGGGTATTCACTTCAGTAAGATGCAAATAAGATTTCGTGGGAATGAGTCCCTCTTTAGGTGCTAATAAGCATACTTGCCATTTAGAGAAGATCTTTCACAAGCCAGGAATGGTGTGAAGCATTTTTCCTATTTTATCTCATAATCCTTTCTGATTTTTCTATAACTCATCTCTAATCATCCCTGCAAGGCAAATATTGTTGTCATCTTTGCTCAAGAAGGCAAGGCTCAAATTGCTTAGGTCACTCATCTAAGATCACAGCAAATCATTGGTAGAATCAGAGTTCAAATTCAAGTCTATCTGAATTCAAAAGATATTTGGAGGGTAAATACCTGGTACAGTTCATAATTTTAATTGAAATTTTGAAATGAAACCATGCCTTGATTTTTTTTTTCTGTTTCATTGTTTGGGATGTGGGAGGAATATTTTTGTGAGCATTTCTCACTTTTCTCTGTTGCAGATGTGACAGTGACTCCTCCATCATGAAGTGTACTACTACTGGTGATGAAGATGCTGAGCATGAGAGAAACAACCTGGCACCATCACTAGACAGACTATGAGGTGACAGAGAAAGAGAGGGTTAGGTTAGGATGGCAGAAAAAATACTCCAGCCAGCTGTGCATCAGAGTAAAACATCAGGACTGATGGTAAAGAAGGTCCATGGCATTGCTGGGAAACAGAAAGGGTGCCCTCAGTAGACTAGAAGTGATGAAGATTTCCTACAAAATAGATGGCAGTTAGGTCATGCCGAAAAGGGTGCCCACCGCCCACAGGTCAGGCATACAAAGTCACAGAAAGTAGGAACAGTGCCAAGGGTGCCCCCAACTCGGGTGCAAGGAAGCAGAAGAAGGCATTCCTGGGTTCCGCAGAGAGTTGAGGTCAGAAGGATCAGCCTCCTCCCAGTCCCACCACTCCTTGCCATCAGGGGCAACTCCAAGGTTTTGTCATGGAAGGGACATTGGAGGGGGAGGCTATGGAAGAAGAGAAATTATTTATGCCCCGTGGTGAGCGGAGGATGCACTGATCTATAAAGATCAGGAAAGCCTTGCCGTGGCAGTAAGAAGGCCAAACGGCCCCAAAGACTGCTCTGGGTCCTTGATGTCATGGACCTGCCCTGGAACCTGCCCTGTTTTGTTTTGTTTTTTAAGATTTTATTTATTTATTCATGAGAGACACACACAGAGAGAGGCAGAGACATAGCAGAGGGAGAAGCAGTCTCCCTGCAGGGAGCCAGTATGGGACTCAATCCTGGGACTCTGGGATCAGGCCCTGAGCCAAAAGCAGACGCTCAGCTGCTGAGCCACCCAGGAGTCCCAAGGAACCTACATTGTTATGTTCTCGACTGCAGACTTAGATAATGAGATACTCTGCTTCTAAAAATGTGATTGTATATTAATTTTGCTGCAATATACATATGTGCAGCCGCATGTGTACTTATCAGGCGGGTGAAAAACCCCAATGAATTGCCATGGAGATGACACCTGGGATGAGGTTGCCATGGTAACTAAATTATTTCTAAAAGGCCAAACCACCTTGGGGAAGTAGGAAGCTCCCGTCAAGAACTTAAAGTTAGAGGGCAAATCACAGACCTTCCCATCAGGGCCGGGTGCTCTTTCAGTTTCTTTTTTCTCCTCTCTTTGCCCCCCCCCCCCCCGCCTTTCTTTCTTTGCCATCACCAAAGGCAAGTGATTTAGATTTTGGAGACCTTGGTTCAAGCACTGGCTGCATCATAAGTCATGGGGACCAGGTATCTGTGGGCTCAGAGGAGGCATGAGGAGATGGGCTATTGGGCTTCCTCCCTAGTGCTGAACTCACTTGCCATGTGACCTTAGACCAGTCATTTATCCGTTCCTGGGTTTCCTCCCGTACCAAGTGGGGGTGCTGGTGGCCTGCCTCATCTCTAAAATCATTCCCATACTTCTTCCCTTTTTCTCCCCTGACCCTGCCTTGCAGGGCCAAAAGCCTCCTGAGTAATAGGCCCGCTGAGCTGTCTGTGGTGCTGAACATCGGCTGCTGAGGTCCTGGACCGTGTCCTGTTCCCAAAAAGACCTGGCTGTTCTCAGCACTGTCACACACTTCTAGACACAGGTCATCCCCATCAGGAGTCTAGGTCCTGCCTTGCAGCCGGAGAGGAGACTCCAAAGGGTCTTGGGGTTCAGACAGCACTGGAGAAGGAATCTAGAGAAGTGGTCCTAGCCTGACTCTGACCAGCTCTCAGTATGATTTTGATGAAGCCACACCTTCCCTGTGGACCTTTGTTTTCTCATCTGTGAACCTGAGGCGGGGACTAAGATGATCTCTAACACCTGATGGGTCCCGGAAGCCTGCCTGGGCTATGTGGGAGAGGAGGGCCTGTAAACATGCAGCCACTCCCCACCTGTCCCACAGCTCAGGCTTCTCTACTGGTGACTAAAGGTGAGGAACAAAGCACATTCACTGGTCAGGAACATGTGTTCTTTTGTCTGGAAGAAAAAACAGACAGTGGGCAGATGCAGCATTTACATTTTCTCAAATGACAACTGAACGCTGAGGATGATTAGTGCTTTTTATGAAATGTGTCAAAATCATAATAAAATCTCCAATTTATACCATCTGCCTACTTAATGATCATCTTTCCAGCACCCTCTTCACTCCTCAGTAGTCCAGGATGAAAAAGACAATGAGGGGTAAGCTTAAAAGGAGATCACCACCCTAGGGGAGATGCAAACACTGTGATTCACTCCCAAATGACTTGTGTTTTTCAGCCTTCGACTTCCCCACGTGGCCACATAATGCGATGGTTGGGAGTGTGGAGTCCATAGCAAGAAGGGCCCTTGATTCAAGTGCTGCTTATGCTCCTGCTTAGTTGTAAGACATTCCTTCCAAGCCTCAGTTCTTCATTTGTAAAATGAGGGAGGTTAATGGTACATATCTCTAAGTATTTATTGAAAGGGTTAAACAATGTTATTTATGAAAAGGTTTAGCAAACAGTGTCTGGCATGCCTCAGTAGTGATTGTTTTGGATATCTATAGCTGTGTAACAAACTACCTTCAAAACTTTATGCTTTGAAACTATTTTTTAAAAAGATTTTATGTATTTATTTGAGAGAGAGAGAGAGAGAAAAAAAACAAGCTGGGGGGAGGGGCAGAGGGAGAGGGAGGAGCTGGCTCCCCACTGAGCAGGGAGAATCATGACCTGAGCCTAAGGCATACGCCTAACGACGGAGCCACCCAGGCACCTTGAAATAGCTTTATTATCTCTCCTGGTCCTGTGGGTTGACTGGGCGACTATGGGCCAGCTGGACAGATCTTCTGTGAGCAGGAACTGCAGCCACCTGGAGGTTGTCTGGTGTCCTGGCAGGGACAGCTGGAAGGCAGTGTTCTGCCGGGGAGGGCTGGACCTCTCTTTCCCACATTTTCACGGCATCTCCTTCTCTACCTTGTTTCTTTCTTTCTCTCTTTCTCTCTTTTCCTTTCTTTCTTTCTTCCTTTCTTTCTTTCTTTCTTTCTTTCTTTCTTTCTTTCTTTCTTTCTTTTTCTTTCTTTCTTTCTTCTTTCTTTCTTTCTTTCTTTTTCTTTCTTTCTAAGATTTTATTTATTTATTCATGAGACACAGAGACACAGGAAGAGAGAGAAGCAGGCTCCACGCAGGGAGCCCAATGCAGGACTCGATCCCCGGACCCCAGAATCACGACCTGAACCGAAGGCAGGGGCTCAACCCCTGAGCCACCCAGGCGTCCCATCTACCTGGTTTCTATAGCAGGATAGCTGTACTTCCGACATGGCAGGTTTGGTCCCCAGAGTGCAGAGAAGCACAGGTGCCAGGCTTTCCTAAGGCTTTGGCTCAGAATTGGCATATTCTTCTCTCCGCCACATCCTATTTATTAAAATGAGTCATAGAGTCAGTCCAGATGCATTGTGGGAGGAGAGACTACATAAGGCCATGAATACTGGGAGGCATGGTTCATTGGAGGGTGTCTTTGGAAACCAACTGCTACATTGATCAGTACGTGATTTTTATAATTGGAATTCCAAGTATGCTTCCCACCCTTGTCTCTTTCTCAGAAATATGTCTTGCTGGGTTTGCACAGAGTTACTGAAAAGTATTTGTTGACCATATAGAGTAATGTAGAGTCATGTGGACACCACCCAAGCTATAGTTCCCTGGGATGGGTGTCACGTTTGTTTCTCCCATATCGCCCCACAGGCCTAGGACAGGGCTCTGCATACAGCAGGTATTAAATAAAAGCCGCACATTTTGTTGGATATTAATATTTCTATACCAGCTTTATTTTGGTTAAGATTTTCCTTGTGTAATTTTTCTTCAACCTTTTCTTTGCAAGTTTTCCCTGTCAATAAATGTTAGGCACATAACATATAACCAGATTTTAAAAATATAATCTTTTTCCTGGTGTGTTTCCTCTATTTTCATTTATTGTGGTAACTAATATAGTTGGATTTCCTCCTACCACCTTATTTGGTGTTTTGTTTTCACCACTTTTTAAATTGCTTCTTTCTGAAAAAAAAAAAAAAAGTAAATAAATAAATAAATTGCTTCCCGGCCCCCCCAACTTCTACTGATTCAGAAGTTATGCATTTTATTTCTGTTCTTCTTAAGTGGCTACCTTCAGTTGTTTTTTTTTCTATCTTCAGTTTTTAACAGCTTTCTTGACCAAACAATCTGAAATTAATCAGTATCTCAGCCTTCATTCTAGACAAAGACTTCAATCTACCAAGTTTTGTTTAGGATTTTCTTTCCACCTTAAACAAACAAACAAAAAAACTTCCCTCCGAAGTACTCGTTATAAAAATGTATTTTTATCTTTAAATGTACATACAAAACTATTCACTTTTATTTCTTTTTCTTTCCTTTTTTTTTTTTTTTTTTGTTTATGGTACTAAAGAATCTTGACAAAGGATTAGGGTTGTGTAACCACCAACATAATCAAGATACGATTCTACCAAACAAATTCTTCATACTGCCACTTTGGAGTCAAACCCCCCTTCCTTCCCTTAGCCCTTGACAAGCACTGAGTTGTTCTTTGTCCATATGGTTTTTATTTTCCAGGATGTCAGATAAATGGAATCATAGGCTAGGTAGCCTTTTCAGTCTGGCTTCTTCCACTTAGCCCGATACATCCATGTTGCTACAAGCGTCCATAGTTCATTCATTTTTATTGCTGAGCAGTAGTCCATCGTATGGATGCATCATGGGGTTCCTTTTTAAGTTAAATTTTTATTTTTATCTATTTTCAGTTGAGGGACATTCGGGCTGAATCAGTTTTTGGTGATTATGAATAAAGCCAACATAAATATTCATGTACAGTTTTGATGTGTGTGTGTGAACAAAGGTTTTCATTTCTCTTCAGAAAATACCTAGGAGGAGCATTGCTGAATCATACAGAGAGTATATGCTTAACTCTCTAAAAACCTGCCAAACTGTTTTCCACAGAGGCTTTTACAGTTTGCATTCCCATCAGCAATGTATGAGTGTTCTAGTTGCTCAGCACTTGGTTTTGTCAGTTGTGTGTGTGTGTGTGTGTGTGTGTGTGTGTCTATTTCATTTGTGTGGTGCCTTTCTATGTGTGTAATAGAATCTTATAGTGTGTTAAATTTGTGTTTTCTAACGAATGATGATGTTGAACATCTTTTCAGGTGCTTATTTACCATCTGTGCATCTTCTTTGGTGAAGTGTCTTTAGCTCATTTTTAAAGTGGGGTTGCTTTCTCATTGTGGAGTTTTGAGAGTTCATTATTCATTTCTGTTACAGTCCTTTGGCAGATATGAGATTGGCAAATATTTTTTTTTCCCAATCCATGGCTTGTCTTTCCATTCTCTGAACATGGTCTCTCACAGAGTTCCACACCTCCTCCATCCACTGCCTTTTTCCCTCCTGCTACTGTGTCTGCAGTGCAGTACCTAGCAAGTGTCTGCATAGTAGGTACCCTCAAATGTCTGTTGAATGAATGAAGTAATGAATGAATGGGAGACCAAGCTTTCTGGTCCCTGAAGAGGTGGCTGCATATTGAACCCCTCAGGACTACTACCTCTTTGCTATGGTTTCTGTTCTTCAAGTGACCTTCCAATTTCTATTTGGCTTCCTGGGTCTCCAGACTCCCAGAAATGCATCCCCAGAATAGTGAGCATGAGTAGCCTAGTAACTGAACAGGTAGCCTTCATCCCTCCCATCCCGAGTTTAGTAAGCGGCATTCTAGTGGCTCATCATTTTTTAAAATGTTATTTATTTATTTATTATTTATTTTTTTATTTCTCAGAGAGAGACAGCGAGCCAGAAAGCACAAGCAGGGGAAATGGCAGAGGGAGAAACAGACTCCCACTGAGCAGGGAACCAAACACGGGGCTCAATCCCAGGACCAGAATCATGACATGAGCCAAAGGCAGATGCCTAACTGATTGAGCCACCCAGGCATCCCTCTAGTGGCTTATCACTGAATTTGGTTAGTCCTGAGACTAACTTCTTTTGAGTGTCCTGGTCTGGCTGAGCTTCTGGACTTTTCTGAAGCCTGGACCATGGCGATCACTCTGAATTCCAGCCTGGGAGGCCCTGCCTGAGGACACAGCCAACATTCCTCCTATGGCTTCTCTCTTGTTATCTCCCTTCCCTGCTCAGTCGAGAAGTGAGAAGAATGACTCCTGAAGAGGACTGGGATGGGAGAGGACTTTCCATCATTAGGGAGAGTAAAAGAGAAGGGAAAAATTTGGGGGTGGAGAGTAGGATGGCACAGAAGAGAGCCTGGAACAGGAAAAGAGCTCAAGAAATGCTCTAGCTTAATCCCTTCTCCCCGTAACTCAGTGGAAGGGGGCTGCCATCCACGGGAGGTGGTAACAAAGTTTTACTTCCAAATGCCATGAGACCCAACAGAGCCTTTTTCTTTGTTCTAAAGATAGTCAAATTGCCGCTTTTCTTAGTTCCCAAAGGAAAGATAAAAAACATCTCCTTTCTCCAGAGTTTTTAATGCAGCCTGAGCTCCAGAGACTGAAAAATAGCCAATGTCTGGAGCACAATCCAACAAAGAGAAAGAAAGGGGGGTGGGGATGGGGGTGGTGGATTTAGGTTTTTCTAAAAAGAGAGCAATATACTTTTCCCCTTGAACCAAACATCTGCTTTAAAAAATTAAAATTGGAAAAAAATTGAAACATTAGAAATTGGAGGTTGCATGCTTTGCTACCTGCCTCTGAGTTCACTTGATCAGTCAGTGTCTCCATCTGTCTGCTGGTAGGAAGCAGCTGATGCTTCTGCTAAGCCTCACTCTACCTTCACCTTCCCATTTTCTGGTGTCCCTCTCTAGCTGCACTCTACGTTCCTCCTTACCTTCTTGACACTGACTCACTTGTCTTAGGACACATCTCTGCCTGAGGAGGGAGCCTTGGGTGTAGTGCATTTTGTCAGGTTACCCTGCATGACCCTATAGACATCTCTTATCTCTGGGTTGGACTTGACTTCAGTAAAGCATTCCCCATCTCCCACTACTCACTCGGCCTTGTATTAGCTCTTCAAGGCAGGCTGTGCATTTCGCTGTGGGGGAAGCCAAGGAGTCAGGGGGCAGAGTGGCTAAAGCTCAGTTCTCCCAACCCATGTCATGTGTGAGATTTTTAAGGATTGGACTCAGGATTCAGGCAAATTCAATCTCCCCCAGAGCCTCTGACTTCCCAGGAAGTTGGGTCCATCCGTCATCTCCATCCCAAGATGTCTGGAGGCAGGGAGAACTTCCTTCCACCAGAAGTTGGTGGGGGGGAAGGGCAATGCCCTCATGACCCAGTCCTTACCCCGCAGCTAGCACATCCTTCTGGAGGGTTTCATAGCCAGACCTCAGACTAGCTCAACTTGAAGGCCCCTTCCAGCTTCTGCTCCCAATGGTTCTTGGCTTAGTCAGGCTCTGAGACGCCTTGGTTCCTGCCGTCAGCACTTCCTTCAGCTTAAGAATAAAAGGAAGCCATCCTCTGAGTCCCCACGCATGTCTCCCACCCCCAGAGTCTTCTTTGCTAGCTCCTGCTGTTGCAACTGTCAGGAGTGGATTTTTGGGTAGTTGTTGCCATGGAGACTCTGCCTTGAGTTATTGTGCAAATGTGTCCCATCTTCCTCCTTATTTGGTGTGTGATATGGAGGCTTGCAAAATGGTGAGGCTGAAGGCTCTTTACCTCTCTCCCTTGCCCTCCAAGTTGGTTCACCTGGGCCAAAGCTTCTTGGCAGCCTGCTTCCCATTTCTCTCTTCCCTGAGGCTCCCTGGCCAGTCACTGCTAATGGAAACAAAGTCCTGACAGCTGAGGACAAGAAGACCTGCACTCCGTGGGTTGAATGGGGTGGCCCAGATCCAGTGACATTTGGTGGCAACTGATCTCCAAAGCAGCAGCCCAGATTCCTGGGGCCTCTGGTGCCTGGATGGGGAACAGAGCCAGAGCTCCTAGCACCTTCCTCCAAGAGGAGAGCCTGTCTGTCTACAAGTTGAGGAGTTGCTCACACAGACCTCAACTCCATCCAGTTTCCATAATTGTCACCAAGCACACTGATCCGCGGTGCAGAACCCTGGCTTCACGCCTCGCCTCCATTTCCCCTGAGCGTTCATCCTCCCACATGGAGATGATGGGATCATTAGCACTATTTTTAGCATGTCTCTTTCCTATCCAAGATCTGCCCTTGTCTCCCCATTGCTTTTTCTACCAAATACAGACTCAACTTGCATTCAAGGGCTTCTATCAAATCCCTCCTCTCCCACCAAACCAACCAGTCCTTAATGTCCTCTCTGCCCTACTCCTTCTCATCTTTGCTCTCTGCTCTCCATAGGTCCTTGCAAGTCGGCTTTCCAATGCAGCCTCACTCACGTCACTCACAATTGCCTTTCCTCAGGTTATCTGTCCTTCCAGAATCAGTGACTTTCCCTGACTCTTTTGGGAATGCATCGCCTTTAAGACCCTATCTACAGTAGCATCCTTCCTCTACATCTGCTCATTGTATAGCTTCAGTGTAGGGGCGCCTGGGTGGTTCAGTCAGCTAAGTATCTGCCTTCTGCTCAGGTCATGATCTCAGGGTCCTGGGATCAAGCCCTGTGTTGGCAGGGGGTGGGGGGCAGTCCCTGCTCATCGGGGAGTCTGCTTCTCCCTCTCCTTCTGCCCCTCCCCTTTGTTCTGTCTCTCACTCCCTCAAATAAATAAATAAATAAATAAATAAATAAATAAATAAATAAATACAATCTTTCAAAAAAAGGCTTCAGTGTAGGGATGGGGGCAAGGGGATACAATGACACTGCAACACGTTGAACAGAGCAGGATGGTGGCATCCTGTCTCTCTGGTACTATCGGCTAGGCAGGTTACTCCAAGGCTGCCATCCAACGGGAGCCATGAGACAGTATACACACGCCCCCTCAGTGTCTACTCGGATTTGACAAGCTTCCCAATAAAGGATTCATCATTATACAACAGTAGCGAAACAAGGGAAATAGGAAAGCTTATAATGCAGAATTCTGGCCTTATGTGGGGACAAGATTTCTGTTTATGTTGCTGCACAGGAGGAGACAGGACCCGAATTAGAATATTGTACGAGTTGCTGAATAACATAACTGGCCTGGGACTAATCTTAGGGACTGTTAATCAGTTTTTCCCTGCAGGGTAAGATGGACCCTCGTGCTAACTGCTCTTTCCCCTCCTCCCTCCACTATCCATCTCTACAGGGTTGGAGTCCAGACCATATTTTCTTGTCTTGCTGATGAGTTTGCATGGGGCATGAAGATGATCCTTGATTGTGCAGGTCCTGTTCTGATGTGAGGAGAGGTAGCATCTGGCCCCTCAATCTAACAGAGAAGTTAGAGCCTCTGGCCCCAGAATGTGCCTAGTATGATGGTGGAGACACAGCCCCTGTTCTGAAAAGCTCTTCAGTCAGTTAGGAGGAGGTGTGGTGGGAGGGATAACACATGGAAGCTCTACTGAAATGAAACGTCTAACCAAGCACAGCTGGACCAAAGTGTTACTGAAAAGAGGTAATCACAAAGGTAGGAAGGATGATGGAGTTAAGACCTGGCTTGGAAGACTTCCTGGAGTGCTGAAGGAATGGTTTGTTGAAGAAATGGGATTCCACACCAGGCACTCCCACCAAAATGTGTTTGGCTGAGCTGTCCATTAAAAATTGGAAATTCTCTTCCTGATATCGATGAATCTAGTTCAAATATCAAGTTCTTTCAAGCTTTTATTTGACTCTTGTTGAGAAAAGAATTTGGGGGCTCAAAGTCTATTATGTGCCGGCTTTGCATCTAACATCTTATGATGTGGGTAGCTTGAGCATGGAGAGCAGAGACAGATACATGGTCTTGGTCTTAGGGGAGTTTTCCTTGGGGCTCCTTCACTGAAAGAGAAACTCAATGTAAACCCGCTTAAGTAGAAACGAGATTATTGGTTCCTCAAATTAGGAAGTTCTGAGGCTTCAGGCCTGGTTCAATCCAGGGTTTAAGAGATACTATCTTCTTCTCTCCCTCCACCCCACCTCCCCTCCCATCTCTTAGAGGGCTTCATTCTCAGGCAGCCTCTCCACACAGCAGGAACAAAGGCCTCCAGGTGAAGACAGCTTCATCTCACAGAGGGCAGTAATCACTTAGGATTACTGCTAAAAAGAGTCATGCCAGCTGAGCTGGTTCTTTTTGAAATCTTTTCCCAGAAGCTCCTCCCAACAATTTCTCCCCATATCTTATTGACCAGAACTGGGTGATATGACCCTCCTCCTAGTGGAAAGAAAGTCTGGAGAGGCAAATGTTTTCAACTGGGCTTCCTCTGCTGGATTAACCAAACTATGCCTTTGTTAGTGAGAACCCAGGGGAGAATAGACATTGGTCAGGGAACCAGCAGCATCCACAGCAATACCAGGGAAGACTCTGACTGGCTCTGCATGGTCATGAGGTCATCCTTGAACCAACCACTATGGCCTACTGGTAGAGTGCTCCAATTGACCCGGCCTGTATCAGATGCTTCCCCGTTGGAGGAGGCAGCCCTAGCCAAATCCCATGGAACAGGTTTTACACAGGAAAGAGAGATTATGTTACGGCAGAAGGGCATATGGGCTTGTAGTGCAGAGATGGGATGCTGAGCAGATAAACACCATACACCCACTACAAGAATCTTCCAGGACAGAAGATATCCCAAAAAATAGCTTTGTAAAGGAAAAAAAAAGGTTCAGGAATCTCCCCCTCTCCCTGACGCAATATATACAAAGTTATGTTGCAGAAACCAAATATAGCCACGCTGAGAGGATGCAGAGAAAAGTGGTTTAGAAAGGAAGGCTTCCTGGTGGAAGTGAACGTGTAGCCAGGTCATCAAGGTGGTGACGGTTAGAGGGGGAAGCACCAGGCAGGGGCCAGGAACAGGGCTGGCAGGGAGAATTGGGTGGCGGTGGTAGACAGACCACCCTGAGTGTCCTCTCACCCTGTGGCCATGAGGCTGGGTTTTCCTGGGCCCCACAGACTGGAGGCCTCCCCTGCCTGTCCACCCCCACCCCACCCCCACCCCTGCCCCAGGGTTAGCAGCTGCAGCTGGCTTTGGAGCAGCCTTGATTGGCATCATCTTGGTCTGGGAGGTTGCGCAGAGGGGAATGGGGAAGATCTCCAATGCTAAGTTCCAAAGGAGAGGAGGGAGGTGGCTCTGACACAGGAGCAAGAGGAGGCCACTGGGAGCAAGTTCCTAACCCAATTAAGAAGTGATTACATGGTCATTTTCAAGAGCTATGCCAGTTACCAGGCACCTCCCAGGAGGCCCTAGCTGGCAGCCTGACGATTCACCGTTAAACCTGGGATCTGGAGCTGCGCCTGGTGTGGCAGCTGGGCAAGGAGCCCAGGCTCAGTCAGCTGGGGTGGGAATCTTTAAGGATGAAATGATGGGTAAGGAGTTTGCTGTTACCATGGAAACTGACTCTGGGTGGATGAGATATAGTCCAATGCGTAATGGGGAGAATGCCACTTATCACCAGGCTTCACTATGGTGGTAAGTGGGGACTTCTGAAACATACCACTCCAGTTTTGGTCACGGGCTCTGTCCACCTCTGTCTGCATCCTCTTAGGGACATCACAATGTGGCAATGTGCATGCCAGTTCACGGCAATATCTGAGGGCCCTCGGGAGATGCCTCCAAATCAGAAAAGGCTTTGGCACGGCTCCTGCTACCCTAAGTTAGCTGTACCTGACAGGAATATAGTACAGTGCCAGGCCACGGGGTTGTAGTTGGGGTAAGGGCCACAGACTGGGACCAGGCCAAGAGGGCATGGGGAGAATGCCCGTGGGCAGCAGGATGAGATGGCAGGAGCACTGGATTGGGAGTAGGTGACCTCCACTCTGATTCCAGATCGGGCATTACCAACTGGCTGAATGACCCTTGGCAAGTCACCTCTCCCTGGGGTCAGCCTTGGTGGTCCCTAAGACCCCTTCCAGCTCCACTTTTCCTCTCTTCTGCAATTTTTTTTTAAGATTTATTTATTTATTCAGAGAGAGAGAGAGAGAGAGAGAGAGAGGCAGAGACACAGGCAGAGGGAGAAGCAGGCTCCATGCCGGAAGCCCGATGTGGGACTCGATCCCGGGTCCCCAGGATCACACCCCGGGCTGTAGGCAGCACTAAACCGCTGCGCCACTGGGGCTGCCCTCTTCTGCAATTTTGAACCCGACAGTTTTCATCTCAGCCCCACACGTCAGCCCACTGAACTACCCTGCCCCAGCACAGAGTGCCACCCCCCCCTTCCCAAGTCCAGGTTCTTCTCAGGCTGCTGCACAGGATCTGAGACAGGCAAGATGCTGGGGCGGCCTCGGCCCCACGGGCCTTTGCTGCTCGGGGCCATCCTGCCCTGAGCTCAGGGGTATCTGAGCACATGGAGGATGTTCTTGAAGCTCACGACTCGCCCTACATGCTCCAGGAGATGGGCTTAATAAGCTGCCTGTTGCAATTACTCTGCCATTTCCAATAGGTGCTATTTTAATTGGGCCTTTCTCTGGGACAAGTGTCAAGGGAAAAGCAATTTGCAGTGTGAGATTTTGGCTCTGGCACTGTATACACTGACCAATTTAATCTTCTCTGCCCTCCCTCCCCTACCCTCCCTCTTGACCCTTTCACCCCCCCCCCCCTCTGCCATGTCCATCCTAGGCTCCTCAGCCTGAAGCCTCCTCCCTACCCTAAGAGGGGCAGCAGAGTGTGGGTTGGGGCCCAGCAGGCAGGGGAAGAGGACCCAAGAGTCCTGCCTGGGGCGAGGGCTAAGAAAGAGAAGGGATTCAGGTACTGCTGCCAGCTTCTGTGAACTCTTTCAGAGACACTAAAACATAGAGAAAAGCCAGCCACTAAGAAGGACCCCAAGTTCCTACAATAAAAAAGGTGCCTTCTTGCCTGTCTTCAACCCACACTCCTGCAAGAGGCCCAACTGCATCACCCAGGGTTTCCTCTCTTTGACACACACTGTTCACTCCAACTTCAAACAATATTTATGACCTGCCCACTGTGTGCAGAGGGGTAGGGAATGGAGGAGGGCAGAGAGTAATGGGCCTGCTTTCAGGAACCCAAGCCCGAGGCCCACCCCACCCACCTTAGGCCACCCCTTTGCTCACACTATTCCCTCACAGACCTTCCTCCCAAGCTGTGCCCAATCGAATCTGACTCATCTGGAGATTCGGCTCAAGAGCCTCCCCAACCGTCTCGGGGGGCTAGATGCTACATGGTACCTATGGCAAGAGTTGGCGTGTTTTATTGTCCTGAGCTAGATGTGCACATTACTCAAGGGGACTGTGGCAGACTGTACTTTCCAAAGATGGCCATGCCCGTGGGTTTATCCCATCCGACCTGCTCTTCTAAACACTGGGGCCCACACTCTTCCCCCAAGAGCCCACACAGCCCAAGTATTGGGCAGAACTGATGTCATGTGGCTTCTGAGACTTGGCCATAGAAAGGATACAGCTCCCACCTGGCTGTCTCCCTCGGATGGCTCACTCCAGGTGCTGCCGTGCTGTGAGGAAGCCCCGGCCACAGGGAGAAGCCTGGGAGGGCATTCCAGGGGACAGCCCTGGCTGAGGGGCTCAGCGGACATTAAACACCAGACACGTGACTGACCTTCAGATGATTCTCCTCCCCAGCCTTGGAATCTTCCTGCTGAGGCGCCAGCATCATGCACGGAGCAGAGGTGGGCCATCCCAGCCAGGCCCCATCCTAATTCCAGATCCTTGGAAACCATGAGGTAGAACTGAGTATTGTTGTTCTAAGCCCATAGGTGCTTGTGGTGACTGGTTTACACAAGAACAAATCACTGATGCAGATGGGATCTTGTGAAATCATGTTGGGACTCCAGGCCCAGCCCCGTGACGTAAGTAGCAGGTGCTCAAATACTATTTACTGAGTGAATAGATGAAGGAACTTTGGTGGGCAATGATTCCAGTCTGACCTTTCCACCATAACTCTGGTGTCTCTGACAGCTCTTCCCCAGAATTCCACTATCCTTGGGGAACCTCGGCAGTCTCCAGCCTGGCCTTGATGCCTGAGGGCACCAAGCCCCGAATCACCCAACCTTGCAGCCTGCCCCCAGCTCCACAACGCTCACTGCTTGGCTATTTGGAGTTGGGGTTGCTGTCTCTTGCAGTCCAGAGGATCCTCAATGGTCCCCACATGCTTAATCATTCTGTCCTCACTACACCTCTGAGGGTCATTATTACCATCCGCATTTCACACGCGAGGACACTGAGGTCGAGGAAGAGACGGGGTGAGCAGCCATAAGTAATCAAGTAGGAGGGGATCCCTGGGTGGCGCAGCGGTTTGGCGCCTGCCTTTGGCCCAGGGTGTGATCCTGGAGACCCGGGATCGAATCCCACATCGGGCTCCCGGTGCATGGAGCCTGCTTCTCCCTCCGCCTGTGTCTCTGCCTCTCTCTCTCTCTGTGACTATCATAAATAAATAAATAAAAAAAAAAAAAAAAAAAAAAGTAATCAAGTAGGGATCTGGGTTCCAGTCTTCTGGTACCAAACTCAGTTTTATATCCCCGGAACCTATTCACAAACACGGTCCCCCTGGAGAATGCTGATGGGACTTTCTGTGGGGATATTAGACCCTTTGATTAACCACCACATCAAGGGGAAGAAGAAGGCACCAGACTCAGGTCTCCTGCAGTGCTGACAACAAGACTTTAGCTACTGTCTTTTTATGGCCCAGCCTGGGCAGTAAGCACTTTCTATACATTGCAGTGTTCACTGGCTCCCAGCTGGCCGGTGAGATGGGCTCTATTCATCCCTAGAAGGTAAAAGAACAGAGGCTTGGGTGATGTGACTCACTCAAGGTCACACAATTAATAAGGGATAGAGCTGGGGTGCCTGGGTGGCTCGGTCAGTTAGGCGTCTGCCTTCGGCTTGGGTCATGATCTGAGATCCTGGGATTGAGCCCCGCGTTGGGCTCCCTGCTCAGCGGGGAGCTGCTTCTCCCTCTCCCTCTGCCACTCCACCTGCTTGTGCTCTGTCAAATAAAAAAAAAAATCTTAAAAAATTAATAAATATTTAAAAGGGGGAGGGGTTGAGCTGGGCTGCAAATGCAGGCCTGCTTGATTCCTATCACTCAAGTTCTTCTGCCTTCTTACAAATCACTGTCACTTCCTGGCAAGATTCCAAGTGTGGCCATTTGAACCACCATTCTATATTATTATTCCCATTACACACAAAGAAACAGGTCAGGGTGATTAGGCCCAAGGCTGCTCTGCTCAGAGTGGAAAAGTCAGGATTGTAAGCCACGTCTGCCATCCGCATCCCAAACAGCACACCACCAGCCCCATCGTGCTACATCGTACCTCAAAAGATCGTGTCCACAGTCATTGGTGGTCAGGTCCTCCCAGCAGAGCTGAGCTTATCCACACCCCGCACCAGACTGACTCCTCTGTTATGTCTCATCAGCATGTCACCATCAAGAAAACGAGCTGTTGGGGTCTCTCAGGGTACACAGCAGTGCCAGCCCCCCACACCCACGTCCATTTGATGGTTTCACCAGGGCGAGGGAGTCCAGGTTTGCTGGATGCTCCTGAGACTGGCCACCCAGAGCCCCAGCACACCCATTCTCCTGCACACTTACCCAGGCTGCGTTAGGAGCACACACCCCTCTTTACTGAGCAGGAGCTCCTGGGCCAAGTCCAGGGCACGAGCAGGGCCCCTTCCTACGTTTCTGGTTTCAGGAGGATAGCCTGGGATCCCTACACCGGCGTCCACAGCGGCACCTCCTGGCCTTCCTCTGCCACCCCTTTCCTGCTTCCCACCCAATACTTCCCTACCCTTTCAACAGGACACTCCAAACCCAGCCAGCTGAGAACTGGGCTCTCCTCCCTGATGTCCCCATCAGGGGAAAACAGCAGTTAGTACCACAGCTCTGGCCGCTAATCCATCCTCTACTCAGCTGAAGTCCTCCCTCTGCCAGCAGGTGCTCTGTCACCACTCCCTCCCCTGTCCGAACTCTGTCCTCTGGACATGGTCTCTGGTGTCCACCCTACTTGCTTGGCACCTACGACCACCCCATGACATTGCTGGTCGTGATTTTTTTTTTTTTTTAAGATTTATTTTAGAGAAAGTGAGAGAGAGAGAGAGTGGACGGGGAAGGGGCAGAGGGGGAGGGAGAGGGACACATGGACCCCAGCTGTGTATGGAGCCTTATGAGGGGCTTGTTCTCACGACCCTGAGATCATGACCTGCGCCAAAACCAAGAGTCAGATGCTCAATCGGCTGAGCCACACAGGTGCCCTCTTGTCATTATTAAAATGACTTTTCACGGTTAAGAGGCCACAGAACTAGGATTGAGCTATATTTTTCCTCAAGTGAATATCTCAGGCCTTCGACATCTTTAATTAAGTGCTGTTCCCCCAAATGGGTGACCTCCAAAGACTTTTCCCAACGCGTTTTCTCATCGAAGGAGGTGGCCACGACTTCTATTCTGGAATTCTGCTCTTCTTCCAAGAGGTCCCTGGACTGTGGTAAGAGAGGCTGCCCTCTGCCAAAGGAGTAAAGCAGGGGGAAGGAAAAAAAAGTTTATTGAAAGAAGCTCTCGCGGACGATGAATTTACCCCATGCCTATAGCACCAAGAAGTTGGACGATATTCAGGAGAGTTCAGGGTTTTATCTGATATTCACGCCGACCTGGGGAGGTCTGGGGGGCAGCGGTGATTCTTCTTCCCTCCTACAGGGGTCCAACTCCCTGACCCCTCGCCTCTGCCCCTGCACATGCCCTGGGCATGAGACATTCTTAGCAGAGTGTGTGTCTGCTGAGAGGGGCCGGGAGGGGAGTAGGGCCAGAGGGTGGGCTCTGCCCACGCGGTCCCAGGGGGAAGGAGCGGGGAGCCCGACGCCCTGGCCGCCGGCGGGGGGAGCAGGGGGCGGCCCGGCCCCTGGCTGCACAGGGCACACACGAGTTACTGCCCACCAGCGATCGGCTCCACGATCGGCTCCACCGAGGCTTCTCGGGCCTCTGAGCCGCAGCACTTCTGCCAGGAGCTGTGTGCAAGGGGCGGGGTGTAGGCCCTCCTGGCACCTACCGCCCTCCCCCTCCTCCAGCCTCCGCAGCTCAAGGCTGGTCAGAGCTCAGGAACTGCCCCTCACCCGGCTTCTCCTGTCATCCTGCGGCCACCAACTCACTCTCCCAGAAGGCCCCTCCTGGTTAGCCCACTGTGACAACCACTCTAGACTCTTGCCCCTGACCCTGAACACATCTGCAGGTCACTGTCCTCCGGTTGTTCTGTGTGACCTCCTGTCTTTCCAGTTAGGCAGGCATAACCACCAACCACACCTGGGAGGCATTTAGAGCAGTGGCCTCAACCTTGTCAGTACAGGAGACTGTCTTGGAAAATTCGAACAAATATCCTGAGACCCGGGCTGCACCCCAGATTAAATGACTCCATGGCTCTGGGGGCAAGGCCCCAAACCTGGACTTTGTAAACTCTCCAGGAGGCAGTCGCAGCTGAGAACCACTGCTCCAGGCCTCCGGCGTGTTTGTAGAGCCCCTGCGTCTGCTGTGGGAAGCGCCGCGGGACAGGCGTTACCCCCATTCTAAGAGAAAGTGGAGGCACCAGGAGAGGCCTGCCATGTGGTTGCCACCTGCACCCTGGACTCCAGGCTCTCACCGCTGCCCTGTGCCTCCTTCCCGCCAGCTGCAGAGACAGGGCCTGCTTCCCACCCACACTTGCCCTGGAACAGCTACGAGGGTGCCGGGCCCATGCTGGGCTCTGGTGGCCTAGTCCTAAAGGACCAGGGGCGCCAGGTGGACGGCTCAGCTGCTAGGCCCAGTCAAGGCCACGTCAACTCTCCAGAAGGTGCCGATGAGCCCCCACTAGTGGAATCTCTAAGTCGGGGGTCAGCCTCCAAGATCAGAGTCCCCCCCCTTCCTGGGTACTTTGCGTTTGTCGGGTTTTTGTTAACCTCTAGTGTAGCTAGGGTGGCCAACCATCCTGATTCACTCTGGCCTGGGGAGGTTGTCAGGAGTTAGGACTTTGAGCTTTAAAACCAGGATGAATTGGTCCCCCTACTGGTCTCTCCCCTAACTGTCCCTGATGCATTCTATTGAAGTCCCACACCTCTTCCCCTTTTGCTTCAACCACACACAATACCTGGCTAGTGGCATGTGAATCTTTTGGTTTCCTCCCGGCCTGGCCACAAAAACTTTGCTGAACCACTGTACCCATTGCTCAGAAATGTGTTACCTGCATGGGCTGGGCTCTTCAAGTGCCTCCTGCAGGCCAGTGAACCCCAAGAGCTACTGAACACTTACTATGCACAGAGGGTGCACAAAAGTCCCTGTAGTGAAGACACACCTGAATCTCCACTGTTCCTCAGATGTGCAGTGCTACGGGTCTGTCGGGGATTGAGGGCAGGGCTTCTTGGAGAGGACCTGGGATTGTGGGAGTGTGGTGGCACACCCTGAAGGAAAGATCTTGTGAAAAAGGTGCAGATGTGCAAGAGTACGGGAGGTTCCGTAGAAGAAGAACCAAGCAGTCCAGGGAGGACAAAGAACTGGGGAGAGCTAACAGGTGCACCAGGGTGGCAGGAGTCACTGGCCCGTCACCCTGAGGTGCTTCACTCAGCAGACACAGAGGTAGCAGTCTATGAGGGGGGTCCACTGGCCAGGAAGGGTGTGGCCCCTTCCCTAACCTGATGGGAGAACCCAGCTTCCACCCTCCAGAAGCCCACCCCAAGCGGTCAGGGCAGTGGCTCCCTGGTGTGGCCACAGGGCAGTTTGTGGGGGACAGCCTTACCTTGTGTCAAATGCTCTAGGGCTAGAGCAGTCTTTCTCACCCTTGTCTACATGTTACAATTGCTTGGACAACCTGTAAAACTTCTCATGCCCAGGATACATGCCAGGCCAATTAATCAGACCAGATCAGGTTAAGACCCACACATGGGTATGTTTAAAAGCTCCAGGAAGAATGCACATGTACAGCCAAGGTGGAGAACCCTGTGCTAGAATGATGTAGGGAAGAGGCGGGGAGGGCATGCTCACAGAGGGGTTCCTTTGGCAGGGAACTTACCAACTGAACCAGAGGGGCCCAGGACCTCCCAGATTCCCTTACCCCATCCCACCTCCCTCCTCTCCCATGTGTCACAAGAAATGAAAGGACATAAAACGGGGAGTAAGAATGAACACACACTTTTGAGAAACATTTTCCATTCTTGTAGGAAACAGGTCTGTGTGCTGAAGGAAACACCAAGTGGAATGGGAGTCTGAAAATCAGAACTAGTAGGTTTCAGGTCATTTTTGGCCACATCCCGAAAGCCCCACAGAACAGCCCAGAGCTGCCACTCAGCAGGGAATTTTGTATCTAAAAGGAACCAACCCAAGTGGACACCCGTTTCCTCCTCTTCCAAATACACCAGGCCTCAGGCCCAGACTCAGCACCCGGCAGACCAGCCACAGGTAGGGTTATGTCGCTCCCTAGTGGCGATGCCTGAGTACAGCTCCATCCTCTTATTTCCAGAAGCTTCCCCTGACAAATCTCCTCTCCCACTTTCAAGTAGGAAAATACTTCAAGATGGAGAACCTGCCATGTGAAGCACAAATGCCTTATAGCCTGTACTCAACCCTGGAATTCTGCCCATAGTTCCTGCCCCCCATCCTGGGTGTGGGAGGTCCCTCAATGCCATGGTTGGGAGCTTGGGCTATGAGGCCAGACAGATGTGCGGCCTAGAGAAAGTCACTACATCTCAGCCACCTGCACGATGGCGATAATACAGGACCTGATTCAGAGTGTTTGTAGAGAGCAGAGGGACGGCCCTGGAGAATAACCACACCTGACTTCCAGTAAGGGCCACAGACCAGCAGTATTAAGGGTCTGGGTTTTCCTCTGAATGAGAGACATCCCCAACCCCACTGAGACAACAACAGATAATGCTTCTCTCTGCTTTGGATGCTGGGGCTCAAAACCAAACCCAGAATAGTTCTAGAAGGGCTTCACAACTTGCACTTGCATTATTTTTTCTTAGTAATGACACTAATCTTATTTGTTCTTGGTCCTCATTTCTTCCTGTTGTATTGTTAGTACCTGTAAGTCTCCTCAAATCTTTTCTGGAATAAGATAGGATATAAACAAGTGAGATTTTATTTTGGACATTGATAAAAGTTTTGCTCTTTATACACAGATCCCTACTGAATTCAGCATTTACTTTAAAATGGTATCATCTTTGATTAAGACAAAAGCCTTCTGTCTAAAAAGACAGTGGTTCCAAAATACACACATCAGAATTACCTTAGACTTTAAAAAATATTCTAATTTAGAAGGTTTGGGAGAGACCCCAGGAATCTACAATTTCAAAAAAGTTTCCCAGCTGCTTCTAAGGTAGCCAGCCTAACCCTGGCCATGGAGCTGTGTGTGAGAATCTCAGGCCTGAAACTTTAAAAAAGAGTAGTGACAAAATAGAATTTTCTAAATAAAATGTAAACCTCAACTTTAACTGATGTTTCAATAACAAGGGGTATAAATCCAAATCTGCAAATCAGACCCATCTAAATTCATTAAGGGCAAAAGATTTTGGGAAAAACCCAGCAGTGAGGCCTCCTATGAAATCAAGACACTCCTACTTATTTTTGGGTCCTTGAGTTTGGTTTTTCTTTAGGTAGTTGCACCTGGAGCAAATTCCCCTGGAATGAAGCTATTTCCCGGTTCCTTGTCTTCAACAGGCACACTCAAATCTTGTATGAGGTTGCAGATGCCGCCAACAGACCTGCCTGTTTTAAGATTTCACCCCAGCTCCACTAGAGGGTGCTCCTTCCCTGGCCTGGAACTCTTCCCTACACCGGGGGTGAGGGTGGGGGGGTGTTGGTGGTTGATGGAAACAGTAGCACCCAGTAGGCCAAGGTGTGTTTCACACAGGACACTGAAAGTCAGCTTGTGCCGTCCCCGTCTCTCTGGGCCTCCAGACACCCTGTGGCTGCCATTCCCTAGCCCCAGGCGGCAAAGACCCACAAACTGCCTCTATGATTTTTATTACAAAGTGGGGAGGATGGCTCTGAAAGTACAGCAGGACGGAAAGCCTTACTTCTGGTACATCAAGGCCAGCACTCACTGTGAAGTGTGCGAACACACTGGTGTACACTACGAACAGACCTATCACAACAGCAAAGCAGGGGGAGAGGTGCTAGGGGGACTTTCTGTGCCCCCAAGTCCAGGTCTGCAGGGCTTAGTTGTTCCTTATACACCTTTCCTCTAAAGGATGCTCTTTGGCAGGATCCTCAGATGCCCAGGGAATAGGACAACCGGGTCTGTGCATTAAGAACCTTTTTTATAGACTGCTAAGATCCCTCTGCTGGCAGGGGTGCTGAGGGTGCTGCAAATTTCACCTCCCCAAAGTCAGACCTAGGTCTAAAGATGCCTAGACAGCTATCTACCCTCTGGGCCACCATTCGTACTCTGGTGGGGCCCTCAACCCTTTTATGAAGGGGTCACAGTTCCCTCCCCTTCCTTGGAAATCCAGGGCCCCTGTTTAGCACAGGGAGCTAGGAGCCATGGAGAACCCACCAACTATGAAATCAGCACCTGGGAAACCCATGTTAAAAATCTGTGACAATTATGAAACATTCGCCAAAAAGTATGCTAGAAAAGACCAATATTGCTACAGAAACAGGTGGGAGGTAAATAAAGGAGGTGGAATAGAACACACATAGAGAAGGAAAAGAGATGACAGTCCAGGTGACCAAAAAAAAAAAAAAAAAAAAAAAAAACCAGGACACACATGGGGCAAGGCAATCACAGGTGGAGTTAATACTGACCAGTGGTCCAGTTCTGGGAAATTCTCAGTATTATTTTACATCTTGCTATAAGGTACTGAGCCTGGGGCTGGCAGGCCTGTGACAGATGAAAACACACGCTAGGTCTTTCTAGTACATGCAGTGCTCAGCTACAACAGAGCAGCTGGCTTTACAAGAAATCCCACAACACACCAGGTACTGATATAGCCTTAACCTGGGGTTGGTCAGAGAAGGAAAGAGGTCCTGGTCTGACAGCAGAGACACACAGGACACCAGGGCTGTCTCCGGGGTGGGCCCTGCCCATGCTGGCTGGGAAGAATGGGGGACTGGCTGGCAGATGCTAGTAGATTTCGGGGAAGGGAAGAGAGCCAGAGAACCAGGGATGCTGAAACTAGAGAAGACGCTGTGATGGTACATCACTAACCCCCATGCACAGTGGCTTTCGGGATGGGCGGGGGGAGGGGGGCGGTGGGGCGGTGGTGGACAGGGGCAGAGGCCCACCAGTGCCTGGGCATGATGCCAAGTGGCAGTCCTGAAACCACAGCAGCCACCCATTCTATTAACCACTGGGAAAGAATCAGTGATTAGGGGCCTCAGTCCCAAGACTGAACATTCTCAGGGAATAATACTGGCCTTATTTTAGAAAGGAGGAACACCCAACAAGCTTAATGTGGAAAATCTTACTTGCTGACTGCAATGGCATCGGTGCCTCTGTTTCCTCTAGGTAGCTGCTTCCAGGGAAGGGTGACAAGTACCAGCAGTTAGTCATCTGCCTGTCACTGAGGGTGGGTGATGCTGGTAGCAAGAGCATGGAAATCCATGTGTTACAATGACACGGGAAAAGAAGGCCTCCTTCCCCTCCTTCTTTTTGCTTCTGCTCTGACCTTTCCACGAGGAGCCAGAAAGGCCAGATGGTGATGAAGCAGACAGTCCTACCTACAAGGCTCACTATGAAATCTTCTCAGGGTGCGTGTTAGCTAGAAACCAACAAAGCTGTTCTTTCCCTCCCGCTTCCTTCTTCATCCCTTACCCTTCTGTCACTTCCTCCCCCATGAGGGCAAGGGGGGGGGGGGGAAGAGAGAGAGAGAGAGAGAGAGAGAGAGAGAGAGAGAGAGAGAACAGGTACTCCTTTCACTTCCTAAGTACTGTGCATCTTGGTGGCACTAGCTCCCCCTCCATGGTGTCACAGACAACAAGGCAGGTTTGAAACTCCCACCAGGTTACAGATGACAGTTACTTCCAAGTGGTCTTCACAGTTGAGAAGGGCATACATTTCAGGAGGCAGCCTCTGGGCCCCCCCCATTCTCTCACGCACACACACTCACACAGATTCAAACGCAGTGGGAACAATGTGCAGCCACTGGGCTCAGTCAGCTCATGTCAAGTATTGCACCACGAGGAACATGAGCACACAGGTGAGCAGCATCCCACCGATCATAAAGTACTTGTCCTGGAAAGCCCGCTTCTCAATGAGCCGCATCACTGTGTTGGACAAGCCCAGCATGTTGGCAATGTCAAGGATCTTCTTCTGAGTCCCCTGGGGGCAGACAAGAAGAGAAAGAAAAACAATGATCAGCTCTTTTTGCCAAGGAATGGGACTTTACCAACAGACAGTCTCCTGGTCATGCCTGAAGCATATAAAAAGCAGCATTAATCAGAAACAGATTCACGCTTATGGTCAAATGACTTCTGATCAGGGTACCAGAGCAAAGCAAGGAGGCAAGAAAAGTCTTTTCCACAAATGTGCTGGAACAAGGGACTCTAGGCACATGGGGATCACAGACACACACACACACACACACATACACACACACACACACGTCTCATATATGTTATACCCATGTATGTGTGTGAAAAGATCCTCAATTCATATTATGCCCCCAAATTAATTTGAGATGGATCACAAAATTAAACACAAGCTTCTAAAGGAAAATAGGAGAATGTCCAAAAACTGGAAACCCAGGTGTATACCAAGCACAGAATAAGCAAACGATGTACAGTGAATCTTTGTACTAGAATACTACTTGACAATAAAAAGGACCTAATGACCCACATGGAACAACATCAAAGAGCCTGGAACACATTCCTGAGAGGAAGAAGTCATACTTCCGAATACATTTATGTGAAGTTCAGCAACAGGCAAAACTACTTAATGGTGAGATAAATAAGAACAATGGTTGCCTGGAAGGAGGGGTAAACTGGCTGGGAAAGAAGGAGGGACTGTACAGGGCCAATGGAAATGGTCTGTCTAGAGAGCAGTGTGAGTTACAAAGGTGTGCACACTTGCCAAAATTCAATGACCTGCACACATTAGATCTGTGTGCCTCTTGTACATTATATCTCAAGAAAAAATTTTTTACAATGTCTTATACATTTTCTTAAAAAAAAGGCAACATCAAAAAACTTTTCCTCTGCTTCTTAACTCCCAAACCCTGGCTATCAGCTTGTTCACCTTGTAGAATAGAAATTTCTGGGATTCTTCGGCGTGTAACGTGTGGGTCAATGTCCATGTTTATCAAAGGGTCTGAAGGGTACAATTACCAGTGCCATGATCCCTTACAAAACACCACCAAGCCAAAAGGATATTTTACTCCTAAATCAACAGCCCAGGGATCCCTGGGTGGCGCAGTGGTTTGGCGCTTGCCTTTGGCCCAGGGCGCGATCCTGGAGACCCGGGATCGAATCCCACATCAGGCTCCCGGTGCATGGAGCCTGCTTCTCCCTCTGCCTATGTCTCTGCCTCTCTCTCTCTCTCTGTGACTATCATAAATAAATAAAAAAATTAAAAAAAAAAAAAAAAAAAAAAGTTATCTAAATCAACAGCCCATAGCACCCAGCCTGCCCCTCCTCTTGGCTTTCTAATTTTTGTTTTTAAGCACAATTTCTTATGAAGTAATAAGTTTAAATGACTCCTAGGACAGACCCCACAGCCTACTTCCACACACATCACCCACTTCATCCTTACGGATGGCATCTAACCTAATGCCCTACGTGCCTTTTTTAAATCAACAATGCATTAACGAGCAAGAGAGAAGAGGAAGAGGTGTAGACAACATGAGGCATCACAAGACAGGAATTCAAAACCTAGGTTCAGCCCCACAATGACAGACAAGCCTTACTGAAAGACATCTCTCAAGTCAAACTTTACTGTTGCGAGAAGGCCAGAGACATGTTTTTTCCATGACAGTAATGGTAAAATTTAGGCGCTCGCTAAAGATTCTGTTTAGCTCAGATTATTTTATTACTATATGAAGTGTAAGTAGCAAATCACTAGAAAATTAACATAAATTTCAAAAAAAATGTATTCCTTTCCAACCCCAAATTTCCCCAAATCATGGCCCAGTTCCTTCATGCTCTCTCCTATGTTCCTTTCAAATGGTTTAGGCAGAAAACCCCAACAGGACTGGGGTGGGAGGAGGGAATCAAAAGACTTCAAAAGACAGGTAGGCAGCAGATGTCCAGAGGAAACTGAATCAGAAACCTCACATTCCAACCCCAACCACTTTGCCAGGCTTCCCGGCACTTCCTTCTGGGGACAGTGTAGGGGCAATGTTACTTGGACTCCCCAGTGATACAAGACTTTGCAAGGACATGAACATTTGTTTTAACAATAAGCTCTAACTAACCCCACCTCCCAGGTACATGGGTACGACATGGGGAGTCTTGTCCTAAAAGACTTTTACTAGGGCGCCTGGATGGCTCAGATGGTAAGTGTCCAACTCTTGATTTTGGCTCAGGTCATGATCTCAGGGTTGTGAGACTGAGCCCCTGATCAAGACCCAGCATGGGTCTGCTTAAAATTCTTTCTCTCTCCCTCTGCAAGCTCCGCCCCTCCCCCCCAATCAAAAATAAATAAATAAAAGGGTTTTACTGTTTTACTGGGTTGTGGGCAGTTTTCTAAGGAAAATGTAGATTAATCATCATGTATCAGTTGAGATTACTGCAGGTGGCCACTTGGAACGGTGGCACCCGTGAAGCTGTCAAGAGAGCATACTTCAGGACCACAAGCACCACCACAGCCAGTGGCAGGTTAATTGTCCCTCGCGGCTCGCCTGACCTTCTCCCTGGTAAAGATGGCAGGGGCTGGTCAGCAATGTACCAAAGGCCTGTGGAGCTGACAGGCTCAACGAGGTCCAAAAAAAACTAAGATAAAGTTCACACTTCCGAGTGACTGTTTCTCACAGCTCAGTGGCCGGGACTGCTTCGTTCACAGGGGACCACACCCTGATAATAGGCGCAGCCCACACCCCATTATCCATCAGGGCTGATACAGGAAAAGGGCTGAGGCTGAAACACCACGATTGACATCAGAATCTGTGTAATGTTTCTGTAAACCACTCCCGGGGAAGGGGTGGGAGGCAGGGGGGAGTTGGAGTCTCAGCCAATGGGGCAGGGCTTCTAGAAAACACCTGTGACTACCAAAAGTACAGAGGTGCTGTAGCTCAGCAGCAGGTGCTCTAGAAGCCATCTGCCACCAGGCAGCTAGGGCAGCCCTAAGCCCCCACCACTCACTACTATCCGCTTCGGTTACAGGTGCACAAAAGATGTAGTGTCCAAGGTGGTCCACAGGAGGGGCTCTCCAAGAAGCCACGGAGGGGGAGGTGCCACATACGGCCGCATCTGCCTTCTTAGAATCATGGATTCTATAATTTCTGAAATTGTGGAATTTCTTGGATCTTACTGGTTCCTTCTGTAGCGGCCACTGTCATGAAAGGTTCGGGACAGGGAAAAGGACCTAGGTACCAAGAGATGCCAAATCATGCTTCACAGTGAGCACAAGAAATAGCTACTGGTAAAGGGAGCATGGTGACCCGTGGACTCGCAATAATTCAGCTCCGACAGGAAGGACCCCAGGCTCCATCAAAATCTCAAAATGTGAAGATAAAGAGCCGAAAGGTAAATGCAGGTACCAAACTGTTGGAGGAGGCCAAGACAAGGGGCCTGGTCCCTGTCCCCCGGAAGTGCCCCACCTTCAAAGTCAGTCTCTGGGCCCTTAGTCCCTCCAGAATACTGTGCCCTCCTCCAATGAGGTCATCCATGCCGTGGTGAATTTTCTGGAGGGAGGAGTTGAACTGCAGCGAGTCATCCATTGGGATGGTGGTGTCAGAGTCCTGTGAAAGAGACGCAGGCACTGGATTAGCTCTGCTGGCTGCTCGGCTCCTGGGATCCCGCCGCATCTGGCCACTCTGCCTTTGGGCCAAGGCCAAGCTCGAGGAATAGCCAGAGGGAATGGTGCAAGAATCAAAGGAACCGAATAGAGAGGAAAATGCAAAGCAGAGACCTGGGTGGCCTCTGTTCGCTCAGAGCAAGAGCAACCTTCCTCAGATGTGGCACTCTGCAAACGAATCCATTACATGAGGCCCGTTAACTCCTGCCTCTCTGCCATGACCATGGTCTAGGACAGATGTCGGTCCTTCAAGGCCTTGCTGGGCTCCTCCTAAAGGCTTTCTCTGACCATGAACTCAGCCTGTTCCACACGTTCCTCTCCTTTGCTTTCCCTTAACGCAATATTAACTGTTTGCTTTTGGTCTGCAGCTGTTTTATCTACAGCTTATCACTGCAATTAGATTGAGACTAAGGGTAGAGGAACCTGTGCTTTCCATCGAAGGCCAAAGCGTGGCCCGGATGGGACAATTCTAAGCAGGCAAGAAAGGTCTGGAACGAAAGGGAGGAAGGGAAAAACAGATGTTGATCAAGCCCTTTCCACTCTGCGTGCACATTGCCCTAAGCTCCCTGTATCTTCATGCAGACATTACGGCGTAATTACCATAGCATTCCCATTTTAGAGGTGAAGAAACTGAAGCCCAGAGAGGTGGAGCGGTCTGTCTCGGCTCATGCAGAGCTAAGTTCAGTGGGACCTGCATCTCACTACTGAGAGCAAGCCAGCCCTCCTAATCATCCTGTAGAGACCAATTGGAGACTGGCCCTGGAACTCTAAGTTTACACCAAAGTAGACTGTATACAGCAGTCAGGACTGGCTGTAATGCTGTTTTTTCCTGCCTCCTGATGATGGCATGCTCTTCAGTCTGCCAAGCAGTGCCATTCCCATCTCTTTTGATCATCACGAAGAAGCTAAACCATCTCATCTTTGCTCCCGAGTTCAGAGCCATTTTTCATGCATCTACCCTCAATCCCCGCAGATGACACGCTTCTCACAGGTAGGAGCCATGGCTTTGTATTTTTCCACAAGCTTTACTCTTGGCACCCTCCATGGTGTTCTGCACACGGCTAATGGTCAGTGGGGCAAAGACTCCAGTGTTTGAATGAATCAACGAGCGGCTCTGACAGGCATTTGCAGAATGCCTTTTATATACAAATTTTTCTTACCCTCCCACCTGAAAGGGTATATATAGCTCATGGGGAAAAATGTATTATAGTTGCAGCTCACAGAATGACCAGCAAGTACTTCATTTGGCAAGTCAATTTTCTCTAGGGACACTGTCTACACAGTCCCACACCAAGCTGGTAAGAAACAAAATAATTCTGAGTGATCGTCCCAGGCCTAAAACAGGCCTGAATACCCAGTGCTGTATCAGACGCCCACACATCTTTTAGTGGGTTGGATAGTTCATTGCACCTTTTGAAGAGCAGCTATGAAAATCTGAAACTTATAATTAATTAATTAAAATTTTTTAAAAAATTAAAAAATTTTAAAAATTTAAAAATTTAAAAAAATTTAAAAAAGAAAATCTGAAACTACAAAAAAGACAGCTATCCTTACCATTAGACCACCAACATGTCCTCGTTACACTTTTGAATTGTTAATCATTGTTACGTGACTGCTTACCCTAGAGAAGCAAAAACTATGCAGGCACATTCAGGGAAATTTATTGCCAGTGTAGACACAGCAAAGAGACTTAAACATCTGTGAAATGTGGACTGGTCTGAATTCTGATGGCAGACTTTGAAAGCTAAGATCTTGTTAGAAAATGAACCTCTCGGGACACGTGGGTGGCTTAGCGGTTGGGCGCTTGCCTTCGGCTCAGGTTGTGATCCTGGGATCTGGGATGGAGTCCCACATCGGGCTCCCTGCAGGGAGCCTACTTCTCCCTCTGCCTGTGTCTCTGCCTCTCTCTCAGTCTGTGTCTCTCATGAATAAATAAATAAATCTTAAAAAAAAAAAAAAAAAAAAAACCTCTCTGTAAAACAAAACAAAACAAAACATAACATAACAAAAAGGCCTCCAAGCCCAGCTCACTTGATGAAAATATATTACACAGGACATGAGAAAGGCCAGTGTGCTCTATAGCCATGTGCAGGAAATGAGCCCATGGAGACCCGAGGGCAGGGGCAAGGGTATCCCAAAAATCCAACATGTGAACCAACAGGCCACTTTTGAACAGGCTCAAGTTAGGCAATCTGTCCAAAACAAAGTATCTGTTAACAAATTCCTTCAAATGGCTGCTCAGGTTAGGGGCAAAAACATTTTAATGCATCTGACGCTGGAACCACACACAGACACAGCACAATGGTGACCGCCCGAAGGCAGCTTTGAAATGCTGCCCTCTTGACAAATGGTCTCCATTCTAATCATCTGTCTCTATCTGATCAGAAAAACGTTTCCACCACGTGAACTTCCACCTCTCCGTCAAACCAGGTCATTTTTACCTCTGCCCATTCCCTCAATTCAACTGCTTTCTTTTCAGGTTTCTGTATTAGAAAAAAAGAGATTTCCCATCTAGGTCTAGTGGCTGTGGCAATGCACAAAGTCCACCGTCATTTCCAGTTAGTCTCCTCTTGCTCAGTTGGCTTCAGATACCCCCCAAAAAGGATGAAGCTCCAAGACCCTAGCTGCAGCTCCAGTGAGCCTCCCAGTACCTGCAGATCCCCACCCCAGGAGCCTGGCTTACGTTAGTGGTGAAAGTGCGAGATAGGAGCGCCTCTCGCTGTCTCTCCTGCTGTTCCCTCGCGTATCGCCGATGCTGGAAGTTACTGAGAGCAGTCTGCAGATGCTGGACATCATACTTTAACTGGTCAACACGACTGGAATTAATGGAGAGAGAGATTACATTCCGGAAACTCAGGCAGCACACTTAGAGTAGCCAGGCTTTGCATTCAAGATGTTTCCTTACTTCTCCCTACATCACTGTGTGTTATCCCCGCTAAAATCATCTGATTTTGATCAAGGATATTGAAACTAAAAGCAGCAGCCTGTGGTCAAAGCAAGGTTGTAGCACACAAGATTCCAACAGCTTTACTTAAGCATCTGCTGGTCTCTGATTCTGGATGCATGACAGGGAACAGGTGACAGGAAGCAGGCTCAAAGACCTCTCCCTGACCTTCTATGGATTAGATCGCTTTCCAAGAAGCCCAAGGGCATCTTTTGAGTAAAGCATCAACAAAGTTTCATAAAACTTTAGGGAGCAGGGGCTGGGGTGGAGGTGGTGAGGGGAGTTTCATTTTAATTTTATGGGGGAATATCAAACATTAGATCGGTAGTTCATTATAAACTGAAGTGATTAAGGGCAAGATTTCATTTCAACCCAAGAATGCAGCGGGAACCAAAGGGTAGGGCAAATCTCCCTGGCAGCAGCAGGATTCAAGTGGGCAATCTGGTCAGAAAAACAGTACTTGGAGGCAAAATTTTAGAATGACCCAATATAAAGAGATATGACGCTTCTGAGCCACCAGCCTCACAGGCTTTTTATGTTGAGGAAGCATCCCTGAAGTGGAATTGTGCCCTTTAGGGACTTTGCCAGCTTTATCTTTACAGAGTCTCAGTTTTTCAATGTGTAAATGGATTTTCAGAATATTCGATAGCCTCCCCTGGGCTAGCTCTGATGGGCTGGGGGTGTCAGAGCACTCACAGTTTGGCATTCTGTCTTTTGTTAGGGGGCTCCTTGCTGGACAAAATCTCCAGACGCTCTAGATGGTTGAATATCTGGTCTATGCTTGCTTGGATTTCGTTTTCTACTACTGCACAAAAGAGAAAAAAGAATAATTGCTGGAAAAGAGACAGTGAACTTAAATTAGAATGATACATTAAACACATCTTTTTTCCATATCCAATAAATTCAAAGAAACACATTTGAAAAGGGAGAAAAATGCAAGTACCACTGAATAACAGGAAAAAATTCAAGTTACACTAAGTGACTCTGTAAACATTGTTCTAAATAGATACACGCACACAACACACACACATATATGTAGCTGTTAAAGCCATGACAATGCCAATTTTTTAAAAAGCTAGATAAATCTGTAGAAATAAATTTCCTGCCTTTAGAAATGAAATATTTTAAGCGAAATGCAGTATCTTCTGAAACAGAACGAGGTCTCTTTTCCTTTGAGATTATTCTCAGATACAAGTTATAAATATCTAGTATAAAGGCTGCCAATTGAATTCCCTACAGTAATGAGGTTAAAAGAAAAAAAAAAGCACAAAGGGGAAGATTAGTGTGTGAAACACAGAGAAGCGCTCCCTTAAGGCTTTCCATAATAATGGGCAAACTGACGTTGCAATCCCCAAAATAGACCAAATATCACTAGGAAAGGCCCAGGAAAGAATCCTCAGAGGTAAAGATATGATAAATACACTCATTTTCCTTATCCCTTTTGATAAACAGTCGAAATGACCTCCTTTCCATTTCTAATCGTGTGACAATGAGAACGCTGGGAAGGCAAACAGAGCCCATGGACACTGTGCACAAAAAAAGGGCACCCAGACTGCTTCTTGCTGAGTAAAGTCATGACAGCAGACAGTGATGTCACCGTCCTGGGCCAACCTACAGCTAACAAACACAGTTTAGATTAGAACAAGGTGGGCACAGAACCCAGAAAAGAGACACTTCTGAAGCTGCAGAAAGAAGGTACTAGTGGACTGAATACGGTGCACTCACAGCCAGGTAGGGAGGTGAGGGGGTGGCCTCCACAGTGTGTGGGTAACCAGCGGTGCCCCTATGACCAGCTCTGGGACAGGACCTTTCCTTCTAACAGAGAAGAAACTACAAAACAAAAAGCAGTGCTCTTCTCCAAAGAAACTATGGTGTGGGAACTAAACCAATTAATATTGCTATTCGTTTCTGAATAATCCTCCTAAAGAGCCACAGTTCTCAGCTCAGAAGAAATGACCAATTCCAGTTAAATATCCCTGAAGTGGTATGGAGTACATTCCTCTAAGGGCTTGGTAATTAGATTAAGACAGATGGAGGAGAAGAACGTCCATTCCCATAGGGCCATGTCAGGTTGAGTGGAGGGGTAATGGGGGATAAGACTTGTGGGATTCCACAGGGTGCAATCAGGGAAGTCAGGGACTTTGCCAGAGGGTTTTTCTGTCCACCCCAACAACAGAACTCATTCTGCGCTGAATCATTAAACCCCTGAGGCAGAAATGTGGTCAGGAAACCCAGCCCATTAGCATCGTGTCATCAGAGAAAGGACTCTGGTCTCCATAGTTAATTACTCACAGTGCAGAGACTGCTTGTCTGCCGTCTCCAGGCGTGCCATGTGAGACTGGATCTCATGGACCTGCCTATCAAAGGAAGAGAGAGGAAATGAGTGAGACAGGAGTAATCAACAGTGCTTCGGTCAGGAAAGACACGTTTTCTGATGCCAACATGTAACTGATTTAAATTGACAGCATCACTGAACTGTAAAATTTGTAAGTGGCACTTTAGGCCACATGTTTTGGCATGATTTCTAACATTTTAACATGAACATGAATAATAATACCGACAGGCAGCATTTATTGAGCCCTTGCCACATATCAGACATCCTGCAAAGTCAATGACCCCATGAGGAAAGTACCATTATCATCTTCGTTTTATAAATAAGACGACTGTAGTGCAGAAAGGTTATGTAGCTTGTTCAAGGTCACACAGCAAGTGATAAACCCCAATCTGGACCCAGCCAATCCCACTCTCTGTTCTTTGACCCAATGTGCCGAGCGCTGGTCTGTACTAGGGAGGGCCAAAGGGCAGGACAGATATAATCCTTGTCCTTGAGAAACAATGTAATTAGGAATGACAGGCCAGAGAGACATGAGAAGTCCCAAGAAGATTTGAGGGAGCACTAATACATATAAGTCTAAACAAAAAGAAAGCTGAGGAACTGTGCCTGGTGGTGCCAAGCAAAGGCAAGCACACAGGAGAGTAAGCTGGAGGGAACAGGTGGGGTGAAGGCAGTTCTGAAGATCATTTTGAAGACATGATCTACTGAGGGAAGAGATGAAGAAAATGGTACCCAAAGAGGCATGTCAGGTGGATTACCATCAGGCTCGCCGGCCTGGAAGGGATTTGGGGTCAGAGGGGAGAAGGGATGAGGCTATCAGTTGGAGATGATCAGAGAAGGTCCTGAAAGATAGAGATCTCCTGTTTGGTAAACATCTTTCCCCAGCAATACCAGGTGATTGCTATCTCTTTTGGAAATGCAACACTGTACCCTGGACCTCTGGCACAATCCCAGACATCAGGCCCTGGAGCACTCTCCAGAGGCTCCCCTGGGCTTGGCCAAGGTTACCCTCGGAGCCCTTCCTGTCAGGCCTGTGTGATCAGTACTGAATACTGCCTCTGTTGCCCCCAACAACTGCCTCCTAGTGTGTCTGGTCTTTCCATAGTAGAGGCACATGGGAGGAGTCTGCTGAGCTCTTCTATCACCTCCAACCCTTGAAAGATTAGCAGCCATCCTCCACCATGAGCACCAACTGTGAACCCAAATTTACTAATGCAAGCCAGGAGTCCAAAGTTGGTTTCAACCTCTCATCTTTTCCCAGGGCTTTCCTGAAACCTCTAAATAGGACCCATGGCACCAGAAGCAAGGCCAGCTCTCTAATGACCCTGAGTGCGCCTGGGTGAGACGCATGGCCCTAAGAGGAAACTAGAAATCACTACTAGAGATGGAGAGACCAGACTGCTACTCCAGTCAGGTAAGTCCTGAGAGTTTACAATGAGGGCACATGAGATTTGGAAGCAGATACAGGAATGCAGCTTGACTTAAGCAACATCTGGATCAGGGTTACCATAGGAACAGCAGTAGAGGACCGCATGGCAACGCTGATGGAAAGGAGAATTAGGATTTCACAGAAGGCCTGAACATAGGCAGTGAGGCAAATTTTCAGTGGTAGCTTCATAGAGCAAATCTGAAAATTAGCAGCATCACTGACAGGAATGGAACATAATACAAAAAGGGGTTGGGGGCAGAGAGTATCCAAGACAACTCTGAATTTCAAAGTATGAGACCTGTCCCACCTGCTATTAACACTTATTACAAAGCTATAATAACAGGGGGATCTGGGTGGCTCAGTAGTTGAGTGTCTGCCTTCTGCTCAGATCGTGATCCCAGGGTCCTGGGATCAAGTCCTGAATCAGGCTCCCCACAAGCAGCCTGCTTCTCCCTCTGCCTATGTCTCTGACAGTCTCTCTGTGTCTCTCATGAATAAATAAATATTAAAAATAAAAACAACCCACCAAAGCCATAATAATAAAAACAATATGGTAGCAGTACAGAGACAGACAGACGAACCCTGACCCCAACCCTGACCAAGAAGCAAAGAATAGAGGTTGGCTAGAAAGAGCTCTCCATGTTTGGGAACTCAATGACATAAATGAGTGGAAAAAAGAAGGTACTAGAGTCAATGCCAAAGGCTCATTTTGTTACCCATATAGCAGACGATATCTCACATAATACACAAAAATAAACTCCAGATGGTTTAAAGCCCAAATGGAAAAAGCAAGGCTTTAAAACTTTCTGAAGAAACTGATGAATCACTGAACTCTACCTCTGAAACTAATAATATACTACATGCTGATTAACTGAATTTAAATTAAAAAAACTTTCTGAAGAAAATATAAAAGTGCATATTATGACCTCAGGTTAAAGAACTTCTTAAGACAAAAAACAAAACTATTCCCAAACCTCACAAACCACAAGGCTGGTAAATCTGAGTCCGTGAAAACAAAAAATTTTTCTGCAGCAAAGGTGCCATGAAAACAAATAAATAATAAAAGGCAGAGACTGGAAAATACCTGGAACAAGTAAGAAAGGACTCTTGTCTAGAATATATAAGAGGAATGCTACAAGTCAACAGGAAAAGTCAAACAGAGAACTTCTGTAAAATGCGCAAACCGCAACTGACAGTAAAGAAAACCCAAACAGTCAATATAAAGAGATACTTCCCTTGACCAGCAATCAGGAGAAGGCAAATTTAAAATAATGAGACATCACACCTCATTGGATTGACAAGTATTTTAAGCTTTAAGGATGAGGGCTTCATGGCAGGCTAAATGAGGTACCCAAAGGATCCTAGGGGAGATTTCTAGCATTCTACCACAAGGCTGCCTTTGGCTTTATGTTTTGTCCAATTTTTTTTTTAAGCCAACATATGAAATTTGTACATGATTCTGTGCTATAAAGAGTAGCTAGACTGGGTGACGGGCACTGAGGTGGGCACTTGACGGGATGAGCACTGGGTGTTATTCTGTATGTTGGCAAATTGAACACCAATAAAAAATAAATTTATTATTAAAAAATGAGTAGTTAGGATATTGTACTGCAAAATAAATATTAATGTTTTTCATTTAGGCTAAAATAGTAAGATGAAATTTGTCAGGGATGAAAAGTATTTTGACTTTTTAAAAAAGTCACATGTACAATATTGAACGGCACTCCATTCTGGGAGCCATCTGTTCAAGGACCCTGTCTATTAAAGGCTTCCCCTAATGGAAGATGATGAAAAGATGACTGGGAAAGAGTCTAGAAGTCAAGTCACAAAGAGGAACTGTCAAAAGAGCTAGTGATAGTAAGCCTCTGAGGAAAGAAAAGGGGGAAAAAAAAACCCTCTATATTAAAACAGGGAAGTTGGTGCTCTTCAAATATCTAGAGTTGATATACAGGAAAAGGAACGGGCTTGTTCTCCATTGCTGCTCCTTAAGGGAGATCCAGAACCAGATTTCAAGATGACAGATTTCAACTCAGCATACCCCCTACCTCTCAAAAAACCCCGGAGAATAATTATGAACTCTCATTCTTCAAGAAAAGGAACAAGGAAAAGGAGAGTTCCTGCATGTCTGCCTTGGATTTTATAAAGGGTCTTTCTGACCAAAGTGTGTTGGAATGGAAAATCTTGCCAGTCCCTTTCAATTCTTTAAAAAAAAAAAATTTTTTTTTTTTTTTAGATTTTATTTATTTATTTGAGAGAGAGAGAGAGAGAGAGAGGAGAGCACACAAGCAGGGGGAACTGCAGGCAGAGGGAGGAGAAGCAGGCACCCCACGGAACAGGGATCCCAGGACCCTGGGATCATAACCTGAGCCAAAGGCAGATGCTCAACCACTAAGCCACTCAGGCAAAAAAAAATTTTTTTTTAATTTTGAGATAGAGCACACGTGTCTGCATGTGTGCAAGCTGGTGGGCAGGGAGCAGCAGAGGGAGGAGGAGAAAGAGAATCTTAAGCAGGCTTCATGCCCAAGGCAGACCCCAATCCTGTGCTCAATCAACCCTGAGATCATGACCTGAGCCAAAAACAGGAGTCAGACTCCTAACCAGCTGTGCCACCCAGGTGCTATCCCCCTTCAATTCTTAAATTCTATGAGGACAGAGGGAGAGATGGTTGCAACACCTACCCTTTAAACACCCTTCATTTGGCTTTTACTGGTTTCTAAGCTAAAACAGGTAAACTTTAAGTTGTCGGGAAACATTACTGACTTTTCCCATCTAAGCTCTATTATAGGCTTTGAATGAACTAGAAAAGATACTGCCAAGAAAATGATTCCAATCTCTATATTTCCTACCTGAGAGGAAATAAATGCAAAATAACCAAGCAAGTATTAATTAATGACAGGGTGGGAACTACAGTATGCTAAGCGGGAAATCTGTTTTATTTTTTTTTAAAGATTTTAAATTTATTTATTCATGAGCGACGCAGAGAGAGGCAGAGACATAGACAGAGGGAAAAGCAGGCACCCTGCAGAGAGCCTGATGTGGGACTTGATCCAGGACCCCGGGATCACACCCTGAGCTGAAGGCAGATGCTCAATCACTGAGCCACCCAGGCATCCCAGGAAATCTGTTTTGAACTGGGAATTCACAAACACACCTGAAGCCAATACGGAACAGGTGATACACAGGTATGACTTGGGAGTGTGGACACTAGAAACTGCTAAGTCCTAGCCCCATTCAGCACGGGGTCCATGGTGGGCTTGGGTAATAATATAAACAAACAGAGACCCTAATAACAAGTCACTGTTGCTGACTCAAAAAAAAAAAAAAAAAAAAAAAAGTCTGCAGAAGATCCAGGAAGAATTTTAAAATGAAGTTGTCTTTTTAAAGTCCATGGAACCACCCTAAAGCCCCTTCATATACACCCACTTTGTATCCCTTATGCCTCTGACCACTGTAAGCAGGAAACAAAGTTTTGGAGTTAAAAGAAACTGGTTTCAAGTTCTGGTTCCACTACATAGCAGCTGAGGGACCATGAGCAAGTCATTTAACTCCTTGACGCCTCAGTCTTAGGTAAAATAGGGTATTAACAATCACAATTATTTAAAGGCTCATAGATCCAAATGCAGTATGAAACTGCTGTGTAACCTACATAGCATCACAGAAACCTTAGTGGTTGTTTTTACTTAAAAGTGGTGGAAACCATCTGGCCATTTTCATCTCCCTGACCTTGCTTCTACCACATTTAGCCTCTCACCAGAAGGCAAAATCAAAAAAAGGTAAAACTGACCTTGGGATAAAGTAATAGTTGTTACACCCAACTGCTCATCAAAATCACTTGGGAGAGCTTGTTAAAAATAGAGCTTCTTCTGCTCCAGACCTAATGAATCAGAATCTCTAGAGATAACAAGGTGCAGAGCACTGAATGGTCCTGAATGATATAGAGGACAAGTATGGGCACTGGAATATCGAAAATAGAAGCCTGGCTACTTATTCCTCTATGATGTTCATTCATAGTTTTATTTAGGTATAAAATGTTTATTCTGATTTTCATCCCCCTTTTTTTTTTCTTTTCACTCGTTCATGTGGTGATTCAGGAGCTTTCAAGACACCTAATTTTAAAATATCAATCTCAAAATAAATTAATTAATTAATTAAAATAAAATATCAATCTCCTTCCAACGTACTTTCAGGGACACCGCACAAGATAACCATCAATTGGGTTCAAAGTCCCAGCAAAATTCATATGCTCGGTTACTGCCGTGTCAATTCAGTTAGACAATCGTTAATTTCTGCCAACTGCAAAAGTTAACTGCTGATGCTCACAGGGTTGCGTGTTCCTCTTTAAGACACTCCATCACCAGTTGTTATGAAGCTGAAAGGAGCCTCGGAGTTGAACCAGCCTCAGACATTTCACAGATCAGAAAAATAAGGTGAAGAAGTCTAGAACCAGGACTCCCAGATTCAGCACTTGAGAAGAAAAGACTAACTGTAAAAGACCAACCCTTCCTTAGCAACATGAGAAATGCCATTCCTTTTCCAATGGACTCACAGGCTGAATTTTTTTTAATCCCTTCCTGTAATTTTGATGAGACCAGGGCTCCAGGGTGAGAACCATAGTCTGTCATTTTAATACGGTTACAAAGTAGGTTCTGTAGTCTCACTCACCCAAACCAAACACTCCATCACTACGGCCTTTAGTATAAACCAGATCAGAATAAAAGCGCGGGGGGGGGGGAGGGGGGAGTGTCGCAGCAACAAGCTTAGTGTCGATGAGGAAGGAGCAGGTGCTGACATCATTTAGGAACTGTGAGCTACAATGAAACTTTTTCTGACGACCTTAGTCCAGGGACGGCTCTTTCTAGATTGCTAAAGAAGATTCCGCTCCTTTACCCTCCATCGCATCCCGTCACACCTTAGATCAGTCTCCCGACTGTCCAACAGTAAACTATGTGGAGGGGCCCTGACTTCCCACCAGCTCTATCAATCCAGAGCGCTGAGTTGGCAGGTGCTGGACAAAGCATTATGATCCATAAGTGTGGCTTTCCCCTCGCCCAGTCTACCCAGCAGGTAGTTGCGCCTCGAAGATCCCAGGAGCCGACCGGCCCAACGTCCCCAGGCATCAGGCCGGACCCTCCAACCGCCGCCGACCTGGGCACCCCGCCAGAGACTGAGCGCTTCCGAGCTGCCCCGGGCAGCGCCCCGCCGGAAGGACTCGGCCTCTACACCGGCGGACGCCCGAGGCCCCAGCCAGGGGAGCCGGCCTCGCCCAGCCTGGCTGCGCCCCCGCCCGTGCCCCGACGCGGCCCTCACTTGTGCGTTTGCTGGTATAGCGGCTCCATGTCGCCGGCCGCGCCGGGTCCGGCCCTGGCTTCCTCGGAACACGTCCTCACAGAGCCCTTTCCGGTTTCCGGCTTCCGGCTTCCGGTCGCAGGACCCGCCCCCTCCTGCCAGCCAGGGCTGCCCCCGGGCGCGCCCGGCTGGCGGTGGTGGCGAGAGAGGAGGAGGGCAACGGGAGAAGAGGCCCGGGCAAGAAGGCCAGGTGTAGTCAGAGGCGCTGCGGCAGATCGGGGACGAGGAAACGTGGGTTTGGGCCGGGGCCAGTCTTCAGCATCAGCTCAGGCGTTGACCAGGGCAGTCGGAGAGGACCGACGTGGGGTCCTCAGAGCCCGGCTGCGGGAGAGCAGGTGGATGGATCCCTGCCCTTCCCTGGGGTTGGCTTCGCCGTCGACTGCTCCGCTGTGGGATTGGATGGAGATTTCGCTCATCGCTGTAGTGTGTGCCCCGAGCTTCTCCTATGTCAAGTCTGTCCGCTTCCTACCCTCCCTGCCCCCCCCCATTATCCTTCCAATAAACTCACAATGAATGAGCGGTTAGTAACTATGTGTGCAGTGGGGGAAACCGGGCTCCTCTTGCCCTCCAAAGAGGTCGCGGGCTAGGAAGTAAGATAAGTATACAAATAAGTCCAGACAGGCTGAGCTGAGCCGGGGTCAGCCCCGTCGAAGATTCAGGAAAGACTCTTAATGTAGGAGGTGGCATTTGAATTAGGACTCGAAGGATTGGGACGCTTCGGTCTCTCTCTCCACAGAGACCTAACCCGTGTCCACCCTCCCAGGCTTATCTGCAGTTCCTCCCAAGGGAGGAGATGTTCCTCTTCCTTTGACAAGTTGATGCTTTTATTTTCCTGTATCCTGGAGCCCACCCAGTTTTGTGTCCTAAGAGACTGTCCACCCATGTACATTCTTTCCCAAACATTTTCCCATTCTAATTATTAATGAGCACCTACTATTACCAGGCACAGATACTGGGAGCAGGAATACAGGAAAGATAGCCTTCAAATCTCTCGTCTCTGTAGTCTGTTGACAGGGCTAATTATGCCCTCCAGCTACTTTATCAAGTAGAAAAGTACTACAGTTGATACAAAGTACCTTTTTTTTTTTTTTTTTTTTTCTGGAGAAAAGCAAGAAGGGTTCTTGGATGCAAGAGCCTATGAATGGGGCCTTCAAGAATCAAGTGTTTTGTTTTTGTTGAAGAATCAATAGAATTTTAACAGTGTCTTGCACATGCTAACACCTCTGTAAATGTTTATGTTTAAAAAGATTTATTTTTGGGGGGGGATTTACCCCACAGATTCAGATGCAATGAAACGTCGGGACACCTGCACCCCGATGTTTCTATCAGCAATGGCCACAATAGCCAAACTGTGGAAGGAGCCTCGGTGTCCATCGAAAGATGAATGGATAAAGAAGATGTGGTTTATGTATACAATGGAATATTACTCAGCAATTAGAAACGACAAATACCCACCATTTGCTTCAACGTGGATGGAACTGGAGGGTATTATGCTGAGTGAAATAAGTCAATCGGAGAAGGACAAGCAGTGTATGTTCTCATTCATTTGGGGAATATAAATAATAGTGAAAGGGAATATAAAGGAAGGGAGAAGAAATGTTGGGAAATATCAGGAAGGGAGACAGAACATAAAGACTCCTAACTCGGGGAAACGAACTAGGGGTGGTGGAAGGGGGGAGGAGGGCGGGTGTTGGAGGGGAATGGGTGACGGGCACTGAGGTGGACACTTGACGGGATGAGCACTGGGTGTTTTTCTGTATGTTGGTAAATTGAACACCAATAAAAATTAATTAAAAAAAAAAAAAAAAAGAAACGACAAATACCCACCATTTGCTTCAACGTGGATGGAACTGGAGGGTATTATGCTGAGTGAAATAAGTCAATCGGAGAAGGACAAACAGTGTATGTTCTCATTCATTTGGGGAATATAAATAATAGTGAAAGGGAATATAAAGGAAGGGAGAAGAAATGTTGGGAAATATCAGGAAGGGAGACAGAACATAAAGACTCCTAACTCGGGGAAACGAACTAGGGGTGGTAGAAGGGGGGAGGAGGGCGGGTGTTGGAGGGGAATGGGTGACGGGCACTGAGGTGGACACTTGACGGGATGAGCACTGGGTGTTTTTCTGTATGTTGGTAAATTGAACACCAATAAAAATTAATTAAAAAAAAGAAAAAAAAAGATTTATTTTTTTGAGAGAGAGCAGCTCACTCAGTGGGTAGGGGCAGAGGGAGAGGGAAAGAGAATCTCAAGCTCCCAGTGGAGCCCAATGCTGGGCTCTGTCCCAACACCCATGAGATCATGACCTGAGCAGAAACCAACAGTCAGTCTCTCAACCAACTGAGCCACCCAGGTGTCCCTGTAAATGTTTATTTTGTTGGCCTAATGGAGATGAAGGGAAGGACGTTTGCTGCTGAGGGGATAGCTTGAGAAAAGGAAAATAATGGGAAAGAACATAGACCTCTTGTGGCTGGGTTTAGGGGGCTTGGGGGCAATAATAGTGTGAGAAGGAAAGTTGGAGCCAGATCATGGGGGATCTTCAATGTCATGTGTAAATTTTTATTTATAGATTTTTTAAAGAAAATTCTGTAAGTAGTTAGAAGCTTTTAGAGGTTGGAAAGAAATTTTAAATTTTCTCAATTTTTATGCCTATGTCTTGCTCTTCTTTGGACCTCACAGCATCCCAGTAAGGTGGGTAAGGCAGATAAGGAAATTGAAGTCCAGAGGACCTCCCCTCTGCTTCTCAGTTTCTAGGTCTTTATTATGGGCGTAGGGTTTTCTCTAAAGAGAAGAAAACTCCATCTTGCTGTGCTTTTAACTGTTTTATTTCTTTTAATGACTAAACCACATTGACAATTGATCTACACTGCCAACATCTCTGTGGATGGCCTGCCTTCCAATCTCTCCTTTGTTCTCCTAGAGCTGTTTTCTAGCTCCTCAGAGTCTACCTGACTTAGTCCAGTGGTCTCTTTCCATGAATTTTCATACATATATTCATTGAACTCATATACATATTCATTGAACTCAAACTCATATCAGGCACAATGCAAGGATTGGGACACAAAAATGAGTAAAACACCCATCAGTTTGCCATAGAAGTTCTTTTATTTTTTTAAATTTAAAATCAATTAAATCACATGGAGTGTATTATTAGTTTCAGAGGTAGAGTTTAGTGAGTCATCAGTCACATATAACACCCAGTGCTCATTATATCAAGTGCCCTCCTTAATGCCCATCACCCAGTTACCCCATCCCCCCTCCCCTCCAGTGACCCTCAGTGTGTTTCCTAGAGTTAAGAATATTTTATAGTTTGTCTCCCTCTCTGATTTCATCTTATTTTACTTTTCCTTTTTTAATATACACATCTACACAGAGGGAAAATATCTACAGAGATCATTAGAATACCACATGGCAAGTGTGGGATAGAGATAATTAGGACCTATGTGATGGCAGAGAAGTGACACTTAGCCTAGTTTGGGGATTCAAGAGGACTTCAAAGAGATGATGATACCTGAACTGAGTCTTGATTTATTTATTTAATGCTAGTTACATTATTACTCATGATGCTACATCATCCTTCACACTTCACATGAATACTGACTTCTGATGACCCAAAGTTTGTTACTGTGCTTCCCTGATGATGACACTAATGGTGAGTTTTCCCTAGAGTATGCAGGAAAATATGAGTATTCACTGTTCAGAATTTTTTAGTATAAATTTATAATAATATACCTTCCAACTATGTCTTCTCTTGAATTCTTTAGGTCTTAATCACTGCATTCCTAGAATATGATCTTTTTCAGTGTTGACTGCACCCCTGCCTTCCACACACTGAAACTAGTTGGCAGAGGAGAAAGGGTAATTAGGCTGGAGGTACATGGATGAAGTGAGAAAAGTCCCCAGAGCAGCCCGGTGGCTCAGCGGTTTAGCGCCACCTTCAGCCCAGGGCCTGATCCCAGAGACCCGGGACCAAGTCCCACATCAGGCTCCCTGCCTGGATCCTGCCTCTTCCTCTGCCTGTGTCTCTGCCTCTGTCTCTCTCTCCCTGTATGTCTCTCATGAATAAATAGATAAAATCTTTAAAAAGAGAGAGAGAAGTCCCATCCATTCTAGATGGAAAGACAGGGTACAGGACTTAACGAAAAGGTAACAATACCATAAAGACAATTGGGTTCTGTCAGAATGTAGGGAAGAAAGAGATCCCTCTGAATGTCAATGATGAAAGAAGGCTTTCCAGAAGAGATGAGATTTCATCTGGATCTTGAAGTGTAAGAGAGTTTAACACATATGGAGACGCAGGCACAGGGCATTCCTGGCAAGCAGGGAGGTAAATTTGGGACCAGGCCGTCTGTGTGGTCCCTCTGAGCCAGAGTGGAGGGTCTCTACAGTAGAGAAAGATGAAGCTGGAATGCTGACAGGAAAGCTGTCTTGCCTCCATCGTGTAGCCCTGGAGAACATCTGTAGGCCTTTGAGCCTTGGCTAATGGAGTCAAGTAACATTTCAAGAAAATCAATACGATGTCTTCATGCTCTCTCTTTTTATTTGAGCTTCAGGAGGTGCCCCACAGTTCTATGGTTTCAGGATTTGGCACACCAATCCAGGGTCAGCCTATTTGTTTCTTTTGTGGTGTGATAAACTTGAAACCTCTGAAGAATATTTTTGACCCATCCGATTTGATAGAACTTGATTCTTGTCTCTGAAGCCAAATTAATCTGTTGTGTGTCTCTGGCCGCCTCATTCAGACCCCTTCTCCCAAACTGTCGTGCTCCCTCTATTCCCCAGCCCTGGTCTCTGCCTCCTTCCCAGTGTATTTCCTGGTCCTGTTTCCTTCTGAGCCCCATTGCCCCTAATGTCCATCCTACCTATGCTCACACACCACCGTGCCAGCTGTGAATACACCTCACTTTCCCTACCAGATTATGAGAGCCCGTCAAGATGCCCCATCATTCCTCAACCACTCCCTCCCCTTTTCAATCATCTTCTTGTAGATGCTCAAGCGATCCTTCTAACACAGAGATTTGCTGTCATACATATGTGGGGACTTTTGATAGCTCCCTGATGCCTACAGAACCCAGTAAAAAATTCTTATCTTGGCAGACAGAGCCCTCCTTATTGACCACATTGATTACGGCTGTTCTCACAAGAGCTTTTGTGTCCTCTCACCTTTGTATGCACTAGTCCATCTGCTTCAGACACCCTTCCCTCTGCCTCAGGCCTGATGAACTCCCTCCCACTTGTTCAAGTCTCAGCTCTGGTTTCACCTCCCTTGGGGAGCACCCCTGACACCCAGGCTGGGTAGGAACACCTCCCGTGCTGCTCTGGCACCCAGTGCTCCTTCTTAGCACTTTTCATGGGTGTCTCAGTTCTCTGTCCACCAGCCTGAGGGTAGAAGATGTGGCTTTCTCTGCTGCACCTCCCCAGCGTCCAGCTCAGTGACTGGTATAAGGTATGTGTTTGCTGAATATCTGTTGCATTGCAGTGGACTCTGTTTTAGTCAAATCATTTTTTCGGAAGCCCAGAATTGTTTGAGGGTTGACTTTGAGGCAATTACAAACTGCCTACATCAGAGGAGCCATTCTTGCTGAAAGGCTTGTCACGTGCAATCAGTGCAGAGTGCTAAACAAAATGCCTTTCCCCTAAGTACTTTCTCAACAGGTTCTCATTCTGTGCTTATAACTACCTGGGGCGGGGCGGGGAGGCAGGACCAGCATTGCCTGGTTTTCTAGACAAGCATGCTGAGCTTCAGAGAAATGAACTCGCTTGCCCAAGCTGACAGCGGGAAAGGGGAGCTAGGTCTAGGCTGCAGTCACCCACTGCCCTCCAGGTAGCTGTTGTGTCATCCTGCCTTTTGACCCAAAGAGGGCCTTGCCACAGATAAGACACCTCTGATGGCTTCTGCTTTGGACAGCAGCAAAACCCTAGTCACTCTCCAAAGCCAGAGAAACATAATCTCACTGCCTCTGGGTTTGCTCTCCCACTCCTTCTATTAAAGCTGAGCAGACAGAAAGGATGACATTTCTGAATTCAGAGACTGCAATGAGCTAAGAAAAACAAGCAACTGCGTCTCCTTCCAGGACCCACCAGGTGGAGGGGATGTTGCCCCGGGTGCTGTGGGAGGTGGAGACGGGTGTTCAGGAAAGCTGCCCTCTGTGGACAGTCCATCAGCAAATTGTCTCATGTAGCCATAACAGCCAGGAGCAAGGTGGGGGAAGCAGGGTTTTGTCCAAGGAGAGCCAATGTATTGTAAACAGGATAAAAGGGGCTGGAAAGCCCCACTTATCACTGACTAATGTGTCCCCAGGTCATCAGGGAGCGAGACCCCCACCGACAGCCCTGAGCAAAGCAAAGAGAATTCCCGATTAACCCCATCACCTGTGAGCAAAGCCAGGGCAAAGGTCTGGCTTTTCCTCCTGTTAAGTGATTCCCATGGTCATTAGGCATTCGTGGGGGGGATCAGCATGGTTTTTAGGAGGCCTTCTGCCAGACTGGAGAAATGCCTCCCGAGTCCTCGGCTCTTTGGGGCCACATGGAGCAGGGTGTAGGTGCGGGTATCCTTGGGAGGAGAGAAGGTGGGAGGAAGGCAGAGACAGCATGAGGTCGGGAGCAGTTGCTTGGGGAGGGCAGTGGAACATGGAACAATCAATTGGCTTAATTTAGACTTAAGGCACTGACTGAGAAATGGCTCTCTGGACTTGAGTGATCTCATTCGTTCCTCACAAAGCCCCTTGTGTACAGGTAACTTAATTTACAGCTAAGAGAACGGAACCTCAGGGAGGTTAAGTGCCCAGAGTTACGCAGTGGGTGGCCTGTGCTCAGGCGCTTTGCTAGCTAGCAACCAGGGCATGGGCACCAGCTGGAGCAGGTGTCCCGGATCAGTTCTCCAGTGTGGCAGCCTCTGAGGGGTGCGTGGCTCAAGTGAGTTCTGCTTTCCTCTGAACATAGTTCACCCATCCTGGGCACCTTGCTTGGTCATCTCCATCTCCTCCTTTTGGGTTCCCATTTCCTGGACCATGGAGGCATGGGATAGTAGGAAGAGTTCAGGATTTGATAGAGAGAGCCTGAGTTTGGTTTTCCAGCTTGATCCTTCAGACAAATGAATTCATTCCTCTGAGCTTCAGCTTCTTTATCTGTTAGACACCATCAGTGTCTCTCTGATGCTGCTTCCTCGGCCTAGAACTCATCTTTCCTGGTCTGGTCCATCTCCAGCTCCCAAACCCAGAGCCTTTGCTTCCTTGCCTGACCGTGGGCTCGAGTCACAGATCCCACTGTATGTTCTCATACCGGTGGGCCTGTGGCTCCTTAGAGTGATCTATCCCCTCTTCCAAACTGGCTCAGATTGGAACCCCTCCTCCAGCTGACTTCCTGACCACCCATCCTGTAGCAGCCTCTCTACCCTCTTGTCTTTCTCTGTGCCTTAGCATTCACCTCCTGGGAGTGTTGGCTTTCCATGGATAATCAGTCTCCAGGTTAGATCATAAGCTTCTTGGGGACAAAGATCTACGTGTGTCTTTCAATGAATCTGTTCAACTAATGTGGGCTAGCGAGGCAGTGGGCTTAAGGGGATGTCCTCAGGAATCAATTCATCCTCATGTCAGGAGACAGTGCCTTACCCCAACATGTGAGCCTCTTGAGCAGCAGTGCTTTGAGGATCTGGCTTACAGGAGGGCTCAACATACGTCTATGAATTGACTAGAGCTGTGGCAGGCCAGTGTGGTGGCCGGGGGGAAAGGGGGTTGTGTTTAGCAGGTGGTAACTTAGTGGGACCTGGCAAAGGGTGCCAATCTAGAAGTCCTCTATTCTATAGCACTATAGGCTTGCCCTAAGCATGTAGGGGCCCCTGTGTCATCCCCTTTCCTCTCTGTCATTCAGTGTGAGTCTCTAGGTTTTAGGTGTGGAGTGGGAAAGCGGGAGGCATGGGGAAATTTCCTCCCATGTCCTTCATAACCAGTGAACTGATAACCAATCAAGCTGCTCATTTATCATCAGGGAAACTGAGGCCTACAGATGGGATATGACCTACCCATATCATACAGAGTTCAAAGCCTAGCTGGGGTTAGAACCTGCATGTTTTGATTCCTTCCCAGGGCTTACCTCCCTACCTCACACTGTATCTTGGGTGACATACACATGACAAGGCCCTGTAGACCCAGAAGTGTGGGTCTGGGAACCAGAGCTCAGGAACCATCCCTGAAGCCAGACTATCTTCAACATGCCAAGAGTGAAGCAGGCCGATCCAGACTGAAAAGTCTCCAAGAAGGAGTCTCTAGGCCCCTCTCCAAGGCTCTCTGCCATTCCTTGGTGCACCCTACCTGCTTGTTTTCTCCCCTTGAAATGAAGATGCTCCCCACAGCCTGAGCTCCATGCGCTGTCTCCAGCCTCTAGCCACATGTGACTGTTGAGCACTTGCAGTGCAGTTAATGAAAATCGATGTGTGCTGTCAGTATAAGATACACACTGGCTTTCATAAACTTAGTAAAAAATACATAAAATATATATAAATATTTTTAACATTTATTCATGTTTAAATAATAATGTTATTAAAATGAATTTCGAAAATCTTTTTTTAAAAAATGGGACTTCTGGTGGCTCAGTGATTGAGTGTCTGCCTTCAGCCCAGGGCGTAATTCTGGAGCCCAGGGATTGAGTCCCATATTGAGCTCCCTGCATGGAGCCTGCTCCTCCCTCTGCCTATGTCTTTGCCTCTCTCTCTGTGCTTCTCATAAATAAATAAATAAAATCTTTTTAAAAAATAAAATGAATTTCACTGGGCATCTGGGTGGCTCAGTGGTTGAGTGTCTGCCTTCAGCTTAAGTAGTGATCCCGGGGTCCTGAGATTAAGTCCTGCATCAGGCTCCCTACAGGGAGCCTGCTTCTGCCTATGTCTCTGCCTCTCTGTCTCTCATGAATAAATAAATAAATAAATACAATTTTAAAAATAAATATATAAACTGAATTTCACCTGTTTCTTTTTCCTTTGTTACTCCGACTTCTAGATATTTAAAATTGAATCTGTGGCCCACATTTATAGCTTCTTCTCTGTTTCTATCTGGACAGCCCTGGTCTAGAGTATTTGCCCTCAGCCTCCCTCTGAGACTGCAGGCTCATGAGGGCAGAGAGCTGACTTGAATAGTACTTCTCCACTCACGTTGTCCCTCGCAGCCTGGCATCCCTGGACTAGTACCTGCTGATGCACAGATTGGGTTCTCAATTCTCCAGAATGCATAGCCTGGCCATCTGGGCTCCTCTGGGGTCCCTTGGATCCAGAGAGTCTCAGAACGGTATATGAGAGCAATCAAGGCAGACTTTCCATTGGAAATGAATGGGGCTTCAGGTTCAGGTCCAGGATTAGGCAAGCCAGGTACCCAGGACACAAAATTTAAGGAGGCACTCGTTCTTGGGATGGGGCTAGAAGCTTCACTTGCCATTTGCCCTCCTCACAACCCTGTCAACCTCCACTATGGTTCCTTCAGAGGGACCTAGGCGGGAGCCACACACTTCCGCAGAGGTCCACTGCTGAACTCACCGTAGTCCCAGGGTGATCCTAACAGCCCCCTTCCAGGGCAAAAACCCTACTCAACACCTGCCAAGTCAACCCAGAATAAGCCAGATCTAGCCCCAAATCCTCCACAGCTAAGGCCTCTTCACTGTACTTTGAGGCCTCCGGGAGACAAGCTGCATTAATGGTGATAATTTTGCAGCTTTGAAAGCGAAGCGCCCAAGACCCTGAGGCATGGGGTTACAGGAGCTCTCTGAGGAGAGGGCCAGACAGCAGGCATCCCTCAGAGGCCTCCGTCCCGCTGCAGGCCATGGGGCCAACGTGTCCCAACACTGACAGGCTTCCTTGCACAAGCCAGACCTCACAGAGTGAGGGGGCTCATGAGGAGGGGGATGAGGGGGCTCAGCAAGAGGGTCGGGGGCCCATCCATCAAGAACCGTCAGACTGTGGGGCCACAGGCCTGCCTGAACATTTGGCTCTTTAAAGGGGGCTTCTCAGCTCCCCCACCCCAAAACTTTAACCTCCCCAAATCAAGCACATTCCATTGGAGAGGGATTAGGGGGTTGGCATCCCAGGCTGGGCTGCCCCCCTCCACTCACCAACAGTGCTGGGACTGAACCTCCCTACGCCACCCCCCAACTGGAGCTGCGGTTATGGGGCCCAGGGCAAGGCAGAAATTGGTGGGGCCTTTTTGTCTGTCCTTGCTTTTAAGAAAATCGCACACAATTTGAGAGGCAATATTTACTACCTTTTCTTTCTTTCAATCAGGAGAGCTGGGTTGCAGTGGGGGGGTGGGGGCGGGTCTCCCAAGTCTTGTGGAAGCCAAGAGCTGGGGTTGGAGAGTGGGGAGGCCCCTCAGGGGAGAGCAGAGGACCAGTGTCATCCTCCCCACTGAAGCTAATACCTGCACTTGGTTCACTCTCCTCAAACCCTGGGGATCAGCCGGCCTCAGGTGGCCTGAGTGCTCACAGCCACAGTTAGATAGATCTCTCTCCAGGAGGGACATGAGTATGGACTTCCCATCTCCCCCCCCACCCCCCGCCAAGGGAACCCCAACTGGGGCCCCTCTGGTCCTGAGAACAGCAGAGCCAAGAAGAACCTTACCTTGACAGTTGCTCATCAAGGCATTGGAAAGGCCTATGTTCAAATCCCAGCTCAGCCCCCTGCCACCTGTTGACCTTGGCAGGCTACTTGAATTCTCTGAGCCCCACTTCTTTAATTGGTAAGCGTTCCTGGTATACCGCTCGTTTAGTTGAAAACTATCTGGCTTTGCAATCATAGAGACCTGGGTGGGGCCAGTGGCTGGCTGTGCACCCTTGAGTAAATTACTTCACTGCTCTGACCTTCATTTTCCTTATGAGGTTTTTACAAGGAATAAATGAAATCACATATTTAGAAGTACCTGGCACAGCACATGGCTGCTGCCATCAGATGGAATTCATCCTCTTACCTCCTGCCCTCCCACCTCCCAATATAGCCTCCCTTGGTGCCTTCACAATATAGCTCCAATTACCCTAATCACCCTAAGTGCGGTATAGCTGTGGCAGGGTTATATGCAGGTCTCTCGGGGGTGGGTTCCAGGCAGGACCCTGTGATAGTGCCCAGCATACACAAGGCACTCAAGTGGCACTCTTATTTTTGCACCTTTGGGAGATAGGGTTGCATATGAGTTAAGAGCATCAACTCTGCAGCCTGAGTTCAAAAGCTGGCTCTGCCGCTTACTGGATGGGCAGTCTCGGGCCAGTTGCTTAACTTCTCTGGGCCTCAACTTGCTTGTTTGTAAAAGGAGCAGAATGGTAGCACCATCCTAATAGGCTTGTTGGGGGTGGGGAGGTAAATAAGGTGATACTTACAAAGGGCACATGCTACATGCTGCAAGAGTGTTTTTTTAAACCAAATTTATTGACCACCTTCCCTGCCCAGAGATGCTCACTATCCATCTGCTGGCTCCAGTCCAGGCCTTTGGCAGGCTCTGTCCTATTAGTTCAGGGAAGTCCTTTCTGACCCTGTGTCTATTTTCTTATGGGAGAGGGGAGGGAGCCAGGCTCCAGAAGAGGCCGGGGGAAGGCCTTGGCTTGGCCTCTGGTCTTTGCCTCCCACCCCCACCCGTAAGCACTGGTCAGAAGCCAGGGCTTGCTGCTCCTTTCCTGGACTGGCTTTCTCCAGGGTGGGGGCTGGGGTGGGCCGAGGGGTCTGCCCCTCATTCTCAGGAAGAGATCCGACAGGCAGGGAATGCATTTGTAACCGCCCAGTGGTCAGCACAAAGGTGGCTACAGGAGGAGCTTCCTCTCTAGGAGGAAGGGAGAAGGTCAGCGGCCCACATCCGGCCCTGCCTGTTCCTCCCAGATGCTGTGGAAAGATGTCCTAGCCACTTCGTCATTGCTGGGCGGGGTCTTTCCTTCACACTGGGGCAGGTCCCTTGGAGGACCCTAGTCTGCAGGGCTGGGCACACACGCAGAGGCGCACAATCTCTCCACCTTGCCCCCACCCCCCCCACACATACACACACACATACATACACACACACAGTCCAGGGGCTGTGGGATGAAGCAATCACATTCCACGGGGCTGTCCCAGGCTCTAAGGCCCAACTGCCTGATGCACAATGAACTTTTGGGAATGATGGCTTAACTGTCCATATTCATTGCCCAATAAGTCAAGGTCACGGGTCAGTTCTTAGATAGGTCCAGAGATTGCCTTCTTTTCCATAGCCACAGATGCTACCCTGTGCCAGGGGGTCCTCTCACACACATGTCCAACATGTACAACGGGGATCACCTATGACTCAGCAGAAGGATAAGACTGTGTCTTATTGCTCTGGCCCACTCCGGCTGGGGGGTGGGTTATTCAAAGCATCATCTTCACAGCGGGCCTCTGGATTCTGTGATGCAGACTAAGATTATCTCACTAGGGCCACTGTCTAAAAATAGAGGCGTTAGGACATGTGGAGACCTGCACCGAGATCCCAGAGCTGGTTTCGTGGTGATGGGAGTGAGTAGCTCCTACTCTGTTTTGGGAGGGAGAGGTCCAAAAGGGGACCCAGGAGATGGGAGCACCTCCTTTCCAAGGTAGAGGTGGAGTTCTTCAGGAAACGCTGGGAAAGGGGGCTCAGGGTCATGGACTCAATGGCATCATTGAGAATTAGGATCTTTCTCTCTTTCTGTCTGACTACTCCCAAAGCGCTTGCCAGCTCACCTCGTGGTGTCAAAGTGGCTGCCGCACATCCAGGTACTACAGGCCAATATTGTAAATAACTGAAGCATAAGAGGAACAGTTTCTTCTCATCTCCCTTTTTAAGAGAGAGGGAAACTTTCTCACAAACCCAGCAGAACTTGCTTTCAAGTCTCTTTGGTTGGCATTGTGTTAACCTGCCCATGTTCAAATTAATATTTGAAAAGGGAAAAGGGATAATCACACCTGGATTTACCCCTCAGCTGGGGGAGTGGTGATCCCTTCCTTGGAGGGGATGGGTATCTCATCAGAAGTGGGGTTCTCTTTACCAAGAAGAAGGGGGGAGCTGGCTACTCATGGTGTCTGTTGGCAATCAGATGAAAGATCCAGGCATTTTGTGTTTCTTCCCCCATCCTTGGCTTTCTCAGCCCTCTGCTCTGTTTGTTTTTCCCTCTAGAAGAACTGCTTGGCCACAAACGACTCCTTGTTTGTTGTTAAAACTTGGCCAAGTGAAAACTTCCTGCCACAATATTCTCTCTCATTCTCTCTCTCTCTCTCTCTCTTTCTCTGTCTGTCTCTCTCTCTCTCTCCCTCACACACACACATACACACACACACACTAGTGTCCACTGAATTACTCTGAATCCCACATATGCATGAGCAAAATGCCTGTCCCAGTGCATTGCCCAGTCTCCGGCATGGACACTGCCCCCACCTGTCTCTGACAAGGTTTGCACAAGTAGGCATCCATGAGCCTCCATTTCTTCATAAACAATCCACAGCCAAAGACCAGGTTTGACCTAAAGCAAAGGAAAAAATGACACCTAACCTCATGTGCTCCACATGGCCCAACCCGAAGGAAGAGGCTTATGAGGCAGCATTCAGAGAAGAGGCAGCTTATCTAGCTGGATCCATAGCAGGCACCGGAAGGAATCCCAGTGGTAGCAATCTTACTCCAGCCAGCCCAGAGATGGTGCCTGGCAGATGGACATTGTGAAGGGAACAAAAGATTTGTTGCAAATGACCCAACCCCGCTCCATTGCTGTGAGCATAGGGAGACACCCTACAGGATACCATGCCTTGGGATCCTGCTGTTCCCCTCCCGTTCCCCCTCACAAGAAGTCTGGAGAGCCTGCCCATGCAGCCAGCGGCACTAGATACAAAAACCAAGTCCCTAACAGACCTGCTTGCTCTGTGTCACAGGACCTCCTCCCACCGCAGGGTCTCCCCTTGCCACCCTCTCAGCTCCAGCACCCCTGGCCTTCTTGCTGTTCCTGAAACGTGCCAGACTTGTAATCCCACTTCAGTTCCTTTTCCCTCAAGTGGCCCCATCCCATCTTAGCCCACGAGCCAATTTTTCAAGATTTCCTTGAATAACTGTATAAGATAGTCCCTCCCACCTTTATCTTATTTCTTTCAATTGCATTATAGCTGGTGAGAAAAATGCATTCTTGATAGGTTTACTTCTTTATTATGTACCTCCTCTACCCCACAGAATAGAAGCCCCATGAACCAGACCTTGGACTGGCCTGGTCCCCACTCTATCCTAGAGCACAGAGCTTGGCCTGTAGATGGTGTTCAATAATAAGATGAATTAATGATATCTCCAGACCAGATCACTTTTCTGGGATGAAATGGAAAACAAACAAACCAACATCAATCTGCTGCAAAAGTGTGTGATATTGGGGCACCTGGCTGGTTCCTTCATTGCAGCGTGCAACTCTTGATCTCAAGGTCATGAGTTCAAGCCCCATGCTGGGCGTAGAGCTTGCTTTAAAAAAAATGCTGTGAGATTATAAATGCCTGATAGAGATAAGCTACCTTTATGTCTTTCCACCTGCCATGTCCTACAGTGCTTCTCCTTCTTCTTCATCATCCTCATCCTCTAAGAGTAATTGCACTTAGAGGGCTTGAGAAGGAGAAACGAATGGGAGGAGGTTGTGTCCTATCTCTAATAGCAATGATGCCTGTGAGCTCCAGGCTGTGCTGTGTGTATAGTGTACAGCACTCGCATCATGGTGCCCATTTTACAGATGAGGACTCTGAGTCTCTCATGAAGGTTGAGGGACCTTCAAGGTTCCTGAACTAGGAGAGGGTGGAGTTGAGGTTATACTCTCACCATTGCACTGGAAGTTCTGTGCTTTAAGAAGCATGTTCCTTACCCCTCATGCAAGGCTCTGTAAGAATAAATGAAGTAACAATCAACTTACCTGACAAAATTTCCTAGTATTTTCTAAATAACCACCGTATTGGGAGAATTCACATACCATAGAATTTACCCTTTTTCAAGTATACAAGTCAGTGGTTTTTAGTACATTCACAGAATTGTGCAACCATCGCCATTACCCTTTCAGAGAATTTTCACCACCTTCCCCCCAAAACCCATGCTTATTGGCAACCACTCCTGTCTACCCCCACCCTCACCCCCACCCCAGACCTAGGCAACCACTGCTCTGTTTTATGCCTCTTTGGATTTTTCTCTTCCGGACATTTCTTGTAAATAGAATTATGCAATGTGTGGTCTTTTATGACTGGCTTCTTTTACTCAGCTGAATATTGTCAAGGCTCACGCATGCTGGACTGTGCGTCAGTACGTCATTCCTGTTGATGGCTGGATAATATTCCGTCCTGTGGGTAGACCACGTTGTTTATCCATTCACCAGTTGGTGGATTTTGGCTTGTTTCCACCTTCTCGCTGTTGAGGATAATGCTGCTGTGAGCATTCCTGTGCAAATTTTTGTCCAGACATACTCTCTTGGGTAAATCCCTAGATGTGTTATTGCTGAGCCATATGGTACTAACTCCATGCTTAACATCTGGAGGGTTTGCCAAAGTGTGTTCCAAAGCAGCCACACCATGTTATGTCCCTACCAGTAGGGTATGAGGCTTATAATACACGAGGGATTCTAGGTACTCCCATTGTTACTGTCAAAATAGACAGTTGTCTATTAGGAAGGATCCCTCCTAAATTTTGAGGTTCCACAAGGCAAGAATCCCCAGCATGACCTTTATCTCTGTTTTATTGTCTCTCCTCTTCACCTGCCTCCTTCCTTTCCTTCCTGCCATAAGCCCTACCTCTCCCCTGGCTCTGTCACCCCTTCATGTCTCACCTGTGACCCTCGTCACACACAGTGGAGAAGCTGGAGGCCCCCATGGGGCCAGAGATGAGGCCAGGTCTCGTGACAATAGCCATGCACACAGGCTAGGTCCAGACTAGAGCAGAAGAGCCACATAGCTCACTTCCTAGAGGACCTTTGAACTTGACAGTGGAAACTCTTAAGGCAGCAGGCCAAGGATCCCATGGGAATTATTGAAAATGTATACCTTTTTGGGGGTGGGTGCGCTGGAATGGCTCAGTCAGTTAAATGTTTGCTCAGATCATGATCTCAAGATCTCAAGATTGAGCTCTACGTGGAGCTCCCCACTCAGGGGGAGTCTGCTTTTCCTCTCTCTCTCTGCCTCTGCCCCCTCCCCACTCATTCTCTCTCTCTCTCTCTCTCTCTCTCTCTCTCTCTAATAATTAAATAAATCTTTTTAAAGATTTTATTTATTTATCCATGAGAGACACACAGAGAGAGGCAGACACATAGGCAGAGGGAGAAGCAGGCTCCATGCAGGGAGCCCGATGTGGGATTTGATCCCAGGACTCCAGGATCACGCCCTGAGCTGAAGGCAAGTGCTTTAACCACCGAGCTACCCAGGTGTCCCTAAATAAAATTTCAAAAAAAGAAAACATATACTTTTTTAAAAAAAATCGAAATCACTAAGATTTCCATTGTTAAAAGCTTGGAACATTTTCTGTGTACATTTGTTATATTCTGAAGCTGTGTGTTAGTTGGCTAGGAGAAGTGGGGAAGTAGAGAGAGAGAGAGCAGTCTATTTCCACATCTCCACTGGGGTATCTCAGCAAGGTCACAGTAGGGTCCAAAGCTGAAAATCGTGGAGAAATGTCAGCCCTCAAGTGGCTGGGATGGAGAACATGTGATTGAGGGAGTCCTTGTCCCTGATAATGGTCTGCTCTGTCTCTGGGGAATGAATGCTGCCTCTTCCAGGAAGTCCTTGGATCCTACTCCTCAAAATACTTTCTCGAAAATGAGACTGCATTCAAAGGCTATGCACTCTCTCTCTTGCTGAACAGGCCCCACTCAGGGATGGATGCTCGGTGTACAGAACTCACCTACATGACACACATTACCTGTTTTCCTCTTTGAAAAGTTTGCAGTGAGAATCCAGGACCCAGATGAGTGAGTGGAAGAAATTCAGGCAGTGGAAGAAGCCGCCCGGGAGACTCCATGATAGCTTATTGCTGCAGAGTCAGTAAAGGAAAATATAATCAGAGCCTATACAAGAAAAGCCGGGCACTAAGTGCCAGCGTGACCTTACTACAAAGTCCCTCAATCCAGTACAAATCCAAGGATGGACCAGACATCAGTAACTTTGTGATTCAAACTACTAGTTCAAGGTAACCTTAGAGGTTTGGTTAATGGTAGCCCCGGATACCAGGTGCCTGTGTCCTGTGGGTCTAGGTGGTTCTGGGGGGTCAACAGCACCAGAAGAGGTTTGGTTAATGGTAGCCCCGGATACCAGGTGCCTGTGTCCCGTGGGTCTAGGTGGTTCTGGGGGGTCAACAGCACCACTAGAAACCCAGTGGTCCTGGGTTTCTAGGTAAAGATAGCCCTGGGTTTTTAGATGAAAGTGGCCCTGACTAATGCTAACCTCTGATCCCAGGTATCAATGACCCTGTTTATAAGCCTTGAAGGATGTAGCTCTAGGCTTTAGTAGCCCTGGCTAATTGGGTGCTTCTGATCCTGTGGCATTAGTGACAGAGGCCCCATGGTTCTAGATGCTGGCAGTCTCTGGTACTAGGTGACCAACAAGTCTGTGAGCATTGGTCAGAGCTAGTCAGAGAAGAAGGGAAAAGGAGCTAAACTGAAATTGCACCCCCCCGCTGCTGAGGGACAGCTCCTGAGCCTGCATGGTTAAAAGCCCTGGGCTGCAGCCACCTCTGAGCTAAGCTATCTGGAAGCACTTTGAAAGGGACAGGCACAGCACACAAGTTAGTTATTACAAGTCACTGACGGGGCGGGACTGGGGGGATCCCAGCCAGCAGCCTCCACACTGACCGGTGGCTGAACCCAAGCTGGGCTCCCTGCCCTGGAAGCAGGGCGATGCCTGGGGATGGGTGGCCTCATGTCCTCTCAGCCTGGCCCCATGGGAGCCTAAGGCCACCTCCCCCAGTGGGCTCTGTTGAGGTGTAGGAAGGGGCCACTGCCGAGGACAGTGGGATCCAGCAGGTCTGGGCAGGTCTGCTCTGCCGAGGCCGGGCCCTCTCCTGGGTGGCTGGGGCACCCCAGAGCGGGCAGGCAAGCACGTCCCAAGCACAGGCCCCTGCCCGGGAGGCCCGGCTAATGACCCCGTGCATTCCGGCCTGCATGGGCTGGGGAATTGGCTGAGGGCAGACCCATTAGCTGGAATTCTCCCAATGCTCACACATCAGAGTGGAGGGGGTGGGGGGGAGAAGTGAAAAGTTGAAAAAGAGCTAATTATCGCTTTTATCAGAGCGGGTGGGTTGATGGGTCCTGCCCGAGGGCAGTTGGGGCTGCATTAAAGATTAAACACCAGGTAGGGGGGAGCAGCAGTCGTCATTCCACAGGAGGGAGGCAGGCAAGCCGCCCTATGGAGACCTGGTGGCAGGCGGCAGCCTTAGATCTGTCAGGCGAGCCCTCTGTCCCAGGGCCCACCATGGCCACATTCCACCAAGGGACCCCCGCAGCGCCCAGCACTTCCGCCCCACCACTGTGGGGAGGGCAGCTGAGGTCCGCATCTGCTCCCTCGAGGGATGAGGGGTCGGGGCAAGCCTAATTATCCAATTGGTAGGTTTCCTGGCACCTGTCTTCTGGGGGACTTAAATGATCCCTGCACATCACCCAGTGACCTCATGTGTAGAACCTACTTTGGAATTGTAAGAGGCCTGGCAAGGATTCAAGGTCAGAGAGTCTGATCTTCCTTGTTACTGCAGAGCAAAAGCCCAAGGCCCAGAGGAGGAAACCATCACATTGCTGGATGGTTAATCCCATGAGGTTGTAAATCCTGGGAGGGTGTGGGCTGCATCTTCAATTCTCCTTTTTTCACCTAAAGGAAATGGAGGGATTAGCTTCAAGTCGTCAAGGCCAGGGTGACTTCCCTAAGCCATTGCAACCCAACAGTGCTTTGGAGACACTGGGTGTTCAGTGAATGTTTGTTTGTTGTGTGGATGATGAAAAGGCCGCAGCTAAGAAGTGTGATGGTCATTTGGAGCATTCTCCAAATCTTGGGAGCTAATTCACTGGCCATGAAGGATGAATGTAGGTGACTATTACGGTCTTGAGTTACTAGAACAAACCAAAGCAGGGGTCAGAGGGCGTTGCTGAGTGCCACAGGCAGGCTGACTACAGGCCAATGGCATCAAGGCGGCCAGCTGCGCTAGTCTTCATTGGTGGTGTCCACTAAGACATCTCCTCCACTGCCACGAAGCCCCTGGAAGCATGGTGTCCACTCTCTGGCCCCTCTAGGGACCCAGAGCCCTGTATGGCCAGCAATTGCCCTTGCTGGGGAAGATAAATTAGGCTCGTTGCTTCTTTCTTTTCTCCCAGCCTCTAAAAACCAGAGCCTTTCTGGTTTGGTATCTTCAGGCTTCGAACCTCAACTCAGAACTTGGTCCTGTTCTCACCCCTCCCCATGGTAAACAATAATTTACTTGTTATTCAGACCTCCTGAAGCTTCTGCCAGTTAGGCAGCCCTCAACCCTTGTGGAATAAATATTTGTTGAAGGAGGGAGAAATGGAAGAAGGAAAGACGAAAGGGAGAAGAGGAAGAACTTTTGCAGGAATTGAGGTGGATAAGAGCCAGGGCTTGCTCCCAAGGAGCTCACAGTCCAGTGGGGGAAAGAGAGAGAGAGAGAGAGATAGTTGCACAGGTGCCCACAATGCAAGGCAATGAGTGCGAGTGAACGTAAAGGGAAAAACAGATGGATGGTAGGAGCTCCCAGGAAGGCATGATTCACTCGGGACCAGTGGGAAGCTTTCTATAAGCTGAGTCTTTACGGTGGAGCAGGACTGAGTAAGGTGGACACAGGGAGGAAAGGCATTCTGAGCAGGATTGGCATGAGGAGAGGCTCCGAGTGGAAACATGTGGCCACATGCAGGGGGAGTGGAAGTGGCTCGGCTGGCTGGGGCATGGGACGCCTGCGCGGGGCCTGGAGCTACGGGGCTGAGATGATGGGGAAAGGCTGAGGGGCACACCTGGGGCTGACAGCCAAGGTTTCAAGCAGGAGTGTGACAAGTCCAGCCTATAAGAAGTGTAAAGAAGGACTTGGAAACTCTGAAGACTGGCATTCACTTTCACTAGAAACAGAGACCATTCTATTTGGAGCCAAGAAAGTTCTGAGCTGCCTGAGGCCCTGCAGAGAGTGAGCCTTTGGCCATCCTGAGTAGAGCACAAAAAAGGACCAGGATCCAGTGACAGGGTACAACCGGGCCGTAGGTGACGACATGGCAGCCAGAAGGCTGTTGGGCCGGGTGGTATGGGAGGCATTTCATTTTCTCCCTGACACTCTCAACAAACTGACATCCTCTCCACTGAATGGGTGGACTGGGGCCCAGGCGAGATCCCCCTGACTTGGGTACCCTCTGGAAACTTCTCCACTCTCAGGCAGCACAGAGCAAGGCTGGAACCAGTGCAGAGGATGGGGTAAGCGATGATTCCCCCATTAGAGTCATCTCTGCACCCCACTCTGCACCCCTGGGCTCTGCAGACCTCACTTTGAGTTCTGGCTCTCCACCTTCCACCTGTAGCCCATGCAAGGAGCTCACCTCTCTGAGCCTTGGTTTCCTTGTCTGCAAAAGGGGATGATTAAGTCTTGGTCTCCCCTGGGAGCTCCTAGGGGTGCTCAACAAATGAATAATAGTCACGGAAGACACTTTGTAAATAGGAACGTCCTACACAAAGGTTAGATGTGATTTTTACTTGAGTCCACAGAGTAGGGAAGACCCAGATGTGGGACATCCGGGTTCTGCACCCATAACCTTTGTCAGGGCTGGGACTAGCCAAGGAGAGCCTCTGAGAGCTGCAGGGCCCTGCTCCCCAGCACCCTTCATTAGATGCTCTCCAAGGGAGACAAAACCCTTTTCCCCCTTCCTAACTGTGTGACTGGAGAGCCTATCTCAGGGAGCTGTTATGGGAGCTAAGGAAGTCGAGGCCTACCGAGGCCATGGTGGGGGCACGCACCGAAGTGGCCATTTGCTTGTCTTGCTCCCCTGCTGGCATGCGATCCCCTCGCAGCCCCCTGCTCCCACTCTTGTCTCTTCCTGAGGAACCCTGTGGCTGGCAAGACCCCTGGAGGTGAGGGCTGAGCAGGGCTGAGCAGGGCTGAGGACAGAGTGGCCAGGAGCCTCTCAGGGCCAGAATTCCGGGACCCCAGGACTTCTCTTGGACAGAGTGCCCAAGACACAGTCCCCAATAGACCCTGTCTGTCCCAGGACACTGGGCTGAGCGTTCTAGCCCCCGCCCCCTGGGACAAGGAGGCCAAGATTCCAAGCCCTCCAGCTCCCTGGTCTCTGGCTCACAGCCCACAGAGGGGCCACTCCTCCTGGTCCCCACCCCCCACCGCAGCCCCATCCCTGAGACAGGAACCCACCTGGGGAACTCACAGACCCGCATTCCTTCCCCCGAAGCTTCCTCCAGCTGGGCAGCCCTTGCCCCTTGTGGAGCACTTTAGGCAGAGCTGGGAAACCACAAAAATTTTAAGCTGAGATGAAGGAACGTAATGGGCTCTAATCTGAGCTGACAGCAGCATTATTAGCTGGCCAAGGGCCTTAGGAGCAGTGGGTTAATAGGGAGCCACGGGGACACAGTGGGAGGGAGGGCGGGGGGGGGGGGAAGGGGACAGAGACACAGGACCCACAGGGGATGAGGCAAGGCTTCGGGGATGGAGGATCCGGCAGGGCCAAAGCAGTGGTGTGAGGGCGAGCCCAGGAACCCAGGAGGCCAAGTGTTAGAGTCCTAGCGGTGGTAGCAATTATAATCGCCGCTAAGGCTGCTTGAGAGCCTGAGAGCCGACAGTGTGCAGGGCCTGCTCTAAGCTCCCGTATTAATGAGTGGAATCCTCACGATGCAGGTGTTCGTGGTGTAGGGGTTAGCACATCCCCACGTTTCAGATGCTGTAGAAATTATGGCACAGAGCAGTGTCTCAATAAAGATTGCTCATCCCGTCCACAAGGCTGGGATCTGTTGCTTCAAGACACTGTCCTCCGCTCTCTAAAGGTCAAAAGTCAAAGGCCTCCCTGGGCCGTCAATGAGATGCAACTATCACACCGAGGGCTGTGTGGAGCTCCTCCCTCCAGGGTTGGGAAGGAAAGAAAAGACATGTTCTCATACCTAACCACACAGGCAAGGCTGCTGGGGGTCAGGTGAGTGCCAGGGAGAGGGGCGGGCAGGAACACAGAGGTCAGAGGTCTGAATTAGGCTTTAGGAATCAGAGATCAGAGGTCCATTTAGCCAGCCCAGGGGCTGGAGGTCGTGACCACTGACAGCTGGCTGGACCCCGCCAAGGCCATGATGAAGCTACGTGCTTACAGGACTCCTCCTTTCTTCCAAGAAGCAGAGAAGAGACCATGGTCACCAGCACAGCTTCCTCATGGCTCACTAGCTCACAGCTTGCCTGGGGTCAGGGCTCTTCCCTGCTGGCCCCCAGCCCAGGGTGACATGCTGGACCCCCTCCCGAGGGAGGGAAGCACTTCCTGTCAGGCTGAGGCTGTCACACCCCAGAAGTCCTGATTCCAAAAGGAACACCTCTCAGTGAGCTGTGCACCCCCACCCCATCCTGCATGTAGATGTACTCAACTCCTGACCATCCGGCCTCCCTGGAAATCAGATTTTCAAAATTTTATTGTTGTGATCACAGGTTCTAAGTCTAGAACACAGATCAGGTTTTCGTTGTGCTTAGTGGGCTTTACCAAGTGGGAGGAAATGGTTTTCTTCCTGTTGCAGAGAAGGGCTGAGCAGACAAGTAGAGAGAATCTGAGAGCTCCCACGTCTCAGATTCTCTCTGCTTTAGGGCCAGGAAGTGGCCTAGAGGCCACCCGAGGTCAAAGCCTGCCCATGCGACCTCCCGAATGTGACCTCATGAAGGTTACTTAACCTTTGCATGCCTCAGCTTCCTCATCTGTGAAATGGGGGTGGTAATTACAGAACGTCGCTCCTGCTGGGGTGGTCGTGAGGCTGAGAAGCTAGTGCACCATCAGTGCTGACCACACTGGTTTTCATTGCTGTGCTGTACATTGTCCTGGGCCTGCAGCAAGGAGGGGATCCTGTCCCTTCCCAGTGTGGGGATGTTTATTGGTCTATGATGTGAAATGAAACGACCCAGGCAGCCGTCTTCTGCATCAGAGGTCCAGGGTTGTTCTGGTCCTGTGTTCCAGAGAGAAGATAGAGGAGCCAAGCACCCCTTCCCCAGAACAAGGCACCCTCCGCTGGGGCCTCCTGTCTTCCTGCACCCGGGGCTGGGTCCACGTGGACAACAAAACGCCACAGCAGTCCCGAGATCACCTGTCGCCAAGGGACTCCCAGAAGGCCCGGAACATCTTGGAGGGTGAGCAGCAACACGAGGACCCCCTCTCCCTTGTCCCTGCCAACGGCAGCAGCAGTCATTGCAGGATTAATAGTAGTTGTGGCTGCTGTATATTAAGCACATCCCATGTGCCAGGCCCTTTTTAGAGCTACCCTCTGAGCCCTCGATGACGCTGCACCCCTCCGTACCTCATAACCTTTCCCCTGGCACCTCCCTATCCTCCCCCTCAAGCTGCTAACCTGGCCCGGGCCTCACTAAGCTATAGGCTGAAGCTGGGCCTCCCCTTCTGCGGGAAGCCTTCTCTCTCTTCCCCAGGCCAGATCTACGCCCTGCTCACCGCCCTCCAAGTCTTCCCTGAAGCACTCTGTACTCCTCCCTTGTCAACACTCATCGCACTTTATTTTCATTCTTTTTTATTTTGTTTCTTTTCAGTGGTAAGTAATGCATTCACATGGTTCACAATCCAAAAGCAACAGCTAGGAACACAGTGCAAAGCCTCCCTGCTCTCCCACCCCTGTTCCTCAGCCACCGAGTTCAGCTGCCTGGGGCGACCAGGGTTGTCAGTTTCATCACCCTGAATAGTGATGACTTGTTTATCTGTCTTCTGTCCTTTAGGAGCTGGGATGGCTCGGGCCTTGTTAACTGCTTCATCCCCAGGGCCCGGCACAGCGCCTGGCACATATAGAGTATATGGATGCAATCTGACTATCTATCTACGCTTCCATCTCTCTGTCTACCGATCTACCAATCACCTACCCACCTAGGGATACCCATATAGAGCTTTTTGTCCTGTGTGCTTGTTTTAATGAATGAGGCTCAGAGAAGAAAGGTAACATGGCTGCTTGGCTCACCCAGGACTCTGATTTTTTTTTAAAGATTTTATTTATTCATGAGAGACACAGAGAGAGAGGCAGAGACAGAGGCAGAGGGAGAAGCAGGCTCCCTGCAGGGAGCCCACTGCAGGACCCAATCCCAGGACCCTGGGATCACACCCTGAGCCTAAGGCAGACGCTCAACCACTGAGCTACCCAGGCGTCCCCGTTTAACAACTTTTAAAGACTACCTATCCTTCCTTCTTGGACATTTAAACATCCTCTGTGAAGTAGATCCTGATGTCATTTTTTTAACCCTAATTTGTGATTGGAACATAAGTAGTACCCCTCAAGAAATGATCATAAGAGAAGAGCCATGTGTCAGGAAATAGAACGTCACCCCACTTCAGAAGTCTTCCTGGTGCCAGCCCAATCCTGACCCCAATGTTGTGTTCAGGATGTTTTTGCTACTACGTGCCTTGGGGCTCAGTTTCCTCATCTGTAAAATGGGAAGAGCCCATTAGGTCCGAAATTCTATGGATCTTTGATGTGTTCCCTATTATTACTACATCCAGCTGGTACTGCTTTATGCCAGCACTAAAATGAAATGATAGCTATGAAACCTTTTTGACTAAAGCTCGATACCAGTGCAAGAAATGCACGAGGTGGGTCAGGACAGTTTTCTGTCTTGGGCCCTACACCAGCCAACCCAGCCATGTTCTAGCTCTGGCCCAGGCCAAGGGTCAAGTACACACAGTTGTGGGTGCTCTAAAGTACTGGAGGGAGAAGCAGGGGAGAAGCTCACACTGGAAAGCAGGTGGAGGTGAGGGGTGAGGACCCTCTTGGGGAGGGTGAGTTGGCCCATGCACCACCTTTATAAGGAGACCAGCAAGCTACTTTCTAGTTGATTGGTTCATTCCCAGTCCCAGGGCTGCAGAAAGCAGCTCTCATGGAAGCTCCAGGCTTGGCTTCTGCGCAGCCTTGTTACTGATGGTTGGGCAGTCAAAGTTCCTGGGAACTGGGAAGGTGAGGCATGAGGGAGTGAGGGGAAAGAAACGGAGTAGAGAGAAGGCAGGGAGCATGGTCAGTGAGGAGCCAGGGTGTCCAGGAGGGACACGGCGCCTGCTGAAACAGGAAGCTTGCTCTGGTGGGAGGCTGCTAGGGTGGGAACAATATGGAGAGCAAGATTCATAGATTCATTTGTTCATTCATCTTTTCATTCATCCAATCAAGCAAAGAATGTCAGTATTAAGGGCTATTTGCTAGTCATGGTATATGCAAAATGCTAAGCAAATGTAAATGAGGAAGCAAACAACTATTTGATGGGTTGCAGGAGTGGGGGAGTTAAGGGAGCAGGCAAATTTCACCGAAGATATTTAGGCCAAGCCATGAAGCAAGCCAAGAAGCCAATCCCCAAGTCCTCCCCAAACCCTGTGGCCCATCTCTTCCCAGACCTCCAAATCCCAGTCTGGCTGGTACTCTCACTGGTTCTGAGTCCTAGGTCCACCACATACTTGCTGTGTGACCTCAGGTAAATGATCTAACCTCTCTGAGCCTCAGTCTTCTCAGCTGTAAGGGAGGGATGGCACCAATTTGGAGGGCAGTCTTGCAATTCAAATAGGACAATGCATGAGAGGCACTCTGCAAGGTGCTTGGCACCTGCATAGAACATGCTCGAAATAATGTCCTGTTGATATTGTCAGTGTCAGCGGCGGCGGCTTCATTTCCCCAACCCTGGGCCTCTGTCTCTGGGCAGGAGAGGAAAGCCGAGGCTGTTCCCAGCATCTCCCATCCCTGGCCCCCGGCCTTTAGGGAAACATGAGAAGCAGAGCTGGAGGATCTAATGTGAGCCCCCCACGCCCCTTAATCCTTCCTGAACTTGGGGGGGGTGGTTAGGTGGGGGCGGCACTGCTGTAACACCTGCGCGGCTCTGACATCTCCCGCCTCTGGGCAGAGAAAGCAATTTCAGAAATGACATGTTGCCAACAAGCAGAAATCAGCTTCTGAATTAAACTGTGTTGGCGTCAGGTGACCCCAGGCTTGGAGGGCTGGCTGCATGAAGACAGCTGAGATTAGGGCCTGTCAGCCACTGGAGGGGCTGCGCGGGAAGGGGTGCGGGGACCCGGGGGCTACCGTTGGCCGCCCTGGACTTGTCCAGACGGGGGCAGGAATTTGGACTCTGGGTCAGGTTCTCCTGCGACTCTGACCGGCCTCCACCTCTCACCTGTCCACTCTGAACGATGGGGGCGGGGTGGGGAGAGTCCGGCCCGGCTCCCCTGGGCCCGCTCCACCGTAACACATTAATGGGACCGAGAGAGCCAGGGAGGAATGTGGGCCTCACTGCCTCTGGGGACTAGAGGAGGGACTGCAGGAGAAAGGAGGGGGGTGCGGGGGGTGGAGAGGGGATCAGACACCCCAGAGGCAGTCAGCCTCAGCTCTGCAGGTATGCAGGGAGGAGAGAGAGGGAGAGGGAAGAAGGAAGACCGAGCAAGAGGGACGGGACACTAGCAACCACACTGAGCCCTTGCAGTTTCCCGATGCCATCGTCTCCCTGGCACCCTGGCCTCTGCACGAGCTATGCCCTGCACTTGGGACAAGAGGCATGAGGGGGGTGTTTAATGGCCAGCCCTGTCATGTATTATAGGGCTTCGGTCATGGCAGGGAACCTCTCTGAACCTGTTTCTTTATCTGTGCAATGCGGATCATGTTTGTATGTAGCCCTGGGGTTGGCATGGACAGGAGATGACCTGGGAAGAGCACCGGACTTCCAATGCCGTCAGGTGTCTCTCACAGAGCTTAGCACCCAGTGACCTATTTCCTTGCCTGTCTTCTTGTCCACGACCTCCCTGAAGCCTGTGCCTCAATGTCGTCACCTTGGCACCCCAGCACATGCCTGGCACACAGGTGTGCTGGCTGAACAGTTACAGGAAGGGACACCAGATGAGAGACGGCTCAAAGCAGAGAATGAACGGGAAGGGCAGCAGGTAGGTAGAGGACCCCACTCAGCTTCTCTCACTCCTGAATGTCCCCACCCCAATCACTGCTCGTCACTCTGGTCCTTTACAGCCTTTCTCCTGGGGGCAGGGCTTAGGCAGGCTATGCTTGCTGGCCAGACAGTGACCGTATCTCCCTGATTGGAAATCGGGCAGGTGAGATCATTCCACCTGTCATTAGAAGTCAGTGGGGCATCGTAATTGACCTTGGGCCCTTCTCCGGAGCTCTAGGACTTGGGGTCACCATGGTCATGCTCCACAGATCCAGGAGTCCAGCGAAGAACAGAATGTGGTCTGTAGCGGTGAGGCTGAAGGGCCTCAGGGAGGCAGCGAAGTGGGAGTTGTCAGCACTGCTGAGCCTCTAAGGTGGGAGGTGGGCCTGGGAGGCCGGAACAAGGCCATCTCATGATTTCCAAGAGAGGAAATCTCTGTTCCCCACCCTCCTTGCCCCACCTCTGCCGCCTTACAGTCTCCCACCTGCTATAGGAACTCCACTGGGCGAGGGCACCACTCCTCATCCCCTGCTTGGAGCTGAGTCATCAGAGAAGACACCCAGAAATCTGGGAAGATTCCGAAGGCAGTGGGTGAGAGCTCAGATGTGAGAAAGGCCTGAGTTTGAATCCTGGCTCTGCCACCCACTCAGCCAATGACTGAAACTCCCCCGAACCTCCATTCCCTCATCTGTAAAATGGAGATAACAATTCTTGGGGCGGCTGGATGGCTCCGTTGGTTAAGTGTCTGACCAGCTCAGGGGCCTGGAATCAAGCCCTGCTTTGGCTCCCTGCTCTGCAGGGAGTCTGCTTCTCCCTCTCCCTCTTCTTGTGCTCTGTCCCTCCCTCAAATAAATAGAATCTGTTAAAAAAAAAAAAAAGGGTAACAATTCTTACCCTGTAAGGTGGATTGTGAAGATTAAAAGGAATACCATGGGAATAAGGAAGAAGGGAAAGCTCTTCGGTATAGAAGAATGCCAACTACAAACTAGGCAGGGAATGATGAAATTAGAAAACCATCATTTGTGATCAGTTCAGGCAAGGACATCAGTGGATGATGGAGGTTTTGGGTAAAATGCTTATTGAGCAACCAGAGACTCCCATAGTCTCAAAGCATCACCCCGCAGACGAATCATGAATCACCAAGTGGAAATGGCCACTTCACGTCAGAAAGATCTGGTGGAAACCACCTGAACCAAGTGATGAGATTCCGCATCACTGGCGATGTTGACAAACCAACATCCCATGGCTCTTGATGGCATGCATGGAGCAGGGCGCCCGTCACCCGAGGAGAATTCCGGCCAAAATGTCCAACCAGAATCTAGTCATAAGGAAACAATCAGAAAAAAAAAATCTCAATTGAGAGACATTCTGCAAGACATCTGGCCTGAACTTTAAAATGTCAAAGGCATGGGGCACCTGGGTGGGTCAGTGGATGAGCATCTGCCTTTGGCTCAGATCATGATCCCGGGGTCCTGGGATCAAGTCCTGCCTCGGGCCCCACAGGAGCCTGCTTCTCCTTCTGCCTATGTCTCGGCCTCTCTCTGTGTGTGTTTCTCATGAATAAATAAATAAAATCTTTTTAAAAAATAAAATATCAAAGGCATGAAAACAAAAGCAGGAGACTATTCTAGATCACAGGGGGCTTCGAGAGGCATGACAATATGCAAGACCTGATCCTCAAGTGGATCCTGGATCAGGAAAAAAAAAAAGTTGGAAAGGACATTTTGAAGGACAACAACAGAAGTTTGAATAGAGTGTTTGTAGATAATATTGTGTCTTGGATGTGATGATGGACTTGTGGTGCTTTTGGAGAATGCTCTTGTTCTTAGGAGACATGTAATAAAGTATTTAAGCTCCCTGGTGTCTGTAATGTTCTCACAAATGGTTCAACAAGATAAACATGTAGGTATAAAAAGGAAAAGAGAAAGAGCACATGTGGCTAAATGTCTTTAAAAAGGACACCTGGGTGGTTCAGATGGTTAAGTGTCTGCCTTCCGCCCAGGTCATGATCCCAAGTTTCTGGGATCAAGCCCCAAAGCAGGCTCCCTGCTCAGTGGAGAGTCTGCTTCTGCTCCTCCCTCTCCCTCTGCCTCTCCCCTCTGCTCATTCTTTCTCTCTCTCTCAAATGAATAAATATTTTTTAAATAAAAAATAAATAAGATAAATAAAAAGGGATATGCCATAGATGAAGTACCCACCCAGTGATTGTCTCAGCAAGCACTGATCCCCAGGAAGAGATCCTCTCACTAAACAGCTGAGGGTAGAGAGGCCCCAGGACCTGTTTGGGAACAGATTTATGGACAGGAGTAGATGGAGGGAGGCCAAAGGCCATGTACAGTAGAAAGAATTTGGGGTTTGGAGGCAAAGACCCAGGTTATGCAATATTCGGCCTTCAATGAATTTTTTAAACATTTTGTGCCTCAGTTCCCCTATCTGTAAAAAGGGAAGAAAAGTGCCTGCCTTGTGAAGTTCAAGTGAGAAAGCAGGTAAGAAGTCCCTTGGAACACTGGAGCCGCTGCGTGGACTCTTCAGTCACTGCTCAGAACCAACTGACCCCCAGGCCTGAGGAACACGTTAGGGCAGGCTTGCCGGTGGAATTACATAGGTGCCCTCACGATTGGACTGGACTACCCTCTGCCTCCCTCTCGGGGGACCTGGGCTGGAGAGCTAGGGCAGGGCAGCTGCCAAGCCCTCTCTGCCGCTCTCTGTTCAATAAGGGGCCTCCTTCCCAATCACACCTCCAGGAGCCACGCTGGTAAAGGGGATGCACTTCCCTAAGCATGCTGGGAAGGCAGTAAGGCCAGAGAAGGAACTCTGGGGCTGACTTGTCAAAGGGCACAAACCATCACAGCAGTGCCTCTCATTTCTCCTATTTGGCCCTAAATCCCTAAAGGCGCCTGCTTTGCATTATCTTGCCTCCACCCCAACCTGCATGCTGGCCACGGGATGAGTATGCTAGAAACACTTATCAACTCCAGGAGCGGACCAGGCTCCAGCTGGTCTGACTTAGCATGTAGCCTCAGATGAGTTACCTCCTTCCCCTAGGCCTCCATTTACCCAGGATCCATTAAAGGCAGTGATGCATTCCTGCCCTGTCTATAGATGAGAGGAAGCAGCAGTCCAGAGAGGGAACTAGCCATACTTTGAAGGCCAGCAGATCTGTGCTCAAATCCTGATGTCTTTGTTTCCTAGCGGCATTCGAGAGCCTTTACTCTAAATGTGAAATGTTGTGTCCAACATGCAGGGTTATTGCAACAAATCAAGACAGAGTACAAACAACGGATACAGAACTTATTGGTTTATTGTGTCTCTTCCCCACTAGAGTGTCAGCCCTGTGAGTCAGGGACTTGATTTTTCCCACTGCTGTACCCCAGTACCCAGAGAGGTGCCTGGAGTTCAGCCGGGGCTTCCTAAGTCATCACTGATTGAATGGATGGACATAACAGGTACTTGATATATGATAGCTCCCACTGGAATTCCAAAACGTGCTGAGACAAAAAACACTTGAAGTTCATGGCTGTTGAGAGAGGAAACTCTGGAAATAAGAAATAATCTTCAGGGCTGGCATGGGTCTGTTTGTGGGCCTGTCTGCCAGGCCATGAAGGACACCGGGACACTGGGCTTATCTGGACAGGGGGAGGTACATGATGTGCCCACAAGAGCCAGGAAGGAACATCCAGGAGTGAGGTGGACTGAGGTGGGGGCACTTGGCAAACTGGGGACCCTCCACACGGCCTAACAGGGCTCCCTCCCTGTAGCTGACTGTGGCAAGGTGGGAAAGCTCAGGCATTTCCCAGCTCCTGAGACACAGGACTCGGCTTGGAAAAATGCTGACGTGCTATCCCGATCCGAAAGGCCAGGGTCACACACAGCCAGAGACACAGCCACTTCCCTGGGCTCCATCGGCTCAGGGCAAGTCCGCTCCCATAGCGAGTGGCCCATGCAGTATTTCCATACTCCTTGGATGGACCTCCTCAGTGTGACTTTGGGGACATCCCTCCCTCTCTGGGCCACATCTGTAAACTGGGCATGAGCCCCTCCCCCACAACATGCATGCACGCAACACACACACACACACACACACTTCTGGGGATAAAGGGAAATCAAACGGGATTCAAGGGACAAGAGAGTTTCTGAAAACCGAAAGTGCTTTACAAATGCAAAGAGTGGGCATCTTTGTTGTCATTATTATTATGAGCAAGATAGTTTTGCCAGAGCAGAAGAGGGGGCCTGGGACCCAGAAGAACAGAGAATTTACAAAACCTTCACAAGGACAGTCTGGATCAAGCCCAGCAGGCCTCATGCACAGAGGAGAAGTGTTCTCATCAGCGCCAAGAGTGGCTGGTTGCAAGAACCTGTGAGACACCCCAGCCCCCTGGTGAGCAGCTCAGGGGTGACCCCCGGGTCTGGCCAAGCTGTGTCTCCCCAGACAGCTGGCTTCTGACAGAACACACAGCCCCCGCAGGTGCTGCCCATGAAATATAGAAACTATATAAATATTATACATAAATATTTTCTCATATATCTTAGCTATATAAATTATTCTCTTTTGCCCTAAAAATTATATATGTGAGGTAGACCAAAAATATACCCTGTGAGCATTTCCCTTAAAGCTGTAGAGTGAGGGGCCCCAGCAGGGTTGATGTGGACCTTTGGGGGCACCCGAAAGAGAAAGAGGTGGAGCAAGGAAGGAGAGAAAAGGCTAGGCAGGGAGGACCTCCCCCCAAGGCCGAGGCACTGTCAGAGCCCACACCTCGTGTCATTGGCCTAGGTTGTTGGGGTTGGTGGCCCACCATGGCCTCAGTCCCTCAGAGTCTGCCTTTATCCTCTTGCAACCCCAACACTGCCAGGCATGGAGCTGGGGATGCAGATGGCCTGTGGGTGGATCAGGTCCCTTTTTCCTGCCAGGGAGGCCTTTGGTCCCTTATGCCGAGGGCTGGGGCAAGGTAGAGGCAGAGTTGGGGCCTCAGATGGATTGGGCTGGCAAAAAAAAGTCTATACAGTGGGGGGGCGGGGAGTGGAAGAAACTATAAAACCCCTAAAACCAGCCCACTCTCCTTTTTTGCTCTTCTTGACAAGATGTGGGCTGGCTGCCTGGGTCAGCAGGGTCAGTCCAGTGAGGGCATCTCAGGTAAGTTTGGCTTCTCATCAGAACCTCTGTAGCCAGAGATCCTTCCAGCATCTCATGAGCTGCTCTGACCCACCCCAGCCAGGACAGCTCCTCGCCCTTGGAGGTCCCAGGGAGCCCAGGGCTTCTTCCTGGGCTTGCACTGGTGGTTTCTGAGCAGACAGCCAATTCTGAAATTTCGTTGAGCAGAGGTTCAGCAACTCTGGGTTCAGAGGAAGCTGACAGAGGGCGCGGCAGGGTCGGCAAAGCAGCCGAGGGTTTCCCAAAGGAGGCCACTTCCTCCTGGCTGGCACTGGGCCCTGCTCTGGGGAAACACTCTGCTTCCAGCAGAGTGACCCCTGCAAGGTCTTGGTTCTGAACCAGAGAGGGTGTGCTGCTAAAATGTGAACCCTCAACCTGGCAGGTCCAAGGAGCACGTGTGTGTGTATGTGTGTGTGTATGTGTGTGTGTGTGTGTGTGTGTGTACACCAGTTACTTCCTCTTTCTCCCACACAGGGCCTTGGTAGGTAGCACTGGAAATGTCCACAGGATCAGAGGAAATTAGCAAAGTCACGTCTATTCCTCAGGTAAGAGCCAAAGTGGGGGCTATTCGTAAGTGAAGGGGGCCCCCAAGGAGCCAGGCTTAGCAAAGACTTTCCCACGCCTGTAACTCCAGAGTAAAACCTTAATTAGATGAGTAGCTATAAGAGGAGAAATGTAACCAGAATCAGACCTCTTCTGTGTCATGAATGTCAGCTGTGTTGGGGCCTCACGGCACAGGCGGACCACCGCCACAGGGACCTGACCATACCAGGCCTGCAGGGAAGATGAGAAACCGAGCTCCCGGCGTCCCTGCCTTGAACCAAAGGCTGTCACTCTCTCCTGGGCTGAGAGTAAAGGTTCCACATCCAGAAAACAGGGATGGGTCACTGTCTCCCTGTGCAGCCTCCGTGCACTATCTGCGCCCCACCTGGGGACCGGCTCTCCCTACCACCTCGCATCCACTGGTGCTCTTACAGAGCAGGGCTGGGCGGGTGTGGCTAATGCAGCTCTCAAGGAAAGAATGAGGCCTCCGTGAGTATTTTAAACACCAAATCAAGGACACAGGGCTCCAGGGCACGGATCTGACTTGGTTCCACTCAAGCCCAGAATGCTTTCCTTTCTGCAAACAAACAGCTCCTACTACCTAGCCTTTCTCCCTCCCACTAGCACAGCGAAGCCACGGGTGGTGGGGTTGTGCGGCCCCCAGGGCTCACTGTGACCTGAGCAGGGCCCAGGGACTGGACTCACCCATCCCTGTCAGGCTCCAGCCTTTGCGTCCAGCTGACACTGCCTCCCAGTGCCCTGCTGGCTCAGAGGCTCACCTCCCAGCGTCTTACTGGCTCTAGGCCACTAACCCGAAGAATTGAGATAGCAGGATGTCCCTCCCCGCCCACTGCCCCCCAAAAAACCCTCAGTCCTGTCTTCCTCTTGGTCTCCCTTATTCCCCCCACATCCTTTCCTACTCTGTTTTCCTGCTCCAACAAGGCTGGGGACTCTCAGTTCTGATCCCTCTGAACCTCTCTCTGCTGAGTGTAGAGGGACGGAAAGGCTGCTGAGGCCTGGTGGAGAGAGGAGTGCGTGCACACTGGCTCGTATGTCGTGAGTTTGTGCATGCTGTGTGTTCCTGCCTGGAGGGGCCTCAAGGTGGCCGAGCACTGCAGGGTCCTGGCAGTGCCCCCTGGCACACCAGGCAGCAGGCCTAGTGCTTGCAGGTATACACGAGCTCCTCCTGCACGCACTGCTGGCACTCAACGTAGCAGCACCACTGCACCTGGCAGTGGCAGGAGAAGGCCACCAGGCGGCTCTGGGTGTCATAGCCCCGCCCGCAGCACAGGCTGCTGCAGCTGGCCTCCCGAGAACACACCCTGCCCGCTGTGCCTGGTGAGTACTTGCTGGGCCGGCAGAAACTGGGCGAGTCTTCCATGTAGACCAGGTCCCCAGGCCGTGGGGCCAGGCCTTTGGCGGGGCTGCCAGGCCGGACAGGTGCCCACAGCTCCAGGCGGCCCAAGGCCTCGTTGGTAGCACTGGACACCTTGACAGCTGAGTCATAGCGCAGCTTTAGCGCCTGGCCTGTCTCTCGGAACGGGGAGAGCTGCTTCCAGCAGGTGCGCACGGCGCAGGAGCCCGAAACACCGTGGCACTTACATGTGGTCCTGAGGCCACTCTTTACTGCCTGCGAGGAGAAAAAATGCAGGTGTGGTCAGGGGCCCATCCCCAGAGCATAGACCATGGCAGGATGTGGTAGCAGGATGGGCAAGAGACAACAGAAGGGGGCAAATAGGACCCAAGCTAACCCATGTGCCACTTTGGTGCAAACTAGCTCAAGACCACGCTTCTGCTGGGCCAATGCGCACACCTTGGGCCAGATCTCGGCCCCTGCTCCTTCCCTTGGCCCAGAGTGCTTGTGGAGTAGAAAGCTGAGCACAGCAGCCCTGGTTTGTACCAACTCAGCAGTGAGGACACAGAAGTCAGTCCTAAAGACTTGGAACCCTGGCCTCTTCCAGCCTCTCATCCCACTAGACCTAGATACCTTTCACCCTCCCGTCCTCCCACTACTGTGTGCCTCCACTAAGCCCCTTCCCTCCTATGGGCCTCCTCCGTCTCTCCATCTATAACATGGAGGAAGTGGAGGTGTTGCACCAGGTCAAAGGTCAATGTAGTTTTCAAACTACATGGGCTTCTTGGACATCAGGAAAGCCAGTCCCTGGAATGGAGACCCTTCTCCAAACACGCTGCTGCCTCATCAGGGCCCAGTCCCCAGCCTGGCTCTCTCCTGCTGCCTAGCCCATGGTGGTGCCCAGGACCCTTCCCTACTTCCTGGCACCTGGTAGTGGCATGCTGGTGGAAGAAATGGGGTTCCTCCTGGGACAGCTGCGTGCGTGTTGGGGAGCAGGGCCGATGCTGGCCTTCCATTGACCTTGCTGCCCACTCCTGCACCCTGGCTGGGGCAGGGCTTTGAGGCCTCCAGGCAACACACTCACCTTGATGCCCACGTGGGTATTGTGAGCATCCACCCGTGCCCTCAGGTCTTTGCTTCCTCTCTTGGGCCCCAGGAAGTTGCTCAGGAACTTGGTGCTGTACTTGAGGTTGTCGCCGCACACGCCCCACTGCCAGGCCTGTCGGCTCTCCAGGCCCGGAGAGTCATCACAGGTGCAGCGCTCCATGCGCCCGGCACTGCAGGCCCGGGCCAGCGTGTGGGTGAGGGCGGCCGAGGACACTGCATACAGGAAGGCCGTCTCCTTGAAACCTGGGCCGGGCATGGGGCGGGGGGGCGGTTATCCAGGAGGGAGAAGGAGACTGGGCTCAGAGGCTGCCCTTCACCCACTGAGAGTAGAAGAGGGTGATGGGGGCGCTGTGATGAGCCAGACAAGGATCATGTGGACCTCAGGGCATGGCCCGGGCAGCCTCCTATCACCTGACCCTTAGGCTCAGGCTGCAAGCTGCGGTTTAGACAGAACTGTCAAACGCACTATGGAGTTTATGCCCAGGTTCCCAGGGCAGCAGACAGGGGTTACTGCCTTTACTGCGCAGATTAGGACACTAAGGTGCAAAGACAAGTGACTCGGGCCCCTGGTGAGGAGCAGAGCTGAGGCTAAACCACTGATCTCGACTCCAAGTCAGTGTGCAGGCAAATGGACTGACCCATTTCTGAGGCCCCTGATCCCCTGAAATATGCTCTGTGGGCTTCCTGTGCTTCATAAGTCCTCTTAAATGTCACTCTCTCCTACCTACTTGTGCAGTAGACCTAATGACCTATTGACCTAATGAGTAACTTTGGGTCTCCTGCATGACTTGTTCCAGACGGATCATCCCACCCCCTTCCAGGACCATCCCTACGCTTGTACTCTTGGGGCGTGCTCACCTGACCTGCTCTCCGGGGTACCTGGCATAGCATCAGCTCCATCCTAGACCCTCCCCAGCTGTGGAGAGCAGCTGGCCTACAGGGGGGCTGGCTCCTTCTATATGTCATCACTGCCTTTCAGTAAAAGTCCCTTGCTACTTGGTGACAGAGTCACATGCTGACCTGTCTCCCCCGGAGGCTGTATGCTCTCCAGGAGCACACGGGGTCTTCTTGTTCAGCCCTGTGCCTCCAGCATCCAGCACCGTGGCTGGCTCGCTGCAAGCCTCACCAGAGGCTTAGTGAATGAGGTGTGGAGGGATACAGGAGGAGAGAAGAAGGTGGAGTGAGAATGGAAGGGAAGGGGGGAATTATGGGCCAATGGTGTGATGAACAAAGTCACAGGGCATGAGTGAACACAAGAATTTGACCCATCTCAGGGTATTTGGCCAACTACTGCCTGCCTTCCATCCTTATACGCTCTTCCACCTTGTTTGGCGTGCATACGTGTGTGCCTGTGTTCCTGTGTGTGCGTTGGAGACTGAGGGAGGGGGACTGGGGGACCACCCATCTCATCTGTGGGTTCCTCCATGATCCAGGAATGGGCTGTGCCTCCTCCTTCTCTGTGTCTCTCTCGCTCTTCTGTACCCGCCTCCTCCCAAACCGAGGGAGAACCCAAACCCAGGACTCTTCTCACCAGGACCATGCTAGGTTTGCAAAGGCAGCGTGGCCTAGGCCCAGAGGCCAGGGGAACAGGAAAGCTGACTCCCTCCAGCCCTCCTACCCCCAGCCCTTCTCTTCCTCCAGCCCTCCTCTCCCAGCCCTCCTCCCTACCTCTCTTGAGCAGGCCTGTCCTCCCCTCCAGGCTGCAGTTCCAACGCTCATGTCGGAACTGGAACTGGCACTCCAGCAGGCTGAGGTGAGCAGCGTCCTGCAGGGTCTCGGCCAGGCCGGGCTCCCTCCGGCAGAGCTGCTTCTGCCGGCGGGACAGCTTCAGCAGGTCACACTGCTTCAGGTGGGCCCCACCCTGTGCTGGGGCCGTGGCGGTGCCCAGCCCTGGGAAGGGGGTCAGGACCTCCCGCCCGGTCAGGCTAGAGAGAGCAAGAGAGTGAGACAGTGACCCTGAGGGTCTGATGGGGGAAGGGGGCAGGGAGGACCTGGGGCAAGCAAGGGGAAGGGGACGATCTGGGGGGCTTCATTTATTCCCTGCTGGGAGACGGGCCAGCCCCATGGGGTTATGTGCCCACTTTACAGAGTAGGAAACCAAAGTGCTTGTAACAAGGTCTAGTGTCCAAGTTTTCCAGGTGCCAAAGTCTCTGCACTTCTCACCTGTTCTATTTCTCAACCTTGCCCAATCATAAAAATCATCTGGGTGCTTATTAAAAATATAGATGCCCAGGATCCACGTTTGGCGATTCTGATCTTACTGGTCTGGAGTGCAGCTGGGGATCTGTATTCACCACATACCTTGGGCAGCTCCTATGGTGAGGGAAGTCTGGAAAGTACTGCCTGTAGGTAGTATTGGCTGCTGCCTGGAGGGGAGGCCACACTGCTCAGAGGGGGCAGGGAGACAGATGGAGATGTTGGGCAAACACTCAGCAATTTCCCTGACATCCCCCTCTCCCTTCTGTTATACTGCTGCCCAAATAATCCCATTGCCGACCCAATCTGTTTCCATAATTCCCAGCTAGAGCTTCAACCTTCCAGCCACTTAGCGCCTATTACAAAGAGATGCTTAGGGAATACCTGGATGGAGGAAGGAAGGAAGGAAGGAAGGAAGGAAGGAAGGAAGGAAGGAAAAAAGGAAGAAAGAGTGAATGGACAGATGGATGGATGGATGAACTGACAGAGAGGTGGATGAATTTCCAACAAGCCTTCAGCTCCAGACTTCCTGTTCTAGTACATACAAAGTCCATGGATTCTGAAGTCACGCTCCTACTTCCTAGCTGTGTAACCTTGAAGGCTTAGTTTTTTTCCTCTGGGAAGTGCAAAGAGGGATCCTTTCTACCTTCTGGGGCTGCTGGGAGGATTATATGGAAAGTACCATCCACAGTGCCTGGGACATGCTCGTTCACCTTTCTGCTAGCTGGAGTTTCTCAAAATTCTTTCCTCTCACAAGATGCTTTATTCTTTAACCTGGGCAGATCTTCCCGTTGTCCAGATAAGGAAACAAAGTTTTATGAAGAGGCATTGCCTGGCTTGAGCCATACAGCAGATAACCAGCACGGCAGGGACTCCTGTAAGAGCTCACCTTGCCTCTCCCCAGAAGTTCTCTGAGATGTTTCTCCTATTTCCTATCCTGTACCCTGGTGGCCCTCAGCATGGCTGGAATATACACTATTCCAGGAGAGGCCCACACCCCATGGAGCCAAGGCCCAGATCTGTTTGGAGCCACCTGACCTGGCCAGGACATCTGGCTGGATGCCACACTGCCCCGGGGAGAGTGTGGGTTCTGGCCAGGCCCCAGGTGCCCCCCAGAAAGTGCCCATAGATTCTAAATCCATCAGATGCAGCCAACCCAGTGTGGAGCATATCTCCAAAACCCCTGAGCACAGACAGATGCTATCAGGCTCCTCCTGGCCCAGCCTGGCCCTAGGCTCCCCTGCTAGACAGGGTGAGGGCAGGGACCCGTTAATCATTAATCTGGGGGCAAATGGGTAAATTTCCGGTCCACCAGGTCTACACCCAAACCCCTCCCTGCAGCCTGACAGGAAACCCTTAGAGCTTGACCCTTGGCAGGTCCAGATGTCAGCTCTAGCCGAGAAGGCCCCACCCTGACTGGTTTCCAGTATGAAGGGCGCAAAGGGAGCAGGAGCCAATCAGCCCCTCAAGTGCTCTCCTCACCACAGCAGGTGCTGATGTGAGGGAAGACTTCTGCTCACACTGCTCCTGCATTTCAGAAACTGGAACCTCCCTCATGAGCAGCTGATTGACAGATGAGAGAACAAGGCAGGGAGTGATGGGGAATTTCGACCAATGGGGCTGCACATCCTTCAGGGCTTGCCTCCAATGCCTTTCCTAGAAAAATAGCTATTATTATTATGTCTTCATAGCTACATCATGTCTTATACTCTCTGTTGTGTAATTTATATCATCTATCACTTTTTGAGTGCTTGTTACTAAGACCTTTAACCTTTAAATTGCAGACATCTGTTGAGTAGGCTACCCATTGGTTCTTCTGGTCTACATGGTTACCATGTGGTTGACCATTTTATTCCACTTGACCCTGCTGCTCTGGCCTATGGATTGGACCAATGAGGATCATATGACTTAGGCTGGACTAATCAGTCCTCTCTCTGGGAATTTGGAATTTGAATTAAGTTGTGCAGACGGTTGCTTTCTCTCTCTTTCTTTCTTTGGGTGGTTGGGCCTGTAACTTAGGAGATACAAAGAAGAAGCCGGCCCACAGAGAGACCAAGAGAATAAACCAAACACATAGGGAGAAGCAGAGGTGAGCAGGTTCGGGGAGCATTTGGGGAGATTTTCAGCCCCAGCCCTAGAGTCTTTCCGTGTGCAGCTGTGCCCTCATCTTAGAGATCTATAGCACAGTGTCCTATCTGTAGTACAGTGTCAAGGCTTGGACGTGGCTGTCTAACTAAGGGTGCTGTCACTGATCACCACCTTCCGACAGCTGTGAAGGACCAGCATGCCCGAGCCCGCACTTGTTAGCAGGCTCAGTAAACACTCTCTCTCCCATCCATTGGCCCCTATTCTTTTTTAATTTCGTATAATAGACCCTATGATTGATGGCCCCAGAAGTCCAGTATAAAGTCGGTTAATTTTATTAGCAGTAATGACACTTAGTAGCGATTAATGGTCAGGAAAGGCAGCCAACCACATCGAGGCCTCAGGCCACACTGGGCCCTGGTCTGCCTAGGGCTGCGCTCAGAGAAGGCTCCCTGGCACCACCTCAGGAGCCCCCTCAGGGCCTAGGAAGACAGCTGGGAGACCTTCCCGGACCCAGTGGGTTTCCCTTTTATTTATTTCCTATGTTGTGGTTGGGATCATATTTCCTTTGAGGAAATAGCTCCATGACATCAAATTTAGAAAAACACGTTATTTCCTCACATGGTGTTCATGCGCTATCCTCACATCTACTAGGGAAGGCTTCTTCCTGGACCTCAGAAGGATTCTAGGCATTGCAGTTTCCCATCCCTCTCAGGGTCTGTGGGCATGATCCCTTCTCCTTGAAGAAACTACATTCCCTGGCACCTGGGCCTGAGAATCGCACCCCCACCTGTCTGCAGAATCTTATGGCCCACATGTGAGTTGGGCCCCTTGGGGATAAGAAGTATACCTGTAAAAGATCAAGTGAGCTTCATCAGTCACATGAATCCAGACAAAATTTGGAATTTTAATAAAGACACTGCCCTGTGGTCAGGTCGGATGCTATCAACCAAACGAGTAGCCAGTGTTCTGGACTCAAGAGCAGAGGATGAATACTTTGTGAAGTTGCTAGTTGCTCTTCCAGGGGTTGGGACAAGAGCTCCTTCAGGCTTCTGCTGGACTCCAGTGTTCCTGAGCTGCCTGGGACCATGTCACTCCCCAATTGGCTGTATTTGCTTTGACCCAGCTGGTCCCTCCCATTTCTGCTTCCAGTTAGACTCCCCCAGGCTGACCTCCAGAAAGGTCACCCACCCCCATGCTGCAAGATGTCTCTGGTTTTGACTCCAGGGCATCCCCCCCACCAGCTGTTTCCTGGGTCACCTTGTCTTCTCCCAGGGTAGGAAAAGTCAAGAGTGCCCTTCAGGACTTCACCTCAGATACGACCCTACCCCTGCTTCTGGCCTTCCTGCCCTGGCTTCCTTTTACTCTCTAATGCTCACCCCATCCATGGTTTGGCTAAAGCTCCCCCATTTGGGATGAACCTGAAGAAAGGAAAAGAAGGTTCTCCCAGGATTTGGAGAAAGTGTCCCAGGAGACTGCTTTTGTTTACCTTCAACAGCACCCCAGTCACCACCAAACCCCAGAGAGAAGATGGAAAATTAACCACCACTTGCTTGAGTACGGGACCCAAGGACCTCAGGCCCGCAAAGCCGTTATGGTCTGGGTAGTCTGGTCTGTCTGCCCTCACTCATTGGTGATCCTGGGAATGTCCACTCTCCCCCTGAGTTCATTCTGTCTAACAAATACACATTGACTAGAGGGAGAGTGTAACGGGACCAGGCTGCCTGGGTTCAAATCCCACTTCTGCTTCTTGCCAATTGTGCCAATTTGGGCAATGCACTTCACCTCTCTCTCTGGGCCTCATTTATAAAATGCAGATAACCAACCACCATATCTACCTCACAGGGCTATCAGGAGGATTAAATGAGTTAACATTTGTACAGATCTTAGAACAGTGCCTGACACATAGTAAGCTCCAGGTAAGTGTCATTCTTGAGCACTCACTATATGCCAGGCACCATGCTGGCTGCTGGGACGTGCTCCTGCCCTCAAGGAGCTCCTAGACTAGAAGGAACTTGGTTGGATTCGGTAGTACTCCAGACTCTCCCAAGGCCCCAAGAAGCAGAAGAGAGCTTTGAACCAGCCCAACTCCCAGTGGAGCAATCAGGAGCTTCTCAGGGGTCAGAACTCTTAGCTCCATCTGGGTGAGAACCTGACCTTGGCCAGTCCCATCCTGCCTGTAGTAAGAGGCCTGGGGGGTGGGGAGGAGGCAGGAGGAAGGTCCCAAGGAGCACTCTTGGCTAGTAAGGAAGACCTGGCAGGTGCAGCACATTTCCCATCACTTGGGGGCGCCTCGGGCTCTGTTCTTCCACCCCCTACCCCCACCCTTCTTTCTGCTTGAGAAGGTCTGATGATTCCAGAGGAGGCCACCCCCAGGATGTGGGTGAGTGGTGTAGGACAAGGCTGGCGGTTCCCAGGGCACCAGGTAATGCCAGCCTGTCTAGACCCTTAGCTGGAGGGGCCAGGAGCTGTGCCTGGCACCAGGGACCATGCCAACTGTGGGCAGCTACCTGGGAACCAGGAAAGCCTTGCCCTGCCTGGAGCATTGGCCTTGGCCCTGCAAAACCCCATTAGATGCTCCTGATAAGAGGCTTCCGCAGCAGGGCCATTTGCATGGTAAGTGTTCCCTTTGTGATTTCATCTCAAACATCTCAGCGCACCTCACAGCCCTCACTAAATCCCCCTACACACACACACCCACACACATCCACACACCCACCCACATCCACACACACTCCCCACCCCCACACTGTGCTCTCCACCACCAGGTCTTCCCAGTAGGAAGATTGCTGAGGGCAGTGGCTGGCCCCGGAAGAGAGGGCATTTGGCTCTGACAGTCCTTCTGCAGAGAGGGGGTACCCTCAATATCCACTCCAAGCCTCTCTCCCCTCTTTCTGTCATGCTAAGAGGCCCCAAGTTTATGTTGCTGAGCAGCACACAATTCCTCCATCCTTCAGACTCCTTTCTCCTCTCTTGGATTTGGGGTCACCGTCATGCATCCTCCAAGAACATGTCCTTAATGAACAGCCTGGTCAAGTCACCAATTGCCACATCCTACCTCTACTCCAACAAGCTCCATCCTCTCTACACTCACCCATTCACTTAAATATAAATATCTAGGTGACTTTATCAAGGGTCAGCTTCATCCCAGGGCTACCCACAAAAGAGTGAAAGACACAAAAGCTCACTCTTTCCCTGTCAGGGTCCCCCTCAGCCCCTCCTGGATCCACCCTCCTTTTCCTTCCCAACTCTTATGTCAGGACTCCAGGAACCCAGCTTGAGAACCAAATCTGGTCACCTTCCCACTAGAGCTCATCCCCAGAGCCTCGTCCCCCACCCCAGCACAGCCCTGGCTCGGAGAGAACAGAGCCTGGCCCAGCTGCAGGCTTTGTCTCTCCAAAAACAGCTCCACTTCCTGTTCTGCAGCCGCACACCAGGCTGCCCGCTGAGGATGGCATGGGGGAGATGTGTGCTCACAGCTAAGTGGGCAGCAAGCAGCCCGCATGGCAAGCATGCTTTGCATCTCAACAATCTCGGGTATTTTGAGCTTGGCCAGTGCAACATCTGCGGAGGAAATGCTTCCCCCTCCTCCTTCCTGTCTCTCTCCCTCTCCACTCAGGCCCAGCAGAAGCCAAGGAGGGGAAGGCTTCATCCCTGGCATGCATGGATCTGGTGCCACGGTGGCCAAGGAGGATCCCCATGGGCAGAGGGTTCCCTCACCTCTACAGACCTGAGATTAGGAACAGCTCCCTCAGCTCCCTTGCTGGGCCCACATGCACACCATTTAAATCATATATTTTAAGGCTGGAGAAGCCCTTCAAGATCACCCAGTCTAGAGGTTTTGCCCTGATGGCTCCTGGAAGATATTCCAGAGGCTTCTAGGGGCAGACTGGAAGGCAAGGGATTTGCCAAGTGTTTAGGTCTCAGCTTTGACCTATCTCCTGCCCTGGGAGTTCATGTAATATTTATGTTCCAAGGTGACCCACTGAGTTAGTGGCAGGCCTAGGATTGTGCCCTGAGTCTCCTGATTGTTTCTGTCAAGGCTAGAAGTTTCTGCTTTTAGCTTCAACGTAACACTTCAGGGAAGCAAAATTAGCCACCACCACCCCAAATGTTTAGGATGAAAGGAATACAAGACAGGTAGGTATGAAAGGAAAGCAATCTGGTCAGGACTCCTCTGGGCCCCTGAGCAGCTAAAGGGAGAGAAGTGTGCTTTCTTTAAGGGACTACTTTTTCCTGGTCTAAAACTCAGTTTCTTTTTGGCTAAAATCAGAAATAAGGTTTAGAGAAGTGGCTTGCCTATTCATACTAAAGTGTGAGTGTCTGATACAATGCCAGTGCCTGAGAACATACTTTGCTAGACAGAAGGCAGATCACAGGAGAGGGTCTGGGATAATGAAGAAACAGAAGAAGGAGAAGCCTAGAGCAAGGAGAGGGAGGGGTAGAGAAAAGGGAGCCTAAGAGCTTTAAGATAAGCTTCCCCAGCTTCTTGGTTTCACAGGCCCAGCCCCGACCCAGGGAAGGAGCAGTTTAGGAGACATGGGTGGGGACTGTAGGAAAAGGCTAGTAGTCTCTGAGGATGTCTCTTCTCATGGTAGGCAACACGCCCATCCAGTGCTGCCCCAACCTTGAAACCCTGGCTCCTAGGCTGGATAACTTTGACCAAGTTCTTGAAGCACAATAAGTTAACCAACTAACCAGCTTGGCAGCCTGCTCAGTGGTCACCCTCTTCCCCACACAGATGGGCAGGCAGGCTTAGGCGGAGCTGGGGGCCCTGGAAGAGCCAGGCCCCAGGGGGGATGCCCTGTGTGTGATCCCTGTGTGATGATGGTAGTTTCATCGTTGGCGGCTGCTCAGGACAGAGATGTCCCAAGCTGCCAGTTCCATTTGTCCTCCTGCAGGGCCCAAAGATGGTCCACACCCCCTCACCTCTCCTCTCGGCTCCAAGGACAGCAGGAACCTCCCAACCTGGTGAAGGAGCCACATCCTGAATGCGCCTAGGGAAAACCTGAGTAGTCAGGACTGCCCTAAGGGATGTAGTGGTAAGGGGCTCCCCTGGGAATAGAGCAGGGTCCCCAGAGCAGGACCAGAACAACTTCCCACCTTGGACTGTCCTGGACTCAGAGCCAGCCAAGGCTGTAGCAGAGGGTCCTTCCCTCGGGCAGTCTTTTCCTCATCCTCCTGTCAGTCCAGTTCATGGCTCCCCCAGTCCAGTTCATGCCTTCCTTCATGCTATAATCCCTGCCTGGGATGCCTCTCCCAGTCCCAAAGCCCTTGGGGATCCCCTGGACTCTTTTATGGCCACAATCTTTTTCAACATTTGACTTAAAATGCAAAGAATGAGAAAGGTGATTCTGAGGCCCCATCCAGCTCTAATGTGCTCTGATGCTTATCTGCCTCCTCCAGGAAGCCCTACTTGCTTGCCAGTCCCATCTCTTTCTAACCATCCTCTTTCTTTGTGTTCTCTCACTTTTACAGATATAACATCCATAGTTCTACGTGGTTGACACTTTTTTCTTCCTCCTCACAGCTGCACGGACAGACTCTCCAAGTAGCCTGTAAGCCCCTCTGCAGAGGTCCTGGTTTCTCAGACCCAGAGGTCCCCCATTCCCAGCTCAGATCCTCCACCCCAAACAGGTGCTCCTCAGATACCAGCTGGCTGCATAAATCCCTCAGATGTCCAACCCCAGCTGGAGAGTATGTTCCAGGCAGTCCCTCAGTCTCCCCCCCACCCCCATTCCCACACACCTGGCCTCCCTGCTGTCTCACTTCCAGCTGCAGGGGCCACCCAACACCCCACCCCCCCAATCTTCCCAAGCTGGGCCCTGCAGGCTGGAGGGGCGTGGCTCTGGGGGAACCTGCCTTTGGCCACACCCGCCGTGCTCTCCCCAGTACCAGATCAGCCGCCTGGGGACTCCACGGGCCCACGGCTCAGTCCCTGTGGAGACTGGGGAGCCAGATCTGTTCCGTCTGGACCTCAGTTCCTGGGGACAAGCCATGCCAGACACCTGAAGTTTCCCTTGGACACCCAGGGAGGACCAGACAAGCCCTTGGCCCAAAAGTCTGTCTTTAAAACTCAGCTTGCACAACCTCTAGTGGTGATGGGTGCTGAAAGTTTACCACAGGTTCACAAATCTCACCCCAATTCCAACTCTAGGAAGCTCGGACGACTAAAAAAATTTTATGCAGTTAGGATGCATTCATATGGCAGCAAGTCCTGACCTGAACCAAAATGAGAATATTTATGATCTGCCTTTATCCCAATATGTAGATCCTTTTTCTGCAAAAATAATAAAGTGTCTGATGATGGGATGCTGCTCTGGATTTAGTATATGCATGAAGTTATCTTTCTAAAATTCAAAAATTCTTGAATTCTGGCCTGGCCTGGCCTTAAAACAAATGTAACTATCAAGAAAGCAGGCCTTCTCTGCTCTTGCCCTGAAACCAGTCTCTTTAGAATTTCCAGGACTCTGGGGGCACCTGGCTGGCTCAGTGGGTCAAGCATGTGATTCATGATCTCTAGGTGGTGAGTTCAAGCCCCATGTTGAGTGTAGAGCTTACTTAACAAACAAAAACAAATAAAAAAGAATTTCCAGGACTCTGAACATGGTGGTTTAAACCTATTCTGGCTCTTTGAGACTCTCCACCTCCCCCGTTCTGACTTCATCTCTCCAGTGAGGGGGTCTGGGCTTGAGGCAGTTGTCCTACCCCAGAATGCATCTCAGCTGCCACCAACATTTCTATGGAAGGCAGCTGTAGCTGACTTCTGGAGTCTGATGGGGGCAAGTCTTTGCTTTCTACTTTGCTTCTACTTCCTATCCTGATGGATGCCAGGTCATGACAAAGCAGTGTGTGCTCAAGAGAGTCAAGTGTAAGTAGGAGATGGAAGAGCAAATACAATGGGGCAGAGGAAAATTCTAGGGGAGAGGAAGGGAGAGGGCTGTCCATCCAGACATTCTCTGCGGACCATGAGGCAATGCTAGGGACTATGGGGGACTCAGCCAACAAGTCCCCAAGACCCTTGCCTAAATGAATTGAAGACATAAGCACACTAAAAAAATAGGTAACAAAGCAAAAGTTTAAAACAACCAGTGAGGGCAGCCTGGGTGGCTCAGTGGTTGAGCATCTGCCTTCAGCCCAGGGTGTGATCCTGAAGTCCTGGGATCGAGTCCCACATTCGGGCTCCCTGTGAGGAGCCTGCTTCTCCCTCTGCCTGTGTCTCTGCTTCTCTGTGTGTCTCTCATGAATAAATAAATAAAATCTTTAAAAAAAAATTTATGAATGGGGCAGCCCTGGTGATTCAGCGGTTTAGCGCCGCCTTCAGCCCAGGGCCTAATCCTAGAGACCTGGGATTGATCGATGGATTGAGTCTCACATCAGGCTCCCTGCATGGAGCCTGCTTCTCCCTCTGCCTGTGTCTCTGCCTCTCTCTCTCTCTCTCTCTGTCTCCCTCATAAATAAATAAAATCTTTAAAATAAAAAAAATAGGGATCCCTGGGTGGCGCAGCGGTTTAGCGCCTGCCTTTGGCCCAGGGCGTGATCCTGGAGACCCTGGATCGAATCCCGCGTCGGGCTCCCAGTGCATGGAGCCTGCTTCTCCCTCTGCCTGTGTCTCTGCCTCTCTTTCCCTCTCTCTCTGTGTGACTATCATAAATAAATAAAAAAATTAAAAAAAAACATTTAAAAAAAAATAAAGGTTTAAAAAAAAAAAATAAAATAAAAAATAAAAAAAATAAAACAACCCGTGAAAAGATGCCTAGGCCATATACCAGGTGAAGGGTGAGGGTGACAGGATGGGCTGCCCAGGGGGAGGCAGAGGTAGCAGGAGGCAACATGACAAGGTTGGCTCTGGATTCGGACAGGCCAGAATTCAGATTTCAGTGCTGCCAGCCCCTAGCTGTGAGCCTTTGGGCAAGGCACCTGGCCCCTCTGACCTCCTTCCCACTCACCTATATGAATTCCACCAACACCTACCCCCTGGGCGGTCACAGTGGATAAATAGGATCATGCACATAAAATGCTGAGCACAGAAAGGATTTGAATTATACAATGACGAGGGCAAAGATGAAGAGAGGGAGGAACATATGATACCAAAGATGCCCCTAACTTGGGAGGCTCTAAGACTACATTGCTAGATTTCTTGAACTCCTTATAGATGGATAGCATCTCAGCAGGTTTATTTGCACTTATTTAACTACAACAACTCTATAAGGTGAGGGTTAGCCCATTTTATAGGTGGGAAAACTGAGGTCAGAACAGCGAACTGAGGGGGATCCCTGGGCGGCTCAGTGGTTTAGCACCGCCTTCAGCCCAGGGTGTGATCCTGGAGACCCAGGATCGAGTCCCACATTGGGCTCCCTGCATGGAGCCTGCTTCTCCCTCTGCCTGTGTCTCTGCCTCTGTGTGTGTGTGTGTGTGTGTGTGTGTGTGTGTGTGTGTCTCCCTCTCATCTCTGATGAATAAATAAATAAAATTTAAAAAAAAGAAAAAAAAGAACAGTCAACTGACTTGCAGTCCCTGCGCGGCTCAGTCAGTTGAGTGGCTGCCTTCAGCTCAGGTCATGATCTCAGAGTCCTCAGATCGAGCCCTGCATTCTCAGGCTTCCTGCTCAGTGGGGAGTCTGCTTCTCCCTCTCCCTCTGCTACTCACCTGCTCATGCTCTCACTATCAAATAAATGAATATAATGTTAAAAAAAAAAAAAAAAGAACAGTTAACTGACTTGCCCTGAGTCACAATTACTAAGTAGTGGGATGAAAGATTTGAACTCAATCCGTGATTCCAAGTCTGGTGCTCCTTACACTGTAGCAGGGCCTCGGGCTGCCTCTTTCCCTACTTATGCTGATGCCAAGGTGCGGGGGCGGGGGGGGGGGGGGTCACTTCTACCCAAGCACACACTCCTAAAGGCACCAGGACCTCTCTTCCTTAGGGGATTCCAGCTCAGGAGTCCTCCTACCTTGTCCACCTTCCTCAGCCTTAGAAAAATCCATCACTATCCATGGGGAGGCTGGCCTGACCCTGAGCCCAACTACAGAGCCCAACTCCTGGGTGGGGGGCGGTGTTACAGCCTAGCCAGGGGCAGGCTGGCCTAAATTCTTTCCCCAAACACAGTGATTCTTATCAGTGATGTTTGGCTTTCAATCCACCACCCCAAAGCAGTACAATTTCTTTTACCCTTTCTTCCCTCCAACTCTGTCTTTCTCGGGACCCAACCAATTTATAAAAATGTTTATAAGCAAAACAATACCATTCAAATACAAAAAAAAAAAGCCCAAAAAACACTTAGGAATAAGATTTTAAATATTTGCACAATCTGCATACTGAAAATTACAAAACACTGCTAAAAGAAATTTTAAAAACTTACATAGTGAGATATGCCCATTTATAAATCAGTAGATTCAATATTGTTAGAATGTTAATCTTCTATAAATTGACTTAAAGATTCAATGCAATCCCAAACAAAATTCCAGCGGGCTTTCCTATAGATATTGACAAGTTGATTCTAAAATTTATGTGAAAATACAAAGGACCTGGAATAGTAAAAAAAAAAAAAAAAAAAAAAAAAAAAAAACCTTTTTAAAAAGATTTATTTATTTATTTATTTTAGAGCAAGAGATGGGGTGGGGGACAGAGGCAGAAGGAGAGAGAGAGTCCTTAAGCAGACTCCCTGCTGAGTTTGGAGCCTGATACAGGGCTTGATGCCAGGACCCTGAATCATGATCTGAGCTGAAATCAAGAGTCAGACACTTAACCAACTGAGTCACCTAGGTGCTCCAAAACAATTTTGAAAAAAAAAAAAAGAGAGGGGGAATGTATACTATTTGGTTTTAAGACTTACCATACAGGTACGGCAATCAAGACTACATGGTATTGGCATAAGAATAAACATATAGGTGAATGGAATCGAATAAACAGTCCAGAAATAGAATCTCATACATTGAATCAATTAATTTGCAACAAAAATGACAATAGAGAAAGGACCATCTTTTCAGCAAATGGTGCTGGAACAAGTGGATTTCCACATGGAGAACAATACACTTTGACCCTGACCTTACATGATTCACATAAATTAACTCAAAAGGAACAAACAGACCTAAGTGTAAGAGCTAAAACTGTACAATTTCTGGAAGAAAACGTAAGAGGAAAATTTTACAACCTCTGAAGAGACAGAGATTTCTTGAGTAGAACACCAAGAAAGTATAAACCATACAAGAAAGTTGTAAATTGTACCTCATCAAAATTAAAAACTTGTATTCTTCATAAGATTCCGAGATGAAAATTAAAAGGCAAGCCACAGATAGGGATGGAATATTGCCAATTCTTTCTGACAAAGGACCGGGATCCAAAATATACAAAGAACGCTTATAACTCAATAAGAAGACAATCAACACAATGAAAAAAGATGTTCAGATGACTAACATGCACATGCAGAAATGTTCAACACATGGGGCGCCCGGCTGGCGAAGTCAGTTAAGTGAAGCCATTGGGATGATTTAAAGACTGGATTGAGTGACAAGGGCTGTCATGGGCTCCACTTGTCACATAATACAGTGCATGTTCACTTATAAAACACCACACCACTTAATATTTGCAGAATTCCCAAGCCATCCAAGCCAAAACATGAGCTCTTGAGTAATCCTAGACTTCCAGGCCAGGATCAGCTCATTAGAATTCGGGAACCCTAGGACCTCCAGGTGCTAAAGACCTTGGAGGCAAGTGACCTGACCAAGTGATCAAGCAGGCGAGGGCACTACCCTCCACTCCCTTACCCCCTGCAGCTCCCTGTAGCTGCTGCTCCCCTGGATGATCACACAGTCTTTGCTCTGGAGACTGTTCCCTGGAAGGCGAAGAACCCAGACTGGAGGCAGAACCTGGCTTCTATCCCACCTCTCCCATTGACTTGTTGTGTGACCTAGGGTGAATCACTGAACTATTCTAACCCTAAGTTTCCTTTGAGGAACTATTTACACCATCCTATAGACCTCAATGATGGTTCTGGAGTCAGATGAGAGAGAGGCTGTATGAGAAAGTGATTTGTAAACTGCAATACTAGTTATTAGGTCACTGGAATTCAGCTCTGGTTTCGTAAAAGCCCCAGAAGCAGTTGCTGGCTTACCGTGGTTTGGGGACGATGGCTGCTTCATTTGAAAAATGGGACTAACCATTAATGACCTGCTTGAAACAGGGAGTTGGACCAGAGATGCTCCTGTAGTACTTCCAACTCTTAAGTTTATGATCCTGTGATTTCAAAGACCCCGAGGAGATTGGCCTCACCTTCTCTCCGGATGTTTGAATTTTCTTTTATCAAATGCCCAAACATTTCATCTTATAATCAGAAATGAGACTTCAAATGCAAATGACCTGGAGAAAGGAGGAGCACGTAGCTTCCCATTCTCACTATAGTGTGGATGACTGATATCAGATTCCCTCCAGAGAGCAAATTCTGATAGGAAGCTGGAGAGAATCGGGCCTGACTGAGTCACGATAGGGCTTCCTCAGTGAGAATTCAGGCTGAATCCTGTCTATTCTCTGAGACTAAACACATAACGGCACAAGACCCCAGTTTTAGCTTATTCTTCAAGTATTTATCCTGTTCTCCAGACTGGGGTGGCGGTGGCTGGAGTCAGTTTTGTCAGCTTTGCTTAGCTGGGTTCATGACCTGAAAAAAGGTGGCTCTAATACTCACATGATCCCTCTCAGCCCTAACCAGGCCTAATTGACCATTCCCCACTCTGATTTCTAAGGCTGCCCCCTGCTCATAAGTCTCAAATTCTACCCCTGTGCACTGCCAAAAACTCCTTTTCCTTCCAACCACACCAGCCAAAGTGGTCCAGACCTCCCAAAGGCCCCTCCTCTCACCCCATCTGGCCCTCACCCCATCCCCAAAACCCAAACAAAGAATTGTGGAAATAAGCTGATATCCAAGAAGACACAGGTGCATTTGTCCTCCTGCTCTCTGTTTCAGCTCAGAAACCCCCTCAGGGCTGGGATACCAAGCTACCATGCCTAATCTCCTCACTAATAATAATTACTGGCATTAGTTGAGCATTTACTATGTGCTAGACCCTGTCCTAAGTGCTTTACGTGTACTAACTCCCGTAGTGTTCATATGAAATAGGCACTATCATCCCCATTTTATTATCTCCATTATCCCCGCTTCTCATCTGTAAAAGTGACTTGTAAATGACTTGGCCAAGAGCACACAGCTAGCAGGCAGCTGGGTTGGGGATTGAACCCAAAATCTGTGCCCTCACCATTACGCCCTGCCTGCTGAGGCAACAGTAGTGCCTTCAAGTCTGAAATCACTGTCAAACAAACACGTTATGCACTGCTCCCAGCGTGAAAATAGAGGTTCGGTTCTGTCAAGTTCAGCCCCTCCTTTGTAGGAAAGGATCACTGAAGTCCAGAGACTGGTCTTCCCAGATCACCAGCAAGCTGAGCTGGGAGCTAGGGTCTGGGCTGACCTGCCTATGTTGCCAGCCACCACCCCCCTCCTGATTTTTCAGGAGAGGCCACTGCTCGCAGCCAAGGCACGTTTTTAACCAGGGTCATGACCTGGAAATTAGCCCACAGCCCTTAGTTCAGTCTTCCGGGGATTTCTCAGATCCTTACTCCCCTCCCTGGCAGGTCACTGGCTTGGTGTGTTTTCTTGCCTTTGCTTTAGTCAAATTGTAAACTTCACCCTCATTTGGAGTGACAAGATGAGAGTAACAGCCTGTGCACATTTGGAGCAAGCTTTGGGTGGAGGTCACGTGAGTGCCTTCGCACCCAAGACCCCACCTCTCACCCAAGTCCCTGGGTCAGAGAAGGAGGGACAACTGCCCTGTAACTCGTGCCCCCGCCGGCTCTCTCCCCAGGTGTCTCCGCAACTCTGATCTCCCTTTTGCCATCATGTACCCCTGCTCCCTTCTCACTCCGGGTCATCCTCCCCAGAACTCGTCCCACGCCAGGTGTGAGATCTGGCTGGGCTTCCCCAGCGGAAGGGTCCCTCCGCACCGCCAGCTGACAGTCCCCAGCGTCCGCAGCCCGCACCCCCGTACCGCGCGATCCCCGCCCGCCACCCAGCCCGCAGGGAGGAAGGCGAGGGCGGGGAGGGGGCCCGGGCGCGCACCGTGGTGGGACGGGGCGGGGGGGGCGGGTTACGAGCACACGGCACGGAGCGAGCGTCCCGAGAGGGCCCCGGGACGCGGGAGGGACGCCTGGACCGGCGGGGGGGGACCGGGCACGCCGTGCGGATGCGGCCAGGGTCCGAGACGTGTGCGGGGTTCGGGAGCCGGGACGGGGGTCGGAGGCCGGGCGCACGCGGCGGGATGAGGTCTCGGGCCGGGTGGGGAGCGGGGCGGCAACGAGCACCGAGAGTGGGACACCGGACGGGGCGCCCGGGCCGGAGCCGGGCCGGGGCAGCCGAGGCCGAGCTGGGGCGCGAACCCCCGCAGCGCGCCGGGACTGCGGCCCGCCGGCGGCTAAGGTCTGAGTTCGAGGTCCCGCGCGGCCGGGGCCAGCGGGAGGGCGAAGTCGGCCCTGCTCTAGCCGGAGGAGGGGAGGCAGGCAGGCCGGGGACGCCGGCCGGGGGCGCGGCGGGCACTGACCCGAAGTAGGCGGCGGCGGCGGCGGCGGGCAGCGCCAGCAGGCAGAGCGCGGCCAGGGCCAGCGCGGGCGGGGGGCGCATGGTGCCGGCGGCGCGGCGCCCTGTCGCATGTCCTCGCGCCGCTCCGCGCTCGCAGCGCCGCCACCAGCCGCCCGCGGGGCTTTAAAGCCGGGCGGGGCGGAGCGGGCCGCGGGGAGGGAGCGGCGCCGGCGGCACCCCCCCGGGCGGCGAGCCCCCCGCCCCATTGGCCCCGCGCGCCTGCCCCGCCCCGTCGCGGGTGGGGCCGCCGGCCAGGGCCCGCCCCCGCCCCGCCCCCGGCCCCCGTCTCCGCGTCCCCCCGCCCCAGGTGAGAGCTCACCTGACGCGGCGCCCGCCGGGGGACGCGCGGGCGGAACGTGGAGGCCCTCGGGCCTGGGGAGGCGGGGGCCAGGAGTGTCCGCTCCTCCGGCGGGGCTGGAGCCACGCTCTAGGCGCTCTCCCCGCGGTCAGGGGTGGGGGCCTCAGAAGGAGGGACTGGGGTCTGCCGAGAAGCGTGGGGTCCGCTCTGCTGCGCGCCTGCTGCGGTCTCCTGCCCACTCCCGGACTCCGACTCAGAGCCGCTCTCCCGGACCGGGAGCTCCGCTTCTAAAGGCTGGGGGGGGGGGGGGGGGGGGGGACCCTGCTGTCCAGCAAAAGGAATCCTGGAGGGGTATCCCTTAGAGCAGAGGAGGGCAGAAGATCCTCCTTCTAACGGGAGACTGTCAAGGGCAAGGTGCACGGCACGGGCCTCGGTGGGCGGTTGACAAAGTGCTGCTCATGTTCACTGGACAAAAATCCGGATTCTCTGGTCCGTGGGGCAGGAGGAGCGGGCTCGGGAATGGGAGGGCCAGGGAGGAACCTGCTTTGCAAAGTATATGGATGCCGGCACCTCTGTCAGACAAGATGAGAATCTCCAGTGTTGGGCCACAAAGCTCTGTCTTGCTTATTCTTTTAAAAAGTTTAAGCCCCCCAATTCCTGCAGCGAAAGTGGAGTGATGGAGGCGGTAGGTGACTGAGGTCTGTGAGAGAGACTTACAACCAATGACCCAAGCAGGATTTATTTAAATGTTTTTGAGAGTCTTGAGCACTGGATCAAATCAAGCAAAACAAAACATAACTTGCACTGAACGTCAAGATCTGCATGCAAAGTTTCCAAAATCTCAGTCATGCCTGTAGAGCATCAGGTGACAGTGACCTCGGCTTTGCAGTGGGCACCAATGTGAGGGGGGGGGTTGTTGCTGGGAGGCTGGTGGGGAGATGGTGGCTTCCACTTTAGGCAGGATTAGCAGAGGAAGCTGCTGCCACACTGACCCGCTCTGAGCTCAGTTTCCTTGCTGAGTGGAGTGAGTGGATGCTCAATGACCTTTAACAACTCGGTAGCCCTGTCAGCTCTCATGGTTCTGTTTATTGAGGTGCGCGGCCCAGTGTGGCGAGCTGAAACCCTGAGTAATCGTGAACCCTGGATATGAAACGGGGATGATGACGAGTATCTCACAGGATTTCTGTGCAGAGTGATGCCAAATGCCTAGCAGGTGCTAGTGAGTTATTACAACAGCAGGCAGGACCAGTGGTGTGCTGGTGTTTTATATGCTTTCTGGGGGTGGATGGGTGGGTGTCTGATTTATATCGTTTGCCGATTTCTGCGCTGGAAGATATTCCCACCATGGCTTATCTCAAGATGCCAATGTGGCATCACCTCCAATCTCCTGAGTTAAGAATAGATTTGCTTAGTTTGTTCTGCAGGTCAATCAGAGCTGACTCCAGCGTACTACTTTTAAGACCTTGAACCAGGCTCAGTGAGGCTGGGAGGGTGGGGGACAAGCTAACCCAGTCAGGGAAAAGGAAGAGCCCCCACCAGGCCCCAGTACACCCAATGGGCACCGGAGTGTGGGTAGGTGAAGAGCAAGCAGATCCAGCAGCCCCTCTGATCCTCATGCCCGTGGCACGTGCCATTATGCACCAGCATGCACAAGGGACACTTACCTGGAGAAGATGGGGGATGAGGGAGGAGTATATTCTCCCAAAGTGACACATTCTCGACATTTCATAATAGTTGCATGTGGACAGCTGTTAGTTAAGGCTGTGAGGCTGAAGTTAGACCAAAAGAACCAAGATGAGATGGAGAGGTCAGCAGCTAGACGTTGAGATACGCATAGAGACTATCCAGATGAGTGTCCTTGAGCCCTCACCAGCCAAGGGCATAGACTCTACCCTTGGCTCCTTCTTCTTGATGTTAGAACTGGGTCCGTGGGGTGACTCCTGGCTTGCCCACAAAGGCGTCAGAGTTCTGCTTCTGCTTCCCACCCTAACTGGGGCTTCAAAGAATTCCCCAGGTGGCAAGTCCCACTGTGGATCATAATTGCAGCAGCTGCTCCCATATACCATGTGTGTCTATGTGCCTGTGTGCCAGAGCTGGCACGTCGTCTCCCTGAAACCTCCCACCCCCTGCGAGGTCAGGACAATCAGGATCCCCCTTGCTGATGAGGAAACTGGAGGCTCAGAGAGGTGAAGTAGCTGGTGTGGGTGATCCAGCTGTAAGTAGTGGACATGGGAGTGGAGCTCAGCCCCAGCAGAACCGCCACACTGGTTGTGGCTCATGGTTAGCCGTGGCTGGCTGAGGACGGCCCAGATACCGCCTGATTCACACTGGCCTTTGCATAATTCATCCTTACAGAGCATCATGCACTTCCTAAGGGGTCCTGCCTGGAGTAGGAAATGGTGGTGAAAACACATCATCTTCACAGTTGCGGTGCTGTGGAATCCCCAAGGAAGGACACAAGAGGCAGCCCTCAGGACTTAGAGCCCCGTGCCATAGGGGTCCGTTGTTCGCACACCCTGTGAGCCTGAGTGGACTTCTCTCCGTATGTCCAGAGCCTGGCACGGGACCCAGCACATAGTGGGTGCTCAGCAAATATGCATTGTTGACCGCTTACAACGGGTCTGCGGTCTTTGTGGGGCCACAGAGATAGTGACATACTGACAAAGTGCATGCTCACCGCATCCTCTCCCAAGCTCAGACACATGCCCCATCACAAACACACACGCACACACATACACACACACACATAAACACACACAAACAACTCTAGTACTCTACAACACAAGTCCAGGCATTCAGTGACACAGACTCCCCCGCACCTCCCCCACGGATGTCTAAATTCCTAGGCAGACCCACAGCTGCTCCTGGACCCACAGGTTCGCACAGGTATGCAGGAGAAGCATTCTTAGACAGCCACATGCAGCTACCTGTCTCCATTAACCAGCTCAAGGCAGCCACGCTCAGGGATGAGGTCCTCCCCTCCCCCTGCACACACACACACACACACACACACACACACAGACACACAGAATTTGGAAGGCGCAAGCATGTGCCTGAATGGTTTGCAAAGGCTGCATCAAATCCAGCTCCAGGGTCTCTCCAGACCTCCCTACCCCCCCGAACCCTGTCCTCAGACCAGGCTGCCCTGCCCGAGTCTAACCCTCAGGAAGCATCCATCTTCCTCTGGCCACAGGTCCCCCCAGGACTCCAAGCCCCAGCTCAGCCCAGGCCCCAGGCAGAGCCCGGCAATCACAATCCCCCAATCCTCCGATCCCCCAAGTTTACCACCAAGCCATGAACAAGTGGAAATGAGGAATTCCAGGCTGGCTATCTCCCTCTGATCACACTCACAACTGCACAGGAAATGGACTCTACCAGACAGTAAGTGGGACAGGTGATGCCCCAGCGGCTGGGAGGCAAGGCACCAGTGTCCAGGCTGGTCCCAGGCACGGCTGCTCAGGAGAGCTGGTCCGGGGAGCCTCCCTGTCCTTCTGCTTGTCCTCCCCACCTCTTTGTGACCCAGCCTTCTTTGCTGGGGCCTCATTATGACTACTTCTGTTCTGACCACTCCTACCATCATCCATCCTACCTCTGCACATTGAACCCAACTCAACTCTTGCTTGCATTATTTGACCCTGAGATGCTGTGAGGTAGCATGCTGGACATCACTGTCCTCACTATGCAGATACAAGTCTAAAGGCCAAAAAGGTGATTAACTTCTTCAATGTCATGGAACTCACTGGCACCTGATGGGGATGGCTGGGGATTCGATGTTTCCAGACCCATCAGACTGATAGAGGACTGAAACTAAGAGGGGAAAATGGGCTACCAAATCTGGGCCCAGGAGACTCAGGACTGTCTGTGAAAACAACAACAAAAAAGATGGTGAAGAGAGACACCAAAATATTTTTTTAATATTTTATTTATTTATTCATGAGAGACACAGAGAGAGAGAGAGAGAGGCAGAGACACAGGCAGAGGGAGAAGCAGGCTCCATGCAGGGAGCTCGAAGTGGGACTCGATCTCAGGTCTCCAGGATCACACCCCGGGCTGAAGGCGGCGCTAAACCACTGAGCCACCCAGGCTGCCCTGAGACACCAAAATATTAAAAAAAAAAAAAAAAAAAAAAAGGAGGGGGGGGGCCTCGGAGGTTGTAAGTCTGGATAGAAAATATGTTTATCCCCTTTGTATTCTCTAAGTTTTCTGTTACAAGCATGCTTAACATTTATAATGAAAATTCCTTAAAAGGGGGGCAGGACAAATACCCAAGAATAATATGTAATGATGGGATTTTAAACATTGTCAGGAAAGATATTTGAGAAGAGGAGAGACGTATCTCTGGGTATCCTCCTACAGCACCCTCTGTAGGAAGGTGCCCAGTTCTCTCTTGGGGAGCTCCCTCCAAGTGCTCCCACCCATGCCTGTTTCAATTCAAAGCCTTCTTGCCTCAATTCCTCTCTCCCTTCCTTGCCTTCCTCATTCCAGAACAACAACCTGAGTAAGGGTTGCATTGTATGGAGGAAGGTATGACCTTCCCTTGTACTCTGCCTACAGAGCCACTCTTCTCCAGCCCCTGATACAGCAGCATCTTTGAGCTTAGCCATGGAAGACTGAGTGCAGAGGGGTGCCCTTTAGCACCCCTCCACCCAGCCGTGCTTCCCTTGCCAAGGCCAGCAGGTTTCCTGCTGTGGGGTACCATCCCTTCTGGAAGCTTTGCTTGCCCTGCCTGACCACTCCTGGCTCTGCTCACTCACCACTTTGGACCTCGAGACTTTATTGGCACAACTTTCTTTTATGGTAGTGATTATGTTGATACATACACTGTCCTTGAGTTTGGGGGATGTTAGGTACCCCTATTATGTGTAGATTGCAGACTTCTCAAGGACCAAGACCTTGACCACTGCTTTTTTATATATACTGAGCTTCAGCCCACAGAAATCATTAAATTTTTGAATTAATGAATAAGTAAACACTGGACCATGGATAGGCCAAACCTGACTTACTGATGGCTACGAACTCTGTCCTTGATTTTATAAACTTCATGAGAGACAAGGTGTTCAACCCTCCATACTAGCATGGGTCAAACTGGAGGGAGTGTTCTGATCAGTCCAGTTCTGTCTAGGGATCATAGATAGGTTTATAGATAGGTGAGTAGGTAGGTAGGTAGATAGATAATAACCTGATGGACAATCCCAATTTGAATAGCCTGCTCCATCGTCTCCATAAGTAACTCATAAATGTTGGGTGACATATATGTCTGCACTCTGCCTGGGCACCAGGCTCACCATCGATATACCCACCCCTGGGTCCTCACTTCCAGGAACATTAGAGTACAGCAAGATAACTGGCCATGCAGCGGTGGGCAGCGGAGGGTAGCATCCTCTCTACAGGGCTTTCTCATGGCAAAGCACTAATGAGAGACTCTAATTTGGGATGTCTTAGCAAAAAAGGTGTTCCAGGCAAGGCACAGCTACTAATGCAGCTCAAAGAAAGAAAAATGAAGGAAGGAAGAAGGAAGGAAGGAGGAAGGCAAAAACAAACAAGCAAACAAACAAAACCCACAAAGAACCTACCTGACTTTCTTAGCAGATAGAAATGAAAAATAATCCAGAATTTACTATCAATAACATTCTAAAGATTTGACTCTGAACAGAGGCATTCTCACCATCTTCTCTTTAGTTGGTTTTCATCGGAGTACATTCTTGCTCGCTGGAAGGGAAGGGGTGAGGGGAAAGGAGCCCCATCTTGAATGAAGTTCAGAATGGGAAAAACCATCAGAGACTGCTTACTCCAGGCCACAATTTCACAACTGCAGATACAAGTAAGCTTGCGGGGAGCGCTCGTTAATGAAGTCTGCACTAGTGGACAGTTGGACCACAGCATGTCTACCCGAATTCAGTGTGGGACTCCGTTGTCCCAGCCTGAGGTCTTTCTTTAAACTGGGAGAGACTCAAACCTTGACTTACATCTGAGAAACTGAGCTCAGACTTAACTCCTCACAAAGAAAAAGATGACTAGCTCATTTTACTGCAAAATTTGCATTTTATATAAAGTGTGGTTATATAATATTCAGTGTAACGAACTTTGGTTGAACCTCTGGTGTTAAGCCCTAGGAGTAAGAGATGATTTCTTGTCCTTAAGGATCAAGTAGTCTGGTTTTTTTTTTTTAAGATTTTATTTATTCATGAGAGAGAGAGAGAGGCAGAGACGCAGACAGAGGGAGAAGTAGGCTCCATGCAGGGAGCCCAATGTGGGACTCCATCCCAGGTCTCAAGGATCACATCCTGGGCTGAAGGTGGTGCTAAACCGTTGAGCCACCCGGGCTGCCCTGGAGCAGGTAGTTTGTTGAGAAAGGCATATAAATAAATACATACAGCATTTTAACATTTCTGTGTAAATGTAAGCTGATTATTTAGTACTCAGTATGTGCCAAGCATAGTTCTAAGTCCTATAGGAATATTCACACATGTCATCCTCATGACATTTTACAGATGAAGAAACTGAGGCACAGGCATGTTAAGTAGCTGGCCAACTATTAGGCTTGGGTCTGGGATTAGAATCCAGGGGGCTGGCACCAGAGGCTATGTGTTTCATCAGGGTGCTGCAGTAAACAGTAGAAAGTCCCAAATGAGAGAGGAACTAGCAAGAGGACATCCATTCATCGTATGGTGGGGTGGTGGTGTCTGGGACACTACCAGGGTACAGTAATATTTGAGCTGGATCTTGCAAGGTGGCTTTTTCAGTCCATTTTTCTGTACTTTACCAAAAAGGCATAGTCCATCCTAATGTGCCACATCCTAATTTGCCACATAAATGTTTGGTAAAAAAGTCAAGTTTTACCAATGGTTGTCCTTATGATTCTAAGGGATGACCCTCCAGAACATTCTTTTGCTATATTGAGTCCACCTTTGGAATCAGAAGTAGATTGAAAGGGTCCTGGGGACTTTAGAGTAGGAAACATCGTTGAGACTTGCTGAACCTTGCCACCCTGTGTTACTGACCCTGGAATCTCATTTTCACACCAGACCTCCCCAGCTCCAAAGTCAAGGTCCACCCTAGTCTCTCTTTCTGGGCTTAGCACCCAGGATGTGCCTACGGGTCTCCTCATGGCCCTCGGGACATTCAGTGTCCACTCTGAGCTGGCTGTAATACCACATGTCTTCAATAAGGGGCACTAATGACGGGATGGGACACCTGTAGTTGAATGGCGAGAACTGTGGGTCCTAACTTAACCTTCCTCTCTGACCTCATTTCCTCGTCTATAAAATGGATATAACACTCGCTGTGTTCCTCACAGAACAGTGGTGAGAAATGTGAGGATGAATGTGGACACCTTCCAGTGTGATTCAGAAGAGGCAGCTCCTGTTCAGATGATTTCAAAAAAACCAGTCATTCCATAACTACCTTTTGAGCCTCACTCATCTTGCCAGGTGCCATATGGAATCCAGAAATTATTTCTATCTTTATAATAAAAGGACTTTGAATAGAAGTTTTAAAGTAGACTCAAACACTGATTGGGGGGCAGGGAAGAGTTCTAGCTCTCCCCGGAGAGCAATAAAAACAGCATCCTCTGCCCTGGGAAAATGATGAGGTGTCAAGCGGTAGGACATTTACCTCAGCCTGTGGCTGGAAGTCTTTCCTACCCAATAACTCATCTCTTCCTCCTAACCTAGTTTGCACATGGAGAAACTGAGGCACGGGAAGCAAAGTGGCTGGCCCAAGAAAGAACCTGGATTCCAAGAACCTCCCAGACAGCTAATTCCAGAGCATGGGGTTGGAGGAGGGCACTACGGGAAGGCAAGTGATCTGAGCAGGGCGGGCAGGACGAGAAGGGGAAGACCTTTCTGCTGGACACCCCGGCCAGGCCGCAGGAGCAGACGGCGGCCAGCCTTCTGCAGGAGCGCCCCCTGCCGGTCACCGGGGCCGCTGCTCAAGGAGGTCGCGGGTGGAGGAGGATGCTCAGCGCTGGAGCGGCGGTTCTCTAGAGGACAGGAGACCACCCCCTCTCCCCAAGTTCGAGCAGGAGGCGCCCGGGACGGGGGGGGGGGCGGCGAGGGCATCCCGACCTCTTCACTTCGCACAAGGCAGACGCGAAGCTCAGAAGAGAAGTGACTTGTACAAGGGCTCTCAGCAAGCCAGCGGGATGCGGGTCTCCCAGTCCTCTGCCCACAGCGCAGGGCCCTCCATCCCCCCCACCCCGCATTCCTGAGCCCGGAGGGCCCCTAGCTCCCCGGCCTGGGCCCAGCCAGCCCTCATTCCTCCCCTCCTCTCCAGTCCCGCCCCGCCGCCCAAGCTCATCCCCTCCGGAAGCTTCCCGCCCTGCAGCCCCAGAGGACCCCAGCTCCGGAGCCCCACTGCCTCCGGGCCCGAGTTTAAGTGGCTTTCGGTTCCGGGACGTGGTTTTGTCAGCCTGTTGGGACGATCTCGGGGACCAGAGATGAGGCCTCTAGCCTTTTGGATTCTCCTCTCACCCACTCAGCCCTTCCCACCCAGAGGTGCCTGGTACAGGGCCGGACTCGCAGGGGGACCAGTATAGACGCCCGTCTCTTTCTTCCTCCCGCTGCAAAGCAGCCCTGCAGTGTCTATGGCCCTAAGAGCCAGGATGTCTATGTGGGCTTTGGGGCTTTCTTTCCTAACCTGTGGCCTTGGGCGAGTCCCTCTAAATCTCTCAGAGACCCCATTTCCCAACAGTAAAATAGGAATAAAGCTATTCGTTGGGCTGGTTGTGAGGCTTGAATGAGATACTGTGTAAAATGTGCCTGGAACGGGGCGCCTGGGTGGCTCAGTGGTTGAGTGTCTGCCTTTGGCTTGGGTTGTGATCTAGGGGTCCTGGGATGGAGTCCCATACAGGGCTCCCCATGGGAGCCTGCTTCTCCTTCTGCCTATGTCTGCCTTTCTCTTTGTGTCTTGCTTTTTTAAAAAAAAAGTGTGCCTGGAACATAGTAGGTGCTCAATAATTGGTAAAGTGGATTAGTCAGATTTCCAAGGAGCCCTCGACTGGTCTCCCTGGCCTTATCCCTCTCGTATTTGGCACCCTCACTCCTGAATGTGAACCTTCTAGATGTAATCCTCCCCACCCCCTGCCTCCTGTTGTAAGCAGCATCAGTGAAGGGGCCACCCAGTGAGTGTGGAAGGGCCCTAGGAAAGGAGGGTGCTATTAGAAGACCGGAAAGGGGATCCCTGGGTGGCGCAGCGGTTTAGCGCCTGCCTTTGGCCCAGGGCCTGATCCTGGAGACCAGGGATCGAATCCCACGTCGGGCTCCCGGTGCATGGAGCCTGCTTCTCCCTCTGCCTGTGTCTCTGCCTCTCTCTCTCACTGTGTGCCTATCATAAAAAAAAAAAAAAAGAAAAGAAGACTGGAAAGGCTGAACAATGGGGGGTAACCAAGCCACACAGACTGTGACTTCCAGGTGCCTGGATCTGCCTCCCCCACTCCCCTTTCTGCTGGCTTCCTCACGCTGCACTCTTTTTCAACATGTCTTGTTGCTTCTGCTCCTGGCTCCTGTTTCCTAGAACTTATAGCCTGCACATGGCCCCTTGCAGCCTCCGTGACATCCTTACAGTGCTGTGGTCATTTAACTTTTGGAACCTGGTGACATCTGCCATATGAGGAAAACATGGGGACACCACACCTGCTTGGACCTGTCAAGGCTATTGGCCAGTGGGGGACTGGCCGCTGAGTGAGGGTCAGGTATCCACATCTGGTCTACTCGGCTGTGATCATGGGGACAGAGTGTGTGCTGTAAAGCATGGCCACAAATATACTTGCTTGTCTAATAGAGCAAGCATCTAATGGACACTGTTATAAATAAGAATTTGAAACTTGCGGGAATTCATTTGAAACTCATTAGTAAAGGAAACAGTCCGTTAGGAACGGTTTCATGTGGTGAGTAATCTCCTCTACCTGCACGGACCTCCATGCCAAATTATGTTTTGTAGACTCAGATTTTTATGACCGCATCCACTTGACCCTTGATATACTCACATGCTTGTTACCATAAATACTGCTGCAGGAAACAGTCTTAGGGTCCCCAAACTTGACCGATGGTTTTGGGAGAAAGACTTTCCCCTTTCCCCAAATAATCTATAATGTTATTAAAAATAAAATCTCCAGGGGCGCCTGGGTGGCTCATTCAGTTAAGCATCTGCCCTCAGCTCAGGTTATGATCCTGGGGTCTCAGGATGGAACCCTGAGTTGGGCTTCTTGCTTAGCTGGGAGTCTGCTTCTCCCTCTCCCTTTGCTCCTCCCCATGCTCGTGTTCTCTCTCTCTTTCACTCCCTCTTTCTCAAATAAATAAATGAAATCTTTAAAAAATAAAATTTCTGAGGGGTGCCTGGTTGGCTCAGTTGGTTAAGTGTCTGCCTTTGGCTCAGGTCATGATCCTGGGGTCCTGGGATGGAGCCCCTTGTCTCCTGGCTCAGCAGGGAATGTGCTTCTTCCTCTCCCTCTGCCCCTCTTCCTGCTCCCTGCTCATGCTCTCACTCACTGTCAGACAAATAAATAAAATCTTTTAAAAATAAAATAAAATAAAATCTCTGGACACCTGGGTGGCTCAGTAGGCTAAGCATCCAACTCTTGGTTGTAACCTCACGGGTGGTAGGATCAAGCCCTGCGCCCAGCTGTGTGCTCAGTGGGGAGTCTGCTTGAAGATGCTCTCCCTCCACCCCCTCCACCTCTAAAATACATAAATAAGGATGCCTGGTTCAGTGGTTGAGTTTCTGCCTTTGGCTCAGGGCCTGATCCCAGGGTCCTGGGATCAAGTCCCACATCTGGCTCCCCAAAGGGATCCTGCTTCTCCCTCTGCCTATGTCTCTGCCTCTCTCTGTGCATCTCTCATAAATAATAAATAACAATCTTTAAAAAAATAAATGAATAAATAAATAAATAAAATCTGTAATGTGAATTAAAAAAAAAAAGTTAACTCCTGCTCTGTAGCTTTCCTTGTATTTACCCACTTGGCTCCTGACTCTTCTCTCCCTCTTTCCCCCTGCCCTTATAATCCCCAATTATAAGACCCTGCTCCAGCAAGGAGAGCAAAAGCCTGAATCTTTAGCAGATAGCTCTGAGAAGAAACAGCATGACTGGTGGCACAGTGAAGGCTTTTGCTCCTTGTCACCTCTCTAATGATTGTTGGAACAGAAAATGCACAAGGTTTCTCCACTCCCAGGCTATGGCCTGGGGTTGCCCCGACAACTGCACACTCCCTGGTGTGGAGGTCTCCAGGAAGATGAGTGTGCATGTAGAAAAGGCTGGTAGGGCACTGCCCACCCACACAACCCTTCTGAGTGATCTAGAAACAGATATGTCCTCCTCCAGGCTCTTTAATTCTGACTGTCAGAAAATGGCCCAAGCAAATATGCCTATGAGGTGAATGGCGCAGTCCTATATGGGAGTTCCCTTTTGTAGTCCCCAACCTGTGCAGCTGTGCATGGGAGCACCAAAGGCATATACCAGGTCACTCCTCTGTCCCATGAGTGGAAAACTGAGTCTTGCTAGCCCTCCAAGCCTTCCCCCATGCACATTCCCAGTGGGGACACTACCACCTTCCTGTGTACCCAGCCTCAACCCTTTGGAAGAGTCACCCCTCCCTCCTGGGCTCCAGAGTTCACATCCCAGGTCCAGAACTTACTTAGGACTGTAACCTCAGCTAGGTCTCACAGCTTTCTTGAGCCACGAGTCCCTTACCTGCGAACCCAGAGCCATGCCAGCTCTGACATGGGACTTCAGTGACGGTTAGTTGGGGATATAAATGGTGTTCAGCTCAGCCAGAGCATGATGCCACCGAGTTCCCAACATCAGCCCTGCTCCCTATATTCTCCCATTTATACTCCAAACTCTGCCCCAGGAACATCGGCGTTTGGCTACTTGAGTAGATTCTCGCTCCAGCCCCGTCACTGCAGGCAGAGTCTGATCACACTTAAGCCCCTCAAGTAAACGACACACAAAACACTTTTTTTAAATAAATTAATTTTTATTGGTGTTCAATTTACCAACATACAGAATAACACCCAGTGCTCATCCTGTCAAGTGTCTCCCTCAGTGCCCGTCACCCATTTCCCCCCACCCCCCGCCCTCCTCCCCTTCCACCACCCCTAGTTCGTTTCCCAGAGTTAGGAGTCTCTTATGTTCTGTCTCCCTTCCTGATATTTCCCACACATTTCTTCTCCCTTCCTTTATATTCCCTTTCACTGTTATTTATATTCCCCAAATGAATGAGAACATACACTGTCCTTCTCCGATTGACTTACTGCACTCAGCATAATACCCTCCAGTTCCATCCACGTCGAAGCAAATGGTGGGTATTTGTCGTTTCTAATGGCTGAGTCATATTCCATTGTATACATAGACCACATCTTCTTTATCCATTCATCTTTCGATGGACACCGAGGCTCCTTCCACAGTTTGGCTATTGACACAAAAAACACTTGCAAGAGTCCTGTACTGAGTTCTTCCTGGAGGGAAGGATTATTTTACAAACTGAAATCCTTATCCCTGGATTTCTTTTTATTCACATGCCTGGCTTTTTATCTATTCTAGGGAATTGCTGAGCAGCACACACGTGCACTAGGACACGGGTCAGCTGGTGGCTTCCAACCAAGACCTCACCCTCAGCCCGTGGCAACCGCTCACCAGCCTGGCTCGCCAGGGAGGCTGGTGCCTCTCCCCACCGTGGCTTTCATTTTACCAACTAATTGCCCCCAATATACTGAGCATTTGCTGTGTGTCAGGCACTGTGTTCATTCATTTCATTAGCTTATTTATTTCTTCCAATTTCTTTAGAATTGACATTACGATGATCACCTGGATTGCTTTTAATCATTGGTGTTTGCAGTATCACACATTTTTCTTCCTCTTCTCAATGCAATAAAACACAGAGATCTACAGAGGAAGTACTTGTGCTCGGCCCTTAAAAACTCCATTTCACATACAAATGCAAAGAACAATCTCAGACTTCCTTCTGGGCACATCCCTAGTAACCAGACTTTGCATGAAGTCCAAAGAATACCACCAGTTCTGAGAAGTACCACTCATGTCCTTGGGGCCCTGGGAGCCCCAGTGGGAATTCCAATGCCCCGGTTCCCTCTACACCTTCTTGTGCTTCTCCCCCCGGGGAAAAGAATAAGGGTTTAATATCTGAGGAGAATTTCAAGATCTTTGGTAAGGTGTCATTCATTGCCTTTACTGCCCGCACCCCCCCACACCCCCATTGTCAACATCTCTACAACTGCTGTTCTTTGAAGCCCCAGCAGGTGTCACTGTGACCCTGACCATCCTCACAGGCCCCTCCTCTGGGCCGGGGCACAAGACACCTTTGAGGCCTGGGGGGCTCCCAGCGGTGGGAACTCATCTCTAAGGAAGAGTCTTGTTCCAAAGAGGAGGCTCCCATCTCTGCTGCGTTCTCTCCCAGGGCTATTTTAGGGAAGGGCTATGGTCTAGTGAAGGTTCAACCTCATGGGCAACAGGCTAGGCAAAGTTGGCAGAGTGGAGAGTGAAGGGGAGGAGAGGGGACCTTGATCCTCCTCCCTTTCCTCCATCAGTCTCTTCTTACCTTGAATTAGGAGAGTGTCCTCCCCAGCCCCATTCCCCTCAACCCATCTGACCATCAGCCCAGAGCTTTGGGAACAAATCTTGATGACTGCAGAGGGCCATCCAGGGTCAGGAATCACTAGACTGATGAGGAACCAGAAGGCACGAAGGGGGCTGTAAGTCAGGGAGGCTTCCCGGAGGAAGTGAGTGTGGACTCCAGAGATGAGCTAATGGCCCTGCCTCACATGAAGAATAGGGAGAAGAGGGGCCAGCCTGGGGGCTTGGTACTATCTGGGGTGGGGGGGATGCTGAGAGGTGAGTTCACCCATGGCTGTTTTGCGGGGTGTTTCTGGAGGCCAGTGGGCTTCCAGGGACTCTCTGCTTGAGAAAGTCAGGGCAGCAGAAACCACAGAATCAGTGTGTGCATGTGGAGAGGGGGAGAGCCTTGGGAGGGGCTGAGTGGTGAGAGGGCAGAGGGAGATATTCCTTCCAGGTTAAAGTTGGGCTCAAAAATAAAAATAAAAATAAAATTGGGCTCTCCGGATGGGGGAGGGGTGTGACAGGAGAGGGAGGGGGAGGAGCAAGGAGGAAGGGCTAAACTGGAGCCCAGCCTCAGGTATAGACTGAGCCTGCCAGGTGTGTTTGCTTCCTTGAGCCCTTGGCCTTTCTCGGCATGAGATGTCAGTGACAAGCCAGGGAGATGGGCTTTTGCACAAAAGTGTGTTGAACCTCCCATTGTGAAGCCCAACTAGACCTCAGAAGGCCTGATAGAACTCACCAGTTCCCTCCTCTGCATTTCCTCCTGGCCCATCTGTGCCCCCCCACCCCTACCATCTTCCCCCCGGGGCCCTCAAGCCCTTAGCACCAGTCCCTGTCCCCCCCACCCCTCCTGAGAACTGGCAAACTTGCCCTTTTGGTTATCACCTCATGGAGATCTGGCCCTTCTGGAAGCAAGCCTTGACACCTGGCATGGGGCTTGGCCCAGCCGGGGGACAGGAAAAACTGGAGAACCGGGAAGTCCACACACGCTTCAGCAGGGATGATGTGCAAGGGAGGCTGGGGGGAAGGCGAGGGTCTCCAGCAGATGCCCCCCCAGATGACAAGTGTCTAGGGGGCAGCCTCATCAGCTCCTTCCTTCGGGGGTCCTGGCTTCCAGGACGCCACCACGTGTGGAGCACATCTCAATGCACACACATACGCAGGGACAGAAATTTCTTAGAAGATGAAGTAATTTCTCCATTTTGTCCAGAGCTGGCCTCCGCCGAGCTGTCTCACACACACAGCCCGGGTGTGCCGGGGGACAGCCAGGGAGAGCCGGCTGCCCGCTGCCCCGAGCAGAAGCACACCTGCCAGGTGAGCCCCGGCAGTGCCCCCCGCGTGTGCACGGAAGCCAGACAACCAGGTGGCAAGACGAGGCGAGCTGGCTGGCTGTTCCCAGCGCAGACTCAGATGCCCTAGGACTAGCACCCAGGCCCAGCGGCATGCCGGAGGATCGGAAGAAACTGGGCTTTCTCTAATTTGACGGCTGCATGAAGCACCAGAGATCACAGCCTGTTTTCGTGGGGCAGAAGAACGCGATGTTGGCGGCGCCCCTGCGCCAGGGAGAGCACACTGAGCCGAATAAAATCCACCGGGGCTCCAGCCCAGCTTCCACCCACAGAGGAGGCCGGAGCCTGGCTGACTGGTGGCCCCCTGTCCTGAGCGCATGGGATGTGACCCCCGCGCCGGATGTCTCTCGACTGACGGCCAGCGTCTGGGACACCGGGGTCCTTGTGTTGCCAACAGCCCTCACCTCCTATTTACTCTGTGGTTGCGTGGTGGACTTCCAGTAGATACAGGTGCAGCCACCAAGGGGCTGCTCGGGCGCTGTCCCCAAGTGCTAAGGCACACACAGCCGTGGGATCCCTGAAGCCGCATCATGGGGTCTGACACAAGGCCCAGGGGGCCAGAGTGCAGGCTGTTGATTCCCCAGTGCACCCACCTAAGTCCCCGATGGAGGATTCTTAACTATCTAGATGCCCCCCAAGCCCTGATGGCCCACCCAGAGCCAACAAAATACTCTTCCGTAGACATGCCACGTGGGATTCCCCTGGCCTCCCCGACCCTGCCGGCCCCTGCCAGCTTCCTGGCGCCCCTGGCTGGTGAGTTTCACCCCAGAGGTGGCTGTGGCCTTTTGGTGGCCAGGGCCACCGCCTTCCCCAAGACCTTTCCTTCCAATTTCGCTCATCCATAACCCCCAGTGGCGGGGGGAGGGCAGGGCTGGGGGCTAAAGGGGCTCTCTCCAGGCAGCGGCAGGGGGCGGGGGCCAGGGGCTCCCCTAACTGCAGAGGCTAGCCTTACACACCCAGCAACACATGTCCCCCTTTATGGCCAGGGCTTTCTCTCGGTGCTTAAAGGCAACTGTGAAAAGAGCAGGGCTGATTCTGGCTGCCTAGCCGTCTCCTGGCAACAGGCCTGGCAGGAGGTCTTTCTTTCTCCCCCCCCCCACCTCCCTTCTCTCCTCCACCACCCCCCTTTTTCCTTTCCCCCCTGTGTCTTGTGTTGTGTATCATTAAAACTTCCCTCCCAGCCACTTCGCAGCCAACAACCGGGCCCTTCTGGGCCAGCTCAGCCAGCCGGGCCTGGGGGTGGGGGCTCCGAGGGGTCAAGCCCCCAGAGACGACAAGGCTTTGTGTTCTGGAACCAAGGCTTAAACTCAATTTGGCAACCTTCGGCACGTTCACGAGGGGCAGCCACTAGAACCACCCCTCCCTCGCCCTGCATGCCCCTCTTCCTTGGCTCCCCCTCCTTCATTTCAGCTCCCGGTCTCTTCTGTTAGTGCCCTAAGCCTGCCAATTGTGCCACTGGGCACTGCCCAGCCCTGCTAGGGCCTCACAGGGCTGGACACCAATGAGCCCTCACCTACAGGGACAAGCCTCTGCTGAAGGCTGGGATGGCCCCAGTCAGGGGCCTGCAGCCGGTGCTGGCCCCATGTCCTGGTCTTCCCTGAAAGGGGCAGAACACAAAGGGTGGTGGGCATGGGGATCACAGGGAGGCGGATCATCCCCTGAGAGTGTCAGGATCAGAACTCATGTGGCCACTGCAATCTAGAGGGACATTGAGACCCACATAGGGTAAGTGCTTTGCCTGGGAACACACAGGTAGGCCGGTGGGGGGTGGGGGTTCAAGGGAGTGCCTAGAACCCTGGTTTCTGCTCTCCCTCCTCTGTGGCTCTTTATACCCTTTACAGGAAGGGAACAGGGGGCTCTCCGAGACCAGCACACCTTCTGAGCTCGGTTTGCCTACCTTAAAGCTCTCTGCTACCTCCATGCAAAAACCTTGTCAGGCCCAGACTGGAGGGGTGACCCAGGGCCTTTATCCCCAGCTTCTTCCTCCATTCCTACCCCCACCCTGAGTGTCTGTGTCACAGAGGCCTGGTGCTGGGCCACCTTGTCGTCATCTAACACATTCATAAGTCTGGATGGGCTTCCCATCTGACACATCAAGGTAGGGAAGATGCTGGGAGTGAATCTCCACTCTTGGTCAGCGTGGCTTCCAGATCCAACTCCGAGGCTTCTCTACTTCTTCCAGCTCCAGCCTGCCTCACCCTCAGGCTCACCTGGCCAACCAGAAGATGCCCTGACCGCACAGGCCGGCACTTGCAGGGCACCCTGACCACAAGCACACAGCTCTGCTATGCCCGTGATCCAGTGTCTTCCAAACTCCAGGTGTTTCCAGGCCACATTTACCCCCTAGTACCTGGACTGCTATTTTCTTAACACTTTTCTTTAAATTGATTTGCTTTGAAAAAAAATTGATTTGCTTTGTTCTTAATAACTTCAATTAAAGAGGAAATGTTAGATTACTGTGATTTTCAATAATGTGATTTCCTTCTCACCAGATACCGTGGCCCCTCAAAGGCTCTGAATGTGTGACCTTCTCTATTAGAAAGGAATCTTAGCATCATCTTAGCACCAAACAGACTTTCTCCGTGACAATACTCAAAAGGAGTGAAAGAGAATGGAATAGGGAATGTGAATAAGTGAGCTTTCTCATTGTGTGACTCCAAGCTATTAGATACTATGCTTCATCTAGAGGGGCACCCATGGTCCTCTCCAGCTCCTCAGGGACATTACCATTAGCAATGGAGATGCTCTCCAAATTCCAACCTGTGGCCAAATATTTCAGACTTTCTTAAACTCTGGCATAGAAAAAAATAATAGTAATAAAATAAAATAAGATTGAATTAAAAATATTTTGGTTACACCACGTTTTCTGACTTGGGGGTTCAGAAAATGAATTTTCATTTTAGTGCCCCATCTTGATGTGCAGAACAAAAGGCAAAGGGGACCTGGGGGGACACCTGAGTGGCTCAGCGGTTTGGCACGTGCCTTTGGCTCAGGGCGTGATCCTGGGGTCCCAGGATCGAGTCCCACATCGGGCTTCCTGCGTGGAGCCTGCTTCTCCCTCCACCTATGTCTCTGCCTGTCTCTCTCTGTGTGTGTCGCTCATGAATAAATAAATTAAAAAAGAAAAAAGATTTAAAAGGGGGGGGGACCTGAGGAGGGTCCAGGTAAGGGTCAGTGAGAATGAGGGGGAAGAAAGCCTTTTAGGCCCAGCAAAGGAGATCTGGGAGCATCATTACTATCACCACTGGCCCTCAATCATTAGACAGTCTGGTCAAGATTTTGCCATTGGGGAGGGGGGTGGTCACAAGTTTATAGTAAGTCTTAGGGCACCAGCATTTACTGTCTCGTGCTTGAGGCTCTCTGGGTAGATTATTCCATTTAACCTGGGGGAGTTGTGGAATTAGCATACCCATTTGACAGATAAAGAAAACAGGCACACAGAGGTCCAAATAACTTGTCCAAAGTCACAGCAAAACAGTGGCAGAACCAGGATTTGAAATGCCTCCTAATCCCAGAGCCCAAGTTTCTCCCCACATCCCCCAGGCTAGCTGGCCAGTAGGGGTAGACCTAATTTAGGAGATCCCAGCCCTGTGGATAAAACGGTGAAACTGAGCCCAGAGGCCTGAAAATGGGGGAAGCAGGGAAGAATGTAGCCCCCCCTCCTACCCAGGTCCCCAGAGGAGCCTTCCACCAGCCCCAGAGCGCACAACCTCCAAGTGGGAAGGGCTGTGTGGATGTGTGGGAGGGGGCTCCTCGGGGAGCCTGAGGAGGCCTGGGAAGGAGGGCTGTGATTACAGGTGGAGCGAGTATGGGAAGAAGGCAGCTGAGCTCCAGCTTGCTTTCCCTCTTTTTTTAAAGTGGAGATATAATCCACACACCATAAAAGTCACCATCTTGAAGCATACCATTCTGTGGATTGTAGTATTCAATAGGTCATGCAACCATCACCATGGGCTCATTTTGAAACCTTTTCATCAACCCCAAAATACACTCGTACCCGTTAGCAGTCGAGCTGCAGTTTCTTCAGGAAAAAGGACAAGGCAGCAGGGGATGGAAGTATCTTCTGGATTAATTTTAAGCCTCATCTGACCCCTGCACCATTCTCTGTGGTTCTCTTCTCCCTCCCAGTTGTCTCAGAGCAAGTCTCCCAGCTCCAGGAGCACTTGTGACCTCCCCACCCCATCCAGGCTAAATCCCCAAATCAAGAGAAAGAAGCCTAAACTAGCCCTTAAATTAGAGCAACTCAACTGTGAGTCAATCGGCAGCACTTGATCTAGCTGCGCCATACTAGACACTCCAGGCAGGAGGGCCCAAATGTCACTTAGGAGGACTGTGGCCTGTTAACAAGGACGATGTATTATCTCACATACCAAGAAAGTCTGAAGCAGGACTGCGCAGGGGTAAGCTAATGTCTCAGCGACAGTGTTGGAGACCCAGCTTCTTTCTCTCTCTTTGCAATGTCCTTCCTCCACTACTCAGCCTCAGCCTCAGGCAGTTTCCCTCACAGTCACAGGATGGCTGCTGCAGCTCCAGGCATCCCACCCAGACACAATGTCCAAAAGCAGGAAAAAGGGATATTTTTTTAGTCTCATTTTAAAAGACCCCAAAACCTTTCCCCAGAAGTCCTTTTGCACCCTCCAGCAGACCTCCCCTCAGGGGAGGACTCATTGACCAAAGCTGGGTTACACGTCTAGCTCTAAACCAATCTCCGGTAAGGATCATCAGCTTAGACCAATCAGGATGGATCTCTGAGCCAGGTGAGGGAGGGGTAGATACCAGAAGAGACTGGGGGCCTCTTTCAGCCTGGAGGAAGGGACCACCAGCATAGACTTTACCTTCCAGAGGTTCAAGAAACAGCAGCTGACTGTCATAAAAGTATAGAAGGATCTCTATACTGATCTCTTAACATGTCCCCGGTGCTGTTTCAGACACTGCAGACATCATTCCACTGAAGAGGCGACAGCCATTGAGGCAGGCGTTATACCCATTTTGCAGGTGAGGAAGCAGGCTTCGAGAGGGTAGGTAATGTGCCCAGTGTCACAAAGTAGGAGGCAGAGCTGGCATTCATGGGGTTATGGTGTGGCAAGAGATGTGGGCTGGGAGACAACCACTCACACAGAGGGTCTTCCCAGCACACATAGGAAACCCCAATCAGGCTTTACCCAGGAGCCACCATGAAGGAGCAAAGGAGATGAGCTCTGCCAAGTGTGGGGCAATGCCAGACAGGTGCCCCTGGTCTGCTCAAGGACCTGCCTATACCCGTCCCAGCCACAGCCACCTGCTCCCGTGCTCCTCCTGGTTAGGCAGCTCTGACCCCATTGCCAGCCCACTGGGCCTCTAGCCATGTGTTTAGGCTCCCAGGACCCAGAGCCCATCCTGAGATTCCAGAAATAGCCACTGCAGACTGCACTAGTCTGTGGGGGAAGCTAATTAGCAGCCAGGGCTCTGGAGGGTACAAACCAGGATTTGACCAGAAATTTCTATACCATTTCCAAAAATAATAGCAGGCTTGTTTTGTCCCATCTCCCTAATGTGCCCCACAGGAGTCTTCCCCAAAAGACTCCTGAGATGGAAAGAATCTTCATGGTTTTTATCTTGGTTTTGGAGGAAACTAGGAGCCAGAGTCCATACCAAGAAACACCATGCCAGCCACACAAAGGTCTGGCTCTACTTCCCTGGGAAGGATCACTTCTCCTGGCGGGCCAGCCCCGTCTGGGTGGGGGCTCGGGGCTGGATTCTGAGGCTGAAGGCACCATAAAGGGGACGGTGGACGGCTGAAGAGGGTAAGAAAGGGAAGGAGAAGGAGGGAAAGAGTGGCAGAGAGGGGGCGCTGGCAGTATGGGGAAGGGCACAGGAGGGCCGCCAAGCCTCAGATGCCAACAGGCTGCCGACTCCTGATCTCACCCCACTTGGGGCAGTGCGAGTGTCCTCTGAGAGGGAAGCAGGAGCCAAAAGACAGAGTGGGGTAAATGGGGAGCTCCGGGGGCCCATGTCTACACACTATGGGGACCCCCAAGGGCCATAAGGAACCGCCGCCCCTCTGAGGCCTCAGTCCCTGGCTCCTCTCACCCTACCTCTCATAGACACTCATTGACAGTGTTTACATGGGACCTACCACATGCCAGCCTCTGATCTGGGTGTTGGCACTTTGGGTAGTCCCACAGAGTTTTGATTTTAGAGTAGGAACTAGACACTAAGTGAGCAATTTAATAGACATTTTTGACATATAACGTCTGTAACATAAGGTCAGTGTTAAGGGCTGTGCAGAAGAATAAAGTGGAATAGGAGACCAAGAGGGACTGGGTTGGGGAGCAGCTAGCGGTAAGGGGGATCCTTCTGGAAGGGTGATTGTGAGGTAGGTCTTAAGTTGGAACATCAGACAAGGTTTCCCTGGATAAACCCTTCTGGAGGAAACTCTTGGGTACTTGAGGAGGGCTGCTTAGCTGAGGCTTGACTGGGGCAGAAGGAGCAACCCAAGAGAGCCGCTTGTTCCTCAGCCCCTAAGAGAGAAGAAAGAAACCCAATATTTATTATTCCCGGCCGCGGTCTGGCAGGCTGTCAGCACCGTTCTCATTTAACGCTGACAACTCCCTATGAGATATAAAGTATTATCTCCACCTCCCACAGAATAGAGGAGGCTCAGCGATAGGCAGCTGGCCAGTGGTGCCTTCTCCTTTATGTCGCTCCCTCCCCCCCCCAAAGGATGCTGGCCCCACATCGCTTTCCAAAACGCCCTTGGGGAACCGGGGAGATGACCAGCGTCAGAGGAATCAGTGCCACAGGACAAAGCCCTCACGTCGCCACAGGTGGCACCTGTGATCCCGGGGTGCAGGTGGGCCAGGCTGGCAAGGACTCGGTGACATCACTCTGCCGTCTGCAGCCTCGCATATCTCGACACAAAGCTGAGGCAGCCGCAGGGCTCCCGCCAGGCGGTGCCTACTAGACCTCACACCACCCCGGCCCGCCCGCGTCCTGCATCTGGGGCCCGCCCGGCCTCCCGAGGGAGCCACCTGGGTGGGGAGGTGAGGGAGCCCCAAGCCACGCACACCTTATCTTCGGCTAAGCTCGGGGATTGCCAAGTAGATTAAGGACATTCACTCACGAGAAGACGCCTACTTAACGTGGGTCCCCAAAGACCGGGCTGCTCACCCACAAAATCTCAGGCTCCGGGTCTCCCCCACCCCCTCCCACCCCCGGGCGCCAGTGCAGGTGCAGGTGGGGGTGCAGAGCCCCCTTCCTCGCCCGCCGACTTCCTGCCTTGCTATCAGCACGGCCGCCAGGGGGCGCGCCAGGGCCGGACGACGGCGGGGCGGGCAGGCTCCGGGCCTCTGTTGTTCCCTTGACGTTTGCGGCTCACCTCTGTGCGCGCGCGATGCCGGCTTCTGGTAGGTTCCAGGACGCTACCTCTGTGCTGGGCAGTGCAGAGAAACCTTGCGCAGTGAATTCCGGCGGCCACCCCCACGCGACGGCCTGCCTCCAGGCTGTGCTCTCGGGTTGTCCGGCCTTCCAGTGGCCTCCGGGAGCTCGCTCAGAGCTCTTAGGAGAAGTTAAAAGCCCCCCTCTCCCCGGTGAGCGACCTCGGAGCCCCCACGCGCCGCCTCGTGCGCCTCGTGCGGCTCCCCGCGTCCTCTTAGGCCTGTGGACCTGGGCACCTGCTGCTTCCCTCCACCCCACCCCATCCCACCCCACCCCTGCAGCATTCCCCTCTCTCTCCATCCTCCCCAGGCTGGTCTGGGCGCCAGCTTTCTGGGCCCCCGAGCAGCTTTCGGGCACGTCCCAAGCAAAAAAATGAATAGCACTGCGCTGGATCGGAGATTTCCTCCTCCCTCCCGGCGACAGACGGGTAGCCCCCTGCGGGCGGCGGGGGCCCGGGCGCCTCGGCTTTGTCTAGGCGGCGCTCGGCAGGGGGCACGGCGAGCGGGGCTGAATACACAGCTGCGGACTGCGCGCTCCGGGGGGCGCACATCAAAAGGAACCTCGGGCCGGCGAGAGAGGCGGGGGTGGCACAGGGCCGGGCGGGCGCTCGGCAGCACCGAGGGCCCCGACGGGCACACACCCAGCACCCAGTGCTTCCCACGTGCCAGCCCTCGGCCCCCAGGCCCCCGGCCCTCCCCGCCGTCTTTGCCCTCTTTCTAGAGGCCACCCTCCACCGCACCGACGCCGCCAACCTCTCCCACCCCGGCTGGCTTTGGAGTGAATTTAACCCTTTCCCCATCGACTGCAACCCACCCTACGGTTCGGGGTGCCTATTAGACGGAGGGCGTTTCCGTTCGGGACACGTGGCGCGGGGGCGCCCTCCCCCTCCCGGGTAGGGACCCTGTCTGTGTTCCACCGGCAGCGCTGGGCGGGCGGGAGGAAGGAAATTAAGCCTGTGTTGAAGGAAGGACACCTGGCAGGGGAGGGGAAAGGGCTCAGGAATCCCCTCCTCTGGGGAGCTTTCAAGTGGGGGGAAATCCCCACGAGCTTCCATCCTCCAGGGCCCTTGCAGGGCCACTAGCCGGTTCCCACACCTCCTGCCAGTCCCTCTTTTACTTCCCCAGCCTGTGCGGCCAGGCCAGCAAGAGTCCGGAGTCTCCCCTCCACCCACTGCTTTCCCTGCCTCTCTTCCCTTCCCTGCCTCAAGCTCCTGACCTGGGTCTCCTCCGGGTGTTCCCAGGCTCTCTGGAGAAGGCACTGGACACACGTGGCCCTTCAGAGAATGACCAGTCTTGCCTAAGCTGCCCAGGGTGACTGGCTGGGCATGTCTCAGCCAACCGTCAGTCCACCTACAGCCTCGGGGATCTTTGGCCCCCACCTCCCAGGGCTGGCCCCTATGGACTCTTAGGGCCCAGAAATGACCCCAAGAGGTCATCTAGTCCAGCTCCTGCCTAACTGGATCCACAATGGTGTATTGGTGGCCAGGGCAGGTAGCCCTGCTCAGCTCTCAGAATGACAGGTACGGGCTCTGGAGCTTCCCAAACTACCAGGCAGAGGGGAGAACCAGCAGGCGCCTCTGATCAGAAAACCAGTGGAGACTCCCCGTTGGGCAGGACCGAACACAGGGGAGGGCCAAGCAGGCCACGGAGGGGATGTGGAGGGCTCTCTATCCCTAGAGCTGGGACCCTGGGGCCCCATGGGCAGTGATAATGGCAAACCCCCTGTGACCCTCTTTCCAGGTGAATCAGAAGCAAGACATCCCAGAATTAGCCCAGCACAGGGGCACCTCTAAAGGATCCCCATCCCTGCAGCCGTCATCCCAGTTGCTGTTCTGGGGCAGGTTGGGGCTTTCTCTCCATCTTGCTCCTCCTGCCCCTCTCAGCCTCCCTCCTTCTTCCTCCTCTTCCCTCCTCCAGCTCCCCCTGCTCAACTCCCGCCCTGCCCTCTACTCTCTGTACTGGCGTCTCTCAGTTTTTCTCTCTCTCTCCTTTCTGCACTCAGTTTCTCCCTGTTCCCCCTATCCCTCCTCTCTTTCATCTCTCCCCCCACCCCACCCCTCCAGCCGAGCACCCGGCTAGGAACGCGGCAGGAGCCACGACAAGCCCAGGCGCCTCTCCCGACCCTTGGCGCCCCGGGGCCAGTTCCCCGAGCTCCCCGCGCCCGCAGCAGCCGTGTAGGGAGAGGGCTCTCAGGATGGGCAGGGGCAGCAGGTTCGAGCCGTGGGCACGGGTGGCCCAGATCAAAGGCCAGGAATGTCTGGCCCCTGGCCTGGACTTCCTCCAGCTGTGCCCCCCACCTGGTGGAGAGAGGGGCCACCATTCCAGGCGCTCTACAGGACTCAGGGGCGGCTCTTTTGCTGCCCTTTCTGCCCTTGCCTCCCATCGCTGGCCTTGCTTTCTTCACTCCAGGCCCAGGGCTGCCCCAGGGTCCCCAGTGCCTCTGGGGCTGTGGGTGGCCTGGGAGCGGGGTTTGGGAAGCAGGTCGCCCAGGTGACAGGGGCAAGTCCCCCAAGAGTGGCCTCCGTCTCAGCACCTCCATCTCACTCAGGGCTGAGACCTAATTGTTGGACTGTGGAGAGGGAGAGGACAGAAAGACCCCAGGGGGCCGTGGTGGGACTTGTTCCTCCGGTGGGGGGTGGGGGTGTTGGATACATTTGGCTTCCACACAGGGAAAGGGCCCGTTATCACCGAACACCAGGTGGGAGCTCAGGCAGAGAGTTGGGGGGAGGGTGTCCGGGAGGGCAGCAGGGTCTTCCAGGACCCCAGCTGCTCCCTGCTAGGGCTGCTGCGTTTCACTGGCCCCAAACGGTTCATCCAGAAGATCCAAACGGGTCTGCGGGCAGTGCTTGTGACCCGCGCCGGACGCCGGGCCTGAACCCCTCGAGGAGGAGAAAGTGACCTGGCACCGCGAGCAGGAAATGCAACTGGCCGCCGGTGTCAGTTGCAGGAAATGCAAAGGCAGCAGGAGGTCCCGATACCGATCTGATCCCTGACAAAAGACTCAAATGACACTCAGCTCCGTCCCCCGGCGCCGCCCGCAGCCAGACCTTCGAGCCTCCGCGGACCCTTCCGCGCGCCTCCCGGACACCCGGGAAGCGACCTCCTGCGGCCGGGGTCGAGTGGCCGGCGGGCTCGCGGGCTCCGGAGGCTGGAGGCTGGGAGGGGTTGTATTTCCCAACCCCCGCCGAGCCCCTCGGATCCTGTCCTGCCCCAGCGAGGCTTCTGGAAACATCCGTGTGCTTTCCACTCTCGATTCCTCACGCGCCCAAGTCCAAAGGGGTCACGGTCCCCCGAGGGAACAGGAGCCACCCATCAAGCCCACGCCAACCCGGCACCACGTGAACGCCCCCGTCCGAGCCCCGGCGTCTGAACCTGGCGGGGGTCGCCGCGGCGGGTCCCGGGCCAGCAGAGGGTCCGACGTGCCGCCCCTCCCCCCCAAGTTCCCACTGGGTCCGGGGCGCGGGCTTTGCCCAAGTTTGCTGGGCGATGCCCTTCCGCGAGCCCGACTCGTGGGCCGGGCGGGAGGGGCGCGTGATTGACAGGCTGAACTACAGACTCATCTCTTACCTTAGGCCGCGGGCGCTGATTGGCTGCTCGCTGACATCCTCAAACCCGGCTGCTCCGCGCTGGGCTCGGGAGGGGGGCGGCTGCGGGCGGAGGTGCGCTTCTGACAAGCCCGAAAGTCATTTCCAATCTCAAGTGGACTTTGTTCCAACTATTGGGGGCGTCGCTCCCCCTCTTCATGGTCGCGGGCAAACTTCCTCCTCGGCGCCGCTTCTAATGGAGCCCCACCTGCTCGGGCTGCTCCTCGGCCTCCTGCTCTGTGGCACCAGGGTCCTCGCCGGCTACCCAATTTGGTGGTAAGACTCGCCTCTTGTCCGCCCGCGGCCCGATTTCTCCGCCGGGTCCCGGGGAGGTGGGGGGCGCCGGCCGCGGGTGGGCCGCGGCTCCTTTCTCCTTGCCTCCCTCCAGCCCCCCACTCGCCCACCCCTCCTGGATTTTCTGCTGGTGTCGCCTTCAGAATCCAACTCCTGGCTTTTCTGATAATCACCATTTTCCCTGCTACTCGCTGCAGGGGCTGGAGGACTTTCCCCGGCGCAGAAGGTCTCTGATTCTTAAAATCCTAACCCTCCACCCGTCCCAATCTGGGGGCCCCGAAGACCCTCCATTTGCCTGCAGTTGGGTTTCTGGAAATCCAGCGCTGTCCCTGGGGCCCAGCCACTCCTCTTCTCCATTTTGGGGTCTTCATGGGCAAAATCATCCTGTTCCTTCATTGCCACCCCCATCTCCGCCGGCGCCTCCACCAAGAGATTTCCCCACAATAACCCCCTTTTGCCTTCATATTTCAGACCCCGATGGCTTCAGGGATCCCTGGGGCAGGGGAGCGGGCGGGGGGTGGATTTCATCAGATTTTCCCCACTCTGCTCTAGATTAATCTTGAGCCTCAGAAGTGAATATGGTATTTGCTGATCCGAGATGCCATTGAATTCGGATTTTATTCATTTCTTGTTTGTCCATCCTGGCAAAAGGGGGGTTCTCTGAAAATGTAGTTGTTTGGGAGGGGGGTGGGTTTGTTCTTTGACCAAAAACCCAATTCTCCATGTCAAATTCGTTCCTTTTGGAAAACCGAGGACGGAGGAGAAAGGGAGAGAGGGAAGAGGAGAATTCCGTCCCCGAGAAATGCGGATACAAAAGACATTTTTAGTAAATAAGGCTGGGAAACCAGGCGCGGTGTGTGTGGGGGGGTGTGCGTGTGGGGGGGGGCCGACCAACGAATAAACAGCCCTTCGGGAGCCCCAGCTCCATGGAGTCCCCTTGTTTTCCGAGCAGCCCCACCGCCCCCCGGCAGGTCCCAGAGGCCAGAGGGGAAAGACACTGAAACCAGTTCTCTAAATTATACCCCGCCTGCCCTCCGTCTCCAGCCCCCTGCATTCCGGAAAACTTTAATTAAAGAATCTTACCCTCCTGGACGTAGGAGAGCCTCGGCCTGGGGGGTGGGAGGTGAGGAGGAAGAATTTGGGATCCATGAGTGAGAAGAGGGCCTGTGGCCCCTGAGGTGAAAGTCAGAAAGGAATGCCACCAGGGCGCAGTGCCACCTGCGTGTCCCCCTTTCCTTGACTTGCCACCCCCTCCCCAGCCCAGGGTAGGGGGAGCCGAGCCAGCATGATTCTGGGGCCACACCCTGAGTCTGCCTCCAGTTGTTTGGGGGTAGCAGCATTTGGAGGCCGGGATGGGGGTAGGAACAGGGCATGGCCAAGGGTCTGTGCGTGGAGGGTGCTGAGAGTTGCTACCAGGACATACACCCAAGGGAAAGTCTTTCTTCTGCCCAGCCCATCCTTCCCGCGGCTTTGGGCTGGCCCTGGGGCCTCCGATACATAAAGCAGTCCAAGGGGTGGCTGGGGCAGCCAGGGATTCCAGGTTGGGGGCTGTGCCTGTTGGGGGAAAGACCCCTGCCTAAACCAATCCTGCCATCCCTGCCCTTAATGACCTTCTTTCCGTCCCTGGGCCAAGGCCATGCTGTTCTTTGCCTTCCTGGGGACCGGTAGGGGGAGGGTATGGAGAGAAGGCTTGGAGCCCCACTGGCTGCAGGGTTGAGGAAGAGGCCAGGTGCCCTACCCTATTAACTGGAGGAGGGCACTTCCTGGGGCAGGGTTGTGGGGGGACTATCTAGATAGGAAGATGCTGGAAAAACCTGGAAAGCCAGGACATCTCTAACGTAATGCCGGACACATGGCTTGTTTGGGGGCTTGCGGGGGTTGGAGGGAGACAGGGATGCTGCTTTGTCTGAGCAGAGAGAGGGCTGTGTGTGTGTGTGTGTCTGTGTGTGTGTGTGTGTGTCTAGGGTGTTCTAGGTCTATGATCATAAGAAGTGTCAACTGTATACCAGTATGTCTCCGAGTATGGAAGAGTCTGTGCCTGTACCTGGGCCACCATGGATGTGAACTCATGTGAGCTGGGGGATCCATGGCTGTGACCGGGTGTGCTATGTCTCTATACACAAGTGTCAGCAAGTGATTCTAGGATGTGTGTGTATGTGTGTGTTGAGACAGAGAAAGTCTAGAAGTGTCTATGCCCACGTACAGGTCAGCCCCTGTGTCTGCTTGTGACACTATGCATGACTATGTTCATGACTGGGCATGTGAGTGTTGTGTGTGCGTGTGCGTGTGTGCGTGCGTGTGTGCGCATGCCTTCATGACAGTGTAAGGGGAAAGCCCCACAGCTGTCTTTGTGCATGTATATCACTGCTCATGGCCATGACCTGATTGTGCTTGTAAGTATGAGTGCGAGGCTGTGTCTGGGTCTGCCTGTGACCCCGTCCTCAACAGCCAGTGACTGGCTGGGCCCAGGATTATGGATAGGTTTGCAGACCTACGACTTACCGGTGTGGGTGACATCCCAAGCTTGGGTGCGTGGTGGGTGTCCGTGGTCCTGGAGGGGCAGTCCAGCAGGAGACAGAGGTCTAACAGGGAAGCTGCAGAGGGCACGGCTGACCTCGGGTCCCAGGCTGGGCAGTGTCGGGGCAGGGTACAGAGCCTTTCTTGGCACGAGCTCATCCTGTCTGCCTAAGGACTGCCGTTAGCAGCCCTCCCCTCTTCAGCCATTTGTCTTTGGTCTTGGAACTGGGGTGGAGGGTAAGTCCCCTTCCTAGAGCTGGGGCTGGGCCTGGGACAGGGACCGTAGAGTGGATGGGTCTCAGATTCCTGTTCCCACTCTGCCTCCAGGGCAGTCAGTCGGAATCCAGTTCTTTCAGCGTCTGAGTCCAGCACAGCCTGCCCTCCTCAGCCCACCCAGCTCACACATTCCCCAGGAGGGATTTACAGGGGAAATCCTTTAGCTGAGATTTCTGTCCACGCTACCCCTCAAGAAAGGCACCTCGAACCCCCAGTAGCCTGTGCTCCTCAGGCCCCAGTCCTGAGAAAAGGCAGATCAGAAGGTAGAGCCATAAGGGCCTCAGACAGAGACTCATGGAAGGAAGAGATGTGCTCCAGGGCTTCCTAGCCAGGTAGTGGTGGAGCTGGGACAGGAAGCTGTGACAGCAGCACTGATTTCTATAATTCTTCTTGTCAGCCCCAGTTAGCGCCTGCTGGAGGAACTTGTCTTTCTTCTCCTTCTTGGGGGAAAAATGAACTCCCCTATGAGGGCCCATCCTAGGGCCTGCTACATTCCAGAGACAGAGGCCCTGATGGAAGGGGCCTATGCTGGGGGTCGGGAGCCCACCTGCCTCTGGGTGACCCACCCACCTGGGGCTCTGTTTCCTCTTATGCTCAAGCTCCACCAGGCAGTCCTGCCTCACAGCTTGGGTGAAAGTGTTCTGCAGAAGTCAAGGGCAGTGAGCTGGAAAATAAGACACCTGAGTTCTCTTTCCACCATCCTGGGACCCGCTCCCTCACTCGAGCGGCTGCCCCAAGCCCTGCCTCAGTTTCCCTATCTGTCAGTTGTCGTGCTGCCTCCCCCACCCGCTCCCACCTCCACCCGCCTTTCAGAGGCTTGTGAACATGTTCAGTCAAACCCCGTGGGGGTCAGTGGGCCGGGCCCAAGGAGGCACCTGGAGACTGCGGGGGAGGAAGGCCCCAGGCCAGGTGTTAACACTTGTAACAGGCAGGAATTACAGCTGGCTGGGGCTGGGGCTGGGGCTGGCGAGAAGCTGAGCTGGCTGGAGGCTGTTGATCCCACAGACAGACAGACAGACAGATGGGCAGATCGGATGGCCAGGCTTGAACCGGGTGGTCTCCCTTCCAGGGCAGGTCTTTCCCTGGGGGGATGTGGTGGGGGAAATTAATCCAGGTCTCTTGGAAGTGAGTTAACAAGCCTTCTGCCCACCCCACCTCCCACCCACTGTGGGTGAGGCTTGCTGTCCCAAGGGAGCGAAATTGGTGGCGGGTCTATTGGTATTCTTATTGATGAGACCACATTTTGTTTAAAACAAAAACAGGTCAAATGTTATAATAATACCAGGAGCCTGGAGCTGAGTTCTGTTCTTGGAAGAATCTACTTTAGCACAGGGGAAGGGGCACCGGGGAAGGCGCAGCAGTCAGGGAAAGTTCTCCCAGAATCTCAGTGCATTTTTCAACAGCTCCGGGGCCAAGAGGTGAGCGATGGGTGGAGTCTGGGCTCTGAGCCTCACTCCCACCCCAGGGATCTTGAGGGCCCTGGGTTGAGACAGCTGCCTGGTAAGAGACCTTTTGGGGGTGGAGGTGAGGGTGAGGTTGAAAGAGTCAGGAGCTGGACTCGGCGCCAAGTTCTTTGGTGGACACACTCCCTCCTGCAGCTTTCCTGTGACAAACCCAACCAACCCCATCGGCCCCCACACTCTGGCATCTGGGTGCATGCTCCATGACTGATAAGGTGGAGAAACCGAGGCAGACGGAGGGGGGTGCCTAGGTGGAAATCTCCAAAGAGTAGACAGCCAAGCAAGCGCCTCTAATCCACCTCACTACAGAACTTCATGTCAAAAAGACCTGAATGGGACTTGGACAGACAAAGGATTGAGAGAAGACAGTAGGGACAGTTGAGAAGGTGATATGGACATGAGATAGGGGCAGGGTGCTATGACCTTAGGGTTTTCTCTAGACTTCCAATGGGGTCTGGGGAGGAGACAAGGAGCTTGGGGTCAGGGTAGGAGAGGTGACTTTTCTCAGAGGAGGATGGAGCTAACAGACTTCCAGGGAGAGTGGGGTAAAAGGAAGATCTTCCTGGCCTAAGAATGTGGCGAGCCCAGGAGCAGAGAGGACCTGGTCTTCTAGCCTTTTGCACGCACCTTGCTGTGCACCTCAGGATCTTTCTAAAGCCACCAGGGAGGGAAGACATTCTCTACGTCTGTCCCAGGTGGGGAGGCAGGTAATGCCTAACCCCTCCAGCCAAGGTGACGGCCATCCTGGTGTTCTGTGTTGTGTTTCCTTGGGTGCCAAGAAGTTGTTAGAGCTGAGTGGGGAGACTCGGGTCTGAGTTCTGAGGTCATGGTGCACTGGATGTGGGACCTAGAATGGGCTCCTTTTCCTCTCTATGCTTCAAGTCCCCGCCTCCCGCCGGGCTTCATTTTCCTTGACTCCCCTGAGGGATCCCTTCTGCCCCTTGGAGCTCCCAAGGCAGTGACAGGGACAGACACATCGCTGCTGGGAAGGGCAGCCTGAGTGCCCTCTTCCCCTGCGCTCCCCGGCCTCCACTCCTGCAGGGCCTATTCAGACTTTCGGAGCTGGCCTTACGCAGCTTAGCCTGACTTCCGAAGCCCCGCCTGACCTCAGTCCCAAAGCTGGCTGCTCCACTCCTGCCGGGCCAGCCTGCCTGCACCTCCTGGCCACACTTCCCTCAAACCTGGCAGCCGGGCTCACGTTCACGTGTGGCTTTTTCACGTACTACGTAGGTAACCTAGGGCAGGTTAACCTCTCTGAGCCTCAGTCTCCCCATTTATAAGATGAGAACAGTGACTGCTTCTGCCTCAGGGGTTGTAGAGAAGATTCAGTGAGTGAACGCACATAAAGCTCTTAGAGCAATGCCTGGCCTACGGAAAGTTCTGGGTAAATGTTACTCGCACCCGCCGTCTGCAAGCTGTTTTGACCCATTGAAGTCCTCCATCCAAACTCGCCTCTTCCAAGAAGCCTCTCGGGGTCTGGCCTGTTTTCCTATCTTCAGAGGTCAACTTGCCTCATTATCCTTGGTACTGGTGACCATGAGCCTGTTGCTTTATTCTTTTTTTTTTTTTTTAAGTTTATTTATTCTTTTAGTAATCACTACACCCAACACAGGGCTCGAACTCACAAGATCAAGAGCCCAACTCTCACTTTTCCTCCTGAGCCAGCCAGGTGCCCCGACTACAGGTTTATTCTTAACTTGACGGAGTTAGGCCAGGCAGACCTAACCTCAGCTCTCTGCTTGCCCAGGAAGGGTAGGGAGAGAGGGCACTGGAGCCTCCTCTAGCCCTCCTCCCACCCCACAGTTTGTGGGGCTCTTGCGGCCACTGCCATTTCCAGCTGGGACCTGGAGCCACCTGGGGCTGGGCCCGGGGTGGGGAGGGGGGGTCAGGCAGGCGCACAGTGGGAGTGGCACTGGGGCCGCCTGGACCAGCCCGAGCACAGAAGTTGCTCCTCCAGGAGCCGAGAGATGATTCAGAAGGTGATTTATAGACGGAAGGCAGAAAGCTTGGCTCCTGGCAGAGGCCTGCTGCTTAATTACATTCTTGGGGGGGGGGGTTATGAGTGGTGCGGCAGCGGGGGGGGGGGGGGGGGATCGACTCTTACCCCCCTCCCCCTCCAGGCCAGTCCCCATAGCTGCCCACACTCCAGGCACAGTCCCCCTTTCTCCCTGCTGCCAGAGAAGGAATTCCCTATTCTCAAGGAGAGATGAGGCCAGGAGAGCAGAAGGAGCTTCTGAGACTGGAGGAGGTGGAGAAAAAGAGAGGCCAGATGAAAAAGTTCCATCCCCAGGGACTCCTCCAGGGGAGTCTGGCATCCAGGGGGGCTGGGAAACAGGACCACCTAGGGAGGAGGAGCACTATCTTCCTTGCTTCTGGGCAGGTGAATAGCTGACCCACTCTGGGTTTCTAGAATCCTCCTGAAGGTCCACACTTTCCCACCAGGGCCCTATCCCACTGCCGCTTCTGGATCCTTCCTTCAAGTGCATTCCTTTTACGTTTGGTTCTCAGTGTGCCGCGGGCTGGGGACTTAGGGACCCGGTTCTGTGCTCAGAGGTTGAAACCGAGTTCTTTAGTGCCAGACAACCTGTGTTATGTGGGCACGATGGCTGCCTTAGATCCAGAGAGTTCTCCAGGCAGGGTCAGGCTTGTATCAGAGGGAGAGGAACTTTGCTATCCTCACGTCAAACCAACATCTCAGAGGGTCCCCGCAATTCAACTGCTAAAGCTACAAAATCACTTCTGCACTGTTGACAGGCAGCCCCCATTCTGTTCAGTCACTTGCTGTGGTGACATCTGGATTCCCTCTATGAACGCTGACCCATGTGGCAACCTGACATCTTTCTATTGCTGCTTGGTTCCCATGTAGTCTCACCGCGGCTTTGAAACCCAAAACCCACCACTAGTTCTGGAGGCTAGAAAGGTGTGTTGGGGGGCAGGGGGGAGGAGGGTAGCCTAGGCCAATAGAGTCTATTTATCTGTTTGCAGCTTGGCGTGTACAGCCGGGAGGAGTTGGCAGGGGTCAGGATGGGGACACTAGACAGCTCTCTGGTTCCCCCTGAGGCGGGCCTTCTCAAAATGGCCTCATTATGTGTGTGGAGTGAATTCCAGAAATGTCAGGCACACCCATACATCTAGGGGAAGGATGGAGACGCACAAGTGTGCTGGGAGACAAGAGGGGGCAGTGTGGGGTGACGGGAGGTTTCTGGCCAGTGAGTTAGGGGTCCTGAGACCTGGCTCTGCCACTAGCTGTGGCATGACATTGGGCAAGTCCCTTCACTATTCTCGACCTCAATAAATAGGGGACTTGGGCAAGCTGCTTGCCCTGGACTTCCAGCTCTAGGATTCCAATCCCAGATTCTGGTCACCCAGTGATTTGGACCAGCTGCCTGGTAGAAGGAGGCGGTCACTGAGGACTGACCTCAGGGCGGGGTGGGAGTGCTGAGCACAAAGCTTTGTACAGCTTTGAGGTCATGGATGAGTCTCACCACTTCCCAGGCCTTGGTCTTCCCATCTGCAAAGTGGGTGATGATACTAACGCTGTCATGTGCCCCGCCTACCTGCAGGGCTGTCCAGAGCTTCAGAAGCAATCATCTTCAGGAAGCCCTTTGAGAAGCGTCACATTCTTTCTAGAGAAGTTAGCATCATTGCTGATCCTATCAGAAAAGAAGAGTAGGAGTTCGCCGCTGGTCAGAGGGTGCTAAGCATGGGCCCAGCAGGACTCTCTGAGCCTCTGAGCTTGAGGAGTTGGTATTTTCAGTGGAGGAGGAAGGAGTGGGCTGGACAGGGGCATCATGAAGCTCAGAAGAGGCAGAAGTCCAAGTGGCCACTGGACATGCCCAGGTTCATAGCTGAGAGCACATGCCATGGGTGCCCTCCCAACCTAATGCAGAGACCAGAGGCCTGACCTGAGCTCAGCCATGCACAGAGCAGGATCTCTTTTCCTTTCTTTTTTTAAAAGATTTTATTTATTTATTAGAGATAGAGCACAGGCAGGGGAAGAGTCAGGGGAAGGGGCACAGGGAGAAGGAGAAGCAGGCTCCCCATTGAGCAGGGAGCCCAATGTAGGACTTGATCCCAGGACTCCAGGACCATGACCCGAGCCTAACTGACTGAGCCACCCAGGTGGCCCATAGAGCAGGATTCCTAAGGGGGGACAAATGAAGATGGGAGATGTGGGTGGAGGTGAGGCAGAGTAAGGGGAAAGAGGCGTGTGGCCATCAGAAGATGCTAATTGCCTCCAAAAGGCCTTGCAAACTGGCAGACCATTCACTCAAGCCAGGTTGGAAAAATAGGGAGGACTGAGTGTGTGTGTGTGCACGTTGGGGGTGGTAAGGGGGGTGGGAGCAACAGGACCAAGCACCCAGGCTGTTGGGAGGGTCCTTGTGTGGAACCTGCCCCTGGGCACAGAGTCCCACTTATCTGCCAGAGCCAGCTGGGTCAGCAAGAAAAACCAATCTCTCCTCACAGGACCGTTAGGAATGCAAATAGGGGCTGTGGCAGTGCGTGTGAACAAGCATCCTGCCTCCTGTCCAGATCCTCACCACTTACTCCCTAACTGGGATTTCTGAGGGCCTCCCCCCTGCTTTTAAACCTCCCGTGGCTCCCCACTTCTTGTCTGGCACCAAGGCTCCCTGGGATTTGGCCTCTACCCACCTGTTCAATAGTACTTTCATAAGCCCCCAAGAACCCCCCAATTCCTCTGTGTCTGTTCATGGAAATACCTCCCATCTCCTCTCTCCCTTCCCCACACTCAACTGCTGAAATTCCACTTTGCCGTGGACCCAGATCAAAACCCTCTTCCTTTGGGAAGCCCTCCTAGATTTCCAAACCAGCGCCCTCTAAGCAGGAAACATGCCATCACTCCCTCTTCTTCTCCCCCACAGCCAGACATGCCATTTAGTCCCCCTGCCTTCTACCGTGAGCTCTGGGTGTCTTATTTTCCTTCTCCAGATGCCCCGCTACAGGGAGAAGCAGTTTTAGTTCCTTGGAACCGCCACCCGCCCTGGCCAGTGCCCAGGATAGAGTCGGGGTCAGTAAACAAAAACAGCTCTGTGCCCTATGTAACGCACTCTGTGAAGACGCAGGAACAAAAGACGTTTCTAAGAGCGCCAGTTGCACACGTGCATCACTGTGACGTCATGAGCAGACTGAATGGGCGGAGTGGACCCATCCCACCCCCGGGGTAACCTGAGGCTCAGAGCACATTGCTTCTGCTGACTTTGAAAGGCAGCCGGACCTGGTCGCCCTTGACCAGCAGTCAGCCTGCCCTGCTCGGCTCAGGTGCGCTTGGCTCCGGCCACGTGGCTGGCAGCCCTGGACTGTTGGAAGGCCCTTAGGAGGATGGCAGCCCAGACCTGAGCAGGCCGCTGTCTGAGCCTTGTCCTTAGAGTCTCAGTTCCTTTGGGATTAGATTTTCCCTCCCAGCTCCATTTGCAAATATTCTATTTACCCCACCACCTGCCACTCTCACCCCCTCCACCATGCTCACCAGCTCACTCTATACTTGGGGGCCCAAGTCTTTAGTTTTAAATTCCCATTTGGTGAGACTTGTTTCTCATCCAGGATTAGGTGAGTGTGTTTGTTGGTGGTCTCTATGTACTGGTCCCTATACACACCTCATGGTCTTCTAAAACCAACCTCGCCCCATTCTGCAGATGAGTTCTTGGGCCACCTACCCTCTACTCTGAATCTACATCCTGTTGGGCCCAAAGCTTTTCCTTTCTACCACCATTCAGGCTCAGAAGCGGATTTCTTATTTGGGGCAAGAATTAACTTATTCATGTTCTACCTTCTTCCCCCAAGGACGGCTTTGAGGCAAGATGACATTTGACCTTCAACTTGCAAGCTGCTGCTTTGGGTTTATTGATACTATTTCTGAAACTCTAGGAGGTCCCTTATTCAGAGATACATGCAAGTCTCTGGTGAACTTTCCACGTGTCCTCAAGCTGGGCTAGTTGGATGCTGGCAATAGAGGCACGTGATCATTTTGTTGCCCCTTGGAGGGGTGCAAGGTGCTTGGGCAAATCGCTGCTTCCTGAGCCTGTGTTTTCTCGCCTGTGAAATAGGAAGGAGGTGGAGTAAGTGGCCTCTTGCATTAATTATTTCCAGCTATGAGTTTTATCTTTCTATTTAGTCCCTCGTGCTCCTTCATACCCGATCTCTATCCTACACATCCCAGAAAAAAAATCAGAGTCTTTCTTGCCCAAACCAATTCTTGAGTTAGTGCATCTGAGATAGCTGATTTTTTTTTAACCCAATCTTTACAATTCAATATTCAACTTTATTCCTCCCTGAGGACAAGCATCTCTCCTTTTCAGATAAAAATATGTTTCCCTTTATGTTCTGGCTATCAGGAAACCCAGAGTCAAACTTGAAATTCAATCCTGTCACCTCTATTGACCGTGACGTGGCATATTTGTCTTCTCCTTGACCTTGAACGTGATTTTCTGTTTTCATGCTATTATTTAATCCCATGTGTTTTGTATTACAAGCTCCTTGAGGGCAGGCGCAGTCTTGCACACCGCTGTATTCTCTGTGCCTGCCAAGTACAGAGTCCATACTCAATAGATATTTGTTGTCTTTGGAATAAATGTTTGTGGTCAAATCTTTGCTGGAAAGAGGTGAGCCACACACAAATTTTTTTTTAAAAATCTTGCTCTATCAGGGCATTGCGTTGTAAGAATTCCAGTCAGTTTCTATTTCTTTATCATCAGCTCTCTCTCCACCCCGAGTCTGCTAAAGCTTTGTCTTTGACTAAGCCACCGTCTTTTCTTTTGTCCATGATCTGCTTCATTCGAAACCTGAAGTCGGTACGTAACCTTCCTCTTGGGAAGCTCTCTTGTTTCCTAGCCAGTGACCAGACTTTTCCTTTTCCCCGGCTCCCTTCATATCTGGTTCCTCCCTCCTTCCCTGGTGCTGGAAGGCAGCCAGTGCTATTGCTGCCATTCTGCAGGTGACCGAATGCTCCGGTAGCCTCCCCCTGGTCTCTCCCAGTCCCCAGCAGCCATCGTGGGAGCTGCTGTCACTATAAGGCGCAGTGGGAAGGTAGAACAAGGCCACGGTCATTCGGGAAGAGCACCAGGGTCCCTCGCTGCCAGCCATGCGTTTCCCATTGGCAACACCCGAGGGGAGCACCGGGTTGGCCTGGAGGGTGCCAAGTCTCCACCCACCGGTAGATCTCCAAGGAGGGACACAGAAGGGCACCCAGCAATGGAGGCCAGGCACCTTCATTGCTACTTTGTCCATGAGAAAATTGAGGCTGCCAGAGCCTAAGAAAGGAGCTAGGAAGCGAGTGCTGGAGGCAGCTCACAGCCAGCCGATGATTTGATGATTCGTTGTGTATGGTGTGTGCCTGGCAGGCGCAGCACGCACGTTAGCTCGTATCCCCAAATGACCTCAGGAGGCAGATACTCCTGCTATCCCCATTCTACAGGTGAGGAAACTGAGGCCCCAAGAGAGCCACTCCATTGCCCAAGGCCCCACAGCTGGCCCGCCCAGGAGCAGCAACCACAACACAAAGCGCCTGCAGCCAGGCCCACCAGGCCTCCAGTGACACCACACCCGTCCTGCCAGTCAGGAGGTTCCTCCTTAGGTCTGCCTGCGGTCTTTCCTGACTCAGTTCAAGCCCAGACTCTCTAGTTTGTCGTCTTGGGGACATGAGCTTCACTGTGGATTTCTAGTTCACCCCCAGTACAGGAGTGCATTTCTCCCTGGGTCTTCCCTTCTCCAGAACCATCCTTCCCCAATGACCCAATCTCCTGCACACCTTTAATCCTCTTGCTCTCCCTCTTCTTCTTCTTCTTTTTTTTTTTTAAGATTATTTATTTATGTATTCATCAGAGAGAGAGAGAGAGAGACAGTGAGAGAGAGAGGCAGAGACACAGGCAGAGGGAGAAGCAGGCTCCATGCAGGGAGCCCAATGTGGGACTCGATCCTGGGTCTCAAGGATCACGCCCTGGGCTGTGGGCGGCGCTAAACCACTGAGCCACCTGGGCCGCCCTGCTCTCCATCTTCTGATCTCTCTCCAGCTTCTCCACCTCCTTTTGCAAGTGCTGTAACCCACAGGACTGCCTTGAGGCCAAGGTGAAGGGATCTCACCAGACCCTTAAATTTAGAGGGCTCTATTTTGCAGTCTTAAGGCCGTGCCCCTCCCCACAGGGCATGGGGTCTGGGGTCCAAGAGGTTGTACCCACCCAGAACTCACACTCCCCACCTCCCAACCTCTGCTCTGGGTCCGCCCCTGGAGGTCCTTGCCCAAATGGCCATGAGCTTGCTTCTGGGCTGTGCAGATCTCTGTCTGGGTTTGATCCTGATAGAGTGGCCATGCTGCTGGTGTGAGTGCCCCTGCACCCAAGAGGTAGTCAGGGGAGGCCGTTTGCAGGGGCTGTGGATGGAGCTCGGACGTTCCATTGGGGTGTCCAGTGTGAGATGGAACAGGGATGGGCAGGCAGCAGGCTGGATCTCCCCATGTCACTTTTCTTTTTTTATCTCCAAATATTTTATTTATTTATTTGAGAGAGTGCATGAGCAGAGGGGAGAAGCAGCAGGAGAGGGAGAAGCAGGCTCCTGGCCCAAGCAGGGAGCCTGATGTGGGGCTCGATCCCAGGACCCTAGGATGACGACCTAAGCTGAAGGCAGATGCTTAACCAACTGAGCTGCTCAGGTGCCTCTCTTTTTAAAAATTATTTATTTGGGATCCCTGGGTGGCTCAGCAGTTTAGTGCCTGCCTTTGGCCCAGGGCGTGATCCTGGAGTCCCAGGATCGAGTCCCGCTTCAGGCCCCCTGCGTGGAGCCTGCTTCTCCCTCTGCCTGTGTCTCTGCCTCTCTCTGTCTCTCATGAATAAATAAATAAAATCTTTAAAAAATTATTTAAGTAATCTGTACACCCAACGTGGGGCTCGAACTCACAACCCAAGATCAAGAGTTGTACGCTCTTCCCACAGAGCCAGGCAGGTGCCCCACCCTGATATCCCTTTTCTAGCATCAAACTCTGGAGAACCCAGCCTCTCAGGTGGTGAACAAGGATGAGAGGATGAATTTTTAATTTATTATTGAAGAATACATATAAGAGAGTAGCTGAGTTCAAGTGCATAGCTCACTGAGTTGAATGGGACATATGGGATTTAACAGTTTGTTGACCTGACAGGAGGCCTTCACGTGCTGGGCAGTGGTAGATGAGCCTCTACTTACCCTCTCAGCCAGGCCCCCGTAAATGCTCCAGCCGGGGCTGGGCTCGTAGGCAGGAAACAGGGCCTCCACAGAATCTGGAAGAAGGCTTGCTTTCTCCAACGTCGCCGCGTCTTAGATTTCTGCCTCAGCAGGTTGCCTGCCTTCTGCGCGGGTGACACTTCCAGCTCCTCCACAGGCTGGGGTCACCTCACACCTTCAAGTCCCCTCTTGCCGAGCTGGAACGCTGTCTTACGCATCCTTAGCCTCGAAGGAACTGCCTTCCAGTTTGGTGGGATCTGTCATTTTCTAATGGCCCGATCATTAGATCGCGTGCAGCGGCAGCTCCGTGGCTCCCCAGTCCCTGGAGTGGCCTGCAATGCCCTGCAGGGTCCAGCCGCCCCCTAGCTCGGGGCCCACTCCCACCTCCTCTCTGTGACCTACTTTCCCTCACATGGGTAAGAGCGCGGGCTTGGGGAACAGCAGGCCTGGGCTCTGGATGGTTCTGCATTTAGTATCTGGATGACCCCAAACTCTCTGAGCTTCTCTTGTCTCTGTAAGATAAGAGCTACTCTAAGGGGTAAAGGATGCGATAGGTGTGAGACTTAGGATGGGGGTCCCGGTGTCCACACATGTCGCTGTCCTTAATCTTGTTTTATTGTCTGTACTGTTCTACTACCTTCTATCTCCCAACCTTTGTGCTTGCCCTTGCCTTCCCTTGGAATGACCTCTAGGAACTTGCCTGTATTCTTCAGAGCCCAGTTTGGACAACATTTTTCTCTGTGTAGCCTTCCCTTGGCACAGGCTCCTACTCAGCCTCTTCCAGCAGGAGCACGTCCATGAACTAGACTGGGAGCCCCCTGCGGGCAGAACCAGCTCTTGGTCATCTCTGGACCCACATCACCAAGTGTAGCAGGTGCGCACAACAGGCCCTCTAAGACGAGTCGTGGGAGGAAGGGACACTGCTGAGATTGCCCCAGTCACAGGCTCAGTCTTCCAGCCCTGGCCAGAGACGCTCATAGCCTCCGTGAGGTCCTCCTGGGAAGACCTGCTGGCACTTGTCACATATCTTCTTGGGTTCTTAGTTATCTCTTCATGTGCATCTGTCTGGCCTTCCCAACTAATGAGCTGGCCCTGAGAGCAGGTTCCCCTTGTATGCCCTCGCATCTCCAGTGAGCCTTACACAGCGCCCTGCATAATGCAGGAGCACAGCTGGGAATTCTGTTGATCGAGCTGATGAACTAGGCTCCTGCCCAAGCGACCTCACACCCAGGTTCAGCTGGCTCCCACCCTCTGGGACAGCGTTTTCCCTCACTGTGTGAGGCCTCAGAGGGTCCAGCTCTGAGCTTCTAAGTCTCCATGCTGAAAGGCAGCCCAGCATTCCAGAAAGAGGGGTCAAATTTGCCATAATGTGAATCTCAGGTGTGCCACTTAATAGCTCTGGAACTGTGGGTACATTGTTAAAAATCCCTGAATCTCAGTTTGTTCAGCTGTAAAATGGGAGTAAAAACTCTGATCTCAGGGCAGTATTTTTTTTAAGATTTTATTTATTTTTTTGAGAAAGAGAGCATGAGTTGGGGGGGATAGAGGAAGAGGGAGAAGCAAATATCCTGCTGAGCAGGGAGCCCCATGTGGCGCTCAATCCCAGGACCTGAGCAGACGCTTAACTGACTGAGCCACCTGGTGCCCCTTAAGGATGAAATGAAACAATACACAAGAACTGAGCTAAAGGTGAATACTGAATAATAAATCAATGAGGTTCTGAAGGTCATTCCAGTGTAGCAAGGGGTATAAAAATATCCCAGGCCAGAATTTGTACAACAAAAAGATCTGAATTCCTTCCAAAACAGAACAGGCCACACTCAGGGAAAACCATATGCTTTATGTTGTTTTGTCTCAACTGATTAACCTGTTTGAAGAATGAAGTGGGTGATGGGCATGTGACTTGGTGCACCCAATGCAATGTGGACTCTGGCCTGACCTTCTGTCCTGGTGTCCTGTACAGCCAAAGTACTCACCAAGGCCTCCAGCTCTTGGGAAGGGAAGGATAAATCAAATGTGGAAGTTGTCATTCTTACTGGAGTTCCAAGGACTGGTCTGTGTGGGTTTAATATGGCCCCAGTTAATGGCTTAGACACTGGTCCTTTCAGTGTGTGTGTGTCTCTCTCTCAAACAAATAAATCTAAAAAAATAAAATAAAATAATAGTTTTCCCAGCTAAGAATGCCTAGACAATACATATTTCATTTTGCTTATTTTTAGCCATTATAAAAATGGTGTTATGCTGAATGCTGTCTTTTCTCCCTCTACATTATGTTTCTAAATTTCAAACAATGTTGTTGGATATTACTGGAGCTCTTTTATTTTCGCAGCTGTGTAATAGCCCATCATCTGAATGCACCACACTTGCCAGCTCCAGCTCCTGCCAATGGACGAGTGTCTCGGGGTGCACATGAAGGACGGTAGCTCATGGGGGTGCCTATCGCAGGATCTGCAAATGTTTCCCTTCACAAGTTGACACAAAGCTTTTCAAAGTCAGGTTGTGCCCATTTCCACTCTCATTTTGCTCCACATTTTCACTGATTTCACAAATGGGATCTGTGGTCTTCATTTGCAGAGATGGGACTGTTTTTAAGGTCCCAGGGCTGGGTGAAGCAGAGGCAGGGCGGCGACCCACGTGTTCATTTCGACACATAAGACATGCATTTGGAAGAACACATGGCCCGTGGCTGGTGTGGCTGGTGGAAATCCCCACCTTTGGCTTTCACTCCTTCACGCTCCTCACATTCTCTTCTCTAAGGGCCAGAGGGCATCGCTGGCATTTGGTGACAGGGGCAAATTGGCTAATGGAGGCTTCTCTTCTCTGCCTCACCTCTCCATCTGCACCACTCTCCTCCTTTCCGCTCCTTAAGTGCACCCTCCTGGGCTGTGAGCACCCTGCCGGCTTTCCAGAAACAATGCCACTCCTTCCAGCAAGTCCCATCCCAGGAACCCCACCAGACCAAGGGTACGTGTTCCCCTAGTCCTCTCCTGCCTGAAAAATGGTAGTAGTATCTCCCAGGTGCCACTTCAGGGAAGACCAGAAGGTGAATCTTTCTCCTAAATCTTTATCTAAATGCTGGGTTTCCTTCCATCTGAAAGAAAAGTTGTGAGCTCCTCAGCACACCTTGGAAACCAGGTGTGCCAGCTAGGTCCTGCTTGAATCTCTGTCCTCAAGAGCTCGGCCTTGCCAATCCTCTCTTCTCCCACACTGGGGCAACACCCCACTTCCTTTTTTAAATTTTTATTTATTTATTCATAGAGATGCAGAAAGAGAGAGAGAGAGAGAGAGAGGCAGAGACACAGGCAGAGGGAGAAGCAGGCTCCATGCAGAGAGCCTGACGTGGGACTCGATCCAGGGTCTCCAGGATCACGCCCTGGGGTGCAGGTGGCATTAAACCGCTGCGACACCAGGGCTGTCCCCTCAAGCCTTTCCTACAAATATAAAGGGGTCTTAGGATCCCTATCCCAATTGGAAGACTCTTTCCCATCACTCCCTCACCTGACCATAACCTTTCCAGGAGTTTGCAAAATCCAGCAAACTCAGAGCTGTCATCTCTTGGACACCTTCTCAACCTAACTGCCACCTCGCTCCCTGCTCTTCTGTGTGCGTTTGGGCCAGGGCAGGACTTTGTACGCTTGTGGATGCCCTTCTTATAGCAGTTCCAAATAACCCTGCTGAGTAGGGCTTCTGGGGTCAATTAAGTTTGGGACATGCCACCTGCTACTTCTAGCTTCTTGATGTTTATGGTGCTCATTAGCATATTAGCATTCATTAGCATATTAGCAACACAGGCCCCACAGGGATGACCCTTGTTTTCATTTGTTTAGTCTGTATTCCAAAATTATTTAACTTGGTGGTCCTTTCTCCCCAAATAACAACTCTAGTCTATTTGGAAAATGTGATCTAGAAGATTCTCCTGCTCCTTTCATATGTCAGTTTGTCCTTGTGGTCTTATTCTTCTCAGCAATCAAGCTGATTCCTCTTTTTTATTTTATTTTTAAGTTATTTATTTATTTATTTTAGTAATCTCTATACCAGCATGGGGCTCGAACTCATGACCCTAAGAGTCAGAGCCACACGCTCTTCTGACTAAGCCAGACTGGTGCCCCCTCTTCTGATTTAAAAAAAAAAAAAAATCATCCTTTGTGAACTAGTTCAGTCCTGAGTACCCCTTCCAGAGGGGCTTGAATTGAGTGAATGTACACTTTAATAAATGAATGAATGAAGCGATCAGTCAATCGGTCATCCAGCTAGATCCCCTCTCCTGGGAAGCAGTCAAAACTGCCTGGCCATCGCACCCTGGGGGTGGGTCACACCCTCTCCACAGTGGAATGAATCACCGTCTTGCATTAGGCTCCAGTCATTTTTTTCGGAGGCATCTGGTCTCCCTGACACTGGGAGCCCCTGTAGGCAGGGACCACATCGCACTCACCTCCCTGTATTCCCATAAGTGGGTACACGATCCGTGACTGCTGAATGGCATCTCTCCTCTGACTCCTTCCAGAGGGATCTAGCACCCTGTGGTTAAGCCCAGGTAACCTCAGGCAAATCACTTCATCTCTGCACTTCAGTCTCCCAATCCAAATGGGGGTGATGGTAACAGTACCTTCCTTACAGGGTTGTTGGGGGCCTAGATGAGTTAGTATGTGTGACGTGTATGAAACACGCCTGGCACTCATAACAGCGACCACCATTCGTTGTACAGGGGCCGTCATGAGAGCTTTACCTATATGTCGACGACTCCTCCTTCCATCTCTTAGACGGAGGTGACATTTATATTTTTCGAATCAGGAAGTAGAGTCCTCCCAAATGGACACGGAAAGGAGTGGTAGCAACGGGGCCAGGACTCCGGGCAGCCGCATGAGCCAGTGGTTTGCAGCGCTGCTTCCCACTGGGGACTGGGCAGCTCCTCCCCCTCCTCGCCCACAGTCACCCCCCTGAGAACCTGATCCGCTTTTTTAGTCTCTCTCGTTCCCCAAAAGATGGAAACCATGGCACTATATGGGTGGGTTTTAAGTGCACTGTGTATACGTGAGACAGAGCATAAGTGAGTGGGAGGCCGGGCAGTTGCCATCACCTTCGTGGTAGATCCGGGGAAACAAAGATGTTGAGGTGGAGCTTTGAGGCCACAACAGGAGGAAAGTCACCTGTGAATCAGCAACGCTGCAGAACTGGCAGAGAGACCCTGGAAGTCGGCTTGGCCACCACCCACGGCACTTTGCCGGGGGCCCTGCGTGTGCCCAGGAAATGTTTGCAGGCAGGACATCTGTGGCCGCTTTGATCCAGGCAGGTTATCCAGGTGAAAGACAGATGGTTGTAAGAGGGAATCAGGATGGGGGGCGGCAGCCCTGACTTCTGAGGTGAACATGCTAGAATCCTTCCCCATGCGCCAGCTGGCCTTCTCTGACCCTGTAGGCCGACTCCCTTCTTCAGGAGTCAGGAGGAGGAGGACCCCGGGAGTCATGGGGTTGACTGTCCTCTTTTCTCCATCGTGGCCAGGGCTTTATTCTGGCTCTGTCCCTGGTCCAGCCATACAACAGAAGTGAGATGTGGGGGTCTTGGGGGAAGGGCTAATTCTGTGATGTGACTGTAGGAGGTTTAAGATGCATATGCCACAGGCTGTTTTTCTTGGAGCGGAGAAGGTTGGGGGGCTGCATTCCAGGCAGGGGAGCAGCTACTCCATCAGCACCTGAGGAGAGGCCACGAGGGCCAAAATGGCGGCTCAGAGGGTTGGGGGGTGTGGGGGGTAAATAGACGAGCTTTCCCATCAAATGTCGTGAGGCAAAGGCACCCAGGAGTGGAAGCAGCTGGTGAGGCTGACAGAGGAACAGAGAGAAGTGGGGCTGAGAACTTTCCAGACTGGAAAGACGATGGAATTCGCAGGAATTCCCAGTCCCATGTGGACTGATTGGTCTCTCAAAAGCTTGACTAGTATGAGAATCTGATAAGGTGTTGAGTTTAGCTTTTTCTCCTCCCCATGGTGGTACATTGTGTTCTGTGAACAAAGGAGAACCAGAATTCTGTGAAGACGAGGAAGAGCCCCTTATCACGGTTGGCTGAGCTCTTTGGCTTCTCAGCCCATGGGACCCAACTGAACCCCCAAACTGGGGCTACAAGAGCCAGGGGGTGTGAATGCCGGGTCCTACTGCCTCCTCTTGGCCTTCTTTTGTGCCAGATGATCCCCCAGTGTTCTTTCCAGCTCTGACAGGCTTCTCTCAGGGGGACGGCCCTGGCCCCCACTTCACTGCCTATGGGATCGAAACTCATCAGCTGGGACCTCAGGCCCTGCCTCCTTCCCTCTTTGCTCCTTGGGTTTTGGTGTTTTTGAGTTACATGAATGTCCCGGAAGTTCCCTTCCTCTGCCTTCTCTTGCAGGGCATAAAAATCCACCTGAGAGCACATCTCTCTGAAGTAGATTATCTGTCCGCCCATCCCACTCCATGTCCTCTCCTTCACCTGGTCCCCCATCTCCCCCAGAATGATTTGTAAGCTGGTTGGTCTTCATGCTCATGCCCTCTCTTCTGTGCACATGGCCTACCCATGAGATATACCCTCCTCCAGGTCAAGGGCCGGGATGGTGTCTTGTGCCCAGCTGAGTGCAGAGCACACAGCGGGTGCTGAATAAATGCGTTCCACTCCAATCAGCCAGTCGTCACCAGAGGGTGGCATCTAGACAAGAGAAGAATAGCAACGGCACGGCATTTGGTCAAATCCCACCTTCACTTGCTGGTCCCCTGCATGAGGCTCAGTTTCCTTATTTGGAAAGTGGAGGCCATGTCTATCTCTCAGGACTGTTGAGAGAATTAACCCAGATGCTGTGTGGGGAAATGCTTTGCAAACTTGGAAGGTGCTGGAACATGAGTCATCTACGCTTAGGCATCTTGGATGCCTTCTGGGAGAGGTCCTGAATTCACATGTCCTGCCCCCAGCCCTCAGGTAGAGGTCTCCTCCCCACCGGGGGATGCTTTGAGTGAGAGTCTAGCTCTCTCTGGGATACAGACAAATAGATCTCGAGTATGGAAGAGCCATGACAACATTCAAAGGAAAAAAGATCAATGGGCCCCGACGTTTGAGTTTACAGCCCTATAAATCCAGAAAGCAGCCTGAGTGGCAGGATCTACTTGAGTATTTCCTTCCCCTCCTCTTCCAGCTCCTAACCAACATGCCCCATACAGACTCTGTCCTAAGAAATGTCTCCCCTACTGCTTTATTAGGCAGCTTGGTGCCTCCATTTCCTAGCTGTGTGACCCCAGACATGTGTGCTTAGCCTCTCTGAACCCATGTTGTCACTTGTCAAAGGGGGATAATTATAACCTCCAGAGGGTTCTCTGGCAAATGAAAAGATATATTCTATGTAACGTGCTTTCCGTGGCTCCTGGCACTAGTCAGGCTCAGTAAAAGTTAGCTGTTTGTTATTATTCATAATAATAATCACGCTCAGCACCCCCACCAATCGATCCCCTCACTACCCTACTTACAGAACTCAGTAAATTATTTTCTCGTGACCTTATTAGGTACTCTCTACCCCAATAAATACGCCCTACATTCTCATTGGGTATGCACCTGGATAAGGCATTGCCTCTTATTTCACCGTTGTGTCCCCATTAGCTCATTTTCCCTGGGCCTTGCGGGCACCTCCTCCTGCCTGTGGTGACTTGGGCCTTCTCAGGCCACAGTGATTCCTCAGGGTCCTTAATTGGACCAAATATGCTTTGACATTTTGCCCCTCATGCTGAACGCACATGACACAGACACATCCTATTTGTAAAGAGATTTTTTTTTCTACCTGACACGTTTGCTATTCATACGTGTATGAATGTGTGTGAGCATGGTGTGTCATTTTTATCTTTTCTGTCTTAAATGTGTTTCCTCCTGGAAGAAATTCCTACTTTTGTCATGAATATGGACAGAACACTGGACTAAAAGTACAGAAATTTTCTATAGCGCTGGCACTTGTGTGGGGATGCGCCTGGTCTGGTGGGGTGGCAGGGCGTAGGCAGTGAGCGGAGGTGAGGGGGCAGGAAGTAAGGACAGACCCAGAGGAGGTGAGTGCGAGCTCTACGCATGGACTTGGGGAGAAAAAGCATCTCCAGTCAGAGATGCATAGAGATCTGGAAGTCTGAGACAAAAAAAAAAAAAAAGCAGCTGTGGCTAAGAATGATGCAAGATGTGGAGCCCCACTGGGAGAGGGCGCCTGGGGCTGTGAGCCCCAAAGAGTGTTGATGTGCTCACTTGCTCACACCACTGCAAGGCTAACGAAAGTAAGTTGAGAATCAGGATAAAGGTGTGTGTGGGGGGGTCATCAGATAAAGCATTAGGCTGTAAGAGGAAGCTAACACTCTTGAAATAGACTTTTCATCTTCTCTTTACCCAGTGTATGCTAGCGTGTGTTTTGTGATGCGCGTACCTACGAGCATTTCATTTTCTGGCCAGTGGTTTAGACCCAGGGTATCAATGGAGGGGCACGCCCAAGCACTTTTTACTGACGTGCTGCTGCTGCTGGGTCAGAAAAGTTGTGCCTCCCTCACTGTGAAGAGGAGATTTGTGGAGAGCCCAGGAGAGGGAGGTTGAGGGAGGGCTCCTTTCATGAGAGGTAGGTAGACAACACCAGTGGCTGGTGGAAAAGGATGGACTCATTCTGGGAGCCATACAGGTGGGGTCCCTGAGGATGGATAGCAGGGAGTGAGGGCCCCCCCTCCCACCACCTCCCTGGGCGGGCTCTGAGCCTCGTCTGTGACCCAGGACGGTCTCCACCCTGCCTCCTCCCCGTAGCATGGAATAGCACAGAAAAGAGGGGGCACCCAGACCTGTTCCATCTGTTTCTCTGGGGGTGGAGCCCAGGCATCAGCAGCTGTCAGCTCCCCTGGGGCCATCTGACGCCGAGCCAGGGTTGAGAAGCAGCGATCCACCCCTCTGAGCTCTGGAACATTTAACGAGGTCCTGCAGAGGTCTGCGGTGGACCTGGAACACAGCTCTTAACAGGTGCTGAGTAGATGTTTGCAAAACCCAGGCAGGCGCCTTTGGCAATGAGCCCCTTGAGAAGAAAGGACAGAGGGAGCGAACGTAAGGACTCCGCAGAGGAATTGGCGGCAGCACTCGGGACTGGTGAATTTAGGGGGGCACAGAGGAAGATGTTGAGGCTCGCTCTGGCTGCTTCTCCTGCAGATGGGGAATGGGGCGAGAGGGAGGGGCAGCCACAGCTTTGAACTTGAGTGGAGCCTCCCTAGACAGAGAGGGAAAGTCCAGGTGCCGCCTGTTTCACCTGCGCATCCTTGGGGCCATGGGGGGAGTACCCACCTTGAAAGCCAGGGAGCAAGCAGCACCCCAAGAGCCCCCGGCCCCACAGCCCCTGCCCCTGTGCACCTGCCACGCAGTGCTCAGCCCCCCACCCCCACCCACCCCGTCCAGAGTTTCGGGTTGGAGCCCTGCATGGTTGCGGCCAGAAGTCCTGAGTTGGTGAGAGTTTTTATTGTTATTGCTCCTTGAAGTCGTATTCTGAAAATTGCTAATCTGAAAAACAGGCAAAATAGTTGTACAAGGAGCAGACGTATGCATCCTTCCTCGTTTGGCTGGTTGCCCTACCCCATACCCCCAAACTACCCCTGCTCCCAGTTTGGCTTATTTCTGCTGAACCATTTCAAACTAAGTATAGTCATCATGACTCTTTTTCACCCTATTTCCAAAATAAGGATGACCCTATGACCATATACCATTGTTACACTTAGCAAGATTGATAATGATTCCTAAAGATTCAGATTTTCCCAGTTATCCTCAAAATGCCTTCATGGCTAGGATTTTCAAAATGGGTTCCAATCATTTGATTGCTATGCATCTTAGGTTTATTTTAAACTAAAGCATCCCTCACCCCCCCCCAACATTTTTTTTAAATATTTTGTTTATTTATTCATGAGAGACACGAAAAGAGAGGCAGAGACATAGGCAGAGGGAGGAGAAGCAGGCTCCATGCAAGGGGCCCGGTGTGGGACTCGATCCTGGGAATCCAGGATCAGGCCCTGAGCCAAAGGCAGACGCTCAACTGCTGAGCCATGCAGGCGTCCCACACACATATACTTTTTAAAAATGACAGGAACTTTTGGGAAGTTAAGTCCAGTAGCCCTGTGCACCACCCCACATTCTTAATTTGTCTGGTTACTTCCCTATTGTGTCATTTGGTTTGTTCCTCTATCCTTCGGGTTTCCTGACAGCTGACAGTTATTTCTCAAAGCCTGGGGAGATTCAGGTTAAATATCTTTAACCAGAGAACTTCCTACAGGATGCCAGGTACTTCACATTGCATCATTTCATACCATGCTACTGTCACACTCTGGGGGAGGTTTTTATGATCCAGTTTTCTGGACTCCTCCCCAGAAAGTCTGATTCAGCAGGGCTGGCTTTGAATCCCAGGTGTCTGTATTTTTCAAAACCACCCCCCTAATAAATGCTTGTCCCCTGTCCTCTGAAAAGTGGCATAGGGGAGTCTAGGTGGGATGATTGAGGTAGGTGACATCCTTGAGCCTTCCCCAGTGTGATCTCACTGGGTGTGAGGCAGGGTGGGTGGGTATCTGGGCCCCAGCAGGAGAGGAATGTGGGGTAACTGGGGGCAGCTCCCAGGCTCAACTGGGAGTCCTTGCAAAACAAGGGGTGCCCCCACCCACTTCTCTGTGCTCCCAGCACCCAGCACAGGGCTGGGCCCAGTATACATGTTTGTTGAGTGAAGATATATACCCACCCCATGGCTGCAGAGGAGCCCGGGGGCCTGCTGTGAGGATGGATTCCCAGGCAAGTGGTTCTCCTTTCCATGGTCCCTCCTAGGCTTCTTCCTAAGATTCAAAGGGTTTCTGGATGGTAAAGCCAGCAGCTGTGTGATAGGGCCCGGAGAACCAGTAGTGCCACCCCATGACCCCAGCTTGTCCTGATGGTGGCCTGCGGGACCTGAGGAGGTGAGGAAAGTCTGGGCCAGTCAGGTGTGGCCCTCAGTGTGGCAGAAGGAGCAGGAGGAATGCTGGGCCTGGGGTCAACCAGACACTCTGCCCTTCATATACAAATGAGTGAAGTAAGTCGTCCTCTCAAAAAACTGGGTTTTAGAGAGTCAACGGACAACTCGGTGGGATGTGTTTAAGGTTCCTCTCAGGCATGTATAAGAACTGGGAAATATCCAGAGGGACCAGTTCAAACTGGACCACGAAGAGGAGGTTTTAAAAATCAAACCTTGGTGGATGAATAGGAGTCCAAAGTGAACAAGAGGGCCAGGCAGGCACTGTCTTGTCTTTCACCGGAACTGGCCTGAAGGGTAAAGTAGTGTGTGAACTACTACAGAAAAATCCTGGCCCGGGGACCTGCAGACTTGGCTTCTCGGAACAAGCCGCCTAACCCTGTAGAGCCCTCATTTCCCCATCTGGACAATGGGAGACTGACCTCTGCTTTATGTGACTTGGGAGCTAGAGGGGCCGGGGAAGGGGAGATGGGTTCCCAGGCTGAAATGAGCTCAGAATTCTGGTTGGTGGGAGGGAAGGTGGAAGAAACCAATGGCCAAGATCTGGGGGTCACGGGTGTCTAAGCTGACCTGGTTTGCAAGGCCCGGCTCAAAGGTGACTCCTTTGAGGATGAATTCCTGGCTTTGGGCCCCCTGTCTCTCAGCGTTCCCACCCCTGTGGTTTGCACCCTCACACTCTGCCATCACTGCGGTCCACCTGCGGGGACGTCTGTCCTGCACCAGGGTGGAGGCCTCCAAGGCGGGTGGAGGCTCCATCTCACATACACACCAGGCACGGGATGGACGTGTAATGAATGAAGCCCCAGCCCTCGGACCCCAGGCTTCAAGGGAGAGAGAGGTCCGGCTGGGGTCGCGAGGCCCGGGCTGACCCCTGCCCCGCCTCCAACCCGTGGAGGAACCCTGAGCAGGTCGCACTGCTTCTCTGAGGGAGCGGATGAAGGAATTAGCCCAAGGCCCCACCCAACTTCGACACTCTGTGGCCTGGTACCGTGCGAGAATAATGAGCCCGTGGGGCTGTTTACAGACTGCTTCCACAGCCGTCTCGGGCATCTTCCACCCCTCCCTGCCTCCTCCAACTAGCAAGAGACCAGCAGGAGAATCTCCTCAGGTAGACACTTTTATTCAGCAGGTCTTTCCTAAGCTCTGACCTTGTACCAGTGAGCGCCCTAGAGACACCTGGTCCCACCATGGTCTCTCTCTTTTTTTTTAAAGATTTTATTTATTTATTCAAGAGAGAGAGAGATAGGCAGAGGGAGAAGCTGGCTCCATGTGGGAGCCCAATGTGGGACTTGATCCCAGGACCCCAGGATCACACCCTGGGCTGAAGGCAGCACTAAACCGCTGAGTCACCCAGGCTGTCCTCACCCCCCCCCCCCCCCCCCCCCCCGCCCCTTGGTTTCTAGAACCCTTTGCATCTCTTGGGCAGGAAAGATGGGACCCACTGAGGGAACTTTCAGAGAGTCGCCCAAAACTGGTGGGCAGGAGTGCTGTGACCCTAGGCTCGTCATTTAGTGTCTTTGGGCCTCCATTGCCTCATCTGTAAAGAGCATGACAACCCTTTGTGGGTCTGAGAGGAGAGGCTGGGCTTCGGCTTCCAACCGCAAAAGAGCAGGGCTCCATCGAACAGGTAAGCGGTCTTTGGGCTCAGCTGTGAGACCTGAACCATTTGGCAAAGCAAGTGGACCAGGGAGCCTCTGTGGTCACCTGTGAGCAATTGTCTGCCATCATCTTGGTGCCTCTCGGGAGACCCTCAGGGAGTCTGAGGGCCCAGGCCCTGGGCCTGGACCCCTTTCACTTCTCCCTGGACACCCACGTGGGCTCAGGCACTTCTGTGTCCCACAGTGAGTCTTCCTAGGGCGATACCTGCCCGAAGGAGCTCACGGTGTCCTCTCGGGGTGCTGAGGGAGGAAAGGCCAGCACCGCACCAACTTCCTCCCTCCACTCTCACCTTCTCACCCCCCCCAGGCCCTTCCCCCCTGCTTCGTCTTCCCACTTCTTACCCTCCTTTCCTCCTCCCCCAGTCTGACCATCCTGCCCTGAGCCCTGCCTCCCAATCTGGCTGAAGGGGACAATCCTCTCCCCCACCCTCCTCCCCTTCTCTACTCTGATCATCTCCACTTTCCTATGAAATTGAGAAAAAATAAATAAATAAAACCCTCATGCTCACAACACAACAAAAAACAGGTTTAAACATTTTACAGGTTTCAACATTTTTCAGGCCGCCTTGTCACATCTTATCAGATCAGCCGGGAGCCGCAGGCCAGCCGCTCTGGGAGCTGCTTTGGAGAACAGAAGCCGTAACATTCCAGCTGAGGCTGGCCCGCCTTCCCCTCCCTCCCTCTCCTCCCCAAAGAAACATCCCACAGGGCTCTGGACGGGATGGTGGATGGAGCTCAGGGCCCGCACCTCTGCCCCCTCCCTCTGATGGGGACTCAGTCTTTGATCAAATCCCTGGTTTTGAGTGTCCACCACCCACCTCATCACCTCCATCCAGGGTTATCCAGAGCTGTGGCCCCTCTGGGCCCTCCGGCAGTCTTAGCACACCTCCTCAGAGGGCGCCACTTGGCCCTGCAAGGAGACCTCTAGAAGGCAGCAGGCAGAGGAAGGTTGTCAAGGTCGCTCACCAAAGGTAGAAGTGACCCCTTGGCCATAGCGCCCAGCTTGTTGCGTTGGAGAGTTTAGGGAGAAAGAGGAAGGCAGGAAGACCCTTCTCGGGCTCCCATGGTGAGTCATCAGTGCTGCCCAATGGGAGGAAATGGTTTTTAACTTTGGCTTCATGTTTGGGGGATGTGTGGGTTTACCATCCATGGTGGTGTGGACAGTTGGCCTGGAATACCCCTTTTCTCTCACGTTCACCCCCAGCCTCCCATCCTCCTGTCCCTGCCACACTCATGGTAACCTGGGGCACACGCTACAGGGTGATAGGTCCAGAAAAGGCTGAGACCAAAGTCCAAAGGCCCAGATTTCAGCTGAGCCAACCTGAGGGAAAGGCCCTGGACCTGTGTCCCAGGGTGAGAGGGAAGGGCTCCCTTTGTGGCTTCCAGGCAGGAGCAGGAGGGTCAGGCTGGGAGATGCCACCCATGTGCACAGAGAGGGGCCCTACAGGAGGACGAGGCTGTGAGTTGATGGGTGAGTGTGCATTCAGGGCTCTCACCCAGGGAGGAGGGTGGGGACAAAAGTTGAAGAGAGAAAGACCAGAGCAAAGGAAGGGTGTGGTGACTCACTCTGTCCAAGTATGTTGGCCTCGCCTCCATGGGGACCTCATCAGAAATACCGGGAAACAGAAGCCAGACGTGGGCGCTTGGTGCTAATGTTGGCTGACTGAGGCCCAACCACCCTGCCTCCTGCAGGGTTTTGGGAGAGCCTTCCCCATGTCTCGGCCTAATATGTGAGGGCCATCTGACATGAGGTCCCGGCCCCCATGTTGGTGCCCTTCTTCCCAGGAGTGCCCTGCATTTCTCAAGGCACCAAAAGGGCTCCTCCCTGGGCACCTACACTGTGAGGGTCCCTGGTGTCTCACCCTTTACCGTGTGCCGTGGGGAAGGACAAGGCCTCAAGCATCATTCAGCTATTAGCTCCAGCACAGATTCCCAAATCTGAATTTCCAGGGCCTGTCTTTTTCCAGCATGGCCTGGACATGGGTGTCTAGGGGGGGGGGGGGTCTCACTGGCCCCACAAATTATCTTTGTCTTTCTTCCCAAACCTGCTTCACCTTTTAAGTTCCCTTTCTTTTGACATCCTATCCATCTTCCTGGTCATCCTGGCTTAAAACCTTGGTCATGCTTTTGTCCCTCCTATTTCCTATGCACTCCCTCCTCTCTGCTCCTAATGCCCCTCCTGCCTCTGGCCCCGCTCATGCATATGGGTCACCCCAAACCAGTGAAAACATGTCCCCCAGGGGTTGTAACATGCAGCCAAGCCTGGGACTCTCCTTAGCATAATGCCCCCTGGGGCCCATTTCACAGATAGATTTTGTCTAATAGATTAATATTCCAAAGGCCAGTTTGGGAGCCTCCAATGGCTGCCCGGGTTGCCTGCATAAAGCTTGGCACTCAGGGCTCCTTTCCCCATCTTGCTCCTTTGTAGAGTTTCTGGTCTCCAGCTGGAGTGGAGCAGCTGTGGTTCCCACTCCCACCTCGTGCCTGGGGCTTCCCTGCCACCCCAGTGCCTCCCGAGGGAGCCCCGGCCATGCCTTCATCATCACCACTGGCTGGGACCCTCTCGCCTCTGCCTCCTGCATGTCTTGGCTCCGACAGTGCACCCTCTGGCATGGTGGTTACAAGGGTTATAGGTCACAAGAGCCTTGGGAGCCTCTGTCCCTTGTTCATGGCACCCATGGCACCCAGACTTGGGAGGTGCTGGAGAAATGCTGTGGCTCCGTAATTGGCACATGCCCCCTGGTCTGGGTGCTCTGTGGGTGTGGCTTAATGCCGCTCCATGTCCCCAGAACCTGGCGCTCTGCCCGATTCCAAATCATCACTCAAATGTGAGTTGAGTGAACAGGCGGGGAATGAATTTGTTTACCAAAGGAAGGCTTTAACCTCCTCTCCCAAGGGCGGGCACCTGCATCCACTCCACACATTTGTTGCCCTCCTGCCCTGGGCTGGCTGGCTGGGACTAAATCAAGATGGGAAGCCCAGCAGGAGGGTTGGGCCTTCCTGGGTTCAGAAGTTCTTATAGGTCCAGAGCTATCTCTCCACTTCTTTGATGAAAGGCATCTGTTGAGGTGTCTCTAGGCTTGCCCCGTAGGTCACGGGAACAGGAGCCCCTTTGGACTCAGAAGAGACTCCCTAGCCTTGGCCTGCACTGAGATGGGTGCGGGGTTGAGTTAGTGCTCTGCATCCATGGGGCCCACACCTGCTCCAGAGAGGATCAGTGGTGGGACAAGGAGAGCTGTAGCTTGGGAAACATGAGTTAGGTCTGTCTGCCTTTGTCACAAGTTCCCTGCCGAGGGACGGGAACTAACCCTTCCCTGCTGGTGTCCTAACCTGGGCCTCCCATGTCAGGGGCAGTGATTGACTTGCCATTCTGGGTCATAGCTCCTGGTGTCCCAGGAATTAGGTGCATCAGGGCCCACCGGGCCCTGCCCCTGGCCTGCCCCACTCAGGATGTGCCGCTGAACTTGTCAGGTTCCCTTCATGCCATCAGCCAGCCCCAAAGGACCTCTTGACCTCAATGGAAAGGTAATAGCCTTGTGTTTCCAAATCAACACTTGGCTCTTTATTTCCTGTCCATTTCCAAGCCTTGCCTTCTCCTTCTGGAAGTTTTCGTCTTGTCCCAGGCCAGGGTGGGGCCCCACTGGGCCGGGGAACAGGGAGGGCACCTGCCCAGTACTGCCCAGTACTGCCCAGGAGCCAGCAGGTGGAGCACCAAGCACTGGCTTATAGTGCAGCTTCCAGAAACATGGTGGTCACTCTGGAGGAGAGAGACAGAAGACCACAGAGGAAGTGGTTTCCGACTCCTTCCCCTTTCTGTCTCCTTTACCCCTCTCAGCACCCATGGCAGGTGTCCTGACCAGGGCTGGTAGAGCTAGTGAAGCTTGCCCTGGGGGAAGGTGAGGACCTTCCTGACTCCAAGAAAGGCACAACTGGGGGAGGTTTGGCCATGGAGCTCACCCGAGACTGGAAGAAGGGGAAGGGGAGACTCTCCCTGAGCTGTGTCACTGCCTGTCTCCCCCGGGCCTGCCCGTATGTGACAGTGTGACTTGGGACCCTCTCTGGGCCTCGGTCGCTCTTCCCAACTAGAGGAGGAAGGGCTCAGATTAGACGTGTGATCGTCAGGGTTCATCCCGAGGAGGGGCCTTCAGTGGGGGCAGAAGCTGTACTCACGAAGCAGTAACTTCCCTCCCAGTGCCCTCCCAGACGCTCCCAGGTAGCGTCTATTCCTGTCATAGGAATTGGCCTATTCTAGGTGCCTCGCGTAGGTGGAATCATACAATATTTGTTCTTTTATGGACTGGTTTTTTTCACTCAGCATGATGTTGTCAAGGTTCATCCGTGTCGGAGCAGGTGCTTCGGAATAAGGAACTTCATTCCTTTCTGCGGCTGAGTAATATTCCGCTGTAGGGATATGCCACATTTCGTTGTCTGTCCCTCTGATGGACGCTTGGGGTGCCCACCTGTTGGCTACTGTGAAGAGCGCTGCCGTCAAACTGACGTGCACATGTCCATTTGCGTTCCTGCTTTCGATTCTCTTGGGCCCATAGCTAGGAGTGGAATTTCTCCATCAACTGGTAATTGTACGTTTAGCTTTATTTTTAAATTTTACATTTTTAAAAGAGATTTTATTTATTTATTTGACAGAGAAAGAGAGAGCACAAGCAGGGGGGAGCAGTAGGCAGAGGGAGCAGTAGGGCTCCCTCCACTGAGCAGGGAGCCCGATGCGGGGCTCGATTCCAGGACCCTGATCATGACCTGAGCCCAAGGCAGATGCTCAACCGACTGAGTCACCCAAATCGCCCCATACATTTAGCTTTAAAAGAGGAACGGTCCCCTCTTTTTATCTGTTTTATGTATAGAGGGCTGCGGGGAGGTTGTGTATGATTCCATCTGGAAAAAAAAATAGCTAACAAATACAAAACACCCTGAACTAGAGGCCTCCCGAGGCCCCTCCATCTCTAAAATCTTATTACGCTGGGGAGTAGGGAGGCCCAAGTTAAAGAACCGAAACAAGTCTGGGTACAAGAGAGGCCACTGGTTGGGGTACAGGGCTCCAACCCTGAGAGATCGTTAAGGAAGGCAGGGTAGGGACAGCGCAGCATGCAGCCCTGGCAGCCTGAAGCCAGGCAGGCCTCTGCTGGGCGATGGCAGGACCTGTGTGTCAGCAGTGCCAGCGTCACCGGACAGGATACCCGGCACAGGACACTTGTGTCTCACCGTGTGATAGCTGTGTAAGTCAGGCTGGCGTCCAGGCGGACCGCGGTCTGTGGCTAGAAGTTTTCTCTCTGCCCTGGCTCACTGCATAGGCCCATGTTCAGCCCTCTGGAGACAGAGGTGGTGTCGGGGGGCGGGGGGGTGGAGAACCGGGGAGCAGCGGGAGTCCCATAGGGCAGTGTACTTATTGAAGTCCGGCCTGCTTGGAGAGGGACTTTCACTGAGAGGTCAGCGTCGCGGCTCCACGAGCAGCCTGTTGCTCGCTGGCACCTGCTGCCCATCTGCCTGGCTGCCTGTGTCTATCCTCAGCCCAGCTGGGCAGTGGGTGGTTGGGGCGGAGGATGAGCTGTCCTCAGGGGAGGGTGGCAGGGCCTAGGGCAGGGTCAGGCCAGGAGCTGGGTATAAATAGCCCGTGCCCGGCTGGGAAGGCCTGGCAGTGTCCTCCGCCCTCCCCCTCACCAGCTGCCAGTGCCAGGCGGGTCCCCACCTCCCCTGGGAGCCTGGCTGTCGTCTGAGGTCCTAACCATAGGGACTTCCTCTGCGGAACCGAGGAGTCTTGTCCTGTGTGGAGGCGAAACCTCCGGATGCCTGGATTCCTGGGGAGTGAGGCTAAGGAGCTGCAAGACAGGGGCCATCAGACTGGCCTTTTGGGGAAGGAGTGGTTCCTTCATTCCTTCCCTTGAGAATTAGCGAGAACCTATTGCGTGCCTTTCCGTAGACCAAGTGTGCCCATGTGTGTGTGTATGTGCATGTGTGTGCACAAGTGTACATGGTACGGGGCGAGGTGTTGGAGAAACAGAAGAGACACAACCTCTCTCCTTGGGGAGCTCAGACTCCCACAGCCAGACCGAACTGGAAACACAAGAGCCCCGCACTTTGCGATAAGGTTTGAATAGGGTACAGGAAAGACACAGAGGCAGGACTGTCTGGGGGCCCATGAAAGTCTTTAGAAAGGAGGGGACCCACGAATCACGTCCTGAAGGATGGGTAAGCTGATTGTCAGGAGCTAGTGGTGAGCAGACAGGTGCTCCAGGTGGAGGGGGCTCAGCTGGCGCGGCCGTGGGGACAGCAGGGACGGGGAGACGGTGGCGTCTGGGCAGAGCCCCCAGAGCCACTTGCATTCTGGCGGGAAGAATTAAGGCGAATGAGGCTCACTGTGTGACGTCCCCCAGCCCACCCTGGCCAGGGGAACGTGGACTTCATAATCGAGACAAGGAGCTGTGAGCTAAACTGATGCATCTGTGGTGGGATTTCAGACCTGAGTCCCGTGTGGGGAGGAGTGCAAGGCCAGGGGTGCCAGGCCATGTTTGGGGGAGAGCAGCTCTCCTACTGAAATCAATCCCATGGCAGAGGCCTCGTTAGCCCCACCCCCATTCCCAGAGGGCCTTGTTCATGACCAGCAGAATGTCCAGGTCTGAGCTGAAACCCTCGAATGGAACATTCTGGAAATGTCTCCTTTTGGGTTACCTTTAACACTCAGCCAGGTCACAGATGTCTGTCCAGCCACCCCAGTTAGGACTGAGCTGCTGGGGAAGGGGCCGACTTTCCTCTGCTCCAAGGTGTCCTTCCCAGTGATGGATGGGAAGGGGCTCTGGAAATTCTCAAGTGTTCTATCAAGTCAGGAATGACAGGGCAGGAGGCAGAAGGTTGCTGACAGGGCAGGGGACAAAGTGCTGGGGACAACCCTTCAACACATGGTAACCACAACGACTGAAGCTTATGAAAGGCTTCCCATGTGCCCAGCTCTTGATATCATTTCTTCCTCTTATTACGTCTATTTTACAGGTGAGGAAACTGAGGCAGGGACAAGTTGTGTGCACTGTTAGAGATCAGTAGTTAGGAAAGAGCAGAGCCGGGTTTGCACTGGGCAGCCTGGCCGTGGGGCACACAGTGGCTGGCCCGGGCATCAGGGGGAAGCCTGGGCATGGCAGGAGAGGAAGGAACTCACCAACTCTGAGGCCCGGAGCTGTCTTCAGAGGGTGAGCGGCGTCATACTCGGAGTCAGACAAACCCAGGGCTGAATTGCGGTTCGGCCACTTCCCCGTGTGCCTGGTTGCTCTATGCCTCAGTCTCCCCCTCTGTAAAATGGGGGTGGCAGGGCCCACCTCCTGGAGCTGTGGTGAGGAAGCATCCGTGAGGTGCCAGGCCGGGTGTGCGAGAGGAACGGCTGTCGCTCTGACTGCTGGCCTTGCACGTGGCCGCGGGGGGCCAGAGGGAATCTGCTTGGGTCGGAGGAGACTACAGTCTCAGGGGCTCAGTGTCCTTCAGAGGAGGGGCAAGGAACGAGGCATCTCCCTGCTGAGGGAGGTTTGGGGAGCAACTCTGGCCTTGGCAGCCAGCCAGTGCCCGGGGCTGGAGGCTTCTGCTGGGCTGGGGAGGCCCACCTGCAGGGGGCTGATGAGACCAGGGAGTGGGCACCCCTTTGGAGTGCTGGGACAGAAGTGGCCTCACCGAGTGGAAACGAAGAGGCAGTGGGGGGGGGGTCCCCACCCCTCGGCATCCCTCTCCACGGTGGCCAGCAGCCCCACCTGACTCTGGGGTTCGGGCTGTGCAGCCGGGGGCAAGCCGCCTCTCCCTGTGGGCTCCACGCTCTCTCAGGGCTCCTCCCATAGGCTCTGATTCTGGCCCAGGGCTCAGCTTCGCTTGAGGGGGCCCAGGCCCACCGAGGGGCGAGGGGAGAGCTAGGAAGGAGGAGGAAGGAAAGTGATGGAGGGGAAGGGGTAGAGGAAGGGTCCTGGAGGGCCCCTGGGGCCCCACTTTCAACTCTGGGTGAAGGGAGGCTGGAGCCTTGGGGCACTAGGGGCCTTGGCTTGTGGGCAGATCAATAATGGGGGGTGACATGGGATAGGACCCCTGGTGCCAGAAGTGATTGGGGGACAGACCGGCCCACATTAGAGTGTGTAGAGGGGGCAGGAGGCCATGCTGACGGCAAGCGTGGCCACCACAGGGGAGGTCCACACCTCCCGACACATGCAAGGACAGAGATGCCTGTGGTGGGGACACTGGGGAGACTGGCCTGGCCAAAGGGGAAGAACACTGAGGCTGGGAAGTGGGTACCAGGTCTTCCCCTGCTGCTCTGGGCCAGGCAGGAGCCAGGCCAGGGCACGGGGAGGGGGCCAGGAGCCACCACCACATTCAGGACCAAACCAAGGAGGGGCCGTGCAGGTAGCAGAGTCCCCTATCGGGTCTCAGCCCCCCTCTGACTGTCCTCCTCATAGGCTCCTAAATGCCAGAGAAGGGAGTGGAAAGGCCTGCGCTTCTTCCCAGGGGAGCCCTGCTCCCCAGCCGCCCTCTCAGGATGGCGCTGTGCTGACCATCCAGCCCGAACCCTGGGCTCCGTTCCGGCTCCAGGGATTGCAGAGCTGCTGGGGCAGCCGGTTAAGAGCACGTGGGGAGGCAGCCTGAACGGGGAGGGAGGCTCAACGCTGACGCGTTGCAGTCCTGCAGACTAGGGTAGGATACTTAGCTTCCTGGTCTCAGTTTCCTCATCTAGGAAATGGGATAATAATGTGATGACAAGGACTTGCTTCGAGGATTACATAGGGTAAGGGACAGGAGCGCTTAGAAGTGGCCCAGCATGTAATCAGTGATAGACGTTTGAATATCATTCTTGCCAGGATACCCTGTTTATAACTGTGAACAGGGTGGGGGCAGGAGAGAACAGGCTGCAGGGCCCCATCAGGGGCCGTGTGCCATGTGCCCATCAGTGGGCTCTGGGTGGACCTGCTCTCTCCCACTCAGGCAAGGGATCCGTGGTGAGGCTCAGGACACAGATGGGCCAGGCCTGCAGCCACCGCCCCCTCCACCCCCAGCTCAGGCCCCAAGCAGGCATTGCCCAGAAGGCAAGCGACACACTCCTCGGCTCTGGAGTCCGATGGCCTGGGGTCCAACGAGCAAACTCTTAGCAGTTCTGTGCACTGGGCTGGTTACTCAGGACGCAATACTACGCCACCCAAAAACAGGGCCGCTGTAATGCCCCCTTCAGTGTCATACAGTTGTCACAGGATTCAATGAAGCAAACCCAAGAAAAAGGCTCAGCCTGGCGAGTGTGCTGTGCTCTGCCCCACACCCGGCATCAAAAAGCCTTGAGCAAGCTGTCTTACTTCCCAAATTTGGGCTTCCTCGCCTTGGGGGGGTGTAGTAATATTCTCCGCCTTGGAGAAGTGATGGGAAATGCTACATGTAAAGCATCCGGTGCATAATAAGAGCTGATAAATGGCAAATGTTTAATTCAGCCCTGTGTGCCTATGTTTCCTGATCTGAGGTCCCTCTTCCTAAGGCTTCTGTCATCACTTTGGGTGGGGGACTCGACCGAGGTCACTGTCAGACTAGAGCCTTGGGTCAGTGCTGGATGTAAAGGGGGAGGAGATGGGCCCCAGTGCAAACCTTCTTCTTGCTCACACTGCTCCTGATCACAGGGTTGATCGCAACTGGCCTTCAAGTCCACTGAGACCCACGGATCATTTTCTCAGTTTCTCACACAAAATGTCATTCCTGCTGTTCCTGTGCTGGGGGAGAGAGTGGAAGAGCCGCACGTTGGCTCTCTAGTATTTTAAACTCTTGTTCCTCCTCCGCCGCCTCCCCACAAGATCTTTCCTTCTGTTGGCTCTTTATAAAAGCTGAGGTTGACAGGCTATGCATTGAGAAATGAGGGTTAGAAGGGCAAGGTGACTTGACTGGGGTCGTAAGTGTTGGCTGGGAGAGCATGATCTGAGATCCTCCCCCTCTGGACACTGAGCTAACTTGTCTTGAAACAAAGCCAATCCGCGGTTTAGCGCCTGCCTTCCACCCAGGGTGTGATCCTGGAGTCCCGAGATCGAGTCCCACATCAGGCCGCTTCTCCCTCTGCCTGAGTCTCTGCCTCTCCCTCTCTGTGCCTCTCATGAATAAGTAAATGAAATCTTTAAAGAAAGAAAGAAAGAAAAAAAGCCAAGCTCCAGTCTCCGGTGAGGGGAAAGATGGCACTCTCGAAACTTCTAGGAAGCTGTCAAGATGGTTTTGGAGGCCCCCTGTGGACAAAGCACAGAGGACCTAGTAGAAGCCACCAATTCCCTGGGGAAGACACCGAGGGGCTTTGAGCTGGGCAGGCAGCATCCTGGGGAGGAGGCTCAGGGGCACTGCCACGGGCAGCGTGCGTGTGTCCATGTGTGCATGCAAACCTTAGGCACACATGCATGTCCAAGTTCCCTGCTGAAGAACTGAGGCTTCTCGGCTTCTCTGCTTCATCTGAGATGGGACTGGGGTCAAGCCAGCTCCTGGCACCTACTTTGCTTTAGGTTTGGGTTATCTCCCATGGGTCGCCAGAGCCTCCATGTGGACCCAGAAACTTAGACTCCCTAGCAGATTGTCCAGCCCAACCGCTTCAATGCCAGGACTTAACCTGGGCCTCCCATTTCCATCTCTCCAATCCAGGATTCTTTATTATTTTTTTAATTTATTTTTATTCTTTTCAATCCAGGATTCTTTTCATGCGGTATTGCGTTGCCCCCTGAGTGCCCCTGAGAGAGGTTTCTGAGGGTCCCCACGCTCACGTCCGATATGCCTACATCAGGGGGCGACTTTGCCTGGACCTGAGCCCTGCCCTTCAAGGGGCCAGTGTACTCGTGCGATCAGGGCAGCACATTCAGGGGCCAGGTCACTCAAGGCTCTGGGTTGGGGCTGGCCTGCGGGCCCTCCGTGGCTCCACCTACCCCCCAGGGCTCCCTGGGAAGAACAAGGGCCAGTGATGGGCCATGTGCTTTGTGCTGGCAGTGCCACCGCCCTCTGTCTGCCTGCAGGTCCCTGGCCCTGGGCCAGCAGTACACATCCCTGGGCTCACAGCCCCTGCTCTGCGGCTCCATCCCAGGCCTGGTCCCCAAGCAGCTGCGCTTCTGCCGGAATTACATTGAAATCATGCCCAGCGTGGCCGAGGGAGTGAAGTTGGGCATCCAGGAGTGCCAGCACCAGTTCCGGGGCCGCCGCTGGAACTGCACCACCATAGATGATAGCCTGGCCATCTTCGGTCCTGTCCTGGACAAAGGTACTGTCTCTGGGCCGGGTAGCAGGTGGGGGAGGGACCAGATAGGGGAGGGCAGCAGGTCGTGGTGACTCTTCCACGTCAGGGTGCCTCAGCTTTGGGCCCAGGGGTCCCCAGGGGATGGCCATGAAGCTGGTCAGGACCTGCAGGTGCCTCTAAAGTGGGTTGGCCCCCTCTGGACTGACCCAGACTGTCACCATGGCAGCCACACCTTCCCAGGTGCTGCTGGAGGGCAAGCAGCCTTGGGATGCTCTGCGTCCTGAGATCCTAGGGCAGGACAGGGGGCCGTGGCCTCTGTCCTCACCCCCTCACAGTGAGGTGGGGAGGCTTTGATGTGGACATTTGTGACATCTTCCCAACACTGTGTTGAGCGCCATGCAAATCCAGCTTTTGGGTGAGGTGGGGAGCATCGCCACCTCTGGGTCCCTCCCATATAGAAAATTCTGGAGCTGAGGAAACTGCCCGGTGCTAGTGGCACTGCATTGCCCCAAGCATTTCTGCGAGAAGATTCTGCTGGCCGCCCTGCCCCTGCACTCTGGATCTGCAGTGGAGGGCTAGAGGGCATGCTGGCCTCGGGGTACCTTCCTCACCCTCCTGCAACCTGGGAGGCGAATCACCTGGTGCCTGAGATGATTGGCATTCACACAACTTGACTTGAAGCAAGACTAGGGGAGAGGGATGAGGGCGAAGGGAACTTTGGGGTGGTGAGTTCTGGGCTGAAGATGGGCAACTCTGAGGAATGGCAGTGTCCCGGAATTTAATGACCCCAGCTGGCCCCCTGGAGCCACCGCTCCTTTTCTGCGGCAACTTGAACCCTCCGGACCACCACCAAGGCTTTGCCACCCGAACCCTTGAGCCTGGCCCTCCCTTCTTTTACAAGAACTATATTTATAGCCAGAAGGAACAGGGATCTGAGAGCCAGGTGGATTTGGGGGTGGGGTGTGGGGTGGAGGATGAGGGGCACTGACCCTCTAGATTTTAGCACGCGGGGTGGGGTGGGGTGGGGGGAGCCCTTCACCTGGGCCTCAGCAGTGCTGGGTCCGTCTGACCTACCGGCCATTGTCAAGGGACAGAGGAGCAATTAGCGAATCAATGGATGATGATTCTGTTTACGCTTCTATTACCAAAGCTAATTATTCCTTGTTTACATAAAAGGTTTGGCCTCTAATTGGGGCCAAGTGGCGGCGGTTTGCATTTCAAACCTGATCTTGCCTGGCGTGTCAGTCTCACCGCCTTCCGGTGCCCCACCTCGGGCCAGGTAGCTCTTAATCAAACAGCCTGGCGTCTAGACGCGCTCCCCAAAAAGCGAGGCTCGCCCGGTCGCTGCCACCCTCCTGGGACGTCTGGCGATGGAGTCGGGCCTCTGAGCGTGCGGCCCGTCCGCGTCTGTGCTAAACGCTTCCAGGCACCGTTGCAGGCCTCGCGCCTGCCTTCCTCTAGGTTGCGAGAGGGCACTCGTGGGGGGGGGGGGGGGTAGGGCGGAAACTCCGGAACTGGACGAAGCGGAGGCAGGCCCGGGAACAAGGCTCCACGCCGCCCGCGGGTGCGCCCCGGCCCCGCGTGGAGGGCCGGGGGCGGGGCCGGGGGGGGCGGGGCCGCGGCCCGCAGGGGGCCCGCGCGGCAGCCGCGGGGCGGGGGTCGGCGGCCGGAAGGCGACGGGCCGCGACGGCGGGGCGCGGGCGCGGGCGCGGGCGGGGCGGGGCGGGGCGGGGCGGCGCGGGCGGCCCCGAGGGCTCAGGCGGTTTGAAAGGGGCCCGAGCGCCGCCCCCCGCCGCGCCGCCCGGCCCCGCGCCCGCTGCGGCCGCCGCGCCATTCACACGCCCTCTGGCCGTTCGGCGCGGCGCGGCGCGGGGGCGGGGGCGGGGGGCGCCGCTTCAATGGGGATTTCGCGGGCCGGCGCCGGGGCCGGGGGCGCGGCCCGGCCGCGGGAGCCGCCCGTTGCTACGCGGTGGCGGCCGGCGCGGCGGCCCGGGCCCGGCGGCCGCATTATGCGGGTAATGCGGTGTGACACCGCGCGAACAAAGGCGGATTGAGCGGCCCAGCGGGCCCCGCCGGACGGGGACCGGCACAGCGGGGCTGCCAGCGCCGCTCCCAGGCTAATCCGCGCCCCGCTCCGCCGCCCCCGCCGCCCCCGCCGGCCCCGCCGCCCCCGCCGCCCCGGGGCTGGGAACCGAGCGCGGCCCGGGGTCCGGGCGCCGCCGCCGCCGCGAGAGGCCGCGGGCCCGGCCGGAAGCGAGGCGCGGGCGCTCCGCGGAGGGCGGGAGCTGCACGGGGCGAGGACAGCGCGGGGGGGGGGGGGGCCTCGGGCCCTGCCCCGCCCCACCGGCCTCAGTCCGCGCGGCTTCGCGGGCTCGTGCGCCGTTGGGGCGGTCGGTGGAGGCGGGCCGGGCGGCCCCTCCGAGGTGGCCCCGCGGCCACCGCTCTCCCCTGTGTGCCCAGCCGGGCCGCGGCCCCTCTAGGCCTCTCTGGGTCACCTCCTGCCCCGGGTCCCTCGCCCGTCGGGAGGGAGAGCGGGGGACGGCAGGTGTCCCAGGCCTTGGCCCTCTGGCCCTCAATGTCTGCATCTGTAAAATGGGCCTATACTAAGACCTTCTGCTTCCCTGGGGGAGGACTAAATGGGATAAAGCCCATGAAGGGCAGACTCTGGCGCATACCGAGCGCTCCAAGGTGGCCATCGGTATCCTGAGGTGGGGGGGCAGCCCTGACGCCCTGGGGTCCCGTCCTGTGTCCTGTGTCCTGTCCTCCCGGTGGTGGCAGGGGGAGGCTCGGGAGCGTCCGCGGCAGAGGGAACTCACACCCCTGTTACAGAGTAACTGCGGCTCTCCGGAAAGGAAGGGTCTGCCCAAGCGCCTCTAGGTGGGGGGCGGGGGGCCTCACCCCGCAGGCCTCGGGCTCTCGGAGTGGGAGGGCTGCGTTTGGGCAGCTGGAGGGCAGGAGGCCCCATCCCTTCAGCAACCTGCCGGGGCTGTACTTTCTGTGGCTGCTTTTACCAGGGTCAGCTCCGTGCTGGGCCAGGCGTCGAGGCCCTGGGTTAATCCGTTGGCTGCCCGGGCCTCAGTTTGCTCATCTGTAAAGCGGGGATACCTCAGAGGCTGGGCCAGCCCAAGGGGGTCAGAAGGGCACCTCGGTTCCTGCCTCTTTCCCCGCGGCTGGGGAGGTCGAGGCAGGGCGGCTGCGCCCCACGACCCGGCCTGAGCAATGCCCTCCCCGCAGCCACCCGCGAGTCGGCCTTCGTGCACGCCATCGCCTCGGCCGGCGTGGCCTTCGCCGTCACGCGCTCCTGCGCCGAGGGCACCTCCACCATCTGCGGCTGCGACTCGCATCACAAGGGGCCGCCCGGCGAGGGCTGGAAGTGGGGCGGCTGCAGCGAGGACGCCGACTTCGGGGTGCTCGTGTCCCGGGAGTTCGCGGATGCGCGTGAGAACAGGCCGGACGCACGCTCGGCCATGAACAAGCACAACAACGAGGCGGGCCGCACGGTGAGCCGCGACCGCCCTCGCCGGACACCACCCCCCTCCACCTACCCCTCGGACCCTGGCCCTGGCCCGCCCGGCTGGCCTCGCCCCGCCCTGCCCTTCTGGTGGCCCTCGTGCTGCCCGGGCTCCCTGCTCTCCTCCTTCCCCTGGCCTGTGCTTGGCCCCCACCCACACCCCACAATCACCCCTTCCGTTCCCCTTCCTCCCTGGGCTGTTCCCCGTCTGCGCCTGCCCAGGGATGCGTCAGCTCTGGTGCAGGTGCCCGCCGGCCGATGGGTGCTCTTGGGCTGCCTGGGCAGGGCTGCCTGGGCAGGGCTCTGGACACCGCTGGGCCTGGCTTTGAACTCAGCCTCCACTGCTTCCTCTGCTTGTTTGACGTAGGGCAAGTCACTTAAGCTCCCAGCCTCAGTTTCTCCATCTGTTAAACTAGGATCACAGTCCCTATTTCCTATAGCTTTGAGCAATGGCTGCGATTTCTGCCAATGCTTGGGGCTGTGAAGGGGCAGGAAACCATGGCCATCATCCTTTAGGTCCGTACCTTCGCCCCCAATCCATTCTCTTCTGACACCCGCTAGGAATAGAGAAGGCTCCAGGAATCGGGTGGGCAGGGGCAGAGAGGGAGGGCCTAGGTGGTGCTCCCAGGGGGGTTCGAGCCAGGGGCCACCCGCTACTCCTCTTCCCCAGACCATCCTGGACCACATGCACCTTAAATGCAAGTGCCACGGGCTGTCGGGCAGCTGCGAGGTCAAGACCTGCTGGTGGGCCCAACCCGACTTCCGCGCTATCGGCGACTTCCTCAAGGACAAGTACGACAGTGCCTCGGAGATGGTGGTGGAGAAGCACCGTGAATCCCGTGGCTGGGTGGAGACCCTCCGCGCCAAGTACGCGCTGTTCAAGCCGCCCACCGAGAGGGACCTGGTCTACTATGAGAACTCCCCCAACTTCTGCGAGCCCAATCCCGAGACGGGCTCCTTTGGCACCAGGGACCGGACTTGCAATGTCACCTCTCACGGCATCGATGGCTGCGACCTGCTGTGCTGTGGCCGTGGCCACAACACGAGGACGGAGAAGCGGAAGGAGAAATGCCACTGCATCTTCCACTGGTGCTGCTACGTGAGCTGCCAGGAGTGCATCCGCATCTACGACGTGCACACCTGCAAGTAGGGAGCCAGGTAGGGTGGCGCATTGGGGTGGGGGGGCCGGGGGGCCTCAGGACAGGGAACTGGGTTTGCCCACCTCTTCTTGACCACCCCACTTCTGTTTCTGAGCTGTCCAAGACACTCAAGTTTCCGCGGCCAAGATAGGAAGCCAGGATTTCCCCAGCTCCAGTGGGGATGGTCCCTGCGCCGCTTTTGGTGGCTTACAAAAAGCACAGATCCCAGCTAGGTGTGTGTACACGAGACTGCAAGCAATTGATTCACATGTACAAGTTAGTACACGGTGAGCCAGGCCAAATTTTTGCATGGCCACTGGCTGTCACTACTGAGCATCTGTGGAGGCAGAGTAGGGACACCTGACTTCTGGTCCGGAATTTGCCCTGTTCCACAAAGTCCCTAATTTCCTGTTCTTTCACTTCCAAGGGCCTCAGTTTTCTTACTGTAACCCGAGGGGGTTAAAATTGTTGAAATAGTTGGCCAGAGATCTTCTCTTTACCCCAGGGGCAGACCCCTTTGCACCCACCTTGAACTTTCATGCCACTTTTTGCACAAGCATAAATCCTCCTGGCCTCGAGGAGGTGGGTGGGGGAAGCCGTGTATAAGCCCATATCCTGACAGATCTGAAGCTTGGGTGGAGCAGGGGCCACTCTTACTGAGTTTATGGAAGGGGATGGGGAGGAGGAGGGATTCAAGTTCAGAGTGCTGTCGGTGAGTAATCAAGGGATCAAAGGCAGGTGGATTATGTTCCCAAGCTTCCCAGAGGTGGCCTGCGTGGGAGACATGGGGCCTGGCCCTTGGATCCCTAGGTCCCCAGCATAGGGGAGGACTGACATAGGGTGGTCCTAGAGTCTTGGAGGTGGAAGGTGTGAGGCTGCTATGCCCTCTCTCCCTTTTCTCTACCCTGAGAAGGAGCCTAGTCTATAGAGCATGAGCCCTGGTCCAAGCTGCCACCACTTGCCAGCCAGGTGACCCTGATGAGAGGGTTTTTATAGATCTGCCTCCTTATCTATCATCCTCCCCAGAGAGGCTGTGGGGATGGTGCTTGGCTCATTGCAGAGAACCTACCTGCCTGGATCATCCCCCACTGCTGCCCCGGGACAGTGCAGGGGAGAGCACCCCACTGGGTGATGCAGTTCCACAGGGGCCATCTCAGAGCTGGTGGCACCTGACTACACTGTGTGGGGCTGGGGGAGGGGCCGGGCCTCTCTGAGGTGCGGAGGAACCCACATCGTGGGGAGAGCTCTGAGTGAGTTCATCTGGGAGGCCCCTCCGTGTAGCTCAAGTTATGACCTGGTGGGGACGGGGTCCAGAGAGGCAGTAGGAGGTACCACTTTCTTGGTGTCTGAATGGGCACAGTGTGGCCACTGGAGAGAGGACACAGCTCCACCACATACCAGCCATGGAAGCCCCAAGTCCAGGTTCCTCATCCGTACAGGGATGGTGAAAGCCTAACAGAAGTTTTATGAGGCTCAAGTGGGTTACCAGAGGTGAATGCTCTCTGAATCTAAAACTAATAGAGTGATAAATGCCATCAGAGAGATGTGACACGAGGGTGTCATTGTTCAGTGGGATGATGACACCATCTCACTTGCCCAATAAAACTTGGGCAAGTTTTATTTCCTGCTCCTCACAACAACTGAAAGGTCAGCGAGTATGAAGGAGCTCACCGGCTCGTTGTT